>NC_134509.1:23618696-24219529 GCF_027942865.1 Odontesthes bonariensis | reverse complement strand
CTAATTGGAATGTACAAGACATGTACAATGATGAACCGGTACCGCCCACCATCAGCCCTGTTGGTGTTTTTGTTTAAACTGTCATTGTCATGGGGGAGGTACATATAAGTCTCATCATATACAAAATTTGTATTCACGCTGAGTGCAAGATGAGTCATCAGTATCCCAGGAAATGACCAACTCTAAAATACATTTAAGAGCACCTACAGTACAACTTTTTTTTAAAAATTGCTTAGTTGATGAAAAGTAGAAGATACATAATTTAAGGACTTAAACAACAAATCTGATTTGATGACAACTTTAAACAAAAATAACTTGCTTGTTTTTAATTACCTTATCCGTTATATGTTTAGCTTCAGTCTGAGGAGGAGGAAGCTGCTTGCTTTCTGTGTTTGCCTTTTTTTCACCGTGCAGCCATGTTTTCTCTCATAAACACACACATTGCCCACAGGACAATAATGTCCTTTGACAGGCTGCTAAGGTCAGGCCTCGAGCTGTGTGATAACTTCACTCCAGGGGATTGTTGTGGAGATGGACCGAAATTCTGCCCTATTCACCCACACGGATACAAACTAAAGACTTGAATGTATCTTTGTGTGTTAAGGTGTGTGTTTGTGTGTGGTAGTGGGGGGTTTATTTAGTTAGTTAGTAGGGGAAGGGTTCTGGTCTTGAAATCAAGCTCCCCACAGGGAAGGAGAGCATCCAGAGAAAAAGTGGTAAATTGGGAAGGAGAAGTGCCATGGTCACAGAAGCGTATAAACATTGTGATGTATCTGGTTTGTCTGCTGCAGCTCTGTGGTTCTCTTTTGTGAGGGTGTGTTCAGGGAGAAAAAGACTAACAGTCAGAAACTGGCTATTAGAAGCTAATTTTTAGATGAATGGCATTTAGAGATGCACAGATGCTCAGCTTACATAATTAACCAAAGCGATGGTGGGAGAACCTTTTCAAATTTAGAGTGCCACGTCTCCCTTTGTCCACTCCGATCTCACATGCTGTGCAGAACTCTTCTCTTAACAACGCACTGAAACACAAGCACACAGATTACCATCATTTGTAAGCTGTGTTTCCTGTGATGTTTATACTGCACGGAAAATCTTACCCACCCCGGTGAAAAACAAATACGCTTTACTACTTGTCAACTAAATATACAAATGTCACACTTTTCACGCACTTTTAAAAAAAAACAAAAAAAACTGTATGAATAGGAGTGTCATTCTTTGGAATATATCAAAAGAAATAATACTTCAAGTTAGAATTGTTTGACACATATGTTTCAGTATATTTTAAAATTGTACTGAAATATATGTTTTAATATAATATTTCAAAGTTTTTGTAAATTTAAGTAGATTCTTGTGTAATTTTAAGTGCAGTTTTTTTTTACACTCGTCTTTCAACCCATTAAGTAATAACAAAATAAAGTGGTGGGTTACTTATTACTACAAATTTTTTGTTGATAGAAATGTGCGAAAGGTATGTATGAGCATACTATTGATAGAATGAGAACATATTAATGGCATGTTGCCTTAATATTAATGGCACTTTTGCAATAAATGTTCAGCATACTTACACAGTAAAGTAAATAAACTAACCTTAAGACTTTGCCAATCAAGCATGTAAATTTGTAAATACAGAGCCATGTACTTAAAGGGATAGTTCGCCTCTTTTGACATGAAGCTGTATGACATCCCATACTAGCGATGTTATTTATGAACATTTTCTTACCTCCCGCTGCGTCCTGTGAGCCGAGTTCCAGCCTCGTTTTGATGTTGATGAAGGTAGTCCGGCTAGTTGGCTGGAGGCCACAATCTGGGGCTCACAATCGCTTGGCGCTATTTTCTCTATACCTTCGTATCACTGCGTGCTGTGTAGACCGTGCAGACCGAAGTGCAGACCGAAGTGCAGACCGAGCAGTAAACACCATAACAGGCACGGCTATCGGCAGGTGGCAATCACGGAGTGATACGAAGGGAGAGAAAATAGCGCCAAGCGATTGTGAGGTCTGACTTTTTCTGGATGAACGATTTTGTGATACAAATGTATTACTCTTTTGAACGCTTGTTGTTTCTCTACAATTTGATTACAACTAAAATCCCCTTAGCACAAAAGTAATTCTTCAAAATGAGTAAACTTCAGTTAATTAATCATTACCCCACTTTAAGTATACTAAATATTAGTCTGACTGCAAATACACTCAAGTATGCTAAATTCTGATATAGGTTGCAGTTATTTTTCACCAGGGCAGTATTGGCAAGCTGCTAAACAAATTGAAACTCACAGCAGCCTCTCGCCACGGCCTAAAAGGGTTCTTTTAAAGAGCTTTGGGTGAAACTACATTTCAGGCAGGATCCTCTGGGAGCTCATATATCTTACCCTCACTGACTCAAGCGTTGTGCTGGAGAAAGGGCCGAGGAATTTCACATATTTTCACATAAAAGACAAACACTGAAAGGACACACAAAGAGAATGATAGTGTTCATTTATTTAGCTTGAGCACAAAACATTTTAAAGGGCTGCGAGGGCTCATACAGATAAAGAAACTCTCAGTCAGGAAAGATTACAAACACAGATTCAGCACATCATAATAGTTAAAGATCTGATGGATAGGAAGCTCGAATTAAGGTTGAAAAAAGTCACAGAAATTTAATTTGATGATTTTTCACACTACAGGACACAGTACTGACTTTATGCAGGAATACAATGTCCCTGCATTTACAGCAACTAAATGACAGAGTTGAGAAAGACTTTTTGCGTTTGTGTAGTTTCTTTTTTATTAAACAGAAACTTGGTTATTGCATGGAAAACATCATGCCTTGCATTTAAACCAGTCTCACCAGAAATTGTTAAAGAGGAATGTATGCCCGCACGTCCTATACGTAGTAGATTAAAAATCCAGGTTTAACGCTAGGCGTCCATTGTTCCGTCACGTCAACTTAACTCGCCGGATTGGATGCCTAGTGTCGCCGTGTTGCTACTACAGAGGGGCGTGTATACGAAGTTGTAGATAGAACATACGGTAGAATGGCTCCGGGGGAAAGTAAATAACTTGTGATTTTAACCAACTGAAGTTTCTCCCTCTAAAAAAGAATTTAATGCACTGGATTGAACCTCTATTCCTTGATGGTCATTACTTTACTGCAAAAGTGGAGATGCTCACACAATTGCCTGATGTTTTAGATGTGTTTATTCGCCTACAATCGTTTTAGCACAGCCATTCTGGCCACTGCTGCTGTTCATTTTGCCAGCAATAGCAATGACACGAGCAATACTCGAAACGTTCAGGGGTGAATAAACAAAGGGAAAAAAAACTGAGTGATGCCCTTCATTTATTTCATTCATTATTTTACTATACATAATATAACATATCTAGCTCATCACCACGAAGACAACCAGGGGAATGACCTAGCCATTGACATTAGCATACATTACTGGCCATGATGTTTGCAAGGTGTTCATGTAATTTTGTACAGTTCACAAAGATGTCAACCCACCAGGGACACCCACAATCTCCGCCACATTCCTCCACGCCTCGTCTTTAATGTTGGTATCCCTGTATGACGGCAGGGATAGGTCAAATAAAACGGGGAATCCGCTAACCGCAGTAATTAAACACTCCTCCATCTTTTTTTTTTTTTTTCTCCGCGATGCTTTCTTCACAACAAACCTATCATGACACGCCTACATGATCTACTGTCATTGGGTAACGCACTCCGTCTGCCGTGGCAAATTTGCATAAACTTCGAGCGAGCCCAACTTTTTGACGTGCCGGAGGTCCCCCGCTCGCCGTGCCGGAATCCCAGCATGCTTTGCGAGCATTCATTGAAAATGAACTGAATGCGTTGGATACGGCTTGCGTTGACGGAACAATGGACGCCTAGCGTAAGCCTTGTGAGCTGATAAGGATTAGGTTGACAGTCATTTTGAGTTGGGTATTGCTGCATCATGGGAGTCTCCACCAGTGAATATCAAACTGTGTAATCCATGACATATCCTGACCGTATACTTTATGGTCTAACCCTAACCATGGACTTTTACTCAGGAGAGGCTACTGTCAACATGGTTACTTCATCACGTCGTGACAGAAGTGAAAATTTAATCAGAAGCGTGACAGAAGATGTATCAAAGTGGAGAATTGAGGATGGAAAACGTATCTGTTGTAAAGTTTTTCAGCATTTATAGGGAAATTGCTATATGTTTTTACATGGACCAAAGTATGTATTTAAAACCTGTCACGATATCTTGTTGTTTAAGCACCTGCTGTAATAGTACATCGCCTCAAAATATGCTTTTCATGGATTACCTGCTATCACGTCATGGTTTTGGACAAACAGAGCAGACACCCTACTGAATCTATTCCTTTGAAAGTTGTGCTTGGTTGCATTGACCAAATGCAGCATGAATACAAAGTTTTCTTTGTAATGCCAGACAAGGCTGTACTGCAACTTTAATGCTTTGGTTGTCACTTGAAGTGAAAAGTCTCAAAGAATGTCTTCATCTCCAAGAGCATTGTAACAGTCAACCCTGTTTGCCTTTAATGTGTAAAGTTTTGAAAAAACAGGAATCTATTTTCAATTCAGTTCACTGTAGACAACAAAGTATATGCTATATTCTACATGAATTTTTATGTTGTAGAGTTGTGAATTTATTTTATCAATGGAGAAATTGAGCCGCCTTGCTTTGTTGTCTACAGTAGTAGATCAACCCTCATCTTACATTGAAGCTCCCAGATCAATGAAGTGACGTTGACGCAGCTTTAGCAGCAGAGAAGCTATTAGGCTTGTGTTGATAATGATAAACTCCTGGACCATGTACAAACTTCAAAATGCATCGTTTTGTGAGTACAGACCATATTTGTACTACTGTAGAAGTTTGGTGTCATGGCATGTGATTTTAGTGTGGTAATTTTGGAGATACTGCCAGGGTCCGTTAGCGCTTGTACGAAGCTATTCGGGATAACTCAGTAACTCAGCTGATGTTCAGCCAATATCGGAAAAACTTCGGGTGGGCTACTTGGCTGGATGTCACGGTTCAAATGACCCTAGGGTGAATCTACTCGAAACACGAAACACTACGAAACACTTTCTAAGGCTGCATCGAACGGTAACGTTGTGTCCGCTGCCATGTTGGATTAACACTCTACAAGCTTCGGTGTAGCGCATCGCATAGACGTCGTCATCGTCTTGCTGTCCCCCCCCGTTCTGTGATTGGTTCCCAAACTCTGGCAAAAATAAGGGCGGTGGTTTCCAGGCTGACTTTGCAGTGAGAATGAAATCGAGCGCAAAGCAGCATGGGAATTCCCAGGCTAGTTGAGCAGTGGAAATCATCGAACTTGAACTGTCATGGTCAGTGGGTTTTGCAGTGTTGTATAGTAACGAAGTAAAAATACTTCACTACTGTACTTAAGTATATTTTGGAATACTTTGTACTTTCCTCGAGTTTAACATTTTTTGACAACTTTCACTTTTACTTCACTATATTTCCGAACTTAATTGCTTACTTTTACTCCAATACATTTTCATTGTTCGGTTTAGTTACTCGTTACAAAATAGAGAGAGAGAGAGAGAGAGAGAGAGAGAGAGAGAGAGAGAAAACGCAACAGTGTTTTGACCCCATGCATGTTATGCCTGCCCAAAGACGTGGAAATTCTATCTTAGAGAAACTCCCCCTTTTTTAGGTTTTAAGGTAGTTTTACAAAAAAGGTCTTCCTCTTCAGATGCCAGATAAGCTGCAGTTCCCTCCCAATTCTTATTTTCTTTTGTATAATGACCAGTTGTGTGTGCACCTCCTATAGCTTGTGAAGTACAGTAATCGTAACAGCTTTTTTTCTTGGTGATGTTGGCCGCATTTTCTGTACTGAGTTATTTTATTTATTTTTTAGAAAGGTTTACAAAAGGGGTTTCAAACTGGACTCCCTCTTCAGAACCCAGATAAGCTTCAGTTTTCTCCTATTTTTTTCTTTAAATTTTGTTTATAATGATGGCAATAACAGTGGCAGCCTCTTTTGTTTCATTTTTTTCTTAATGGTGTAATGTAGGCCTCATTTTCAGCACTGACCTTACTTGAAGAAGAAAAACTTAAAGGTTCAAAAAGTTTGTATTTTCTGTCTAAACCTGGTCTAAATTTTGCCTGCACTTGGTTGTGTGTAGATTTTAAGTGTATTTGACCTTCAAAGTTTACCAAAATATAAAAAATGTCATTCAAACTGCATTTGCCTTGTTTAGTTTTTACTTATACTTTTCATTACATTACTTAAGTACATCTATTTTTACAGTAATTCTCATACTTAAGTACAAGAGGTTTTGGATACTTTAAGACTTTAACTCAAGTAACATTTCAGTCAGTGACTTGGACTTTTACCAAAGTCACATTTTGGACGGGTACCTATACTTTTACTTGAGTATGAGATTTCAGTACTTTATACAACACTGGGGTTTTGTTTTGGTTTGGATGCTGTCTTTTGGTTTCTTGGGTTAATGTTATTATCTGTCAATATCTAATTTAGTTATGTTAGTCTAAGCTAACTAATTGTTGTTGAGTTACTTCAGTCTTCAGTAGTTTTTGCCCTGTTCTGATTAACTTCACTTCCTGTTTTATTTTGCAGTTTGTATTTCCTACATTCATTCTCATTAGTTTCGCTTCAGCTTTCAGGATACATGCTCCTTGGTTTTCTTTATTCAGTGTAAGATCTGTGTCATTGTTTGCTTCTGTTTTTCTGTGACCATAAGTCCTATTTCTGCCATGAGTCCATCACTTTTTCTTTGTTCTAAATAAAAATCAATTTTGTTTCTTATCGACTGCCTCCTGCTTAGTTCTACCATAGAGTCTTCTCACCATGGAACGTGAAAACAAGGTATCCCATTCAACAGTTTTTTTTTGTTTAATGTCAATCAATTGGACTCCCTTCCCTAACACTTACAGAGTGCTTGTAAAATATGAGATGTTGCTACACAGTCTTGCCTCTTTTCTGGAGATGGGGTTCAGCTGTAGAAACGAGTTTTATCCTACATTCAACTGATTTGAATATACTAGCTTATAAATGTGCCTCTGAAGCAGGGAAAACTACATCTTGTACAAGTTATCTGAGTTATCTATTTGTGTATTTCAGCAATAATCTGCATCCTCCTGAAAGGTCTCACTAGCTTCTTATTTGCAAGTTCAGCTGGTCTTTCCCAGCTGCAGGTGTTGCATGATTAAGGTCAAAACACATTAAACTGGAGTCCTTTGGTCTCTGGGCTTTAATATCTCTGGTTTGATTATAGCCCACTCTCCAGCTATGATTTCTTGTGTTTTTCTTTACCACTGTGTCTAATAAAGGCAAATGACATTGAATGTTAATGTCAAATGATCAGAAAAACTGCCTTTTTTTTTAAGATTAAAACAAAACGTTCCTGCATACCCCCCCCCCCCCAAAAAAAAACAAAACAAAACAAAACAAAAAACTCAGATACTTGATATGCAGCCTGCCTCAACAACAAAACAAATAGTAATCTTCTTTACAACTACTTAACATAAGTCCAACTTTTTCAACTGACACACAGCTTCAAACTAAAACAGCCCAGAAAGGAAAAGAAGGGGGAACTAACAGCCTAAGCTCTCCTCAGGTTAAAATCTCTTTAATATTTTGATAATGTCCTGTCTGGACTGTTTTAAAAAAACAAACAAACAAAAAATCCTCTTATGTAGTGTCTCATGCTCTCTTCAGGGCACACCAATGAGTTGAGGTTTGTTTGCATGCTTCGATCAAAGGGTACCCAAACTCAAACTACATTTAAAAGACAAATACTAACATGAAATACAAAGATATGACAAATATTTATTTATAAACCAACATGTTTTTCAAAGAAAAACTGAACATTCAAACCGTACACCTGCTCCTGTCCAATAAAGATTTATTTTCATTTCTAAAGCAGGTCTGTTGTCATGTTTCTGCGTGGTCAGGAAGACGATCAGTGAAGTTCTTCCTCTTTTAAAGCCCCATATCAGAAAGAGTTGGGACAACATGCAGTGATCGCTCAGACGGTGCTGCATCACGAACCATCGCTGATCAACAGCAGATGTAACCACTGGACAAGGGATTGTTACTGTGATTGTAACTGTGGCTAATATGTCAAGCACTATGAATTCACACTATGTTTTTATTCACAAAGGCTACTTTGTGCTTGTATTAAAGGCTTTTATTCTGAAGTTGCGTTTAGTGAAGTGACGCAACTCTCGTTGAGCAGCGAGCCGCACAGCCCACAGTTGGGACATCAGACATTTCTCCTTTTCTCCTTTTTACACCTTGATACACCTGTGGTTACTTTTAGTATATTTTGCCTGAAATAACATTGTTTTCACTTAGAGTGTGTATTTATTGTGTTACTCCGAGTGTTTAAGTGGATGCACAAAGTAAGTACCATATAGCGTTTATTACGACGCACTAGTTAACTTTCTCATGTGTTTGCCGCCGACGGGAGACGAGTGTCTGTTGTTGTTTTGCATTGTTTAAGATTATAATGTGAATGCTGATGTTTGTGGGTGGTTTGAGAGTCCAGTGAACTAGCAGAGTAATTTGACATAGTTTGTGTGGCGATTTACTCAGCAGCTAACCGTCATGACTGCCATGTGCGCCATGTGCCCAAGGTTTATTTAGTACCCGATTTAGCCAGTAGATGGCGCTATTGGACCAGTGAACCTCTTATAATGGCTAATACGTATTTCTGTTCGGTTATTTATGTCATTATTATTGTTACAAATGTACAGCATAGTTATAAATATATTTATCTGCTTATGTAAGCACATTTATTATTATGGAGATAGTATATAATGTGACTTATTATTATTATTTCAGAACTGTTACAACACTGAGTGCTCAATAAACCACCGCAGTCATCCTATCTGCTGGCAAGGAAATAATATCCTGTCTTCATTCCTGTGTCCTGACCGACACCGCATCTTGTCTGCTGTATAACCCAAACCCGAGCTAGCATTGATCCTTCCCTCAGAAACAGTGCTTTTTGTGTAAAAAAAAGAAAAGAAAAGAAGTTGTTAACTTGTTAACTTTATCCAGAGGCTGTGTCAACTTACCTGGCATGAGGGATGGACCATCGCGCTGTGTAGATGTGTCGTGTGGACAGACCAATCAGTGTCCTAATCAGTGATCTGGATCAAGAACAAAATGGACCGTCCGGATAAAATTGTCCTCCTGAGGGCGCTTGGTCATGCAGGCAGACGCCGGCTACAATTATGTTAAAACAATATACAAACTCCAGTGGTCGCAACAGCAACTGCCTGTGAAGTCTAAAAATGGCGTCCATGACGGTAACAGTAATCCTAACCATGATAATTTTCTAAGCAAGTAGTTTTGATTTCTGACATTAATCAAGTTATATGACTACATAAAGTCGATGACTTTACGAATGAATGAGTACGTATGTATACACACTGCTTGACGATCATTCAAGCTGTTGACAATGGTGTTTCATTCGTGCATCTTTTTTTCACATCTCTTCATGTAAATTAATAATACGTGTCCAATTATGATAATCCAAATGACAATTGTAGAGTTTAGAGTATTCCTATTCCTAACTATTTTTATATTATTGGACATATATTAAAAAGTAAGGGCCGTGACTAATACTTTTGTAGGCAACACGAAAGACGGTTAGATACATTTTCTATTAACAATCTCAACTCATTATAGCCCAGATGAAATGATATAAAAATGAACCTGAAACTATGAAATTTGGTTATTTTAATTTTATATACAAATTTGGACTTGTTGAGATTTGCATCCGTTAATTCAATTAGGTAAACAAATTATGATGTAGTTATATCATATCATTCCATCACAGACTCTCCTTAAAGTACGACCAGCAGGGGGTGCACTTCTCGGCATAACACCAGCTATAAGCATATCCTAGTTTAACGTTTGCTGGCTACGATTTCGCCGGCAGACACAAATACAGTACAATAATTTTCAATTGACAAAATACAACCAATAATAATGTTGAATCCTACCTGTGAAAGGTAATCCCCCGACTCCTGTTCGCAACATCTGTCTCAGCCTCATTAATGGCTGCTCCCTCAGTAATGGCCGCGGCCAGAAAGTCATGGCAGAGAGTCTCTATTATGAGGAGAGGGAAAACTGGCGGCTATTTCCGGGTGGTACTGCACTCTAGGGGCGCCAACGAAGCAGTGCAGAGCACGCCGAACTCTAAGGTGGTACAATGAAATCCACCTTAGATGCAGCCATTGCTTTTGATAGAATTTTTTATATATTTTAATTTTAATTTTCCTAAAGGCAGGATAAATTATCCTTTCAAACGGCACTTGGTTTGATTTTTTAGACTCACTAGATTTGTTTAAAATACACATTTATTGTCAGTATTGCATCCAGAGTGACGTCACGCATGTGGCATCACTTTACGGCATGGTCAGTCCTAGCGCTGAGCTAGCAGAGAGGGGTTAGCTCAAATAGTTACAGATTTCAGCACAGCCCTTTTACATACTCTCTGAGTAGCCTCTGGTTTAGCTTTGGTTGTTGTTAGCGGCACCAGGTTAGCACTCTGGCACAGTGGACGAGTGCCGTAAAGCAGCCGGTCGTAATCAGCCGTGCGTTCTTCAGATTCCATTAGCTAGATGCTAGCGGATACTGACTCGCAAATGCCAGACCTGTAAGAAAACAGAAAGCTATAACTCCCAGGTTATTGTACTTTCGATATAAATCCACATCCCTCTGTCAGAAATCACAGTATTATTTTCAGGTTTCAGCCGCTAGCGGGGACATTTTTTGAGTTATTAGCGCCAGCCCTATGGAAAATGGTCATTCTGCACTCGCTCGCCAGCGCCCCCAGAGAAAATCAACTGAACTGCAGCCAAATTTTTTATAATGGGGCGAATAGGAAGTGGAACGGCTGTCTGTAAAAGGGCTGTGGTCATGGCCGGTCGTGGCCACGGCCTCGGCGCGCAAGCCCTTGCTGCACTAACCTCTGAATCTGTGACGGCAGAGTATGCAGCCAAGCTCTCTGTGACCCGTTCAACCCGGTCACGGGCATCAGAATCGGATATATTGTTTGACTCCACCTGGGCAGCTAAACTGTACAGCAAATACGCACACCGCCCCCTACCGTAGCCTACATGATGGGTAGCACGGTCAGCAGGCGTGACGTCACTCTCCTGCGCCGCTCAGATTGCTTTTTCGTTATCGAATTGTGGGCAGTATTTTGCATGCAGACCACGAAAACGAAAAAGCAATGTCCGCTTTGTTTTCTTTTTGATTATGGCATAGAATGTGCAGTCTTGAAGAAGAAAATTGAAATGCAATAGGATGATTGATTAGTAATTTTATTTATGAGTCAAATAATGCAGCCACATTCTTAAAATGAAAAAGCATTTCTGATAATGCATTTGAATTTGAATTTTGATCACGATTTGCTTCCATAAACTACTGGTGATGATGTGAAACAGAGTAAACTAGAAAGTAAACTGAGACCTGAGGTCCGTTTCACGAAGCAGGTTTAGTGAAAACTCAGAGTTTTCTATCTCAGAGTAGATCAACTCAGAGTTCAGGAATAGACTCAGAGTTTGTTGAACCTGCTTTGTGAAACAGACCCCAGGACACAAGTGTAGAATTGAGGCAAGATTAAACTAAGGGTGCAGACAAATATAAAACAGAAGCAAGAATAACAACAAAAGCGAATCACAAGAGGGACTACAAACAAAAAGACAATTAAAGAATAGACTAAGAGAAACAGAGGATACATCCTAATTCAAACCAGTAACTCAATATGCCAGGAACACAGCACAGGGTAAATCAAAGATCTAAGAATTAACCAAACAAAAAGCCTGAAACTCAAGGACAAGAAAATCAACACTCTAAAAAAAAAAACATGAATCATGACAATGACATCTGCTTCAATGTTAAAAGCTCATATCAGTCTTATTTCCCTTCTGCCATTTGTAGGGACAGAACATTACGTGACGCAGTTAGGAGTCTGGACATATATATACTGTTTCAGATGGAGAACTTGTTGTATCTGTATCTGATTGTGTGCTCTTCACAACGCTCATTTCTGTGATGGCAGCATTAATGCAGAAAAGTTCATTGAGATTCTGCAGCAGCTTATGCCGCATTTAAGGCCACATCTTTTCCTGGGACATCCATGCATTTTTCAACAAGAAAATGTAAAACCACATTCTGCACACATTGCGAAGGCATGTCTGGGGAAGAAGAGGGCAAGGGTACGAGCCTGTCTGCAGTCCTGACCAAGACAGATTGTGTGGGGAATATTTTAAAAAATAACCCACCATCTCTCACAGGGGCCAGGGAGTCGATGTCAAAGGCCAAGTGGCCTGATGTGTCAGAGCAGTTTTGGCATGTCGTGGCTGGTCAGTGTGCATTTCTATAGACTAAATATTGTATTTAGATATTTGTGCTTTTGAAAAAATATTGTCCGCAGCCTTTCAGGCTTTTTTCAACAAGACAGTAGATCTTTCTCTCTGTTAATACTATATATCCAAGTGTTTATGATAATACATGAATTGATATGAAATAAACCTAATTGCGATTATCCTCTCTCTCAGTTTAAAAATAAAATTAAAAATATAACACAACAGTTATGTTGTGACTTTTCTATGATATCATAATATAAATCCTGCAAATGAGTTTTTTAGAGCTAATGAAACTCCTGGGTTGTCATCTTTTGCTTCAGTTTCTCTAGTGAATGGTGCACAAATTACATTCACACATGGGTGCCAACTAGTATAAAGTCATGCAGAATTGGCACATATGCAACAGTAGATGAATTGATGCAATATGATGTGTTCTTCAGCTGCAGAATATTTTATTTTTCCAGATATTTTTCTGCCATTCTGAGTTGCAATGCTTTGTTTCTTCTCTAATGACATGCATGTACTTTCACCTTCAGCAGAAGTGATTAATGCAACTATAGAGGAGCAATCACAAAGGTCAAAGAAATTTTAGCCAATTCAATTAGCTCATTACGGTGCCTGTTCCTCACTGACCTTAGTGGAGATGTATCAAATATTTGTGATTAAAAATCTGTGTGTGTTTGTGTCATGCTCAAAACTGTGTTTCATCTGTAACCTTTTGTTTCTTAGAGATAATTAAATCTTCTTGTCACTTAAGAATTACAGGAAGATACATTTTGGACGAGCCTCTTAAACTTAGATACTGGACTTCAATACTGAAGCATTCGAGCTCTTTTTCTGAGTCATACTGCTGAAGAAAGTTTCAAATCTCATTTATTTTCAAAATACATTTTGAGAAAAAAGTTAATTCTGCAAAGATGTTAGTTCATGTGCACTTAATCCCATGTGTTTAGTGATGTAAAGAAAATCTGTCAGATCACCTAACAGTGGAGTAATAATGCCTCTGTTGTGTATCAGCACATCTTTTTATCCGTGTAGAGCTTCTGTGTGTGTTTGAATTCCTTCAGAGTGTGAAGCTTATGAGATGTGAGGATCAGATGAGTTCTGCATCATTGGAATCTCAGTTTTATAATAATTTTTTCTATCAAGCTCGGCTCCAGAGGCAGTAGGTGGGATACTGTTGTCAGCCTCCTGATCTACCTTCAGATGTATTGCCCACTTTGTGTATGTGTGTGTGTTCAGATTGCACTCAATACTTTGTCATGCTTCCATCTGGATCACAGCTTTGATAGGCGTTCCTATGCAGTCACAAACCTGATACTGAAAATACACTGTTTCTTATCAGAATAATCTGTGTCTGACTGTGAAGAAGAGATGCTGAATAGCTATAATCATCTCAGTCAGGACTATCGAGTACTATCTAATTTACACCAGTAAGCGGTAAGTTTTAAACAGGCTGTCAGGACAGGTGTTTACGTATTTTATCCTATAGTCTGTGGGCCAAAAAAACCATCACAATAAGGTCTTCAAGACATTCAGTTATCCATCTTTTAGTCCTTGAAAACTCATAAGTACCTCAAATAACTGTTTGATGAAAACAGCCATTGTGTGGGTTTGTGTGCAAGAAATAATACCTGCTGAGCACTGATGGAGCAGTTGCTCCAGTATTCTTATAACACAAGACAAAACATTTCCAGCAAAGACTTTGCTTCCAAACTCACTTTTTATGCTATCTGCAAAATGTATGTAGAGTTAGACATAATTTTCCCTTTCAGAGTGCAATATTTTCAGGTTGATTTAGAAGCTTATCCTTCACTGTTTGCACCAGAATGTTGCTTATCTTCTATAAGTCTGTGGTAGAGAGGACAGTCTGCTTTGAGGTCATCTGTTGGGGGAGCAGCATCAGAGCCCGTGACTCAAAGCTCAAAGAAAGTGAATCTGAACAAACTGAAATATAAGCCTGGCTGTGTGCTGGGAGCTACTCTGGAACCTAAACACTCCCTGTGTTAGGGAGTGGTTGTATCAGCCGTTCAACCCAAACATGGTGATTGGTCAACAAATTCATCCCTGCCAACAGCACTCATTCTACACAATGATCGTTTATAATGACCCACAAGTATTATTTATCTTTTTTATGCTGCAGAAATAATTTTTCTTTTAGATAAAGTGATGAAGCATTATTCAATTCATTTCAATGTTATCACAAAATTGTGATCAGATTACAAAAATAAGGTAACATAACCAGCTTGTACAAAGTCCGCTAAGGGGGAAACAAATGTGCTCGTGTTCATACAAGCATGCTTCCATAAGTTTTGTTGTCTTAGCTTTTCCTCTCTGATGGCCACGTTGCTAGTTTTGATAATGATATAAAAAAATAATGAATATTTTTTCAGAAGGAACAAAGTCTTCCAAACACAAAGTCCTAATTTAAAACAGCAGCGACATAATCTCATACTTAAAGCATCCCAGGTGTTGCAAAATACATCAATTACACTGAAAGGGTTGTCACACTCCGCTCGTGTCGCCAGTCCATCACAGGGCCACTCCCTCCTACTTTGAAATAAGACTCACCAATTAACCCTGCACACATGTCTTCGGAAGGTGGGAGGAAACCGGAGTACCCAGTAAGAACCCACGCATGCACGGGGAGAACATGCAAACTCCGCAAAGAAAGCTTTTGTGATGTCATTTGAAATAGCATAACTCAGTTTACACAATCAGATGGAAACGTTGAATATCCTAAATACATTTAGTTGTCCCTGAAAATGTTTAGCTGTTTAAAATAAGAGAGAATACGCGTGAAACAATGTAACCAAGTGGATTACACAGCTGATTACAGAAACTACCATGACTGACAACACTACAAAGTAATCCAACCTTGCTTATCGATATGTAAATAATTCATATTATTGGAATAATGATGGTTCGTTAACATTCACAGTATATTTAGCTGAAATTTGTATTTCTACTATTCAGCAGTTCTTCATAAGAAATTCCGTAAATTGCAACCAACAGCTCGAGGATATTTTTAAAAGTGCGACAGTTTATGTCTCACAGATAACGCAAGGTTGAACAATAAAACAGTGGAAACGGGAGAATTTGGCCTCTCTCGGTTTCTCTCTTCCTCTCTCTCAACAAATCATATCAGGGAGCAGAAAAGCTGTGTGGGCAAAAAGTTGAAGGAGAGGCGGCGGAGATGCAGCTCAGCACCGCGGACAGCGAACCATTTCCAACACACTTTCCATCGATACTGGACTATCTATATTTAAAACAGCTTTTGGTGGGAACAATTCGTCTCCATTCGATTACAGACAGATTTGGACTTTTCCTCCTGACGTCAAAGTAAGCTTAATCTAGTCCTGATCTCTGAATCATTTTTGTTATGTACGCGCAGTGTAGATTAAATGTCGCTCTTCGTTAGTTTTAAAGCTATGTCGTGTCATAAGTACAGATATAAGAAACATTTAGCACAGACACAGTCTTCATAGTGTAATTCATCCGTTATTACAGAGCGTGAAGTCAAGAAGATCTGACGTGCGTAAAAGCGGTGGCACAATTCCTAGTGTTACTCCTGCTTAACGCACGAGACATTGCATGCGTTATGTTGTGTTAGCAGTGCCGGATAAAGATAGACGTTAATGTTCAGCGCAGTCAAACAGGCAAGGACGCCGGAGAGCTGACAAGAAATATATACCATCTCTGGCTCAGTAGCTTGAATAATTTAATTAAGGACTAAAGACTTCACGCGAAACTAGTTGTGTTGAAATATAGGATTCATTCATATCACGTTTCCCTTTCTGGAGCTGTCTCGTGGCGCACGGTGCGCAGGAAGATTCAAGTGCTAGTTTTTCCAAATTCACCGGGTTCTCAGCTAAGGTCCGAGCGCAGTGAAAATCTGAGTAAAACCAGGCAGTCACTCATATAAGCAGAACTACTATTTATTTGGCACCAGCTGTTTCCTCGAAGTGTGGTGACTGCTGATTCTGTTTTTGTTCCGAAATAACATTCAAAATTAGAGGAATCCCCACGTGGACTGCACACAATGGAGCCCCTGGACCAGAACTGGTTTCCCCTCCCATCAGACCTGAACTCTTCTGGAGCCCTTGCCTCGCCCTTTCTCTTCTCCTACCCTCGCCTCCTCAACATTTCCTCCAACATGTCCACTCAGAGCGTCCCATTTCAGGGCAGCAGCACTCTGATGACAGCAGTCATCTCCCTCACAGTCTTCCTGGTGGGTCTGATCGGCAACACTCTGGCCATCTATGTAGTGCTGCGTTATGCCAAAATGAAGACCGTCACCAACATCTACATCTTGAACCTGGCTGTGGCCGATGAGCTCTACATCATCGGGCTCCCTTTCCTCACCACTCAGAATGTACTCTCCTACTGGCCGTTTGGTTCCTTCCTCTGTCGTGTTGTCATGACTGCTGACTCCATGAACCAGTTCACGTCTATCTTCTGCCTCACGGTCATGTCCATGGATCGTTACCTGGCTGTGGTCCATCCTATCCGCAGCACCAAGTGGAGGCACCCTCGCGTAGCTAAGGTGGTGAGCGCAGCGGTGTGGGCCGTATCCTTCATTGTGGTCCTGCCAGTGGTCATCTTCTCAGATGTGCAGGTATATGTTTCCGTCTTGCTTACCATTCTTTACTCCCCACCAAATACTGTCAGATGAACACAGGCTGCTCTCAAATACACATTTCAAACACCCTTTTAAACTCCTATGTGAGGCATTTAGGTTATCATAAATTCTATGAAAACAACAGGAAGTTTCTGTCCAAAGATGATGCCCCCTCATCTTTATGCCATTTTGCACCACTATTGCAGAAACCCAGTAGGGTGAAACCAAACACTGGCTCTAGGGCTGGCCTTTCCAATTTTTCATGGCCAATTAATTGAGCAGTGGGAGTGGAGTTTTCCTTTGGCTGCAATTTGCAATTTATGTCACTAGATGGCAATACATCCTACATGTGGACACTTAGTGAGACAGTTATTTAATGTGTGAATTGGCAGTACAAATTTAACAACTCCTCACAAGAAAAACAATATTACGATGTTTCTGTAAAATATATGAATTATATAAAAAATTATATTTGTGTAAATTTGCAGAAGTTTCCATGCAAGCAGAAATCAACTCAGCTTGGCATAACATAAATACCAGGCTGAACAGTGCTAAGTAAAGAAAATCCAATACTAAAATATTTATTTTATTTATTTATTATTTTTTGCAGGGGGGGGGGGGGGTCAAACCTACATTGATCTGGCTCTCAGCCCATTCTCAACTCATCCTTTTCCAGGAGCCTTTTATATTAGATTGTGACACGCACACTGCACTCTCTGGTATTACTTTCTATTGTGCAGGGATAACACTGTAAAATGGCATATTTTAAGCCAAATCGAGATTCTATTCCAAACAAGTAATTTTTGTGCATAAACTTGACCTTCTATGTCCCAAATACCAAATATGTTGTGGTGCCTAAAGCTTACCAATTAGTAAGAACTGAACTGAGAAAGCAATGGTCTATTACGGGATTCACAAGGGACTGGAAACGCTGTCACCATGCCAAAACTATGAGGAAAAAACAGTGGTATTAGATGGGAGTAAAACCCTGGTCTCTGTCACTACATCCTTCTCCACCGCATCCCCTCACTGTTTGCTCCCATAATCCTTGTGTGTATCTCAGATGCGATGAGTTGTAAATGGCAAATTCACACATTGATGCGCGCAAGAGCAAAGCAATGTCAAGATATTTAGTTGTGGGCATGCATATATATTTTTGCTGTCAGTGGCTTCAATGATTGTGTGAGGGTGTGTTAGTCAGAAAATGTTGATAGATTATATAGATAACTAGACATAAATATATATGTATTTATATGTGTGTGTGTGTGCGTGTATGAATTTGCTGTAAATTTACAGCAATTCGTTCCTCTGAATGGCTCCAAGAAGCTTGTTTTTTTTCTTCTTAAAGAGTCTGTGGCCAAGTACAACCCAATATAACTCATCTTGATGACACCTTACGTAGCCTCTGTGTCTTAGAAGTTTTAGACAGGGTACTATCAAACCATCATTTTATCAAAGATGTAACTATCATCACTTTCAAGCGTGTTTGGTCTCTTAAAAAGCAATTTATTTGAGTGAGAAAGAAGAGAGCCTCTGCACCACTTGAGCTCAGCATGTTACAAGTGTTTTATTTGTTGAGCTGCATTTTAGTGGGGAGACTTCCTGGTGTCTCAGCTTCTTGGCTGACTGGTAGTTTTATACTAGGAAATTATAAAACAAAATATATGTTCATAATTGTAAAACTTTTCCTCTGTTCAGTGCATTTCTTTTTATCATTGTTGTCCTTAAATGTATTTGGAGTTTTAAAAAGGAAAAAGTATTGATACCTGAAATTTGTTGGATGAAATCTGTCACAGTAAACTCTGTGTTCACATTAACCATATCATAGATGCATTTTGGTGAGGATGTAAGCACACTTATTTAAAGAGTTTAGCGAGGCAAAAAACATGACACAAGAAATGAGCAGTCGCCTTTTGAATGACCAGATGAAGTCCAGTTTCCCAAGAAAAAGTCTAATGTGTGCATTTGTCAATGTGTTCATTGTTGTCTCACAATCAGTGGAGCAGAAATCGTGAGATGGATCCACATGTTCTTAATCCATAACCATGCATTTTTGAGCCTAAGCCAAACCAATCATGAGTGATAGCAAAGTAAGAAGTCACTTGACAATATTGGGTTGCACAGAGCTTGGACTTGGTTCTTTAGTGCGACAGTCTATGGCGTAAAACCCATATTCACCCCCTCCTTCATAAATCATTCTGAGCATGTTATGGAGCAATATTGCATTCATGATAGGTTCATCCATCCATTTTCTATACCTGCTTAATCCAATTTAGGTTCCTGGAGCCTATCCCAGCTCTTTATTGGGAGAGGCAGGGTACACACTGGACAGGTTGCCAGTCCATCACAGGGGCCACAGAGACGAACGAGACACACAACCATCCACGCTAACTCCTAGGGACAATTTAGAGTCACCAATCAACCTAACATGCATGGTTTTGTATGGAGAGAACCAACGCATACAAGGGAGAACATGCAAACTCCACACAGAAAGGCCGCAGCCGGGAATCAAACTTGAAACTCTCTTGCTGTGAGGCGATAAAGTGTGACAGATTAATGCAATGCAAAATGTAAGTGTGGCACAATTTGAAAAGGCAGATTTAAGCTTGATTTAGGACCTAGTTACAGTTTTGGAGCCTGTACTGTGAAATCAAACCAACATGGCTATTAGACTTTCTGATGTGATGCTGAAATGCCCGATGAGGATGCAACATATTAGACTTGTTTTACCTCTTTAATTTAAGGCTGCATTCAACAACATAAGTAGATGTGGATGAACAACTACTAAATGTGTAAACAAGCAACTGTTTGCTAAACTGTTGACCAAATTAGTTTAAAATTGGTTGTATTGTTGCTGTGATGAAAACTTGTGTCTGCTGCTTGTGGAAGTTCTTCCTAAGCGATTAACTCCAGTTAAATATAAAAAGAGTAACCTTGTCCACTTATATGCTGCATAGACATAAAGGGCTGTGACAGCAGTATATACACAAGCATACAAGTATATAAAGTATATAAACATAAAAGCTGAGGTAATCTCAGCTCTGCTTTAGCAGAAGTTGTGAAAGAAAAATCAATGCATAGCAACAAAAAGCACGAAAGGTTTTACACAGAACAAAAGGTTGGTGGAAAATGAGCTCCTGACACTGTTTCTAGTACACGAGCCTGTGTTGAACTGCTGAAGGCTAATAGTTTGATAAATGCCTTCCACTGTCACAAATGTGCCTATTAAAACTGACTACCTCAAACGCTCCACAGCAAGTAGTGAACAAAACAAGGTAAAAAGATAAAGAAAGTACTTTTTACTGCGGCCCTTTTAAGTCCATTATTCAGTCAACTCCATATGTATCACTGTCCTCTGAACAAGTTGGGATTTAATTAACTCGCTTAAATATTTTATTAATTTGCCTTTAGGACACATTTAACTCTTGTAACATGATCTGGCCAGAGCCAAAGGATGTGTGGTCAACAGCCTTCATTATCTACACTGCCACTGTGGGCTTCTTTGGACCGCTGCTCATCATTTGTCTTTGTTACCTGCTCATCATTGTCAAGGTAAGAGTGTGTATGTGTGTGAGTTTGTGTGTAACTGAGAGTGTTTTAAAGAAAATAAATCAATCCAAATAGCTAATGAATACATTAATTATCTTCTCTAAATCAGCAAAACGATTTTCTTATCATTGCCAACTCCTTTGGTGATTTTTTTTGTAGGTGAAGTCCTCGGGGGCGCGGGTGGGGTTCACTAAACGTCGACGTTCAGAGCGCAAGGTGACACGAATGGTGGTGGTGATTGTGGTGGTGTTTGTGCTCTGCTGGCTACCGTTCTTCATCATCAACATGGTCAACCTGGTGGTCATCATCCCTGAGTCGAGCACGACCGCTGGAATCTACTTCTTTGCTGTTATCTTGTCTTACGCCAATTCTTGTGCAAACCCGTTGCTTTACGGCTTCCTGTCAGACAACTTCAAACAGAGCTTCAGAAAGGTTAGAGGTTATAATGAAATGGTGCCCCTTATTTTAGCATGTTTATATGTTTTTGGTTAAAACAGGGGTCAAAAAGGGAAACCATCTAATGAAAAAAGTTTCTGTGATTGATCAGCTTCAAAAGCCTGAGCAAGCATCTGCTCTGCAATAGCAAACCTATTTTGTACTGGTGACACTGGACTGGTGATGGACTTGATATTAAAAATGTAAGAGGATGAAAAGCAGCGTGTGCACACTGCATGTTCACATCTTTCAATTTGAATCCCTTAATTAAGATATAGTGAAGATCATCCCACAGTGAAGCATGGTGGTGGGAGCATCATGCCTTGGGGATGGTTGTCATCAGCAGGGCCTGGGAAATTGTTCAGAATTAAAGGAATGACAGATGGTGCTAAAGGAAAATGCTTGCAAAAACCGTCTTTCAATCTTTTAACACTGCTACAGCAACACTTGAGTAGTTACAACATTGAACTGTGTTGGAATGGTCTATTCAAAGCCCAGACCTCCATATGACTGAGAGGCTGTGGTGTATTTCTAGAGACTGTTGTACATCAGATTGAAGAAACAGGAGCAATGCTGTATTGATGAATTAGAAAAAAATCCCAACACCTTGATGTTCCAAACTTACTGAGAAATACTCCATGAGACTTTCCCCAAAGGGCAGATACTGACCTTTGGGGGATTCATATTTATATGGGTTCATGTTTTTAGGGTTTATTTGGTCTCTCACTATTAACGATATCACACACCTTCAAAAGCAGTCGAAGTGTTGAGTTATTGAAATAATACGACCCCCTCAAAAATCCATTTTTATTCCAAATTATAAGGCAACAAAATAGGAAAAAAGCCAAAAGAAGTGAACACTTTTTGAGTACATTAGGAACCTTTTAAATAATACCTGCATCATTACGCTGAACTGGTTTAGGATTTCTCAAGATGAGCTCAATTACAGCTCAAGAGTGCTCAAGGCTCGACTTGGTTCTGGAAGTGACAGCAATGCTTATTAACAGGAGGGCAGAAAGTACTGACAGCATTCTTCATTCCTTTACAGTTTGTTTGCCTTGCGTGCATTTGATTAAAATGATACCTGGGCACACGTGCAGGAATAAAACGTGCAGTGCACACAGCCCTGCGCGTTTTCCATGTTTGTCCAGCACACAAGGCCACTTCATGAGCTTTCATGCAGAGCTGTCCCGTTTATTCGAATCAGGTGTGTTGGAGCAAGGACACATGGAAAATATGCAGAACTGTGTATCTTGAGGTTCAAGGTAGGAAAACACTGACGATGATATGTAAAGATGACATAACAACATCTCACCATCATGTCTTCCACTTCCACTCTTCACTGTGTGTGTAGTCTGTCTTTTTCTTACATTATTTTAAAATTTACATTTTTTTTGTGCTTTTCTGTGTTGTGCTGTAGTGGAGTCTGCATCGCAGCCCCATTGCCTTCTTTCTAAGCCTCTCCTTGCTTTTGTATTCATGACATTTGAAAGCGACAGATGTTATTTGCAGATTCAAATTCAGAATCTTTCAGCCACAACTTTGTTCTCACTTTATCAAAAGGAACCATATTTCCCTCACAAGTCCCATCTGTTTTTGCCTATTAATTAGACCCTCCAGAAAAACGCGGGCATAAATCCTTGATTACGCGGGCTAAAATCCTGGATTTTGCGATTGAATATGCGGGTTTTGTAATGATTTTATGCCATGAAATTGCGAAAAGTTGCGGAAACTTGCGAATTATGCAAAAAGTTGTGAATTATGCAAAGTTGCAAAATATGCTGCTACTGAATGAAAAAGAGTCATTTTAAAGACCTCCTATAATAAACAAGCATACCAAGTTACTTCACAGAAGGTTTTTTTATTTTAACAACTTGAGCAGTTTCACAATACATACACATGCGCGCGCGCACACACACACACACACACACACTTCTCGGTCTCATTCTGTTTCATTTATTCTTTATTTGGCCAATTTCAAGCTTGTGCGCCACTCACCTCGTTTCTGGTAGCCCTCGCAAGGGTTTTGGAGGTTATGCCTCGGTGAACGTCAGCTGTCTGGCTTTGGCTTTCCTTTCCGCAGCTGCAGAAAGCATTTTCAAATGTTTTGCGCTGGTAAAGTGGTACGTCACCGACGATTTTCTCTTATGCTCCAACACACAGTTGAACGGGGTGCAGAATAGTTTCCCCCCGCTTTCGTGCAAGACATCGGGGTACTGGTTTGCCCGGTCTTTGACAGTAATGTGCGTCGGTAGGTGAGATCGATTAGCTTTTTTAATTTTGTCTCTCGTTAATTTTCTCTTCACGCTACGGTGCTGTTTTCCTTGTGTGTGTCAATGGCAATGACGTCGCAAGCCGCGAGTCGCCAGTTAATTTGGTTCATTTAGACATTTTTTTCTTTTCCCAACTTTATGCAGAAAAGTGCGGAGATTGTGAAATCAAGCGAGTCCTGCATATTTCGCATATTTTGCGCGGAAAATGTGATTATTGCGGTGAATATGCGGCTTTTTTGAAAAATATTGACCCCCGCATAATCAGCGGTATTTTGCTGATTTTGCAATAAAATCAGCGATCGCAAAATCGCGTTTTTCTGGAGGGCCTAATTAAATTAATGGTAAAAAAAAGCAACATTTTCTTTTTTTTTTAACTTTCTTGGAGCAATAATGATGACGATGTCTTTTTTTTCTCATAAGAGGAACAAGATATCCCTTCATGTCTAAAGTATGAACATTTTAAAAAGTATCAGCAGTTTAAATACCTAAAGCAAGCAGTAACTTAGGCAGGTTTACTACCACTACTTTCTAAATAAGTTACAGCACAGTCACTGAAAATGTGTTGACAGAGCTCTCTTCACATTTCCTGAATCATTTCCAGCGTTTCTCCGTTTGTTTTGGCTCAGCTTTTCTCAGTATTTATTGAAAGCATCAGACCATCTGCCAACTTTCATCTCACTTTCTTATTAGTCCTGAACTTTGATCCACTCTTTACAACAGTGACAGTGTTTGAGGGTTTTAAAGGTCAGAGTGCAAACAGAATAATTCCAGATTGGGTAAAATGTTTACTGAGCAAAACAATTGTGGTGTTCTATCATCAGAAAGGTACAAAGATAGATTGTTGTTATGTTATCCTGTCTCACACCATCACAGCCCCATTAACACTGGTATATCAAATATACCAGCCTTGGAAAATGACTAGCCATTTTTGATCGTATTCTCCTCTATTTCACATATTTATCATAACAAACATAAAAGACAATTTGACAAATAATAAAATACTTTCTCCAGACTGAAAATACCAAATGTCTGTGACTGACCAGTTATTAATAAATTGGAGTCTAATAAAAGAGAGCTTTCACATTTTTCTGCTCTTTAGTTCTACTCACAACTACACTTGAGTAACTCCTCTGATCACTGGGTGACGATATAAAAGATATTCACAGTATATATTACTATTTCTGCTATTTGTAAAGATTGCAATGATGGTAAACCCTTTTATTTGTGGAACAGCTGGTTTGGGATAAAGCACAGGCTCTGGGCTGTGCCAACACTTGAAGAACTTTTCTCATGATATATATAATTTTTTGATTGGATTAATACTTAAATGGATTTTTGTGTTTGCTGTTTTATCTTTGTCTGCCAGAAAGTGACATTTATCCCCAGTCATCCGAGGCTTAAAGGGATAGTTCGCCTCTTTTGACATGAAGTTGTATGACATCCCATATTAGCAATATAATTTATTAAATTTGACTTACCCCCCGCTGCGTCCTGTGAGCCGAGTTCCAGCCTCGTTTTGGCGTTGACGAAGGATGCTAGTTGGCTGGGGACACAAAAATAAAGCGTTTTGCTTCTTAAAATAATGGGTGTGTTCAAAAGAGTAATACATTTGCATCATAAAATCGTTCATCCAGAAAAAGTCGGACCTCACAATCGCTTGGAGCTATTTTCTCTCTACCTCTCTCTACATTGTTGAAGTTTCTTTTCATTTTTGCTTACAGTATTGTCATTGTTTTGTTTTGCTTTTATTTTTAAATGCTCAGTCCTTTTGTACCTGCATCAGCTCTGCTTTTATTTAATTTAAATTTTTTCAAATTTCTTCACCTTGTGAATCTCCATTAATTTAGCTTCCTGCTCTTTTGTTTCATGCCTGCATTGAGTTGCGGTTAGCCATCATTCCCTGTGTGTACATTGACTTTGTGTTTCTCCTCTCAGTTGCCAGATTGTCTTTGTACCCACTTTTAAAGTTCTCCAAGTCGTTTTTTTGCCTTGTGTTCTTATTTTGCGTGTCTCCATCATATGTTTTTGGCTTCTGCCCTTATCTGCCCATAAATATTTTGGTGACAACTGTAAATCCAACCCGGTTCCCTCTGTGTAAGTGGTTGCAATTTGACGAACAATTCTTCAAAACTTCAAAAAAGCTTTTTCAAAAATGGTTTGGGTTGACACAGAATAGGCTTGATTTACAAAGAGCTGACGATCCTTGACCTTTAACACAATAACTGTTGTGTACAGGACCATTCTGTGGTTATAGAGCCTATACAGATGATACAAGTGTTGATATTGTTGTGACCATGCAGGTGCTGTGTGTGAAGAGTATGAGATGCACTGCTAATGGTGTAGATGATGGCGACCCAAGTGCTCCTCGCACTGAGAAAACCACAGCGCAGGACTGCATCCAGCTCTCCCCTCGTAATGAGGTCTACCATGATCCCCAGAGCAGCCAGGTAACCAGCGTGTGCAGGTGATGTTGGACAGTAAAGAGGAATTTAAGCAAAAATGGCAAATGACATGAATGAGTTTTGACATGAGTTATTAATCTGTTTGGTGCAGCACAAGGTCAAAGGGATACATGAAATGTTTTTTATTCTAAAATCATTTTTGGACAGCGGAAACATGCACAGGTCAAACTCTCTTTCAATAATGCATACAGACAGAAACACCACAGATCTGCACCATGAGTCACCTCTTTATTAATCAACCAGCAGGTGTGTGTGTTCATGCATATGTCAAAGCTGCTAATTGAAGATGGATGGTTAATCAATAAAGCTCTTGGTAGAGTGATTAGAGGATTTCTAAAAGCTTTGAGATTTGCAAAAGGTTTCAGAGAAAAGCATGTTCACAAGTATGAGCAACATTCCCAAGGAAGTAGACTGACAAACTGGCTCTGATTAGACTCCTGTTATGCCCCAATCAGCCAGTTCAAAGTTACCAAAAATTACACTTTTTTTTAAAGACTATGTTAGAGCTCATTTATTGATGTACAGATCTGTGCATAATTTCATAACAGTTCTGCTGCGGACATGATGTTTCCCTCAATATCTTGCCAGCCAGTAAAAAAATCTTAATGAGAACACAAGATGACAGAGAAACAGTGGGAAAAGAAGTGTGGAAAAATAAGAAAGAAAATTAAAGTAAAATACTTTAATTCTTTCATTAATCTGGTTGATTTTTAACATGCAGAAAAAAACGTTAGGATTAAAATTTCATTTGCCCAGTTTTTCTTGTCACCATACAAATGAATAAATGCAGACTCATCTCTCAGGTAACACGGGTAGTGACAGATTCAATATTCTGAAAGGAGTGCTGACAGGGGGTGATGATGGACTGTTACTCCCCCCATACAGATATTGTTAAAACAGTATATTTGAGGTGTGACAGAACAGATCCTGGGGGTAGCCACTGACATGGAAAAAAACGAGCCCACAAAATGTCACTACTTGCACATTTAGTCAATTTGTTTGCATTTTTAGTTAATTTGTGCAAATGAGATTAAAGTACACACAGTCACCACAACAGAGACACCTTTCATATAATCCTATTGAGGGTGGGTCTCTCAGCTATTGACTAGATAATATTTTTGAAATATGGTTTTATTTTTTATACTGAAATAAATTCAAAAACAAGAATGAACAGCAGCTTCTGCCTCCATTCTCATCAATCTCCATTTCTATGTGGGTCTGTTTTCTTTATTATTCATATTAATGAAGTGTATCGACTGTATTCGTATCGTACTTGATGCTTTATGTGTAAATCATTAAGTCCTAGAGCACAGAGGTGCTGCTCCTTTTTTCTGGTTTGGGGAGAAAAAGTCACAGAGCACAATTCAAAACACACTTCCAATAAAGACCAAATACAGGCTTCAACTAAATAAAACTAAACTTCCCCACAAACAAACCATTATTAATCTAGTTATTATTAATTTGTGTTTTATTGATTTATTTTTTCATTTTTGCTCACAGACTCAAACTTCCGTTTATTTATTTGTTCTGTACTCTGTAGAACCCCATATTGTGTACAATGTTAGAATACTAACATTAAAAAAAAAAACAGACTAAAAGTAGCAGCTCTGTGGAGATGTAGGGAGCTGCAAGGAAAGTAAGAGGAAGTTTCAAATGTCTAACCTGGAAAATTAGAAATATTTGGCTGGAATTTCCATCTTTGTCATGTTCTTTGAGCCCTTCTGAAGCAGTTTTTGTGAGTTCTACCGCTGCCAAATATAGGAGTATGACTTATCCAAAAAATGTTTCATTAGGTGACTAGTGCCAAGGTGACACATGGGTAAATGTTTTCTTATCAGAGCATTGCATCATAACAAGATGTTGTAGGTTGATCAGTGCACACTCATTTTGTGCGCAGAAATGAAATAAAAAATACAAACAAAGCGATGCGGAAATTAACCAGAATGTGGGAATGCTAAAGCATTTAACACTTTCCAATAAATCAAGGCCTTAATATTATATATATATACATATATATATGTATATGTATATATAATTTTTTTTCCTGTGACGAGGAAGCTTGAGAAATTTCGACTGTAGACTCATCCTGTGGAGTGTACTGAAACCAAGACTGCTGGCTTAGCGAGGTATGTTGAGCCTAAAGCGAGAGTTTTCACATTAATCTGGTTGGATCACCATGGCAACATAATGTATGCTTAACACATTGACCTGCGGTTACGTATGAGATTACGTTCAGAAAGACAGATTCCCGTAGGTCGCAAAAGCCCCCCCCCCCCCCCCCCCCCCCTCCTAATTATGCCCAGAAAGCAAAATCAGAATGAAACATTTAAATGTCAACAGGCAGAAGAATTGAATTTTGATGCCTCATACTGACACCAAACTGACAGTGCTTTTAATGACTCATATTGAGTAAATGTAAGATTTTCATTGATAATTCACAGGATATTGTTATGCCTAGGGGTAACCAAGGCATAATTGTGACCCATCGTCCTAGGTCTCAAGCAGCCACGGAGACATTGTTTAGAGGTTTCAATATAAAAGTTTATTTACAATTTATATAAGAACATGAAGTCCACTAGGAGATAAACTGATAGGCTTCAGGATGGACAAACAAAAGATAATTACGTACCTCCTTAGGCTAACAAAACAGGAGAAAATAATATGGCAACTCATCCCTGACAAATTCCAAGGTACAATTGTGCACCACTCAACAGGACTGCCAAAGGTGTGGCTGGTAGATGAGTCCACCTGCTGTCATCATCCCAGGTCTTTATAAAAAGTCCATTCTCTAGTAGGCAATCCTCTACGAGCTCTTGAAGTGTTATCCAATCAGAGTTTGGCACCTGCACACTGAGATTTGCATACAGTTAGCGAAGAGACAGAAGTCGTAACAATATAAACGTTAATTTGTCATGTCATGTCTCAGAAGCCAGTTAATGCACAGCTTATTCTACAATTTTGTTTGATATAATGACATTTTAATATTCAAATTTAATTGTAATGCAGCACCGATTCAATGTTTATTCAACATTTAATTTCTTAGAAAGATTAGCCTACAAGAAATGTTATTATCCTGTCCAAAATTCTAAACTTTTAAGCCTAACTCAGTGTTGAATTAACAACATGTATTGTTGATTTTCAATTGAGAAAATAAATTATGTCAACCTTTTGAGGCCACTGTATGAAGCCTTGAATGTACAGCTGTGCAAAGCAGACGTTGCAACAGGAACACACATGGATTCAGTTGCGTAAACACAAAGTAAATGATTCAAGTCCTCCAATCCAAACGATCAAATGGGTAATTTGTTTTTTCCTTAAATGCGACCCATGATGGTGTCATCTAAAGTACCACCTCTGCAAGCGGCAGGAGGGAAATCTGTTTTGTTTCCTTTAATAAACCATATCCTCATAAGATGGAAGGGGTGAATAACACATATACATGTAGCACTGTGTAACATGTGCCTTCAACTGTGAGATGTGTGTCTGACACTAAAATACCATTTAGCCATTTAGGATGTTTACAAGTAAACACAACATGTTATAACAAAACTTCCTGGTTGGGTTTAGCCAATAACCCCACTTGATTTGGCTTAGAAATCTAATTTCTTGGTTAGGGTTAAAAAATATTAGCACTAAACCAATAGTCGCTTTCGGACAGAGCCGTTCTAGGAACGCAGTTCTAAGAACGGTCCTCCTCGAATTTCGTTCTGATAACTGTCCTTCCCCAGCGGAACTGTTTCAGTCTGCATTCGCACATGAGTCGGGACCAGGTCGGGACTGATGCGACTTAGCCGTCTGCATCAGTGACGTGTTACTTTAGCGCCACATTCAACAACAAAACAAAACAAAACAAAACGAAGGATCGAGCGCAGGCCATACTTTTTCATTTCATGAAGAAAGGAGAGCAGAGCGCCGCAGACAAAGGAGACGACGTGTCAGTTTAACTTATTAAACATGCGCCGGTTGTGTCTGTGTCGTATGAGGAAACATTTCAGCCATGACAACATGACATGGGGCGTAGCTACCGACCACCAAACACCTCCGTCAGATGTGTTCCTATAGAACCCTGAAAAGACCCGACCTCGGAGAAGGAGCTAAAATGGTTACAGGAACTGAGAGCGATGGTCCCGAGTTCCTATATGTGCGAATGCGGGAGAAAACGGCCCCGCGGATTAAAAGGTTATAAGAACTGCCAAAGGTTCCTACAGTCCGAAAGCGGCTAATATGACTGTTATCCTTGGCTGCCATTTTTTACAGTTCACATGCAGTTGCTCTCTCAACCACTAGAGGTCATACACTTTTTAATGGTAAATATCAGTTGTTTCCAGGTGAACACACAACCCACGGGGACATACTTGGGTGGACGAAAGACTAATTTTGTTTCTGATATTGGACCTAACAGATGAGAACAATATATGGAACATGTATTAGTCTATTGGTACTTTTCACAATCTACCCAGTCTTTAAGATTAGTTTCAGTTTAATTTGGCTAAAGGCTAAAGATACTTCCATTCCTCTAAATTTTGTGTAAAGTTTAAGAAGAGCCATCAAATGAAGTGCTTGAAGAAGGAAGGCCTGGACAGACATTAAGTTGACTAACTAAGTTGATAACTACCGTTGCGGTTCCATCCTCTCTGGATGGAGCTTTAGTGTTAGTGTAAATTTTGCTAATTCAAAGAAACCTGACTGTACTGAATCTGTTTCTACACCCCCATGGTGACCCAGAGCTGAATTAACTTTTCTTTCTGTTTCCATCTTCAAACTTTTTTTCCCCTTTTTTCTCTCTGAAGATTTCTCCTCACCCACCAGCGTCACCTTCTACTCACACAGCAGCAGAACTGCACCGCTCCACCCCTACATGTCAGCTTCCCTCCCATTGCCCTGGAACTACCCTTACCATGTTAAACTCCAAGATAAACTCTGAGATAGCTGCACCAGAACCTCCCACCATCACGTCCCTGAATAGCCCCCCCTATGCCTCCATAGCTCCACGGGAACAGTAGCTGATGAACTCTGAATCTCGAGTATTTGAAGTAATGAACGATCAGCTGAGGACGACTAGTTTCATGTGCAGAAGAGGAAGCAGAGAGCTGTACTGGCTGCTCAAAAAGTCAAAAGTGATGTCACAATGTAAACATTTACTTCTTGGACTATTGTTAACATCCAGGCTTATTGTAAATGCATTACAATGCTTATACTTTATATTGTGCAAAAGAACCACTTGAACATTTTTCTTTATTAATCCCCATTTTCTTGACATAAGTGCCTTTGCAAATGACTTCAACAACCATCACAACTTCAAAAAGAGCAAAGAAATCTTTCCAACTTAATTTTCTCGCTTTGTGGCAGTGACTTCTGCAACGATATACCGATGACTATGATTACCAGAACCAAAAAGGCCATTACAGATTTTGATCAATGTATACTTGATGTATATTTTGATCCAGAACATCAATGTATAATATTTACTACAAATACAGATCATCAAAAGTTTATTTTGGGGGTATTTAGTGATATATATGTGAAGTATTTTCGGCTAAATTAGCAGCTTCAGTCAATCATAAGACGCATCAGAATTTTCTTAATGTTCTTTTTGCCATTTCAAGCTCCCAATCTTTTTTTGATTACTTACTTAGTATGATGAAATTGTAATGAATGAACATCTGTGCGTCTTTGTGGAGAAGTCTGTTATTTTATCTGTAATTTCAGAAAATGGTTTATTTGCGGTTCTTCACAATAAATGTGACTCAATTAGCCGCTCAGAGCCCTTCTGTAAAAACACAGCCAGCAACAAACACAAAACCTCTTACCTCATTCAAAACATTGGACTTACACTGTGCATTTCTGTGCTTAAGTGTCACGTGTGTCAATGGTCATTTTGACTGCTCTGATCATATTCAGTAAATGTATTTTTCTCCCTGCCAAAGGCGTGGCGCTGATAAATCTGGGGTTTGTGGCAGCATAATGCTTCAAGTGTTATTGTGTGCTTTGCTCAGCTCCTATTTCACTAAATGGTAGATGTTGTATCTGTTCAGATTGGCAGCTCGAAACCTTTGGCCTTTTCAATCATGTTTCCACCTTAGCTTTTATATGTTAAATATCACATGATGTTTTAGGGTCACGATCATACCATAGCCACAGTAAATACTTGTTTATGATTGACTAGTAGATGCAGTTGAACTTTTATTTCAGATATGCTATATCATTGACACAGGTAACCATAGCAACAATGTTTTGGGCCAAACGCCAGTGAAACGGATCAGAACTAAGAGTTGTTTTGGCCCTGAAACCTTAAATGGATAAAAACTTAATCACGGCTTTCCTTTGTGTTATATTATGTGCCTGTAATATTGCTGGATTACTGCTTATGTGTTGCTTATAGGTTCGCTTGTATTAAAAAAACAAAAATCAGTGCAAATATAGAGTAACTGGTCAAATTGATTAAAAAAAAAGGTTTAAGATGATCAAATAAATCACACAAATGGGACTGGTTTATTGTAAGTAGTACATATTTGAGTAAGTGTGAGTTTAAGAGGATTGTTGTGTCTTTTCAGTAGCTTTTCATTGGCAGCATTCAGAAGCTGATGGGGTAGATATAACTGATGTTTACTGGAAAATAATGGAGGCGGTGCAAGAAAAAATGAAAGGCCTTTACAAGCAAATGTGTTGAATATTCTCATATTGTTGTTAAGATGTGTTTGTGCTTCATGTTTGTTTGGTTTCTTTGAAATAAAATGGTGTGATGAAAAATGAATCACTTCTTTTTGATGTTGCACAAACAAATCCCATTATCTGCTAATTGGAACTGTGAGTCTATGGAAATGAGAATTATTTATTGCTTGGAATCATTTAAAGTGGTCTTGAGCAATGTTTCTCTTTGGAGACGAGCTAATTGTTTACTCATATTCAGACCAGTGTTTGTACTGCACCATTTTCTTTTTAAAACACTTAACATAAGTAATAACTTTGCAATAAACCAATTTTAAATCGTTTCTTTAGGCACTTTGTGGCAACCAGCTTGTCACAAAAATTGTTTTTTGGTTGCATCGATGAAAAATGCCAAAGATAACAGTTTGATGGGCATGAAATAGCATTTTTGCACCACCAAGATACATTAGCTATTAGCTAAAAACATATATCTCAGCATGGTGTGTCCTTAAAATTTGAGGAAACTGTACAAGTGGAGGAGAAAATAAAAAGATACAGGCCTAAAAAACTCCAGCAGATGAACAGTATCTGAAAGTGATGTCCTCATGAAATAATAAAAACTCTAGCAAAGACCTGACACAGGACCTGAAAATTGCACCAGGGCCTTCAGTTGATCCATCTACTGTTGGCCCAAGCCTCATCAGAAATGGTCTCCATGGAAGGGTTCTTAAGGAAGGGAAACAGGGAGAAAAGGCTGAGCTGTGCCAAATGACACAAGAAGTAGAGTAATCAGCACTTAAAGGTCTTATGGAGGGATGAATTTATCCGAGAGGTAGTCATTTTCACCATTTAAATTAATACGAAATTAAAATATATAAAGAAAAGAGCAGAGGCTTCAGATGTTATGCATATATATTCACAACGTGAAAGGAACACATCAGCTCAATGTAATTTGAGTCTTTTGTGATTGCTTTGTGTAGTGGCTAAATGTCCGTTTTGAATTCTTGACCATTTATTTCTTGAGATTCATGCAAATAACCACTCAGTCAGACGGAATGAACGAGTCTACTCGTGTTAAAGTTTGAACGACGGTAGAAAACAGTGTGTTCGCCCCGTCTTTACTGAAGATCTCAAACATAACAAACACACAGGAGTTTTTTTTTTACATTCAACAGATGCGCGAGCTCCAAAACGTCATTGCTCAGCGTAAGTTCCTATTGGATATACATTCTAGACATTCTAAGTATTAAACTGAATGCAGATTATACTAAGGGCAAATTATATAGTAATGCAGATATAATGCCAACATAAATATGCTGTAATACACAAATACTAAATATACCCAAAGAATAATAACTAAATATGAACATAAATTATTGAATAGAAAATGGCACCAACATTTCCGGCCCCTAATTGCTCATCATGGGGATGACAATTACACTAAACTAAATAAAGAGTCCTTTTCTATACTCAAATCCCCATTACTTAAATGCAGGGCTGTAAATTAACTGAACAGATGTCTTTCATTGTCCATGAGATTCTTCCATCTCCAGCAAGAGACACAGCTTGTCGATGGGTCTCACAAGTGTGTTGGTCTTCGTTTTCACGATGACCCGACGAACAAACCCTTGGGCATCGGGGATGGTCTTCTCCACTTTTCCCATCAACCAGGACCCTCTTGGAGCCCTTTCATCCACTATGAGTACGACGTCACCCTCTTTCACGTTTCTCTTCTTTTCCAGCCACTTCTGCCGTTCTTGTAAGAGGGGCAAGTATTCTCCTGACCAACGCTTCCAAAAGATGTCAGAGATATACTGCACCTGCCTCCATCTTCTTTTGCAGTACAGATCTTCTTTCTGAAACTTGGTTCCTCCCTCCATGTCCGGTCTCCTCATGTGCGTTCCTGATGATCAGAGTTGTGACATGGTGGTTCTTGGCTAGAATAGCTGGATGCTTTGTGTGTTCCGGCAAGGCTGCCTGGTGCAGTCTTCCACCAACCCGGAGGACACCATCTTGGAGGAAAGGATCCAATCTGACGATAAAACTGCTTCTCCTGATCGTATCACCCTTCTGCAGCGCACAAAGCTCCTCAAGGAAGGTTTGCCTTTGGCTGAACTGGATGATAGCAGTTTCTGCTCTCCTGATGTCCTTGATAGTCAGATGGGTTCCTTTTAGACCAGATCTCCACTTCTGCATGTGGTCTTCAATGATCTTGAGTTTCACATCTTGACTGTCTTGAGACTGGGTTTGAGACTCAAAGATCTTCCTTCTTTCGCACTGATTTTTAAGCAACTCTTTCAGCCTCAACATCCAGGCGATGGCCTTCCTCAAACTGTGCCAGTTGGAGTAATGATGAATCAGCTTGAAGAGAGGGTCTGTGCTTGAGTTGACGGCATTGATGATGTTCACATTGGTCTTGCGCTTCACCTCTGCATCATCCTCACTTACATTTCTTGAGAACTCTGAGAGGACCGGCCAGTGAGACTCATCCTTGGAAAGGAAGTCAGGTCCTTCTATCCAACTCTGACACTTCATGAAGTGCTCTGCCTTCATTCCTCGTGATGCATGGTCGGCTGGATGAGAAGACGTGCTGACATATCTCCACTGTGCTGGCCTTGTGTTCTCTCTGACTGTCGACACTCTATTCGCCACAAAGGTTTTAAAACGAGCGCCGTCATTGTCAATGTATCGGAGGACAGTGGTGCTATCTGTCCATAGCACGGACTCTTTGAGGTCCATCCGAAGTTCTTGCTTCAGGAGCTTGTCCATTTTTACCGCAATGGTAGCCGCGGTCAACTCGAGACGTGGCACGGTGACTGGCTTGAGCGGCGTCACTCTTGATTTTCCAAGAAGAAACGAGCAATGGACTTGTCCGTGGCTGTTCTTGATGCGAATGTAGCTGACAACACCATAGCCCTTCTCGCTAGCGTCAGAGAAATGGTGCAGCTGTGCTGACGCTACTGGACCAAATCCCTCTGGTTTGATGCACCTCTTGACAGAGAAGCTGGTGAACCGGCTCAAGTCAGACAGCCAGGCAAACCATCCGTTTGCTAAGTCTTCAGGAACCTCATCATCCCAAGTAAGTTTCATTCGGCAGAGATTCTGCACAATGGTCTTGGCGAGAAGAATGAACGGCGACAGGAAGCCAAGGGGGTCGTAAATTGAGCTTACGACTGATAGGATACCCCTTCTGGTGACAGGCATGTTCTTCACAAGGATGCGGAACTTGAAGGAATCTGATTCGATGCACCAGTCCACTCCAAGTGCCCTCTCCATGGGTAACTCATCCCTGTCCAGATCTAGATTCTTGATCTCCTTCGCACGCTCATGTTCGGGAAGTGATGACAATACTTCACGGCTGTTGCTAGACCATTTTGCCAAATGAAATCCTCCACTCGCACTGAGTGCAATGAGGTCTTTGGTCAAAGAAGTAGCCTTCTTCTCGTCGGACACTGAGACAAGACAGTCGTCTACGTAGAAGTGCTTGAGAACTGTGGTTACTGCCTCAGGTGATGACCTATCTTTTCCATCCTCTGCAGTCCGCCGCAAAGCGTAGTTGGCACAGCTCGGGCTGGACTTGGCCCCAAACAAGTGGACAACCATCTTGTACTCACGCAGAGGCTGGTTCAGATCTCCCTCTGACCACCAGAGGAATTACAAAAGATCGGAATCTTCCTCAGGGACTCTCACCTGGTGGTACATCGCCTCAATGTCTGAGATGAGTGCGACGTGGTCGTGGCGAAATCTTGTCAGGACTCCAACCAAACTATTTGTGAGGTCCGGCCCCTGTAACAACTCCTCGTTCAGCGACCTCCCTTGGAACGAGGAGGCACAATCAAAAACAACCCGCAATTTCCCTTTCTGCGGATGGATCACGCCATGATGGGGAATATACCATACTCGACCATCGTTGCGGTTGTGCTCGTTGGCAGGGACTTCCACTGCGTAGCCTTTGCTCAGCAGGTCTGCCACGAAGGCTGTGTAGTCATTGTGGAAGCTGGGGTTCTTAGCGAGTTTCCTTTTCAGGCTCGATGCTCGTTGCTCAGCAACACACCTGTTGTTAGGCATCACAACGTCTTTGTTCCTAAGAGGCATACCGATGCAGTAGTGTCCATCAATTTTCTTAGTGGTCTCAGTCACACACTGCATGAATTGGATGTCCTCTCGCGACATTTCAGACTTCTCTTCGCAGGCTTGCTCTGGAAAGTCGTGATTGTACTGCCGCAACAGCATGATGTCCACACTGCTGACAGACACTCTGTTGACTGAAGCACCATGACTGAAGTGACTTGGCTTGTGGTCATTGTCTTTCTTCAGAGGGCCATTTACTACCCAGCCAAGGATTGTCTCTATGGCATAAGGCCCGTCGTTTTGACTGTGGATTATCTTCCACGGCTCCATTGCAGAGTGAGCATTCATTCCAATGAGCATCTCCACATCTGCGTCGATCTGTGGTAGCCGCACTTCTTTCCGCAGATACGGCCATCTTTCCAGGTCTTTCTCCACAGGAACATTCTCCTTTGTAACAGGTATGTCCGTGTGGGTGTAAACATCTGGCAGGCTGATGTACTTGCTCTCTGTCAGACCGCACACCTCCAGATCTGAGAGGACGAAGCAGGACACAGGTTTCTCCTGGCCCATGGTACGGAGTAGCACTTGAGTCCTCTTACCATTGACACCAAGTCGCCTCATCAATCGTTCGGAACAAAACGTTGCTGAACTGCCTGAGTCCATGAACGCATACGTTTCTATGGTGTTGTTGCTCTTCTTGGATTTAATGCGCACTGGCACAATGGAAAGGATACAGTCGCTGCCTCCGGCCCCAGTGACTGCTGAGAGTTCACTGGTGGAGCCTTCACTTGGCTTCTCAGGCTTGGCAGTTGCTTGGTTGCCATCTTCCTCTCTTTTCGTGTGGAGCAGAGTAGGGTGTTTCTTGCTGCAAACTTCACACGTGGCTTTCTTTTTGCAATCTTTTCCCATGTGCCCTTGTGTCAGACACCCGAAACAAAGACCTTTTCCTTTAAGGAACTCGATTCTTTCTTTATTCGGCAGACTTCTGATTTTGTAGCATGCACTCAGAGTGTGTCCCTTGTTGCAGTACAGACATGGCTCTTGAAATGCATTGCTAGTCTGCTTGGTCTTTCTTGATTCAGAGGAATCGTCAGCTGGCGTTACACTTGTAGCTAGGCCAGTGGTTCTTTTCAGTCGGCTCATAGCAGGTTTGGCGCTGAACTTACTCCTTTCTTTGACGTCAGAAGGGTCTTTGACATCACCGAACAGTGGGTCTGAAGCTATCTTAGCTTGTCTGTTGATGTACCCCACAAGATCTGCGAAGTCGGCTCTTCTTCGTTCTTTCTCTTGGATGTCGAAAGCTACGACTCTCCATCTTTCGCGAAGCCTGAAGGGCAACTTGTGGACAACGAGCCGAAGATTTCTCGGGCTGTTCATTTCCTCTTGGTACTCCAAGTCGTTTATAACATTGTTGCACCCAGTAAGAAAGATAGAGGCTATGTAGTGACTTTGCATCTTCTGCTTTGATTTGAGGCCATTTGACAGCCTTGTCGACATAGGCTGCAGCTATTCTCTGTTCGTTGCCATAGTGATAAGTCAAGAGCTTTCTTGCCTCCTTGTAGCCTTGTTGTGCGTTCATGTGTTGGCAACTTCTCACCAATTCTCTCGGCTCACCTATGGTGAATTGTTCTAAATAATACAGACGATCTGCATCGTTGTCTGTTCGATTGTGAATGATGTGCTCGAACGCCCTCAGGAACGGCAGGAACTCAAGGGGATCGCCACTGAATTCAGGAACTTTGCGTTGAGGTAAGTTGGCTAGCCTTTGTTGTGTAACTAACATCTCAGTGATATCCTTCTGTTTCAATATCACTTCACCGAGTTAAACTTGCCTTGCACCAGGACGTGTCTGCAACATCGTCGTTTTCTTTTTTCACATGCACACGAGGCGTGTGCCTAGCTGGAACATGAAACGCACTGTTATCTGGGATAACTCGAGGAAAGCTAGTCGATTTTGGCCTGACATCTGGACCATGACGTGGGATGGTCGTAGCTGCATGCATGTTCTTGTTGAGGTATGAATTCATCCCATCTTCCATGTTCTCGTATTCTTCCAGAACCTGTAGCTTTGCTGAGGACTCTGCGAGAGCAGTCTCGAATTCAAGCTTCTCCATTTGAGTTTTCATCTGAATTCTCTGTAACTTCAGCTGTGCTTCCATTTGAGCCTCTTGCAACTGCAGTGCTTCTTTCTTCTCAAGTGCGGCTGCACGCGCCAGTAAAGCTGCTCTGTGAGCTTCCTCTTTCTTACGCACAGACGATGCATGAGATGACGCATTGGACACCCTTGAGTGTCTACTGCATACACTTCGTGCTGGGACTGAAGCATGCTTTTGGTGCACCATAGACGCACTGTCATCCGGCTGCACCTCTTCAATAGCAGGCTCTTCACCATCAGACTCACCCTGCTGTGTTATTGCGCCATCCTTTGGAGCATCATATTCAGTCACAGCCTGTTCATGAGCGGCCTTGGCTTGCTGTTTCACTTCTATTATCCACTGCTCCAACGTGGTCAAAAAGTTCTCATACTTGGCGATATTAGGCTCACCACAATACTGCTGGTCAGCTTTTCTTTCTTCGTCTGGCAACAGGTCATTTACTGTTCTATTCACTTCAATAAACTCATTCAGTAATTTTGAGTATTCTCGAAGATGATCCTTTTCTACTGCAAGTGCATTGGAATCATTACTCATTAGATTCTCAATTTCCTCTGCTTTGGAGACAAGGTGTGCTAAAATACGTTTTCTTAGAGTCATTTGCTTATCAAGTTTCTCTTCTAAGGCCTTTGGAGTTAACTTGATCCTTCTTTTAGTGTCTAGCTCGACATTGCAGTCCATGTTTTTTTCCATCTTCAGACATTTTGAATGGCTATTTCTGTTAGATACGTCTCAGCAAACTCTTATGAACTTCTGAAATCCAAATAAGGTTTCCTTTAATCTTAAAATCGCAGCGAAATGTGCCTTCTAACAGTTGTTTTAGCATTTGGTGGACCTATTTTTCCGGTCACCGTTGAATAGCAGCAGCAAGACATCCAGCCTCTAGGTGGCGATAGTGCGTTGTTTGTGTACAATACAAATCAATGAAGACGGACAATAATGGTAATATAACTTCTCTGGAAGCTATTTCGCGGTGATTTTCGAGCCAACGTATCGCTGTCCACCACAGACCACACGGTGAGTTTCATGTCTCTGCAAACGAAAGTTTAATGACGTTTTATGATTGTTTGCTTGAGTGGTCATTGACTCAATGCAAAGGTGGGGGGGCTGCAGCAGTGGATACCTTAATGCTCCGTTCAGCACCAAATGTCCAAATTGTGATCAGAACATCTATAATTCACCCCAGACTACCTAAAAACAGGGCTTAATGTGCAAAATGGCGAACTACCCCTTTAAATATGATGACTCAGCCACGTTATCTTGGCGTCAGCATTACAGTGAAACAATCGTCCGTTTTTCGACATTGCTTGCAAGTCTGAAGCATTTCTTATTTGTTCATTCAAGTGTGACATTTTTGTACTCATCCCGTCGTCATCATTGAAGTTGTCTTGAAATCCGATTGTGCACCGCGCTTGGCTCCTCCTCAAGCCGCGCTCACTGCTTATCTGTGCACTGTGCTCAGTCCTTCTTTGTGCACTGCGCTCAGTGCTTCTCCTTTCTTCATGAACGCGTGACCAACGCATGCGAAGCTTTCCTCCGTTTTCCACGATTCTTCTCTCGCCCTCGGCGACTGTTTTCTACTTAATGTAGTGGCTAAATGTCCGTTTTGAATTCTTGACCATTTATTTCTTGAGATTCATGCAAATAACCACTCAGTCAGACGGAATAAACGAGTCTACTCGTGTTAAAGTTTGAACGACGGTAGAAAACGGTGTGTTCGCCCACGTCTTTACTGAAGATCTCAAACATAACAAACACACAGGAGTTTTTTACATTCAACAGATGCGCGAGCTCCAAAACGTCATTGCTCAGCGTAAGTTCCTATTGGATATACATTCTAGACATTCTAAGTATTAAACTGAATGCAGATTATACTAAGGGCAAATTATATAGTAATGCAGATATAATGCCAACATAAATATGCTGTAATACACAAATACTAAATATGCCCAAAGAATAATAACTAAATATGAACATAAATTATTGAATAGAAAATGGCACCAACACTTTGTATTTTTTTCAGCTGTAGTGTCAGGACTGCAGATCCACATCTCAGCTGAGAGCACATTTTGGTGTACTCTCTCTCTAGCATGGTTGACTCTTCCAAAGACCTCATTAACCATCCTTGGTTGACCTCATGATGCTTTCCACTGAGGTCAAGGATAATCGTTTAGAAAAAAACGGGTGTTTTCCTTTAAAACACTTAAGTTGTCATTTGCAGTAAGTTCCTCTATCTGTATTAGTGGCAATGTGCTGTCAAATCGATTATGTTTTTTTTTAAGTTAGTCATCTATGTGCTTAGTCGAAGTGAATTCTCAAGATGAATTTCATGGACTCAAGGCTAGCACTATACGCATCATTATACTGCACTTTATCGTTTGCAATTGAATGCTGTCAACAAGCTCCTTGACGACGATGACTACTGCGGTACGAATATTTATTTACGGACAGTTAAAGGCAAGTTTTAGTGCTGTTAAGATTTATTTGTTGCGGCTCAATTCATACTTTATCTATAATTCATAAAGACTAAAAGACGAATGGCAGCAGTTATAACCCTATGCTGTCTTTTTCTCCTTCGGTGTGTGTGTTCGTTTCCCACAAGTGCTTTGGCAGCAGCATGTCTTTATAATGACCGTAGACTGGATCTCAGGTCGTCAGGCACAGTATTTGAAATTACACATTCCAAAAGGGCTGACACTCCATACATTGGTGTGTACGCGCTTGTGTGTACTTTCTGAGTGAGGCGGGCACAGATTTTTTATCTGTGAACACTTCATTATCTCAGATGTGGAAAGGAACAGATGAGAAGACGTGTAGTGGGCAACAATTGTTGGTTTCATCTATCCACAGAATCTTACACAAAATTAACAATGAATTTATATGAAATTTGACAAGCATGTCTGCCTCTGGCCAAGGAATAATTATCAAGAGTGGCAAGCGAAGTCATGTGAGATACAAAGACGTGCAGAAAGAGGAGGCGGCTTGTCCTTTTAGATCCAATAAATTTTCTAATCCGTATTTTTGTGGGCTCATGATGAAAAAAATGAAGATCTGAATGTGAATGAATTAAAGGATAAGACCGGTTTTTTGACATTGGGCCCTTGATTTCACATTATAGCATGATGTTCTACTCACCCCTGCTTGTTGTTTGTCATTTGGAGCTGTTCCGAAGATATTCGCGAGGCGTCTGGCTGCTCTCTTGAGATATTCGGCCATGAAACGGTTTCCTATGGGCAAGCTCATACAGGCACAAACTATGCTGTTTATAATTTATTAATTACTCTACACTAGCACTGATAACGTGGAGGTGCGTCGCTTACTTAAAAAAATCCGGGTTATTGTAATTTTGATTTTTTTGTCGTAAAGTGGGTGTTACTGACGTCATCGTCGTGCTACTGCCACAGGCAGCCCACAGACCTGCTGCCTATTTATTCATTCGGCTAAAATTCAAAATTAGTAACCCGGATTTTTTTAAGTAAGCGACGCACCTCCACGTTATCAGTGCTGGTGTAGAGTAATTAATAAATTATAAACAGCATAGTTTGTACCTGTATAAGCTTGCCCATAGGAAACCGTTTCATGGCCGAATATCTCAAGAGAGCAGCCGGACGCCTCGCGAATATCTTCGGAACAGCTCCAAATGACCAACAACAAGCAGGGGTGAGTAGAACATCATGTTATAATGTGAAATCAAGGGCCCAATGTCAAAAAACCGGTCTTATCCTTTAAAGGCGGGGTAGGGGATCTTTTTCTGGAACATTTTTTTACATATTGCTTGAAATACTCTTCACACCCTCATTGCAACCAATTAATTAAAAGCTTTGACACAAATATGAAAAGTTTTAGTGGCCTCTAGAACGTACAATCTAGGAAAAACAGTATCCAATCATTGTGAACGGACCGTTCACAATGATTGGATACTGATGCCGTCTATCAAACTGCAATCTGCTCCTCCCTCCCCCTCCCCCTCCCCCTCCTTCGCCCTGTGCGCGTACCCTGCTCCGTGAACGAAGCTTGGCAGGAAGCTAAACAAGAGCCAGCTTGGCTAGCACCTAGCATTATTAAACGTATAGTTAGCATATACTAAATACTAAATACGGCAACGATCGATGCTTGCTGTCAGAACAGCGCTCATGCACCTTCGTGCTCGTGCGCGTTCATGTACTCTAGAGGCGTGCCTTCGGGGGGAAAGTGAAGAAAAGGGTTGGGACTTTTTACCTGTGTATTTTCAAAATGCAGCTTCGCTGGACTCAAAATCCAGGATCTCCTACCCTACCTTTAACCTCTTAGGATCGATTAATTTTGGTTTGTTCACTCAAAGTAACCCTGAAGCACAGCAGTATAAAAAGGTCACTTGTGTTAATATGATTGTTTGTAGAACTCAATTCAATTGTATTTTCTTTAGGTGCCTGACATTTGTGTTTGAGAAATAATGTTAAAGGCGGGGTAGGGGATCTTTTTCTGGAACATTTTTTTACATATTGCTTGAAATACTCTTCACACCCTCATTGCAACCAATTAATTAAAAGTTTTGACACAAATATGAAACGTTTTAGTGGCCTCTAGAACGTACAATCTAGGAAAAACAGTATCCAATCATTGTGAACGGACCGTTCACAATGATTGGATACTGATGCCGTCTATCATACTGCAATCTGCTCCTCCCTCCCCCTCCCCCTCCCCCTCCTTCGCCCTGTGCGCGTACCCTGCTCCGTGAACGAAGCTTGGCAGGAAGCTAAACAAGAGCCAGCTTGGCTAGCACCTAGCATTATTAAACGTATAGTTAGCATATACTAAATACTAAATACGGCAACGATCGATGCTTGCTGTCAGAACAGCGCTCATGCACCTTCGTGCTCGTGCGCGTTCATGTACTCTAGAGGCGTGCCTTCGGGGGGAAAGTGAAGAAAAGGGTTGGGACTTTTTACCTGTGTATTTTCAAAATGCAGCTTCGCTGGACTCAAAATCCAGGATCTCCTACCCTACCTTTAATCTATTATGTCCTTAAGTTGTTTAGTTGTTAGCAGCATATGAACGCACAAATGTACTGATAAACACATAAAGATGCAATAGATATATGAGCCTTTTTATTTTGTGTTTGAGAGGGTAATGCTTGTTCAGTGTTCTATGGTTATGCATTTGGCAGACACTTTTATCCAAAGCGACTTAAGGCTGAGTTATACTTCTTTTAACTGCCCTTGCGCTTGGGTCTTGCGCTTGTGTTAATGGCTCGAGACGTTTATGCTTCATTTAGCTTTGCCGGCGCTTGCGTGTGCTGCGTGGCGATTCACCGCCAGGACAGTAGGTGGAGTAGCGGCTTTTTTCAATGACAAGCCTACTATGATGAAAGGAAATTCACCGCCAGGACCTCTTCGAGTGGATTCATGCTTCTACTTCTTGTATTTTGTCAGATTTTCAACACCTTGGGGGTCTAAACGACTACTTTCTCGCCTGAAAATATTTCAAATGTTGCTAAAGTTATGTTTACAGAGTTTATAGCTTAAGGGAAATCAGCTTTTCAGGCCGGCTGATTTCGGCTCGGACAGGAGTGAAGTAGCCTAGCAAGCCAGACCAGTACAGCAAAAAGCTGTACAGGGAGCCCCGGAGCAAAGGACCCCTTTTTAACACATTAAAAACTGCTTAGTCAGTTCTGGAATATATTTTACGAATCAACCTTTTCTTGCTTGCTGGTAAATAAGTCATAATTTTTGTATCATAACTTACACTATTAAAAGGTTTTTGATTTTCACAGTTGTAGCCATGTTGTGTGCCCCCTTAAAAGCTATTCGAATTCCAAGTTGTGAGAAGAAAAATAAATGGTGCATTGCATACATGCAAAGGAGCACCACAGGACATGTCCTCTCTCTGTTTCTCTTCACTTTGTACAACTCTGACTTCCAGTACAACTCACAACCTGTCATCTCCAGAAATATTCAGGTGGCTTAGCAGTTGTTGGGCGTAGCAGTGATGGACAAGAAGCTGAGCACAGGGAACTGGCCGCTCATTTTGTGACCTGATGTGGAAACAACCAAGTCATCTTGAACAGAAACTAAGCAAATGGGATGATTTTGGATTTTCCGAGGACCACAGAAGACCAACTCTATGTCCATCCCAGGAGAAGAGGAGGAGGTGGTTGAGGAATACAGATACCTAGGTGTTAAGCTGGAGAACAGACCAACAGACCAAATGGATTTTGTCTACAAGAAGGGAGAAAACAGACTGGTCTGTGTTTCTTGTGGTTAGTTAAGGTCCTTCAATATCTACACCAAGACGTTGCATTTTATATCTTTTATATCTTTATTGTGTAGAGTACAATGTGCTTTGCAGCCATCTGTTGGGACTCAGATAAACTGTTCTTGAGTCCCTGGATCTGATGGTGCAGACAATAATACTGCCCAAGTTGATTAGCATAATGGAAAATACGCCCACACTCGACATAACATTGTGTTGAAACAACAGAATGAGTTCACTTAGAGGCTTCTTCAGTTCCACTACAACACAGAAAGATACAGGCGATCATTCCTGCCAGCAGTAATAACCTCTATAATGACAACTTAAGATGATTAATCTAAAAAAAATTTAAAAAGCAACATAATTCCCCTTTCTGATTAATACAGTTTTTAAAAAATCTAATCTTAGTTGAATTTCATCTCTTATTTAAATCGAGCCACTGGATGAATCATACTCTTCATATAAACTATAACCTTTCAGCTCTGATAAATTCCAGACATGTTGTTTCAATTGCAGGGTTTAGCACACTGTTCCATATTTGTAGCAGCCCACAAACTCAATTTGCCTGAAGCTTCTCTGTAACATTATGACATTCAAGACATGCCTGTCAAGTAGTCCTTAGTGGCTTTTATATGCTGTCCTTCAGACATTGTCACTGTGGATTTGTTCTTGAAGTTAATCACATAAGTTTGATCTGTCTATAGATTTGCAGTCTGACTGATTGCTTCACTCACTGTAAGGAAATCGAAAGAAACACTCTGAGGTCCTATTGACAGTTCCCCATTGCTGATGGCAAATTGAGAGAATTAATTAATCTCGATGATTTAGTTCCCTAAATGTAGTAAGTGGTTTGCTCTATTGTCTGAGATTAGGTCTCAGACAATAGAAGCTTCAGGCAAACACTCAAATCCTTGGGTTTAAATTCACAGTAATAAACACTTATTAAAGTGTAAAGACAAGGAGGGCTTTATAACTGATTTTCACTCAAAATCATACATTCAAGGACATAATCAAGGTTTATGACAACACACTGTTCCAAATAACAGCATTATCAACACACAGGTGAAACTTTTAGTGTAACATATTACAACCTGATTTAAAAAAACCTTAAAATATTGAAATAAATATTTCGACAAGAAATTCACCTCTATCTGTCTTACTTCAATGCCTTTTCAGTAACTGTTCCAGAGCTCTTGGTTTTATTCCACAATCTTTCCAAGGAGATGGTGCTGGCCTGTTGTCATGGAAGTATAGATTGCATTTTTTTCAGCACTTGTGCAGTCAGGCGTGTACATAAAAAGCAGGAAAGGGAAGCAGGAAAAGAATGCACCGCAGCAGACACTGATACCTTTGCAGCAGTGATTGTGCTCCATGAAATTTTGTATGACATGTCGTGACAAGTAACTGAACGAAAGGTGTGAAAGATAACAAGGCAGCATATGTGACTCAAAAATTACGAGAGGAGGCTGTTACTCTGCAACAGACTGAGACAGGCTGAGACAAAGAAGTGATGAACTGACAGGCTATCCTTGGCTCTTCTCTGTCTGATATGCCATCGATTATTCTGTGATGGTAAACAAGTTGCAAACACACACTTGCACAAGAAAAACAGGGAGGCAGGTGCAAACTTGTAATCAGGTTCCTTTAGTGCCAATGTTTTTGTTCCACTCCTGATTTTATTTCCATTCTTTACTCTTCTGAAGGTTTCAACGTCCTATGACACTCATCCGTTCCAACTCCTCTTGAGTCCCTTTTTCAAAGTTCTGTCCTTTTTTTTGGCACATATTTAACTGCTGTCATGTAGCTGTTGACGTCCTCCATTTCTCTCTTGACAGTTTTATTATGGCAGGCCAGTAAAAGAACTATCATGCAAAAGAGTATATATCATGCCTGTAGAGAATGGCAGAAACGGACTAACACAGTGTAAAGCTGTGAGAGATGAAGCAAATAGGCGAGAATGTATGAGTCATTTCCTGTGTCGCATAATTTATCTCTGCTGTTTGTTCAGACAGACTCTTCGCTGCCCTGCCAATCAATAAAGGGTTTACTTTAGTTTTCAACCAGAGAAGCACCACCAGGACATGACAGTTAATCAGTAAAATGATGAAAGAAGCAGAAAGCAAAATGTATTGTTAAAGTTTCCTCAGAATACACCTAGAGTTTGAAGAGAATGCGTAATGGACAGTCTCTAGTATGGTTTTCTTTATCTGGGGCTTCGTAACACCAGCATCGGAACTGAAAACATTCTGTGGAAAAATCTGTTTGATTGTCTGTAATCAGGAGATTTACCCACATGGGGGACATGAAACCTGCTAAAATATCTTATGGTATGGCAATCTTTAAAGTGGAAAATGACCACTGAAGAGACACCATGGACAGGTCGCCTGTCCATCACAGGGCTTTAAGAGCAGATGTAAAACAAAAATAGATTCTGCTCCAGAAATTTCAAAACCTCATTTAAAATCAGTTCAAATGTGTCAAAGTGAAAGGTGTGTCTCTCCCTCATTAGACAATTCAATATCTACATACCCGAGGAAAGGTACCATTCAAGTACAATACATTGTTAAACTGATAGATTCTATCCAATTCATTTTAAATTGATTCGATTCAATGCAGTAAAAGTATAACAAATGTTCATAGAATATTATTCAAAAAGCGCTTTAGATTAGTTTTTCTATTGCAATCTTATCACATTGTTAAATCAAAATGATGTCATATGTCATATTAGAAATAATATAGAACTTTATTATCAAGTTGATAACTGAAAACCAAGTTAAAGCTGCGGTCGGCAACTTTTTTTTAGTCATATTAGCTTGAACTGTCATGGGATTCTGGAAGTAGAATATTAAATAGGCTGTTTAGGAAAAATAACGAAATCTGTAGCTCCCTCTGAAGCCTGTAATCATGCTTGCAAAAATCGAGCGCTCCCGGCTGTTTTTAACCAATCAAGTTAGGGTGGAGGAATCCTACCTGTCAATCACAGCTTGTGCACACGCTGCTGAGCGTGAGTCTATCGCAAGCCAAAGCTGCCATATCCACACGTCGAGAGCACGCGCTATATATCTTAACGATCGCGTTCTGTTTTCTTATATCACGCGTGGTATAAGGACACCCGTAAAAAGCGCCCCTTTTCCTCCTTACGGGACGCGCTGTATAATGTTTGAGCACGCGTGCCGAAATACACCACGCGTCCTCTAGATGCTCACCTCGTGACTGTAGGGTGTTTTTTCTTCCCCAAGTTTTTAGCTTCTTGTCTTAAGCCACTGCTTTTAACATCTTTGCGTGCCTAAATTGCCTTGCATGTGTCTTATTATTTTATGCTACATCATTTTAACATGTGTTGGACATTGCTGTCAGTGTTGCAACTGCACACTGCGCCTATGTCTTTGTATATTATATATAATAAAACATAATAATCAAGCTGGAACATCCCCTGTGTAAAGGTAAGTTCAGTGTGGCACTGGCCATCTAGAGGACGCGTGGTGTATTTCGGCACGCGTGCTCAAGCATTATACAGCGCGTCCCGTAAGGGGCGCTTTTTACGGATGTCCTTATACCACGCGTGATATAAGAAAACAGAACGCGATCGTTAAGATATATAGCGCGTGCTCTCGACGTGTGGATATGGCAGCTTTGGCTTGCGATATTATTGCGATATGAGTCTGCCCCAGCTTGTGTGCGCTCACACTGGTGTGAACTCACGTGCACAACCTCGTCCACAGAGGGGGAGGGGTTTGGGGGGCGATTCGGAGCTTGTTAGAGGTTGGGGGAGGGACCTGAAAGTTGTATCAGTTCGAATTTTCCGACTTTAGACTCGCAATTTTGAAAACCTGCCGACTGCAGCTTTAAGTGCAATATACTGTTGTCACAGACTGCTCATACTCATCCTTCTGTCCTCATATTCATCCAAATGAAGAATTAGTATGACTGGATGAAAATAATCGAGCGTCACTATAAAAGTTGCGGCTGCAAGGAATTGTGGGTCAAAATGATCTATATATAAATATATATATATATATATATATATATATATATATATATATATATATAAATATATATATATATATATATATATATATATATATATATATATATATATATATGTATATATAAATATATATATATATATATATATATATATATATATATATATTGATTCCTCTGTTATTGGTGATGTAATATATAACAATAATAATGATAACAATAATATTTTGAACATTCAATGACACACACTACCATCTACACTGCCATTTTCCCCTGTGTTTTTTTTATCCACAAACCACAATCCACAACTAGTTCTAGCCAAGTATGCCGCGCCAACTGACTGACTGAAGTGCCTAGTGATGAGGCGCGTGAATTGACGTTCATCATCACTGCGAACGTTGAATCAATTGTCATGGCAACAACAAATATTTGATAACAGCCAGCCTGTCAGATGCGACTGCAAGGGGTGTGTGTGTGTGCGCGCGTGTGTGGATCTGTTGTAGCTCTACAGTCTGCGGCGACTGTGCTGTTCTGAAATGTCAAGTAACGCTCGTTTGGCTATCTGGGTGGCGCGGGGAAAGTGACAACCCCAGCAAGAATCAGTTATGCGGGACAAGCTCTGAATTTGCGGGACGGACTATTTTGGCCTCGAACGCTGTACGCGCACGCGCTACGCGGGACGGTTGGTCACCCTAGGGTAAGGGGGTGATGCCTTAGGAACCCTACTGGAAGTAATACCTTTCATGCAGGGGATTTGAACCCAGGTCACCCACATGAAAGGTGGCAATCTTACCATTACGCATATCCAATTCCCAATCGTTAGCATTAGGAGAATTTTGACATCTCTTAATTGTCTGCTACTCAGCTACTTCTGGGTTATTTCACTAAGTAAGAAAGTTCAGAAGAAAAATAGATTATTCGACTGGACCGACTGCTCATTCCACTAATCAAAATGACAGACGTTGCTCATTGATCACCACTAATATTTCATGGAACTCAGTTACTTGGCACTCTATGTCAAATTAAACATGAAAAACTTCTGTATTACTCCTTATACTACTCCTTTTATTTTAGATTAACAAGTTAAACCTTTCTCATTATGACCTTGAGAAAGACACGCGTGCACTTTCATCCATCTTCATTGGATTACTATAATTCATCATACATGACATTGGGCCAGGTACTAATATTGTGAATGCAAGTGGTTGAGAATGCCGCAGCCAAACTCCTGACATGTAAACGTGAACATTTTTCACCTCGCATGGCCTCATTAAAATGTCTGGCTTTCCTGCAGCAACTCGGCAAATTATGAAATTCTTGTTCCAAGATTTGTATCCGAGGCTCATCGACCCTTTTCAGTTTCAGCTCCAGCACTCTGGAACATCCTCCCCCTTCAAAATGCACACAGTCTCCTTATCAGCAGGCCAGAGTGAGATAAAAAAAAAGGGATTTTTACATTTGACATAGATTCTTATACAAACAGTCAAAAGTTTGGAAACACCTATTCATATGAAAAGAACAGGTAGGTATGTTCAAACTTTACACAAGTTCTTGATCTAATTTGTAAATTACAGAGTAAATCCTGGTCCCAAAACATTGAGCCAATGGTTCCACTGCTATGCATCCGTCCTAAAAATTGTTAACATTAGGTCTTAATTTGTTGCATAAGAAACTGAGTATTCAGTTTAGTCATAGTAGCACTGGAAGCTACTGGAGAACTCTGAAAAATAGAGCTGGTTACATTTCTATAGCGAATACAGCCAGAACAGGGACTTCATTAAAAAAAAAAGAAAAAAGGCTATAAGCATTATGGATTGCAAAGTTTTCTTTCCTCTTAAGTATTCTTAAAGTCCAAGAGAGACCCTTTCTGTAAAGAAAACTCTTCTCCATGGTTTGAAAATAGAATGTGCCAACATTTATTTCCTGGATGATACTGACTAATAAACTCCATCCGGAGACAATCCAACACACCCTGGGGGAAAGACTGGAGGAATTTGGGAGGATTTGGAGACCAGGAATGTCTTGTGAGAAAGGATGGAGTGAACTGCACAAACAGACTTTATCACCTCCATATACCTACACCTCCATACGCTCATACTGGGATGGGTGTCACGGTGGTGGGGGTGGTACAACATCTGCACACACAATTGTGTTACAGTGGGACACAATATTACTGTTACTTATTTGAAAGTCTCATATCAGATTTTTTTTCTATTTTGGTCATTTGTTTTCTTTTAAATAAATAATTTATTGTTTGGGGGTTTTGGCACACACCATATTCCATAACCATTAGCAGACAGAATATTGATGTCAGAGGAGGTGCCTTAAGGGGTCAGCAGTGCGTTCAGACACGTTTTCTACCAGCCGGACAGAAGTGAACATTGTAGTTGTCTTAGATAATAAAGCATATGGAAATGAAGTGGGAAAAAAATATATATAGCAGATCACTCTGGTGAATATTTCGGACAAAGAAAAATTTCAATACTGCAAATTGAAACCTTTAAAGTTGTTAAGTCTGCAAAACAAAAGGTTAAAGAGCAGAACCAGAGAAAAAAGCAAGCAGGGTAAAAGGTGGAAAGATGGAGGTAAAGGTGTAATGGCCAGAAATAACTAGCTACAATCAATTACTTCCAGGGTGATTCCTTGTTTGCTTTAATTAAAGCGACAGTTGTGACCACGGTAGCATTTGAACTACTCTGTTATTAGAACAGACCATAATGTGTTGGAAAAAGTGTCGACCTGAAGCTTCTATAGAAAACCTCTGAGGTTATGTGTGTTATTTCAGGCAGAACTGTGTTTTTATTTGTTTAAAAGCAAAGACCTCTTGGCGAGATGATGAGATTTTTTGGGCCAAATGACAAGCTATGCCAGGGAATGAAATGGGGAGCAAGCGTCTCGCAGTATGAAAGGCCACGCTGTCGGTGGTCTGCATTTATCACAGCTTCACAACACTTCTCTTTTTCTCTCCTCTGCCTCTTCTCAACAATCTCTGTTGCTCCTGTCTTATCTGGTCATCACTCCTCTTCCTCTTCATTCAGCATCTCACTTTTGCCCTTGTCGTCCTCTCTCCTCACATTATTCTTTGGCACAGATCTGAACAGCCATTTCCATAAATTATGTCCTAATTAAAGACAATTTCATCCAATAGTGTGTCGGCACAAAAGGGCTCCCTCTGGGCTGATTGATGTAAGCCAAAAATCTAATTTTGACTTTTATTTTTTCAGTTGACTTAGGTAATACTTTATTAATATGAAGTTTTAAAATGCAAGAGCTTCTACATTTGATGGGAGAACTTGTAGAATAACATGTGAAAACTTGCACAGCACAGAAATCTGGTAATAATCAAATCCATGTGAATTGAATTTGAAGTCACAAAAGATGGAAAGAAACATGTAAGCCAGCAGAAAAATATTGCACTTGCCTGTGGAAATTTTACCCAGGGGTAAGAGGAATGCAGAAAGCATTGAAAGGAGCCAGTTGAGTTTGGACATCAGGTCATCATGCCTTCCAGATATCTTCCAGGCGTGGTGTTTTAGGAATGTCCCATCGTAAGCGGGCAGCTCAGGACTCGCCGGAGAGATTACATCTCTCTGCTGGCTTGGGAATTCCTTGGAGTCCCTCTGGAAGAGTTGGAGGAGGATGTTTAACTTTTGCCCAGCCACTGTGAGACAACACAGCAGGGGGGCTTTCTTTGCTCTTTTGCCCTTGGTTTGACATGTCAGGGCTTTTTGTAACCCTATACTTATGGTCAGTAAAAATACTTCCAGTATGATACAAAGACCTGCTGATAGATTAAGAGCCACACACAACAGCTTCATTACAAACCTGCAATCATATACTTCGTGGTGTCATGGTGATTAATGAAAAGCAAAAACTAAAGTACCTTCAGCAGGGCTGTAATCCTTCTGCTTTTAAATATATTTAAATATTGTCAAGTCATTTGCAGTATTTGAAATAGAAAAAAGCACACCTGATGGACAACATTTTGACAATCATAATATAACAGCAACTTAACAGCCCATTTTTCACTAAATTGAGCAGGTTGACACAATGGTGTTTAATCACATTTTTTCTCGTAAGCTTGAATCTGAGAAGTAGACAATTACAAATTCAGGTTGAGGATGCTGTTTCTGAACGGCATCATTCTCTACAGTGCTGAAATAATGTAACACTATAGGGGGTGTTGCATTATTGCAACTCTTTACAGAGTGTTGTGTTATTGGTTGTTTGGTCTTGTCCATTTAAAGCGACTGTCAGATTCAGCCCTGACAAAGTGTTTTGTTAGTCCAGTTTAATTTGTGGGAGTTCTGAAGGCTCACGTGAAGGGTTTTCTACCACACAGGAAATTAATATATGCAAATTGAAATGCTGGCAGTGAAAATGATTCTGAAGTTTCCAGAGCTGGACAGGAGAGTGTTCCCATCTCTAATACATAAGATACACAGACAGATGTTTGACCTTTCTGTGCCAATCTCAGCGGTTGAAATGTGGAGCTAGTGCCAAGCTGGATCCAAAAGCCAGCCAATAAACCATTAACACCAATTTTAAAATCAACAACACATAATATAATTCTGTTTTGGTCTCTGTAGCTGATTTGTTCCTTCTTAACATCTGTGCACGCTTACCCATCTCTACTGCCTATTTGGGGAGTTGTAGAGGACTATAATGAAGTCATCATTACAATGAAAGAACACTTTTGGAAACCACTTGGGTCATTATCTCTGCACCAGGAATTCAACACATCAGATCCATTTTGTGATGTACAGAGTGTGTTTAAATTTTCTTTCCCCAACAGATGAATATATATTAAGTATCATCCATGATGCTTCACCCCCCCACCAGAGACTGTTTACCCTGCTGGGCTCTGGGAAAAGGTTTGGGAGTATTCGGTGAAGGACCACCAGTTTCAGGAATAGCTAATTCCCCCATGCCACCAGACTGTTAAACAGGAAATAACAAATAAATACTACCTCACTGCACAGACACTTTTTCAGTTTTTCTGCACTACTGCCATCCCTTTGACATCTGCTTTTTCTATTTATCTTCTGTTTTATACATATTTTTATCTTATTTTTTAATTAGTTTATTTCTATTCAGTCTATAGCCTAAATTATTTATCAACAACACTTTTCAACATTCCCTGCTGCTGTTCTTTAATCATTTTTATACTGTCGGAGCCATGCATCAAAATTTTATTCTGTATACTTGTATATCTGAATGACAATAAAACCTCTTTTTTTTTTAAAAAGAATTTAGCCGTTTGTGCTGTAACTTTCAGCTCTATTAAAATGTAACACACATGCCACCTGTCGAATTACTTTAAAATGTAAACAGACAAAAGTGACCATTGATTCTACACCACATCACGAGGTGCATTGTGGGATACTAATATAAATAAAATCTCACTATACAGAAAGCAGTGAGGGATTTTGGACACAGCCAAGCATTCAAACATAATTCCACAAACTGCTGAGTGGCACCATGGTGGCTACTTCTTCATTTCATCTTACAATTTGAATTAAGCCTTTTTTTCATTTCCTTGGATCAATGATAATCAGAATATGTGCTTTTTTTCACAAATGGTCGGGATGAAACGTTATGATAAAACATCCTTTCTTTTAGCATCCCACGCAGCATCCTGATGACTGTTCATCAGGCCTACAGTTCAGGTCAGCGTAGTTTGATCATTTTTTAAATTTGGAATCCAAACTGACAAGTGAATATATTTTACATAAAAAATGAATTAATCTCATAATAAATGAGCCTATCTCAGCTGCCACTGGGCGAGAGGCAGGGCACACCCACCACAGGGACACACTCGCTCCTACGGTCAATTTAGAATCATTAGTTAACCTAGACTGCTTGTTTTTGGACTGTAAGTGGAAGCTGGAGAATCTAGAGACAACCCACTTAAGCACATGCATACTCCACACAGAAAGGCCCCAGCTGGGACTCAAACCAGGAACCCCGTGTTAACCACCACACCACCGTGAAGACCGCTATAGAATTTAATTTAGTGTTTTTATCATGTTTCGAGATCAAAACTTAAGATTTAGATTTTGAATATTTTCAAGCACAAAAGGAAAAAGGAATGAACTAAACATGGAGAATAACATTTGAATATTTACAAGCATTTATATTTTTTTAATCTTTTATTCATACACTCACACAGAGTTATTGCAGCAGGGACTTCACAAAATTTCACGGCTCATTCCAACTATAATGAGCTTCAAATGACCCTTTATATTAAATTATTCCTTTCCATCTCAGGCATCTGTTGCTGACAAACTCAACATTACAGATGACAGCAGTGCTTCCCATTAATCTATGGGGCTGTAGGTTTCCTCTGCCTCTAATGTAATTGTATTCACTCAGCAACAGAGCTGCAATCAGACCATAATTAGATTAGCTGGAAATAGAACTAACACAGTGACTATGAAGCCCTGTCTTATTGGAATAATTTGGATCACAGGTGTCATTATAGACAATGAAATTCTAATAATCCAAATAACAGAATTAAAATGCCTAAAAAAACCAAATCTATTCTGCTCATTATCTTACATTGAGCTAAAAATAGGCGCTCTTCCTGAGAAGGACATGTATGGAGTCGTCTCTTCTGAAGTTATTTACGCTGCCCTTAGGCTCACTTGGAAATTTCTGTCCTTTCAACTCCGTCTCAACTGTCTGTTTTAGCCTTTCAGTCTGGTCTTTTTTGGAGGAAGGGCATTAATGAAGCTTATAAACAGCACACAGCACTTACTTAAGTGGCCCTGGGCTTTTTTTTTCGAGAAGCTAAAGGATTATTTGAGCACAGTCTTTTGCATTTCTGCTGAGATCTAGTTAGTTAAGTCAGTTGAAGTGCACAGCTCCTGCCTGATATTGCCACACTGGAGACGTGTAGCCAATAAAGCAATCAAACCAAGAAGTATATCTCTGCCATGTTCACGTAAAATGTGTTAATTTTACACATTTCTTTCCCTGGTTCCTGGAAAACGTACCTGTAGTTAAAATGCAGCTGTAGTATCCGTACATTGTAGAAAATATTGATTTATGAAATGTCTGTTCAGCTCTTGTCCTCAGGCTTGTTCAGAGGACAATATATAAGGATGAAAACTTGAATTACATGTGGGCGAGAGGTATAGTGTTGAACCCTGTTAATTACCCTCCTGAGCCTCACTGCCTTTTGGAGCACCGAGATAACTGAAACATGGCTGATCTTGTCAGCTTTGTAGCTTCAATTACCACCTATTTGTCCCCCAAAGACTACCTCAGAAGTCTTATACCCGTTTCGCTTTACATAGTCTTTAATTTCTTTGTTTTTTTCTACATTAATATCAGTCAAATATATTTGCTTCCATTGTTTCCGCTGATATAAATTCAAATAGTAAAGCGAACATTGATGCAATAAACCCTTCCTTCAACCTTTTTGTTTCTGAGATGAGACAGAGTTTTGTGATTGTGTAAGTATATACTATTTTTTCATCAGAAAATATAACTTTAAACTGCAATGTTCAGTATTGTTTTAAAAGTAGAAAAGCCATTGTTGATTCGTCAAGTTACAGTTTATCATATTTTCTTTTCAAACTATTAAATTATTGACAAGAACATTTATTCTTGTAGTTAACGTGTTTTAAAGGAATCTACAAAGTGATTAACATTTCCTCAATCTTCACTCCCATGAAGATTGAGGAAAAGTTAATCACTTTGTGTTGATGAACACATCAGTTATTGTAATATATTTAAACTAACACAGACTGGGAGGTAATTGTGCCACTGCAGAGAGCAGCTGTAGCCACTTGCCCTCCTGATGAGCACCAGGACTATGCCAACATGCGTCCAACAACATTAACTATACTTTACCAACTGCAGAGATAAAGTTAGTCTGCAGTATGTGTTCCCAGCAGCAGGATTTATCTTAAAAGCGTTGTAGAATTCCCTCCATTATGTACTGTTAATTTATACAAAACCAATGTGACTCAAGTCTCCTGTAAAGAAAATGCAGGAGCACATTGAATAACTGTAGAGAACTACTGTGTGTTTACTGTTTTTATGTGATTTTTTTTTGGCCCAATCGATGAATAGTCATTTTTAATGTAATCATTGTTTGTTGAGATTGAATGTCTTACCTTAACATGGTGCTTACTTTATTTGCCTTCCAAATTTCCAAATTTTACAGATTCTATGCTGATTTTTGCTTCTAAAATTAAAGTCCCACTCAAGCTGTTATCAATCCTCTAAAAATGCTACTGCGTTTTTAAGATTTTGACATGGAAAAACCTCTAATAGCCTTTAAATAGCTTCTATTATGACTTTGGTGACCATGGAATATGTTAACCTGGCCCTATCCACATCTCCACCCAACAGCAGATGACACTCCCTGCATTAGTTTGCATTTGGTTTGTTTAGCACTTATGATATTGGGATAATTCAGCCGTACATGTTCAAACCGGTGAAGTTCATCTCTCCTCATTCTGCCTTACTTTTACTTTCTTCCGCATCTAAATGGTGCTGACTTCTCCTGTAGCTTGCACAAGCTTCTCATTTCATTGGTTCCTCACGGCACATGAAAAAAGCCACCCAGAGAGTAGCCAAGATTGATTCTTCCGGTGTTATACGTACATGATTGAGGCTGTCTGACCTCACCTTTCTGAGACTGTAGTTGAAGTTCTACAGATTCTTCACAGAAATCCTCAGCCATAGCAGTAGAGTCTGTGGTTCAAAACAGTTTTGTGAGTACATAGAAATACTGCACTTCCTCCATTTTCGTACGTCCAGTAAGGAAAAATGTTTGATACAATAAAATGTGATGATAAAATGTTTGACAGTATTTTCAAATATCTATGTAGCACAACTCTGCGCTCTGCAAACAAACTCTCCATTTTCTCGGTTACCATGGTGACAAGTCTCATGACAATTTAATTTTATAATTTTATTTAGATCTGCTGAACTACAATTACTGAGGTGGCTGTAGCTCAGGAGCAAGAGCTGTTGTCTGCTAATGGAGGGGTTGGCAGTTTAATTCCAGGCTTCCGTGATCCACATGTCGAAGTGTCCTTGGGTACAATCCTTTACCACATGGGATACGGGTAACATATGCCACGTGTGACACTGGGACTGAGAACAGCTTTAAGCAACATATCGTAGATTATGGAAAAGTCCATAGTGACACGAGGCACAAAACCTTTATTGATTTTTGTCCAAATTACAGTCTGACCTGAAACAAAGTGCTAAACTTTACCACAGAACCAGCCAAAGAGTAGCCATATGGAGTCCTAGCCAGCCTCAAGTGTGACGGTTGCTTTTTGTAAATCATGCCCACAACCATTTCCTGCTGACAGTTCATAAATGTCAACTATTTCATTAATTCAATTATTTTCCCTTCATTCTTTCAATGAAATTGTTGAATTGCCATTAATCCAGCTATTACAATACTTCCAACATGAATTGGAAAGCAGCTCAGTTGTTTACCCACCAGTGTCTACCACTGAAATAGATGTATTCAAAATGTGGATACTTACTTTAAGCATGCACTATCTAAATCACTAGGCAGTTACTACATAATCTGTCTCTAATAGGAATTGTAGCTCTCTGCATAGTACACAATTTGTTACTCTTATCAAAATTGAACAAAAATAGGCACGATTTTCGCTCATTAAAGGGGAGACTGAAGCCAAACATTTACCTTAAATTCCAACATGTAATAGCAACATTGAGCGATAATAACGGGTACTAGAAAAGAGAACAAATCTGAAAAAGAATAAGAAAAACAATCATCCATATAAATCAATTCAAATTAAAAGAATAAATTAAGAAATTAAGAAGAACTGTAAAATGGAGACAAACTCAAATTAAAAGATTAAGAAATTAGATTTATATTCTTTTTTTATTTGTTGATTTTTATCTGATTATCTGGTCATGGATATTATCCATTTCACAGGGATGTTTACCCTCACCAGGGACCTCAGTGGCCACATTATATTCCCTTCACATTGTCCACACTTGGCAGCTCCACCTAATGCATGATTCATGTGTGCTGGGATTATCTGTTAACCCTGGGAAAAGCCCGGCAGGAGTCCAAACAATTCCTTGGCTAAGCGAAAGCCATTAAAGTAGTTAATGCAACAGAGAAGAGAATAAGGAAATATAAAGGGATTCTGATGAGGCAGTTAATAAACATGTACTATAAATTAATATATTGTATGTAACCTGATATAAATAACACAATAAGTTAAAATACTAATTATAATGAATTATAATTATTACTCTGTGGCCTTCGGAATCTTCATTATATAAAATCATTGACTTTTGTTAGTAATAATTTTCTCCAAGACACCTTTTTTTCATATGCAGAAAGCATTTTGATGCTATTAAGCACGTCCTCTGTGATTCACACGTTGCATTTCCACAATAACTATAAATGAGATCTTCTCATTCACAATGAATTCTCTATTGCACAGTGGTTGGAAAAAAGTTTAACTACATGGAGAGTATAAAAGTCACCAAGTGTTTTTCTTGAGAACCAACGTTGCATTCATCTCCACCTGCGACCTGCCTTCTCTTGCTGTCTTTTTTGAGCTGCCAGATATGTGATTAGGAATAATAAATGCTGGAAGTCTGCAAGGAAACGAATGACAACGTGTCAAGCAGAGCTGAAAGTGAATGTCACAGGTAATAAAACTAAGTGTTATCCTTAGAATCTTTTATCAGACTGAGTGGATGAAAGCCTAGATCCAGAGAGAGTGGCTGTGTTAAGTAAATCATGTCAGCGCAAACTGAGGAAAATGAAGAAATCAGAAAATCGGATGTATCCAACCTTTCTTTGAGCTGTTTAATTCTCCTGAGCCGCACTGCTCGGTTTTTAGATGGTAATGAATTAAGACTGATGTACCTTCATCTGTTGCCAATTAAAATGATTAGAAAAAAAAGAAAGAAGCATGGGCCTTTCAGTTTTTCCACCACCATCTGTCTGTCACGCAATCTTCCACCATGCTGGTCCTCAGAGGACTGCACTGTTTTTGGAGTTAATCATGAAAGCAAACATATATCTTTGCCTATAGGAAGAATAAATGTCAGTCATTAAAGTGACCCTTCATCTGAACTAATTGCTCCTTTAGCTACATCTGCAAATTGGATAAGTTTCGAGTCTACAATGGTATGTAAAACACTTGCTCTGGTTTAATTTAATGGTGTAATGTCACTGCCCTTTACACTTCCCATACATACCAAACTGCTGCCTGAACACAGATGAGAATGGAGGCAGATTTGCTGTATATTCAGTGTTTGTTAGCCTTTTAGCCAGAGAATACTATGCATGGTTGTTTGGAGACTTTGTCAAAACTTATTTACTTGCTGATACTGGTTTGTAAATTAGCTTAGCACCCCTGAGTCCTTGTGGTCGACTGGCATGATTCTATTATGAGGGGAAAACCATAAAACTATTTATTATTCACTGACCCACTGGGCTGTAGGGGAAGGAACAGATATTTATACATTTATTTTTTCTGTTGGGCAACATTCACATGACATTACAGGAATTGCATGGATGGAAAACAGTAATTCTTCCCCTAACCATGTACTTTTAATGCCTGCACCAAATTTGATCCTTTAGTGTAACTGCAATTTGTTGTGGACCACTGTAGTTTTTTCACAGTCTGTCATAAGATCAGGTTGATTCTTCATCTTTATCTGGCCAAAGATGAACTATATGATGAGAAAATGGAGAAAATTCCATGACAGAGCCATAGGGAAGTTATTAATGACATTACAGCCGTCACGATCTGTGTCTTTTGTGTTTATTCTGTCTGGTCTCAGTTCTGTCTGATCTCAGTTCTTCCTCACCTTTTTCTCCATTCCCTCTTGCCATCCTGCCACCCTGTCATCAGCTCCACTCCCTTCACCTGTGTTCACTCATCCTCGGCTGCACTCAATCACCAATCACTCTTCCCACAGTATTTAGTGTCCCTGTTTGTTCACAGCATTTGCCAGATCCTCACCGTTACTTACCCTTGTTAGTTAAAGTAGGATGAAAGTTACCTTTCATCCTGCCTCCTGGCTCTCGCTTGGTGGCTTCACCTGAGTCATCCTTCCTCGTCTGCACCTGTGACAACAGCCATGCTTACAGGGGAATAGTTCTGATTTACTGACATCACTGAACTCAATTGTCAACTTTAGGGGCTCAAAAAGCCTGTTCAGAAATGTTGTTTTCCTTGTATTTCGGTTTCAGGACACATGTAATCAATCTACAAGACTCTAGTCAGTTTTGTGTATTTCATTCAAAACCGTGGTCAGGTTTGCAGTTTTATGTTTAATTTTCAAGAAGTGATTTTATTAATCAGAAACTGGCCTAAAAAAGATCATCATAATTTCCTTATTAAATAATAAAATGTGAGCCGAAAAATAATTTCACAAAGAAAATACATGTGCTTTACATCAATAATGCAAACACTAACAATGTGTGTATTTTTAACTGAGTAAGGAAATTCTTCACACGCTATTTTCCAACTTTAAAATAAACTGCTTATTGAAGGGTTCCAATGTAATAACAGTCATAGAGTTGTGTAAAAATGTACCTTTTTAAATGTAAAAAATGCTGCTAGCTTGGTTAATAATGCTAATAGCTCCTCAGATGATGTTTTTACAAATACATTGGATGAGAGAATCTGAGTTGTTTTCTGTATAGGTACAACTGTTTTCTTAAAGCAAATGTCACACCGATGCAAATATTCATATAACCCAATGTCAGCCACATTGACTAGAAGGACTTACCTTTCCAACAATAAATGATGTTGAGTAAAATAACATTTCAGTTAGTAAAGCTTCTAAGAAGAAGATAAATGTAACACAACCTATATGAGCTTACTTGTGTGCTGACAAAGCTAATAAACAATTTTGATCTGCAGCAGCTCCAGAGAAGTAGACACAATAGTAAGTGCTGTGCTACATAGAGACGTTTGAACATGGAAACAAAAAATACTGCTGACATGACTTCATACCCTGACATATAGGGATGGGATGCTGAAAGGGTAACAAGCTTCAAGGAGAGCACTTCATTTTAAATGTCTGTCATTCCTCAGATCTGTAGAATTGTTCTTCTTCTTGCCCAACTCTATTACGTTATTAGAGTGACTCTTTCATCTCTTCACTTGGATTTGATTTTAAATCCGGAAACTTCAAACTTGTCCTGTCAGACTTCTATCTGAAGCCAGCATATGTGACCGCATATAAAAGAGACATCGTACCCCATTTAAGTCTTATTTCTCCTGAATGTGTCCTTCATGTTTCATCCTATAATACCACTGACATTGGTCATTGTACCATATAAAACAGTTCGATATATTATATATCAAACTTTTTTTCACTTTGTGTGACTTTGTGTATACATTCTTATCTCTTCACCTCACTGTAGGAGGACCCAGGACTCGGACTACAGCATGGTTATTGTACATCTCTTCTGCTATATATCAACGACAGAAACGCAGGTACTGGACTTTATGCAGATGTCATATTTAAGCATACAAGATGAGACACAAAAAGCATATTAGCTATTTTAATGCGCTATTTTCTCTTGTACTATTCTTTTTCCATTTCTTCTTTTTCTTTCTTCAAATCAAAATCAAATCAAATTTATTTGTATAGCACATTTCATGTTCAAAACAATTCAAAGTGCTTCACATAAAATAAAAGCATTGCAGCGTGGAGTGGAAGAAACTATAATTATTTTATGTATTAAAAATACATAAAAGAGAAACAAATAAAATAATTTAAATGAATTTAAAAACAAGCAACAGTCCAGATAAATTAAAAGATACCGTGCAGATTACATGCATAGACACATGAGAAAAGAAATGTCTTTAACATGGATTTAAAAATGTCTACATTTGGTGAAAGGTTAATCTCCACTGGCAGTTTGTTCCACTTGTTTGCAGTATAACAGCTAAATGCTGCTTCTCCATGTTTAGTCTGGACTCTGGACTGGACCAGCTGACCTGAGTCCTTGGATCTAAGAGCTCTGCTGGGTTTATATTCTCTGAACATATCACAGATGTATTTTGGGCTTAAACCGTTCTGGGATTTGTAAACCATCAGCAGGCTTTTAAAATATATTCTATGACTGACTGGAAGCCAGTGTAAAGATTTTAAAACTGGTGTGATGTGTTCAGATCTCTTAGTCCGGGTTAAAACTCTAGCAGCAGCGTTCTGGATGAGCTGCAGATGTTTAATGCTCTTTTTGGGAAGTCCAGTTAAAAGAGCGTTACAGTAATCGAGTCTACTGGAGATGAATGCATGGGTGAGTTTCTCCTGGTCTTTTTGGGAGAGGAAACCTTTAATTCTGTTGATGTTTCTGAGGTGGTAAAAAGCTGCCTTGGTGAGAGCTTTGATGTGGCTGCTGAAAGTCAGATCTGAGTCTATCAACACTCCGAGGTTACGAACTTGGTCAGTGATTGTAAGGGCCCGAGTCTCAAGATATTTACCAATGCTGACCCTCTTCTCTTTGCTACCAAACAGAATGATCTCAGTTTTGTCTTCATTTAATTGTAGAACATTCTCTCTCATCCAGGTGTTTACTTCCTCCAGACACTGACACAGTACGTCTGCTGGGCTGCAGTCGTCCGGTGACAGAGACACATAAAGTTGTGTATCGTCTGCATAACTGTGATAATTGATGTTAAAGTTCTGCAATATCTGACCCAAAGGGAGCATATACAAGTTAAACAGAAGAGGTCCAAGAATTGACCCCTGGGGGACTCAACAAATCATGGCCACTTGCTCAGATACATAGCTGCCAATTGTAACAAAATAACTCCGGCCTTCCAAGTAGGACCTGAACCAGTTAAGCTCCAGAAAGTCCAACCCAGTTTTCCAGCCTGTGCAACAGGATTCTGTGATCTACAGTATCAAACGCAGCGCTGAGGTCCAACAGAACCAGGACTGAAACATTACCAGAATCAGTATTCAACCTGATGTCGTTTAACACTTTGACCAGAGCTGTTTCAGTGCTGTGATGACGTCTGAAGCCTGATTGAAAGTTATCAAGACTCAGGGCGGTTGCCGGTCGGTGGCGTAGTGGGTTAAGCGGCCACCCCATGTACAGAGGCTTCAGTCCTCAATGCAGCGGGCCCTGGTTCGAGTCCCGCACCGAGCAGCCCATTGCTGCGTGTCTTCCCCATCTCTCTGCCCCCTGCTTCCTGTCTCTCTCTGTCCTATAATTAAAAAGCCCCCAAAAAATAAATAAATAAAAAAAAAGTGATCAAGACTTCCACTTTCATTCAGAAAGTCATTGAGCTGGTTAAAAACAACTTTCTCAATAATCTTGGATATAAAAGAGAGATTAGAGACAGGTCTGTAGTTGTTCATCATAGAGGCGTCTAGAGTTCTCTTCTTTAGGAGTGGCTTAATGGCAGCTGTCTTTAGTGACTTGGGAAAAATGCCTGATGCCAGTGAACTGTTAACTATTCGTAGGAGATCACTTTCTACTGAGGTAAAAACAGTTTTTAAAAAGTCGGATGGTATTATGTCCAGAGTGCAAGTGGTTGATTTCAGATGCCGAACTGTTTCCTCTAGGATTTTTCAATCAACAATATTAAATTGTGACATAACGTCAGAGTTATTTCTAGGTTTTAGACACAGATTAGTTTTCTTGTTTGTCTGTGTTGCGTGAATGTTTTGTCTAATCGTTTTGATTTTTTTTGGCTAAAAAAGTTGGCAAATTCGTTGCATTTCTCTGTGGAGAGGAGGTCTGGGTTTGACTGTTTAGGAGGATTTGTGAATTTTTTCACCATAGCAAACAGAGTTCGAAAATTGTTGACATTCTTATTAATGATTTCAGATAAATGCAGCTGTCTGGCCTTGCACAGCTCATTGTTATAACTACGCAGGCTTTCTTTGTACAGCTCATAGTGAATCTGAAGCTTTGTATTCCACTATAGCTCCACTATATCTCATTTATAGAGAAAATGTCTATAGTATAGTAAATTTGAAAAATCGTAGACTGCATATCAGCACGACACAAATATCTCTTCAGCCATCTTCTTAACTTTGTCTGCATTTGTTACCTTATTTGCAGGTTATTACAGTCCTTAGTGACTGTCCGCATGCCTAATCAATTGTTGTGCAAACAGCGCTTAATTTTATCAAAAAGAAAACCCAGTGAAACTCACATTTACACTCTGACAGGCTGGTAGAGTAAACAATGGTAAAGGGGGGGAAAAAAATCCAGATTATTTCTTAAATACATAATGATGTATTTAAGAATGTATTTGTGATCAAAATATTAAGTAGCAATACATTTAACACTGAGTTGTGCTTCATCACAATACCTGACTAAATCTACTTTGTTACCTTCCACTATTAGTACTGAATACATTCCTGCAACATTTTGTTCTATTGATATTTCTGACTGACTGTCTCAACCATGTGGCCTGTAAGCAGCATTACATGCTCTGTTGACTTTCAGTGTTATGTCTCAACTGATTTATTGACGGTGATCTCTTTATGGTCTATTTATCAAAACTTTGACAGCTTTATTAGCCGAGCCACTACAAATCAGTAAGAAATCAGAGTGTGACTGTACTGACAGAGTCTTGTGACGCAATGGATTATTTAAAAACCTTTTATAGTTTTCCTTATGTTTTTTGCATTAATATGTTGAAAACATTAACACAAGCTGTAAAAGTACAGAAAGAACAAACAAGACACAAATGTTATAATTTTTCATTTGGAGTAATATGAAAACAAAAGTAATCAAGAATGTAAGTAGCACTCACGAGCTGCTGATCAAATGCACTAACTGATCAACAAGTGTGAGCGTGTCTAGAAAAGCAGAAGTTTTCTCAGTTTGCTGGTCTGCAGCATTCAGGTGTGTGTTAAAGCAACGTCAAGGAGGAAAGACATCAGCAATGATCTTAAAGAAGCAGTTGTTGCTGCCCATAAATGTAGGAATGGTTATATGGTATTTTCCAAACTATTTGGACTCCATAATTCTACAGAGAGAAAGATTATTCATAAGTGGAAAACATTCACTCCCCCTTGAGCTGTCACCTTACCGTGGTGGGGGGGTTTGCGTGCCCCAATGAGTCTGGGAGCTATGTTGTCTGGGGCTTTAAGCCCCTGGTAGGGTCACCCATGGCAAACAGATCCTAGATGAGGGACCAGACAAAGAACAGCTCACAAGACCCCTATGATGAGTGATACTTTTGGACGCCGTGTTCCCTTGCCCGGACGCGGGTCACCGGGGCCTCCCCCTGGAGCCAGGCCCAGGGGTGGGGCCCGCCGGCGAGCGCCTGGTGGCCGGGTCTGTGCCCGTGGGGCTCGGTCGGGCACAGCCCGAAGAAACGACACGGGTCCCCCTTCCTACGGGCTCACCGCCCGTGGGAGGGGCCATGGGGGTCGGGTGCAATGTGAGCTGGGCGGCAGCCGAAGGCAGGGACCTTGGCGGTCTGATCCTCGGCTACTGAAGCTGGCTCTTGGGACGTGGAACGTCACCTCTCTGCTGGGGAAGGAGCCTGAGCTGGTGCGCGAGGCTGAGCGGTTCCGGCTAGATATAGTCGGACTCACCTCGACGCATGGCTTGGGCTCCGGAACCAGCCTCCTCGAGAGGGGTTGGACTCTCTTCCACTCTGGAGTTGCCCGCGGTGAGAGGCGTAGAGCAGGTGTGGGCATACTTATCGCCCCCCGGCTGTGCGCCTGTACATTGGGGTTCACCCCGGTAGACGAGAGGGTAGCCTCCCTCCGCCTTAGGGTGGGGGGACGGGTCCTGACTGTTGTTTGTGCTTATGCACCGAACGGCAGTTCATAGTACCCACCCTTTTTGGAGTCCCTGGAGGAGGCACTAGAGAGTGCTCCTCCGGGAGACTCCCTCGTCCTGCTGGGGAACTTCAATGCTCACGTTGGCAATGACAGTGAGACCTGGAGGGGCGTGATTGGGAGGAACGGCCCCCCCGACCTGAATCAGAGTGGTGTTTTGTTGTTGGACTTCTGTGCTCGTCACGGATTGTCCATAACGAACACCATGTTCAGGCATAAGAGTGTCCATATGTGCACTTGGCACCAGGACACCCTAGGCCGCAGCTCGATGATCGACTTTGTAGTCGTATCATCGGACTTGCGGCCGTATGTCCTGGACACTCGGGTGAATAGAGGGGCGGAGCTGTCAACTGATCACCACCTGGTGGTGAGTTGGCTCCGCTGGTGGGGGAGGAAGCCGGTCAGACCTGGCAGGCCCAAACGTATTGTGAGGGTCTGCTGGGAACGGCTGGCGGAATCCCCTGTAAGGAGGAGTTTCAACTCCCACCTCCGGCAGAGCTTCAACCATGTCCCGGGGGAGGTGGGGGACATTGAGCCCGAATGGGCCATGTTCCGTGCCTCCATTGTTGAGGCGGCCGACCGGAGCTGTGGCCGCAAGGTGGTCGGTGCCTGTCGTGGCGGCAATCCCCGAACCCGCTGGTGGACCCCAGTGGTGAGGGAGGCCGTCAAGCTGAAGAAGGAGTCCTATCGGGCCTTTTTGGCCAGTAGGACTCTGGAAGCACCTGATGGGTACCGACAGGCCAAGCGGAACGCAGCCTCGGCGGTTGCTGAGGCAAAAACTCGGGCTTGGGAGGAGTTCGGGGAGGCCATGGAGAACGATTTCCGGACGGCCTCGAGGAGATTCTGGTCCACCATCCGGCGGCTTGGGGGGGGGAGCGGTGCACCGTCAACACCGTGTATGGTGAGGGTGGGGCTCTGCTGACTTCAACTAGGCACGTCGTGAGTCGGTGGGGGGAATACTTCGAGGGCCTCCTCAATCCTACCGACACGCCTTCCGATGAGGAAGCAGAGTTGGGGAGCTCGGACGTGGGACCTCCCATTTCTGGGGCTGAGGTTGCCGAGGTGGTCAAAAAACTCCTCGGTGGCAAGGCCCCGGGGGTGGATGAGGTCCGTCCTGAGTTCCTCAAGGCTCTGGATGTTGTGGGGCTGTCTTGGTTGACACGCCTCTGCAGCATCACGTGGACATCGGGGGCAGTGCCTCTGGACTGGCAGATCGGGGTGGTGGTCCCCCTCTTTAAAAAGGGGGACCGGAGGGTGTGTTCCAACTATAGGGGGATCACACTCCGCAGCCTCCCTGGTAAGGTCTTTTCGGGGGTACTGGAGAGGAGGATCCGCCGGATAGTCGAATCTCGGATTCAGGAGGTGCAGTGTGGTTTTTTGTGGTCTACATGTGTTTTGTGGACTTGGAGAAGGCGTTCGACCGTGTCCCTCGGGGACTCTTGTGGGGGGTGCTCCGGGAGTATGGAGTGCCGGACTCCTTGATATGGGCTGTTCGGTCCCTGTATGACCGGTGTCAGAGTTTGGTCCGCATTGCCGGCAGTAAGTCGGACATGTTTCCTGTGAGGGTTGGACTCCGTCAGGGCTGCCCTTTGTCACCGATTCTGTTCATAATTTTTATGGACAGAATTTCTAGGCACAGCCAGGGCGTCGAGGGGGTCCGGTTTGGCGACCTCAGAATCGGGTCTCTGCTTTTTGCGGACGATTTGGTTCTGTTGGCGTCGTCAGGCCGTGACCTTCAGCTCTCACTGGAGCGGTTCGCAGCCGAGTGTGAAGCGGCTGGGATGACCATCAGCACCTCCAAATCTGAGACCATGGTCTTCGGCCGGAAAAGGGTGGAATGCTCTCTTCGGGTCGGGAATGAGATCCTTCCCCAAGTGGAGGAGTTCAAGTATCTCGGGGTCTTGTTCACGAGTGAGGGACGAAGGGAACAGGAGATTGACAGACGGATTGGTGCGGCGTCTGCAGTGATGCGGGCTCTGCACCGGCCCGTCGTGGTGAAGAAGGAGCTGAGCCAGAAGGCGAAGCTCTCGATTTACCGGTCAATCTATGTTCCTACCCTCACCTATGGTCACGAGCTGTGGGTAGTGACTGAAAGAACGAGATCGCGAATACAAGCGGCCGAAATGAGTTTCCTCCGCAGGGTGTCTGGGCTCTCCCTTAGAGATAGGGTGAGAAGCTCGGTCATCCGGGAGGGGCTCGGAGTAGAACCGCTGCTCCTCCGCATCGAGAGGAGTCAGATGAGGTGGCTCGGGCATCTAGTGAGAATGCCTCCTGGACGCCTCCCCGGTGAGGTGTTCCGGGCCCGTCCCACTGGGAGGAGGCCCCGGGGAAGACCCAGGACACGTTGGAGAGACTATGTCTCTCGGCTGGCCTGGGAACGCCTCGGGGTCCCCCCAGAAGAGCTGGAGGAAGTGGCCGGGGACAGGGACGTCTGGGTCTCTTTGCTCAAGCTGCTGCCCCCGCGACCCGATCCCCGGACCAGCGGAAGATAATGGATGGATGGATGGATGGAAAACATTCAACACAGCTGTCAATCTTCCCAGGATTGGACGTCCCAGAAAGTTCACCCCAAGGTCAAAAACCCAAGAGCTACATCTCAGACTCTACAGGCCTCAGTTAGCATGTTAAATGTTAAAATTCATGACAGTACAATTAGAAAAAGACTGAACAAGTATGGTTTGTTTGGAAGGCTTGCAGGAGAAAGCCTCTTCTCTCTAAAAAGTTACATATGAACAAGCCACAAGTCTTCTGGAGCAATGTCGTTTGGACAGAGGTCTGGTTCACCTGGGGTTATTTGTATCATTTGGTAAGAAACAACTTTTTTTAAAATGAAGTCCTGATACGTAAAACCTTGAAACTCAAAGACTTAAAGAGTGTAATTTCTTGTTCACGTTGCAGTGTCATTGCTGTAAATATTGAATAAAGTTTTCCAACAATGTTTTGCTTTCTATCTGGGCTTCATACAGGGTTTTGGTTACTTAATGCCACGGTGGTGACATTTTAGTCATTTACTTCAGTCTTCTTTGTTCTAGATCTTTGTATCACATTCTTTCCCATATATGATGCCCAGATTCAGTTCTGCCCCACCATGCCTTTGGACTGGTTTGGATAGAGAAATTTCTGCCCTGCAGTGCTCTTGGTTTGTTGATGATTTTCTTACAAAACCAGTCTCTTGTCCTCCAGATGCTTGGCTCCTGCCTTTTAAACAGGCTTTCTGGTCCACACTTTGAAATACACACACTCACCCTGATATGATCAGAAAGGACCACTCCTTAGGAGGAAAACAATGATCTTTAATTTCCTCAGTCGGGCTATCTGTGGATTTCTTGAGTCCACATTTTTTAGATGTTTTGCACACTGTTCCAGCCTGATGACACTCAACAAAAACCTTTTCTGATACAGTTCCATAAGCATGTATTTGGAAGACCAGATTTTTTTTTTATAAAACTGGGTGTCTACTCACACCTGATTGTCATTCCCTGACAGAAATACGATATCTATTTACATTTAAATCAACTGCAATCCCTGAGGTTTAACTACTTGCCATTGCCACTGAAAATTCTATGCTATTATTAAACTTTGATGCACCATAATATATCCTCATTAACAGTGTTGAAATTATGTCTCCAAATAATTTGACCCAAAGGACAAACTGGATGAAAATAACAGATTTCAGGCATAAATAGTAATCTGAATAAGCAGGCTGTCATCGAATAATCCATATTGAAGACGCCTTTTTTTGCAATAAAATCTTTCATCTTTATCTTTTAAAGTGGCGACCCCTGCTGATGAATAAATGCAACTGTTAAACCAGTACTCACTACCTCACTCGTCTAACCTCACTTTTCCAAAAAGGGGAATGTTTTAAACACACAAATGCGGTGAAAACCAGCGCCGTCATAAAAAACATAAACGTTAACCTAAACAAGTCACATATAGCCAGTCATTTCACTTTCTATAAAATATTTTAAAACTGCAGACTAATGTGTGGTTTGTCTGAACTAAAACTTGAATTAACTGAACTGATTTTGGATGAACAATAAAACAAAACCTGTGGCCTTCAACATGACTTCATAACAATGATTCACATGCACATATTTTGAGACACACACCTCCCAACAGTCATCACTGCTGACTCCAGATCAGGTTGCAGGAGCTAAATTATGCTGGTGTTTTTTTTTTGTTTGTTTGTTTTTTAAATGATCAACAAATGACCTGATTTCAATAACAACCATGAATCAGCTTTTCCAAACCGACTAAAACATGTAACTGGGTAACTTTTCCTCTTCTTTGGAGCTCCTGCATGCAGTGTATGTATGGAGTAAAAAAAAAAGGGAGCTGTAGTAAGAGTATAATAGACAGGCTGGGGCAGTAAAACTACTCAAGACTGATTAATGTGTGGTTTGGATAAAATCATCTTTGCTGGTGTTACGGCCATTGGCCTTGTATGTTTATTTTTCCCGTATAAGAGTAGGTTCCTGAATGCTGTCACCACTGAGGGAACTGGATGCAGCTCTACTCCTGGCACTTCCTGGTTGAGGCCTACTCCTGCTCTGATTGGTTCTTCCTTCTTAATGACTCCATCAATCACTGAAGAGGCCTTTCCTATTTAAACCTCCACTTCCTCAGAAGGCGCAGCTGTGTTTCCTTTGTGTGAACAGCTTGCCTCTTTGCTTGGTGTTTGATCGTTTGGATAGCTTTAATAGCTTGTGCTGTTGTGACTGTTTTTTTTTTTTTGTATGTTCTGAAGGCTACTAGAACCTGTTTGTAGCTAGGTTGATTTTGAAGAGTCCTGTGTTTTGGTTTTGGGTTATTTTGACTAAAACTGGCTTTGAGGCCTTTTGGTTTGTTTGATTTTGTTTGGGCTTAGTTTTGTTTTTGTTTGGAGTTTTGAATTACCTCCTTTTAAGATGTAATTATTTGTTTTGGAGTTTTTGTTTTATTTAGGGTACTGTTTTGAGACCCTCTCTCTTTTGACTTGTGGATTGTTGAAAAAGAAAACTAAACAGTCAACTATTTTACCTTTAAAACATCTGGGTATTTTTATTACAATTTTTTTTATTCTATTTCTTTTTATTTTCTTTAATGTTACTCCCCCGGCTGAGCTGGGTCGTAACAGTTGGTAAAATAATATGGATAGTCTTTTTCTTCTGATCCAGATGAAAAACTAGACACTGAAATTGCAGGTATTGAGCATAGGCGGCGGGTGAGCCCGACATTTCGCAAGGCACCAAAATCGACATTTTTGCCGTAAAAATTTGTTATTTAACATAATTAATAACAAGAACATAAAGATTCTGTTTCAAAATAAAAGAGGAAGACATGACGGTGTGGAATTACTTTCCAAGACTAACAAGTGTCCTGACTGTCTATCTAGCATTTAAGGATTCTATTTTATTTTTAACTTTTTTCCACAACACAAGCACATAACACTGTTGGCTTCCTGTCCTTTATAGAATTGATTTTAAACTTTTAATGTTTGTTTTTAAAGCTCTTAAAGGCCTCGCCCCATCATATTTATCTGAGCTTTTAACAGTCCACAATCCTGGTAGAGCTCTGAGGTCAACAAATCAATTTTTGCTGGAAGTGCCCTGGGGTCCGTTTCACAAAGCAGGTTCAACCAACTCTGAGTCTATTCCTGATCTCTGAGTTGATCTACTCTGAGATAGAAAACCCTGAGTTTTCGGTTCCAGAAACGCTGATTTGAGTGAGGTTAATCAACTCTGAGTCGGTTCACCTTGAGTTTAGCGCGTGCACCACAACTTTAAAAAGCCAGCATCAATGGAGCCCCGATTCGACGAGTCACCTTGGCAACGGGGAAGAGGAGGGGCTACGTTTTTCACCAACCTCAAATTGGAAATCTTAATGCGCTCATACGGCGAGTTTCAATACGTTTTTAGAAATAAGTGCAACACCGTTGCAGCAGCAAAAGTGTAAGTTTAAATGTAGTCCTTTGCAATCACAATAATATTACAGGGAAACTGCTTGAATGGTAGCCCATTCATTTATTTCATTTAGGTGCAATCTCGCGGGGGAGAAGCGCACTTGGCAGTTTAAGATGAAATATAAAAACATTGTTCAAACAGACCTCGGCATGTACCTCATTTTGATCATGTTTTACACTGTAAAATAAATATTAAGTGGCTATTTGACTGTGCAGTTATTTTATTCCCAACATAATGCTGTTTTCACACACATAAACTACCTATGTCTTCTCATCTATATCATCCATCCATCCATTATCTACACCGCTGAATCCGTCAGTCGGGTCGCGGGGGGGCTGAAGCCTATCCCAGCGGTCAATGGGCAAGAGGCGGGGTACACCCTGGACAGGCCGCCAGTCCATCACAGGGCCACACAGAGACAAACGAGACAAACAACCATGCACACTCACACTCACTCCTAAGGAAAATTTAGAGTCATCATCTATATCATGTTCTGTTAAATAATTCAGCCTATTTAAACTAACACAGACTTCTACTGAGCCAACAGAAAGAAGGCAGATGCCCGTAAAACGGGTGGTGCCCAGCACCGCCACCTCTAACGGGAGGGCAGTGGCTGAGGGAATCCACCCCCAAGACACGAGTGCCTTTATAAAATATAATAGGCCTATATATGTCTTTTTTAAGCCTATTCATACAAATATTTATTTGTCTTTTATGTCTTTTTTTTCTTTTGTCCCAACACATTCTGATGGTGCCGCTCAAAAAGATAATTGTCTGTAAATGCAAAAATCTATGCGCGGTCTGATAACCATCTCCGACGAATATTTATTTCTCTGCGCAATAATGCTGCACCTTCATCCACGGGATCGTTGTCAAAAGGACACGTTCGTGAAAAAAGTCGCCTCCTACTGTGCCTAATGGACTTCTAGAATAACTCGCTCTGCTGACTGAATGAATGAGGAAATCAAATGGCGTGTGTGGCTGAAAGAGGGCGGAGACAGAAAGAAACTCGAGGTTTCTTGAATAAAACCTGGTCCCGACCAGGTTAGGTTCAGAGAGTCTGTTACTCCGGGAACTGACCGTGAAGTTAAGTTACCTCTCTTTGTGAAACGGGCTAGAGTTACCCCTCTTTCTCAGGGTTGAGTTACCTCCCTTTGTGAAACGGAAAACTCAGGGTTTCCCTCATTTCAGGGTTAACCAACTCAGAGTTTTCACTAAACCTGCTACGTGAAACGGACCTCAGGTCAGAATACAAACACTGGGGTGACCGAGCCTTTTCTGTCGCTGCCCCCAGGCTCTGAAATAAGCTCCCCGTTGAGCTGCGTCTTATTTCTGACCTGGGCCTCTTCAAATCTAGGCTAAAAACCTACTTATTTAGGATTGTTTTTTATACCCAGTAGTATGATGACACTTTTATCTTATTTGATTTAGTTTTATTCTATTGCTTTCACTGTTCTTTTATTGTTTTTACTTATTCTTCTCTTTATTTATTACCTGCTGTAAAGCCCTTTACAGACAATCGTTACGATGTACCAAAGGGCTGTATAAATAAATACATTTACATACATTACACACACCCACAAGGCTACGGCGAGCCACAGCCACTCATCAATAATTTAATAGACTATATAGACCTGGCCCAGTGCAAATTAAGCATTCAAATTAAAGCATTTATGCTTTTTTCAAAATAGCGCGGTTCGAAAAGCCAGATGTTTACAATGCCAGCCCATTACCCATATCACCTGGGCCAGGTCGGTGACGACATTGTTGTATTATCACTTGACCTGATTGTCATCAGGGGGCTGCAGCGACAACACCCACCCCCACACAATATAATATCCTATATAACTTGCGCACACATATTACATATAATTTGCAAAATTCCCAGCATAACATTTGGGAAGGCACAGCCTACCCTAGCCTTCATTACCCGCTGCCCGTGGTATTGAGCCATACGAAGTGCCAGCTCTGAGCTAACAAAACTAACATTAAGACAATACTAAACTGTAGATCACAAAACCAAAGGAGAAAGGAAGGAATGCAAGACAAATGGCAGAGAACCCCTTTTGAGGTTACCCAGACTGGTCAAACAAGTCACTTCCAACAGCAAGTCAAGAAAACAGAACAGTATTAATGTCCCATCTAAAATACAGTTTTTCAGCAACTGTACCACTGTAAAACATTCAAGCTGCCAAATGACAAAGAACACAGATTTTGCAGCTTACATGCAATTGAACTGATGGTCAAATGAAGTTCAGGGTTGCAGCTGAATTATGTTGTATTTCTTACTTTAAAAGGTTCCAAATTGCTTCATCCCTTAAGCTGCTTGTGGTATGAGTATGAAACTCTGTGGTATGGCTGGGTGCCACAAAGGTGAATCGTTTCCTTTATTTTCTGTTGCCAACCTTGACACTCATGCAGTAATTTTCAGCAGCTTGTCTGTGTGAAAACATAATACCCAGCTTTAAACTGTTGAGGTTTTCAGGTAAGCAGGATCCATAAATGACTGAGTTGGACAGATAAGTCAAAAGTAAGTGATTTTAGTTAGAAGGGCAAACAGGATGAACATGAACTTCCTGGTGGACACTGGTAAAAGATGGTGTGTGTGTTTTCTGTGAGTAGGTCTGTGGCTCTGAGAGAGAGAAAAGGTAAATTAGCAAAGGTCTTTTGTAAGTCCAGAGTGATTTTTGTTCCTGAATGTGAGTACTGCCTGGTGAGTATATTGATTGAAGCTTAGAATGACTTTCCTGCGAACCTCCAGTCCGGTGAAGGTAAAGGTGGTGGTGCAGAGTGGCTTCTCCTTTGCTGTAATCATGGCTGATCAAAGGTGGATTCGTTCACGGTCTCTCTGAATGGCAGATAGCAGAAGTCTTACTAAAAATCCACAAAGAGTTTGACGTGAAACTTAAGAACTCATGAATAATGGCTGGCATAGTACCACTGGTGGAGAACTAACCCCCTGGCGACGAGCAGAGGAACGACTGGAGCTTAAGAGCGGCAGATCAGCCGCAGGTGGGGGTAGTGATGGAATCAGGTCACACCACCGCTATGCCCACCAGGCGCAGGAGCAGTCAAACAACATAGACAGACCAAGGAGATACTAATGACTAAAAAGACACCCCAGACCTTGACAGGCACAATAAGATCAGAATGCATGATATGAAATATGTAAATGTCTTTTCATCTTATGTCCTTTTAGATCCTCCTTAACAGTCCTTTATGCACTTTTCCCTCAAGGTCAAGGGAAAACTTTTGGGAAGAGATACAGGACAGAATTTTTCTTTTACAAGACTGCATTTTGTTGGACCACCTTTAGCTGTGATTACTGCATGTGTTCTGTCACAACACCATGTAGACACAACATCAGTAACTTACTTATGTGATGACTGTATGGCAAAAATATCAAAAATAACTGTAAGACTTTATACAAGATACATGCGTGATTGCAAGTTATCTTTATCATGTTATCTTTATCTTTATCAACAGGATTTTTTATCATGTACAACACCACTTCAAAAATAGTTGACATACCCTGTAAAATACCAATAAAAGAAATGGGAAACATTTTACTGCATGGCCACCACATCGTGAGGTCATATATTTATCAGACTGAGACCAAACAGTTTAAAGATCAACCAGCATGGACTTTCCCCAGGTACAGCTTCCTCCATCCATCCGAAAACATGCATGTTAGGTTAATTGGTGATTCTAAATTCCCTGTAGAACTGTGTGTCAGTGTGCATGGTTGTTTGTTTTTTCCCTGTGTCAGCCCCGTGATGGAATGGTGACCTATGACCCTAAAAAGGATGAGGCAGGTATGGAATGTGAAACAATTGTGGAACAATTCCTCCCAATATTTCTCGATAAGCCTCCTTTGTTGTGTTTTTTATTTCATAGCATGCCAAATGCTTTCAGCATGTCTCGGGTCTGGACTACAGTCTGGCCAGTTTAGCAAACTTTAGCTTTCAAACTGCATGCTGAGAGCGAGCCAGATGGTCCCTCTCTTTAGTCTGGCGGTGCCAGCGTCCATGATTTACAAAACAAATTTTAGACTTTGATTTATCAGACCACTGGACACTTGATGCTAGTTTCCCAGCTGCAAATGAACACATATAATGCAGAAAGTGTCCTAGGTTTGCTGTTGAAGATTTAAAAAGTCATACACATGTTGGTTTCCTTTCATAAATCCTCCAGATTGCAGTTGGAATACTTCTTGGAAAAGAGCCTTTATTTGCTTTCATTTGTGATTTCTGTCGCCATAAGTATGTATTTTTCATTGTGAAAATTCTGCAAACAAGAGCTTACCTTTAGTGAATCTCCCTCTTTGCAAAAATGTTGATTTGGATTGCAAAATATGCTTAAAGTGACAAGTGTCTTGTAGCAAGAGAACCATTTTCCTAAACTCTACCAATGAGGCGTGACCGACACCTAACACAGCACAGTGATGCTCCACCTTTTTCCTGACACATCGCAGCAGTATTTGTTTGGCTGTCTTGTCTAAAAAGTCCTTTAACATCGGATTAACAAGCAGTGCAAGGCTGTCACACACCCTCCTGACCTCCTACCAAGGAAATCAGCGTGAGTCGTCCTCAGGTGAGAGAAACTTGAAATATACAAGTGTAATTGCATTAAAAGAAAATGCTACAACTACCACCACAAGTGTAGACGGTTTCTTCTACTTTTTTGCAGATAAAATGCAAAATGACATACTAGAGGCAGATGCCTTTTTTTTCCTGTTCAGCAAAGCTCACTTTTTATAAACTGCTACATTAATTTTTAGTTTGTAAAGTGCCTTGAGGGGACTTTTTTTGTTGATGAGCGCTAAATAAATCTAAATAGAATTTAACTGAATGCACCCTCTAAGTAATTAACCAGCTGTCTCCCACAAATTAATTTTCTTGCCACAACATGATGCATTATGATTTTTTTTAATTCAAGAGTCATGTAATAAGTAATGACTTAGTCTGTTGATCTCTGTTAAACTTAGCTGTCATTAGCCGTAAGAAATTGGTTAAAAACTTAACTTGCGTACGCACTGTACATGTAATGTCCTGGTGAAATGAAAACTTGCAACCTCACCTGTTGCTGGAATTTGTATGACTCTGTTCCTGCTTACAACCTAAACTGAGCTTTCGATTTGTCCTGTATGAAACAGATGTTGAGTGCAACTTCAGTTTGACTCATTGGACAAAATAAGCATTTGAGTCTCGAGAAGTTTGGATTGAAATCTGAATTTCAAAAGGAAGATTTGGGTCTTTAGAAAAGGTGGGCTAAGATATGCAAAACAAGTTTTCAGACTTTCAGATAATTTGTGTGATTTCAAGCTGGAGTTTGACCAAAAGGGAGAAAATGTTTATACAAAAATGTTACAACAAAATAAAAGATTAATTATGGATTCATTTTTTTATTTCAATTAAATTTACATTTCAGTTGTTTCGTCATGATTCTGTGGAAGATGATGCTTAAATAATCTGATCTCACATTATTTTGTGTGCACTGATCTAATTAACTAACACACTATTGGAATCAGTGACCCTCAGTGACCTTTGGAAACTTCAAACTGTGGACACTTTAGCATGTCCCACCACTTAAAGAGCAGAATAACTAAATTAAACTAAAACCACCACAGTCTATGTGGGGGAACCAGATACACTGGGTAGACGCACACTGGCATGTTTCAAAGAAATGCTTATTGGAAATGAACCAATAGAAACAACTTTCATTCCACACCAGCATTTCCTTCATCATGGAAAAATGACAGGTTATACAGTGAAAACTGTGTGTTGTTATTTTATACATTGAAAATTGTGCTTTTTTTCTTTTTTCTTTTTCTTTTAAATCTGCTGATTTTCTCAATGAAGGTTTTTCTCAGCACAGATGTCACAGATTGCACAATTGATGTGCCAGAATCCAATATGCCAACATTCCTGAGCAGAGCCTTTTGTAATACATGGATGGCTTGACACAACACGTTTCTTTATCATCGGCTCTCTTTGTGTATGCAATTTAAAAAAATAAATAAATTAAAAAAGCAATCTTATCATAGTTCTCGATCGAGGTAGACAGTTTTGGTTGTGGTGTTTCTTGTTCTACTTTTGACAGATACCCCACTTGCCATGCAAAAATGCAAAGCCACCAAACCTGCTTGCATGCAAACATAAAAGAAAGTGTTGCTCAATAAATGAACCACACTGTGGGAAGAGGAAATTCCAGTTTTCAGTCTACGCTCAAGTCAACTACATGTAAACCCCCTGACTAGCAATGGGTTTACCTGTACACTCTGTGTCATCACTGAAAGGCATCAGAGGATATTTTAAACCTTTGCTATTGTTTCTGTATGTGTGAGAATATATGGTTTTTCCATATTCCTTTTGACAGATAAAATGGAGAAAAGTGCAGGACCTCCTCCAGATTTGCCAGCACCGCCATACCCTGGTCCACCTTTGGACCACAATGTGGCAACCCAGCCCATTTTCAAGCCTGATGCCCAGCCCGTTGCCCAGTCCTTTGTCCAGCCCGTTGCTCAGCCTGTTGCCCAGCAAATTTTCCAGCCCGTTGCTCAGCCCGTTGCTCAGCCCGTTGCTCAGCCCGTTGCTCAGCCCTTTGCTCAGCCCGTTGCTCAGCCCTTTGCTCAGCCCGTTGCTCAGCCCTTTGCTCAGCCCGTTGCTCAGCCCGTTGCTCAACCCTTTGCTCAGCCCGTTGCTCAGCCCTTTGCTCAGCCCGTTGCTCAGCCCTTTGCTCAACCCTTTGCTCAGCCCGTTGCTCAGCCCGTTGCCCAGCCAATTTTCCAGCCTGTTGTCCAGCAAAGTAAGTAATGAAATATGGTCATCTTTGTCATTTTGCCTGCATAATGTCACTCTTTTACTGTAATACCAGTCTTATTTCTTGATCTATTCTTGTCTCTTCCTGCATATAATTGAAATGTTTTGGTCAGTTTGTTTCACTAACATGTTTTAAGGTTAAATGTCTCGTTCTGATGACTAGGTCAACAACAGGGTTTCAACCAACAGCAAACTCAGATTGTGCAGATTTCAAATTCTGGTGAGTGTCTTTCTCGAACTGTCTGTCATGATGAGTGAGATCAATTTAAACGTGAACAATGTAACAGAGTTTTTGGTTGTGGTGATGTGTGGGTGAGGAAATGAGGGATATATTTATCAGTAAAGTTTTGTTCAATGCTCACAGAGAAACAGGTGATAGTGGGGCAGCAGCTGCCAAAAGAAGTTCCTGGACAGATGTTATGTCCTCACTGTCAAAACACCGTTGTGACTAGAGTTGGGTACAAAATCGGTATGCTCACATGGACGATCTGCCTCATACTTGGATTTTTATTGTAAGTAGACACTACAACATAAACACAATTATAATCTCAGATTTAATTTCAACCAACTGTTTTCAGATCATTAGTGAAAGTGTCTGACATCGGAGTTATTTTTTAGTTTATATTTCACTCCTGGTCTGAGCTGAGCCATCACCCTCAATACCTGTGCTGTTTACACAGGCAGGGAGGAGTTCTTATTCTACTGGATACAGCTTATCTGTATCGTGCCAATTTAAAAGAAGAGTAATGTTAAGACACTTCAAAGTCAAAACAGTCCAATAAAAACCAGAATAGTTAAATCCAATTATAGTCCAATGAAACCCAAGTTTTCATAATCCAGTTAATTCCAACTCAGTGCAATCCTATTCATTTAAATTATATTGATATTATGCCAATTTATGAAAACCCTGAACCCAAACGGACAGCTGGTTCCACAAGAGAGGGGTCTGATAACTACCTTTGAAGTCTTTAAAATAAGATGGAGCTTGAAAACCCACAAACCCTAACACTTCAGACTTTTAGAATGATAATAATCTGCGCCTCTTACTTGCAAATAGAAGCACTTTTATAACGCTGCAACTCCAAAGCAGTTGCTCGTCAGCTTGCTGTTTGTTCACACCGATATACATGGAACATCTGTCCAAAATAGAAAAATCCTGGAACTTCCCTTCAAGATTGTAAAGAAACATTTGTACCTGATGGTTAGTGATCATGAAACAGACACACAATGACAAACAAAAATGATTGCTTTCCGGCAGATAAACACAATTTTTTTTAAAGTGAAACTCGGAATGATTCCCTGAAAATAGGTGTGGCACTTGTCATCAAATGAGCTAGAAGAAGAATGGGTAAACATTGTGAGAGGATGATTTTCAGGTTTTCCTGACCATATAAATCAAATGCCTGAACTGAAACACAAGTTTTTGAGCAAGTTTTACTAAATTGTTTAAGACTGTTTCTCTTGTATGCAATTATTTTTGTTTTTTCCATGACACAAGTCCCAGTTAAATGCAAAAATATAAAGGTTACATCATGTGACGGTTTCTGTGACACTGTGTTGGATTCTTTGGAGGCTTTCATGCTTCAGTCATAGTTGTTTCTTTTCATGATCATGAAAACAATGCAAGCCACAAAGAGGTTTGGTATGGAATTTAGTTCCTCGTCCAATACAAAACCAGTTTAAACAATATGTCACAGTTATGTGCATTTTAATTATGATCTATTCTGATGCCCCTCACCAGGTGCTGGCCCTGCTGCTTGATCCCTTTCTTTGTGAATTCTTGCAAGGATGTTGAACATTCCTGCCCCTCCTGTAACAATGTCATCCACATCTATAAACGAAGATGAAACATCAAACCCCATGTTGAAGCTTACACTCACTTGCATAAAGTGCCTTTGGATCCTGCATCACTATGTATTGTATATTTGTGTTTCCATATGAAACTAGCTTCCTCCATGTCTTTTATCTGATCATGAACACATGCTGTTGTGCTGTAAAAGCTGACATGTGGAAATGTACCAAAATGATTTGTCATACTTTTTCCCCCCCTATAAATCAATCTGATTGATCTTGTCTTGATATTATATATATCAGTGACAAACAGTTTGTGATTATTTTCATAAGTCCAGCAGATTCTTTATAGAATATTTTGTAAAACATGTACAAATAAAGTAAATCTCTCTGCTAACATGTTAAAGGTTTTAATTGGAATATTTTTGCAGACATATTGATATCTATTCTTTTATAAAGATAAAATATGCCAACATGAACAAAAATTGGAATTTGTTGAGCAGTAGTTAATAAGCTTTTCTTTCTTTTGCAAAAATATTCCAGCCATGAAAAAACAAAATTTTGTTATCAATTACTCTTGTTAGTATAAATCATGTTATAATCATATAGGTGCGTCATCTCTTGATATTACTTTCATGACACTAATAACCAAATTACTACTTGTATCATGAAATGATCAATTAATAAATCAATAAATGAGGGCCGGTTTTTGCTATGGGCAATGTGCTTCCAATCCAAATAAACTGTATTTCATTCCTAAAATTAACATAGACCCATATACCTTCATGTAATTAATTGGGTTATGTGAAAAATTGTAAAAAAATAAAAATAAAATCACGTGACTCCGGTTGATTGACGGGTGAACGGACGGTGTTAATGGGAAAAGCAAAGGTAATAATGTCGAGTCATCATGGATCATCATCATGGTAAAAGACCAAAGAAGCCATCAGGTGCCCAGTTTAGAAAGAGAAGAAAAGAAGAAGAGGAGAAACGGGCAAAAGATAAAGGTATGCAGATTTCTATAACGTGACGCAACGTGAAGTGAGTGACGTAAGGATGGTTCGCCCAGGGCGTAAATCTAGCCAGGTCCGCCGCTGCAATTAATCATCATTAAAATGTAATTTTGATCCTTATCTTTACTTTTAAGTCATTGAAATAATTTGAGGTTTAAGAGGTTTCAAATAAGGAATTTGTCCAGAAAATGGGTATGTTTGATACAGGAGGGAATCCATAGTGGAGGGGAGGGTGTTGGGTGTGATGAAGAGGTTCTGAGTTGGCGGTGGGACGAGCGGCAGGTATGGGGACAGGTTGGCAGGAAGAGGGTAACAATAGATGCCAGTCCGGGCATTGGAATCTTGGGCTTGGAGAGTGGACAAAGGAAAAGGCGCTGAAGGAAAAAAGAAGGCAAGGTCAGAGCTGGGAGTTTAACTTGCAATACAACACAGAAGTCAGCCTAATTACCACTAAAGTGGTGAGACAATCTAGTGAAGACTGGTTGCTCCTGTTGCTCCTAAAAGAGTGTCCTGACGAGGGCAGATGAGCAATCCAGACTCCGCCCCGGGCTGCCAAGAAACCTGCCCAGCCCCACCTAAGACTCAGAAACCACATCAAAACAACACAGCCAAGCATGACTGTGACAATCAGTGTCTTTTTTTTTATTTCCATGTTGTAATTATTGTTAAAGAGGTATTAAAATATTCCTTTATTTACATTTGTTTACAAGGTGTGATTTGTAATATACAGTTTAAAACAAACAAAGAGAAAGTTTGCTGATGGAGTTGAAACCATCACCATGTCTGCATGTCTGCAGTGCTTGAGGTGTAAGGTTCCAGGAACAAATGCCATCTTTAAACATTTTTTAAAAGGTTGTTTTGCCAGCACAGCAAACCAGTTACTCTGCTTACTCTGCATTCCCAAAGTAAAGCTGACGTTTGTCTCATGTTCCACTTGCAGGTTTTTTTTTTTTTTTTTTTTAATTTATTTATTTGCACAAATATAACAAACAAACAGTTAAAATACAGCAAACCAGATGTGCAGATGAGATTAAAAAAACCCAGAGAGGTTTATAAGTATATCTCACCTCATGGAAACAAACAAAAAAAAAATTACAAGCCACAACAATAAACAAGACAAAACAAGCTATCTTAAAAGGCATAAAATCAAGAAAAAAAATACAATATAGAACAGAGCTAAATTTAAAAGTGAGTATATGTTAGTGTGATGCATGCTTATGTGTACGTGTGTGTGTGCATGTGTGTGCGTGCACACGTGCGTGTGCATGAAGGTGTCTAGCGAACATGAAAACAAGCAACTGTAGGCTACACGTGACGCATTCCAAGGCATACTTCAGTTCAGTCAAGTCCTTATAGTGAAGGGAGAATAGACAGTTTTAGTCAGGTAAGAGTTTGGTTCATCAGATAGGACCGAAGCCTTTGTTTGAAATTCTGTAAAGAGCTGAACTGGAATGCAATTTGAATATGACTGTTCCAAAGCTGGGCTCCTTTATATCGAATAGACAACTGACAAAGCCTGGTATGAAACATTGGAAGGTGTAAATCTTTGGCCCGTCTAGTATTGTATTTATGAACATAACTATTAATCAAAAAAAAATCTTTACAAGGCATGGAAAATGATACAGGCATATAAATAATTTTATAGATGAAAATACAAGTTTGATATATATTTATTTTAAAGATTGATAAAACATTGGGCTGATTAAAGAGAGGGGCAGAGGGTTCTGTTTGGTTGCTATTGGTAGCAATTATACAGATTTTTTTTTTGCAAGATATAGAGCTTATGTAGGTGAGTGGGATAGGTAGCTCCCCAGATGACATTACAATATATGAGGTAAGGATAAATTAGGTTATAATAAAGGGTTAGTAGGCACTTCTGATTAACCAAACTTTTAATTTTTCCAATGATACCAATAGATCTGGATATTTTATTACAGACAGACAGACTGGATGTGAGTCTCAGTCTTCCAACTTAAGGTTTCATCGATTAGAACTCCAAGGAAATGTGTAGATGAGACCTGAGAGATGGGATTATTTCCAATGGAGAGACAGGAGTTGGATTTGCAGTATTTTTTGTTCCTTGAAGAAAATCAATGAAATTAGATTTTTTGAAGTTTAAAGATAATTTGTTTGATTGAAACCATTTGAAGATTTTTTCTAAGTCAGACTTTGCTTTGGCCATCAGTACAGAAAAATCAGAATGTAAAACAACTAAACTGGTATCATCAGCAAAAAGAATAGGGAATATGGAGGATAACGCTGCGGTCAGGTCGTTGATGTAAATAAGGAATAAGTGTGGTCCTAAAATAGATCCCTGAGGGACCCCACATGTTATAGTCGCCCTGTCAGATGTCGATCCATTAATATTAACAAATTGTTGTCGATTATGAATATAATTGTAAAACCATTTGTAGGTGCTTCCAGTGAAGCCATAGTGTAACAATTTTGATAATAAAATATTATGATTAACAGTGTCAATGGCCTTGGATAAATCAAGAAAAACTCCCAAAACATATTCGTTGTTATTTAACGCAGTGTGGATTTTGTCAACTAGTTGGAGCACAGCCATTTCTGTTGAAAATTTTTTTCCTGAATCCATACTGATGTTCATAGAGGATGTTAAACCTCTGCAGATGGATCATCATTCTATTGTAAACCAATTTCTCCAGAATAGTTGTTAAAAGAGCCTTTGTCACCGGATTTAAATACAGGGGTTACTTTGGCTATTTTTAGGTCTCTTGGTAATGTTCCAGACTCTAAAGATTTAGCAGATATATATGTCAAAGGCTTGATAAATGAGGGAATAAATTTTTTGATCGCACATGCCCTTATCTCATCATGACCAGCAGCGGAATCCTTCATATTGACAACAATGTCCATGATCTCCTTCTCAGTAGGAGGGTCAAAACTCAAGAGGGAAGGGAAGCAACCCTTAAGGTACTCAGATGGAGACCCGGTTGAATACATCCTCTCTGACAGAACTGAACCCATGTTGACAAAATAGTGGTTAAACGCATGTGCAATATACGATGAATCTGTATAAACTCTATTTTCATCAACAAACTGAGAGGGGAAAGTGGCTGATGTCTTTTTTCTATGCAGAAGCTGATTGATGACTCTCCATGTTTCTTTAATATTATCTGAGGCCTCGTTAAATTTGGTGGTGTAATATTGTTTTTTGGCAATTCTAATTAGATGGTTATATTTATTTCTATATGATGTATGTTTTTTTCAGCACCCCAAGCCTTATATGGTTGTGCACTCTGCTTTCTTTTTAAAAGCATATTGTTCAGCCAGACATAATAAAAGTAGCTTTTGTCACAGAGTAGAAGTCTGCTTCTGCTCTGCTTCCTGTTCTTGCTGCACACCAGGTTTCTGTTCATTGTCACCACTCCCCTGATAGCTACAGTGTTAGCAATGGCAAAAATCATGGCTGTGTTAGTCATACAGTGTGCATTCTGTGTCTTACCCATTTAATACAGCCCTGTTGTTGTTCCTGACTGTTGCTTTGGATGTTTTTTATGGTTCTTTTCCTCTGGGCTGTTTAGCTTGCAGCACCCTATGTTTTTGTTCAGTTTGTCAGTATATAATCAAATCAAATCAAACTTTATTTATATAGCACTTTTCATACTAAAAAGCAGCACAAAGTGCTTTACATAATAAAATCAATAATCAAATCAATTCATGCATAAACTCACACACAACAGCACACCGACAACCCCACTGCACACATACCACCCCCCCACCACCCCTCAACATGAGCAACATCAATATCAACAACAATCAACATTAAAATCTGGCTTGACGCTGAAGTGAGGAAACAGTATCTTGGGGATCTGTCCACACCAGGAGCCAGCCCACCAATGACCACACAGGCCGCCACCACGGGGAACCGCCCAGATCAAGGCAGGTTGGCAGCCACACCACAGCCAGGGCTGCAGTACAGGATCCCCCAGCCACCCCGAACCAGGGCGATCCCCACAGAAATGACCCCACAGACCGAGTAGGCATAGTCCCCGGTGTGGAAGATCCCCATGAGGAAAAACACTGGATAAATAAGTGTATAATAAGTATATAATAAAATAATTATAAATAAATAAATAAATATTTTAAATAATGGATGAATAGATAAAAGTAAACCAAAACAAAACAAAACAAACAAATATATATATATATATATATAAAATAATAAATAAATTAAACAAAATTCAGCTGTAAGCTAAACTAAAAAGGTAGGTCTTGAGCCTCTTTTTAAAAACATCAACATTCTCTGCAGCCCTGAGGTTCTCTGGCAGGCTGTTCCACAAATGAGGTCCATAATAGTGGAACGACGTCTCACCATAAGTTTTTGTTCGAACTTTAGGAGTCCAGAATGAATTTAATCAACCCAGTACCTGCTCTCAATCAGAGCCTCTTCCATTAACATGAGGCTACCTAACGCGAGACATCACGTCACGTGATATTTCAAAATTCCAACCTGTTAGTAAGCTAGGCTTTGCTGTTGCAAACAACTTCATTTCACTTTCGAAAGAAATACTGGACTATGTTTGTAAAAAAAACGGCAACGAAATTGTGACTTTCCAGAGCGAGTTACTCCACACTCGGCAATCAACTACGGACTCACGTGACGTGATGTCTCGCGTGAGATAGCCTCTTGTTGACGGAAGAGGCTCCGATTGAGAGCAGGTACTGGCTTGATTAAATTCATTCTGGACTCTATATCCGACCACATGAAGACCTCTGGACACTTCGGTTTGGCTTTAGGGACCCTCTACTCACTACCACGTAAGTGTTATGTTGTTTGGAGCTGTAGAAGAGGTATAAAAATAGCGTTTTGTAGCGGTGACATGATATGCCCCCGTCACCTCCAGGCTAACGACTTTTGGCTAAAAACGATCAAATCGAAATTCTCAAAACACATCCGAATGACATGATTTTGATGTCAACTCAACGTATGTACTCCCAACATCCCGTAAATTGATCTAAAGTGCATTTTACTCCGGATTATCCCTTTAATTGTAGGTAATAAACAGTAGCGGCTCATGGTCTGGAAAATAGGCGGGGCAGATGATCTGCGTTATCAAAATGCAAGCTTTTATGGAGCATACGCAATAGGCCAATAGTCTATGCAACCATACGCGGGTGGGGGGTTGGCGCACTCGCATAAAAGTCTGCCATACAACAAACACAAAAGCCCCATGAAAATGAGCGAAGAGAAAGTTTGTGAAAGGAATTAATTATGCCTACGTTTCAATTAGAGGGAAACTTGTCGCAAAGCATTGCATGGCTAATTTCATGGCACAATTCAGATGCGCCTTGCTGGACTCGTGTTTTTTTGCCTTTTCCGAAAAATGCTTCATGTCACACACACCGACAGTGCTCCAACCTAAGCTAGCAGACAAGTAACCTACTGTACATGTACGAAGCTGTCAACACATTGTTTACTGTCTCAACATTGCTTTGCTCATCAAGCTAAGATATTTCATTAAATCACTCCCAGTTTCCCATTTTGCAAAGACTTCGTTCACAATCACTTAAACTTTGTAAGATAGCAACTATAAAGTAAAATCTTTACCTGCCACAAACGTGAATCCGGATTAAACAGCCAATATCCTTCATCAAATCCGACATAGTTATCCGTTTTATCCAACAAGTTTGTAGGGGAATTTGGCGGCACTGAAGTTCCCACTGGCTAGATGGGCGGAGTAATATTTCTTAAACCCTTTGAGTCCTTTCCATGTCCAGGGCAGATCATACACCTGCCCCAATAGCATCTATACAGGCGCGCTAAATGTTTCATGATATTATGCTACGTAGGGGCCTACAGTGATTCTGATTGGTAGAATGTTGTAGCAGTCACAGTGCCGTGTGGATTAAGAGTTTTTCAAACTTTGACAAAACCAACATTCCTGTGGGGGATGTTTACGTATGTGGATATAAACCAGATCTTCATTTTCTTTCCACAAAGGAAAAAGAGACAGAAACTGCCTAATTTACGTTGATCTTCTACCCTCTTTAGAGTTTTTGGGGAGTCGAACTCGCAACAGACACTTGCCATAAAAATTGGAAAACTCGAATGAACAAAGGATCTTTCTGTTGGAGACCTCACTATCTTATCTTCACCATGAATCGAATTGACATTTTAACACCCTCTCCCACCAGAGAAAGAGACCAGATGGCTACACATGAACTGAGAAGACTCACTTTTAGTCGAATCTTAAAACTATATTAAATGTGTTTGATAACCGTGTACAATTTCTTTCAGGTTTCCCGCTTGATCACAAGACGCATATAGAGACAATTTGTACGATTCTGGCTTAAATATTGACAAAGAACTGATTTTGGTGGAAAATGCCCAACCTGCCTGATGGAACCACATTGCCCCCTAGTGGTCTGCAGTGTGATTAGTTGAACATTTAAATCCCAAAGGACTCAGTAAAATGGATATGGAATGGACAATATATGCAACTAGTAACTTCTAACGATGTCCCTTCGGTATCTATTTGGTATTTGTTTAGTGTCCCCATTGTTAACACAGAAATTAGCATCGTGTAATTCACTATTCATTTGTCACGATTTCATAGATATTCATCTGAATTTTGAAAGTCATAATTGTCTTTATCATGTGTGTTATTTTGATGTCTTTATATTACAAGTCTATGTTATATCTTTAATCTGCATATCTTAACAAGATGTGGTGTTTTCAGAATCACCGAGACAAATGTTCTATGAGATGGGAGTAATGGAGAAACACAGAGTTCTTTGTCTCATCCAGAAATCCCCCTAGCACAGATCACCTTACAGAGACATGCACACAGTTCAAGCATGTCATTGGCTGAAAAAGTAGTGTAAGCCCCGCCTCCGAGAGTCAAAACCCGGAACAGCGGAAAACACAGGCCTCTTGCCCTCTTGCCTTCTTGTCTCTTGTGCTCGTTTGCTGGCTCGCTTGAGGCGTCTGCTCTTGCGCTCTTGTGCTCTGGCTCTTGTTCCAGAAGGGTTCCAACCCAGAGTTTCAGAAGGAGATTTGAGCAGAAAACAGCTGCTCATAGACTTTTAGAGATGGTTTAAGCAGAAGAGAAGAGCTCGCCGGAGTTTGGGAGTTTTCCATAATCTCAGGAGAGAGCGGAAGGACGTGTGGATAACGATGCAGCGGACGACCGGAGGAGACCCTCCAGAACCCAGTGAGACCCCGGAGACGAGAAAGAAAGATCCGAACAAAGAAACAGATTGAAATACTCTGAAGATGCACGTTTTACGTGTTTGTGTTCGTCCCTCGCCATCCACGTCCTTCTACGTCGCACGTCCTAACCTCCGCTGTTTCACGCCATCATCACCTTTTCCTACCAAGAAAGCCAACTCCAAGCAACCTTTTATTAATCTTCTGTGAACTTAAGTTCACTTCATCAGAGAAAGCAGCAACGGACCAACTCTGACACAACGATGGATTTGATCATCCCACAGTAAAGCCCTCGACATCATCGTCCCCGTTTCCCGGTGAAAGAAGCAACTGAGAAGTCCGCTAAAGTCAGCCACCACAGCCAGGAAGGCCCAGAGAGCGGAAGAGAAGTCCCCTCGGACCCCGCGTGGCCGCTACCATGGTCCGAACCGACTGAACAGAACTTCAGCACAGTAAGACCGACCCGTTTTCACCTTAAAGTGGGTTTGATGGATGTCTCGAGGCTTTCACAGAATGATAAATTAATCCGAAATGTCAGTATTTAGCGTCAAATAGTCAGCCAACCTGAACTATTTGAATAAATCCAATATCTCTCCATCCCCATATTTTATTTTATATTCACTAAGCGTTGTATATAATCACCCATATTCCATGCATCTCCTGTTTGTTTAAAGGTTCATGTCTAAGATCATATCATTGTAATAAACAGCTCATATATCTATATATATGTTATAATCACAGATTGTGTCGTATGCTTTCTTTACGTAATGTCTGTCCAACCAAACGAGAACTTCACAAAAGTAGCGAGATATGAGACTGATTAGGCTATTAATTGAATATTAATTTAACACCAGGATCGTAAGATTTCGAACAGTTTTCCTACCTGACTGTGACTGAAAATTAAGTCAAAACCTAGGTTGGTGGTGCCCCTGAATTCGAGGTAAGGTTTATTTGAGACTGTAAGAACATCTCATAAATCCTTATATTTAATAGGTATATAAATACCCGGTAACGCTACAATGTGCTAGAGAGTTCGGCGGGGCCGGGCTTAGCTGAGAGCAGACCAGGCATCTGCCCTGGCCAGTGGCCATAGATCTAACGTTAAGCAGCCACACTGGAGGTAGGCTATATTTCAGCGAAAATAAAAACAGATTCCACTCGCAAAGTCCGTCACAAGCCACAATATGGTGTAATACGATTCTCACTGTGATTGAAGTTGAAATAAATATTTTATCTATAATTTATAATTATCTATATTTTATCTATAAAAGAAAGGTTGGGGTGTGGAAGGCGGGGCTCTGCCCATCCTGCCCAAATACAGCGGCCGCGGCTGGTAATAAATACTTTTTTTGGGAAGACCAGAGAGCAGGGCATTACAATAATCTATTCTACTAGAAATAAAAGCATGCATCAGCACCTCCGTGCTGGCAAGAGAGAGAAATGGGCGGACTCTGGCAATATTTTTAAGATGATAAAATCCTGTCTTTGTTACATTTCTAATATGTGTGATAAAATCCAGCTCAGAGTAAAAAAGAACACCCAGATTTTTTACATGTTGAGAAAATTTAAAGTTTTGTAGTTTGGGTAAAATTATTTCTCTCTTGTCTTCAGGACCAATAATTAAAACTTCCGTCTTGCCCTGGTTGAGCTGTAAGAAATTCTCTGCCATCAATGACTTTATATCTAAAATACAGTTTAAAAGAACGTTAACTGGTTCTAGGTCATCAGGAGACACTGCGATGTAAAGCTGTGTATCATCAGCATAGCTGTGAAAACCAATGCCATGTCTCCTGATGACATCCCCAAGTGGCAACATGTACAGATTAAAAAGCAATGGGTCTAAAATTGATCCTTGGGGAACCCCACACTTGATTTTATGAATTCTTGAGGAGCATGTATCCATACTTATGAAAAACTGTCGATCTGTGAGATAGGAGTAAAACCATTTAAGAACAAAGAATAAAAGTCATTTGGTTCTTCATTAGGCAGCCTTCCAAGTTTTCCTGCATTTGGGTCCTCACTTCAATCCTCACTATAACAATCTTGGCCTTGCTTGTTGTCATATAATGATGTCATTTTTTCGTTTACATCTTCTATTTGTTTTTATGGTTACCTACCTGTACTGTCAGCTGACTAACGAACCAACCTGTTTCTGCCTCGTTGTGTTTTCGCACTATTGTAGTATGGAAAGAAAGACAATCAGGTTTGCTGTTGGTGTGCAGTTTGCATCCATTTAAATCTGGGCTTTAACAGCTTTTTATTTTGAATACAACATAACGGGGATGGCTTACTTGACTAAAGACCATAGGATATAAGAACCCTTGGAAATCAGACTTGCATGTTCAGATGTTCAACCAGACAGCGCACTGAGGTAGGGGTCTGTTTGATATGTGCAGTGTGTTATATGTTGATACAAGCAGTCTTAAGAGACCTCAACCAACTGCACCAAGACATGACACGAGTCACAATCCTGTAGAGTGGACAAGCACCAGGTCTTTTCCAGCACTGTACCATAGTCACTGTACCATATAAAGCAACTATATCACCCAGGTTTGGACTTATATCATGAGTTACTCACACGTCTTGTCCCTGTTGTCTTCTGTCACTGTCTTCTTTTGTCTCCTTCAGACGTAATACACAACAGAAAAAATAGCAGAAACAAACACCAGACATAAAAGATTTATAAGTCTGTTTTTAGGGCTCCGTATTAAAGTCTCCTTCTGCTAAAAATGAACTTTTTCACCTTGTTAACATATCTATTTGGTTGTTTTTTTCTGTTTCTTTTCATTTGCTTTGTTTCTTTTTCATATAAGACTCAAAATCACTCATCAACACTATGACTGAGGATTACCGCTTCCTCCTCTGGTTGCTAAAATGGCAGACGAGACATATTCTGATTATGACTGTGATGGCATGAAATTAGAGTCTGTAAGCCTTCATGTCTCATGGAAAGATGTTAAACTACAACAGAAATAAATCCAGTTCATATGGAGATATTGCAATGACCTATCAAAAATAACAGAGAGAAATCTGGTCTGCAGTCTTCATTTTTTAGAAAGCTGTTTCACAGACATAAACAGCTTGGTTGTCTGATGAGTCAATTTCTTTTCATGTGTCCATGTGCTGGGGTAGATCACCCTCCCCCAGTTGAGGTTCTCTGCCGCGACTGTTAGTTCCTGCTGACCGGGGCAAAGCGATGCCTCCCCTGGAAGAAAATGCTCTCGTGTGGGCAGTCACTCATCACTCCCCTGCTCTTGAATTTGACACAAAAACAAGAAACGGCTGTGTTTGCCACTAAACTTGTTATGAAGGCTGATGTTATTCCAGGCAATTACCTGGAAGTCAACACAAGTTTGAGAGGAAAAAGGGTCGGTAAGTTTAGAAGTGTTTTCCTCTCTGTTTAACACTTCTTTACAATTCATGCTACTAGGGAAAAACTCACAAGCAACATCAGCAGACATGCTGCTGTTTGCCATTTCCCTGGGAAAACAAACTACATTTGTGTTCAAATTTAAAAAATCCTCCAGAGAAGCACACTTTTCACAGGGAAGCAGCTGCACAGAGGGTCAGACTCCTCACACAGCTGCCTTTTGAGTGATAAGTCTGGGGCAGACGGTCTCTCTTACCTTAGCAGAAAGTCATTGAGTCCTGCATGTCGCTGAAAATGAACTAAGTTCAAGCAGTTGCTGCCGCTGTGGAACACTCATGATTCTGACACTTAATGAGTGAGAGTTAGCAGCCCTGATCATTACTGCTGTTCGTTCTTCACAATATGAGAGCAGCAGAGTGAATTTTGCAGATATGGAGGAGGCTTTGAGAAAGTACTGAGAGGTGGAGATGTGGGTGGAGCTCATTACCATATTCATAGATATATGAATATGGATGAGGAAGAAGATGAAGAATCATGCATGTATTAAAGGAGACATATTCTGCCCTTCTTTTTTTTTTTTAACAAGTTGGCACAATTTCCTGTGGTCTTTTTAGAAAGTGTGTGACATGATTTGGTCAACATATCACTTCGCTTAAGGTCAGCAGCTGTCTTCTCAACCCTATTTTCACAGCAGTCCTTAGATCAGGCGGCTTGTCCTCACTATGGGAACTACTGAGAGAAGTCGAAGAGAAAAAAGTTTGCAACCATCAGTTTGACCAGGAGTCAAACCTTGGACAAGAAGGAGCTCCTGAAGAAGTTCCACCATCAAGGCTTAAACAGGATGTTGGTGAATAGTTAGTTTTGATTTTTCACTTCAACATGTGATCAGAGAGGGTTTTAATGAGAGAACAAACAATGCTGAATTCCATCTATTTTCTATTCCCACTTAATCCAAGTCAATATTTCTTACATACATGTGAGAATTCATAACTTGGATTAGGTAGTCTTGACTGCCACAGAAGGGTACAGGCATAGTCTCCTTTAACTACATATGTTTTTGTTTCAATTGTGTGCTACAAACCAGCTTTGACCTCTCCCATCTTTGCCTCCTGTCAGTCTCTCAGCTCACCAGAATCTGCCAGCACCAATGCTTCACACGCTGATCCAGGCTGACTCGATTAGCTGTCAGGGTTTGCTTGTCATGATTTTCTTCATGCTGTGTCCTCTGCAATCCCGCATGCAGGGGGTGGAGATTATTCCTCTCTAAAGGGATTCTTAGCTGAATCATGTCTTCCAAGGTATTATGCAACACTCTACTAGGATGGTCACATGGCCACAAGGCTCACCTGTGTTTAGACCAATCATCTGCGCCTTCTCTTTCCAAATCCCATTTTCTCATTCTGTGAAACAAATCCCGTCTTCAGATCATTAACAGACACCCCACTTACTTCTGAAGACACTGTTATGAGCATGAGGGAAAAATTTACAGAAAGATGTGGGAGCATGAAATTACACCAAGACGAGAAAGTGACTAATACTGGACAGACTGTGAATTGCCATGCTTATATACTGAGCTTACTTCCTATCTCCTTCCTGGTTAGACAGGTGCAACAGCTAATCATACTGCCCGTGTGTGGGTGAGCAGAAGTAAGCTGGGATTGCATCTCTGTTGACACCTCCGCAGAATCAGTGTGGAGCGAGGAGAGAAACACAGAAATGCAGACAGAGTGAATAGAAAGAGGAGGACAGAGGGAGGGAGAGAGAAGAGTGAAAGAGACCGAAGATATATTTGATTGTGTGGGTGTGTGAAGTATCAAGGCATGCATCATGATTGTGGCTTCTTCTTAGAGCAGCCGGACAAGTCACTGCCTCAGCAGGACGTTTTTTCCAAGTGTGTTATCTTCTACTTTGAAGCAGTGGGAGCTGTGAGTACAGACAGCGACAAAATGGAAACCAATTTTTTTCTGCTGCCTCAAGGATTTAATTAACTGGAAAAACAAAACACTTTAAATAACTAACGTGATGCCAAAAAATTATGTAAGGAAAACTATGATACCCCTGCACAGTCAATAACCAAGAATTTGAGTGAAGAATCTAACTGAGGTGAGTTTGACATCATTTGTGAAATTGTGTTGTTACATTAGGGTTTTTTTATTTTACGTGGGCTTGTGTTCTTTTACATGTGTGGTCTTGAATCTCTCTCCTTTAGGATTCTTTTAAATTTCATAGCATAAGAAAACACATTTGTGCCTCAATTATCCACTGTTTTGGGGTATTCCTTTTTTTTGCATTGGAGAAAAGATCCAAATTAGGGTTATGTAAAGGCTGGGGCGAGTCTGAGGAGTACATTAGGTTAATGAGGGTTCCTCACAAATAAGTACAAACGCGTATACATTTATGTGCGCACCGTTTTGTGTTTTCTATGATTTAAGGGTGCTGAACTCGACTTCTCAAAAGCCCAGTATGCAATGTAGCCAACCCACGCTGTTTCCCGTTTCCATGGAAACTATTACCCAGTGCTAAAAGCAGGTCTATTCTGTGCAGTGAGTGTGTGTTTTTGTGCATCTGAAAGATGAACATATTATGCAACAGGTTTATTGGATCTTAACAGAAGCTGGCTGCTGTTTCTATAGTCTGTTCTGAATCATGGGGAAGCTGCAACCACTAATATACAGTCATTTACCCCACATTCCCCTTCCTGCCTCCTCTATATTTCTCTTTATTACTTAATTTCTCTGTTTCTCCTCTCTTTGTTATTTTCTGTTTGTCTCTCAAAGATGGCCGTCAGCCCTATCATCATCTGCGTCCTGTCACTGATTGGCTATGGCTCATCCCATCCCTCCCCTCCTCCACCCCGGGGATGCAGTGTGGATGTGGAACCCCCCTACAGAGTGCTGTGTGACCTGGAGGCGGTCTGGGGTGTTGTTCTGGAGGCTGTGGCCTGCAGCGGTGGCCTCACCTCTCTAGTCCTCGCTGTGCTCCTGATAGTCAAGCTCCGCATTATTTCTGACCCCGCCAGGCGCTCTGGTCTGGGCCCTCTACTCCTTCTCCTTGGCACGCTCTTGGGGCTTTTTACTATCTCTCTGGCTTTCCTTGTGGGGAAGACCCAGGTGCTCTGTGTGGTACGCAGGGCCTTCTGGGGACCGCTTTTCGCTCTCTGCTTCTCGAGCTTGCTGGTGCAGGGTGTCAGGCTCAGGAGGCTGGTGGCTGGAAAGACGAGCCCATCAGGGAGCACCCTGGCAGCACTCGGTTTGGCCTTGGCTTTGGTTCAGGGGATAATCTCTGCTGAATGGGTTCTGCTGACTGTAGTCAGAGAGGGTCACCCAGCCTGTGAATATCCACCTTTAGACTTTGCTCTGACCTGCAGCTACACTCTTGGCTTGCTCCTCATAGCCATGGGTCTCTCTCTTGGGGTGGTGCTATGTGGCGGAGACCTGGCAGGAGATGGAGGCGATGGCAGTGAAGATGACAGAGAAGGGGAGAGTGAAAAACGAAGATGGAAGTGTAACGCCATCTGGGTCTTTTTGTCCAGTCTGGCATCAGCATTGCTATGGGTAGCTTGGTTGGGCTTTTATCTTTATGGCAGCCAAACATTGAGGGTAAAGGGGAGCAGGGATAGGGCAGGTGGAGGAAAAAAGGACCTGAAAGTGTTGGATGAGCCGGCGCTGGCTGTGGCCTTGGTAATTCAGGGCTGGATTCTGCTGCTGTTCCATGCAATTCCAGAGTCTCACCTATGTCTGAGGAACCCTCCACAATCCAACACGGATGATTTCTTCGACACCAGTAACACTTCTTCTGCACCACACTTTGGAGATGAGCTCCCTGCACATACTCACCAACCCTTCCAAGAAAACCAGGCCTTTTCAATGGAGGAGCGCAGTGCAAGTAGGCCTATGTGATGTGTGTGTGTGTGTGTGTGTGTGTGTGTATGCATGATTATGGAATGCAGAGTAAAACAAATCTTAATTTCATTTGTAAGTCAGAACTAATATCATAATGTTTTCAACATATTAAGTTGAGACAAAATATTCTTGGCATTTAAGTTCAGTGTTGCTAGGCAACGGGCAACATAAAAGGGGCACCACACTCTAAAAATGGTGAGTGTCTCTACTTCATATGTCAAGCAGAAGTATGGAAATGGAACAGATAACAAAAATAACTTTTATAATGCCTGCCATTGTCAAATCAACACTGCGATCATGACTAAGCTCTGTCTTGAGTATGTCAGGTAATCTGATGTTGTGTTATCTGCAACAGACTTCACTGGTGACCGGGAAGTCTTCACTTCCGGTCACTTCCGGGAAGTCTTCACTCTCCCCTTCTCTAAAGTGCAGAGGAGTGCTCTAATAATTTAACTGAATTACATTTCAAATCTTCAGTTACAGTCAAGTGAAGAAGAAAGTGCATCCTCTTTTAATTCTAATGTTTAACAAAATTAAAAAAAAAGAATATATAAATCACTACCCTTGCAAGGTTTGAAAATTGGGTAATCCCAACCTCAGATGGAAAACAATTTATGACATATTACATCGTGTCATAATTCACTGAACAAAACTAACTTGAAATGTGTGTCAAAAGCAAAATGTGAAAAACTAAGTACATCCCATAATTCAAAAGGTGTTGATGTAATGTGTTTTCCCTGTCATTATCATACAGATTATCATACAAATTAAAACAACATGGTGGAGGAATTTTGGCCCACTCTTCTTTACAACATTGCTTCAGCTAATTGAGGTTTGCAGCATTTCTTTATGCACAGCTCTCTTGATGTCCCACCACAGCATTTTAATTGGGTTTAACCATGAACCAAAGTGTCTTGTTAGTGCAAAACAAGCCCAAATCATAGGCCCTCCACCACCGTGCTTGACAGTTGGTATGAGGTGTTTGTGCTGATATGCTGTGTTTGGTTTTCTCCAAACGTGCTGCTGTGCATTATGCGCAAACATCTCCACTTTGGTCTGGTCTGTCCAAAAGACATTGTTCCAGAAGTCTTGTGGTTTGTTCAGATGAAACTTTACAAACCTAAGCTGTGCTGCCATCTTATTTTTAGTGAGAAGATGCTTTTCTCTTGTAACCTTTCCAAACAAGCCATACTTCAGTCTTTTTCTAATCGTGAACTTTAACCTTTAACATGCTACCTGAGGCCTGTAGAGTCTGAGATGTAGCTTGGGTTTTGACCTTGGGGTGAACTTGCTGGGATGTCCTCTCCTGGGAAGACTGACAGCTGTCCTGAATGTTTTCCACTTGTGAATAATCTTTCTCTCTGTAGAATTATTGACTCCAAATAGTTTGGAAATGGCCTTATAACCCTTCCCAGATTGATGGGCAGCAACAATTGCTTCTCTAAGATCATTGCTGATGTCTTTCCTCCTTGGCATTGTGTTAACACGCACCTGAATGTTTCAGAACAGCAAACTGCTGTTATAGATGTGATAACACATAATTTATGGCTGCTACTTACCCGCTAAATACTTATGGGAGCAGTCAGGGTGTACTTGTTTTTTCCCACACTGTTTCTGCATTTTGGCTTAGTTTTCAATCAGTAAATAATCAAATAATCATGTGATATAATACGTGTTGTTGTTAAATGGAGATTGCATTCATCTGATTTTAAGATCTAATAAGGACTTGATTATTTAGATTTAAAAAAATCATCCTTAAACCTAAAACCTTAGAAGTAACATAGGATATACTCTCTCTTACACATGGCTGTAAGTCATTTTAACCTTTAATTTGAAACATTTAAGCACAAATGTATAAAAACGATGGATTGATAAAACTAACATGACTTTAATTAATTATATAAATGTATTATTAAGAAGATAAATAATTAAAATGCATTTCTAAATAGAATTACAAATGCAGTTTAATTCAAATGAATAAACCACCCTGAACACTAGATAGGCTTGTTTACTGAAAGCGTGGCTACCATTTAGCTCCTTATCCAAAAGCCAGTTACACCTCATGAAATGCCTGATTATCCACCCGGCTGCTCGACAGGGAGAATCATGAGTCATTTCACTTTGATTGCTCTATTTCTATTTGAAGCCAGATGCGCAGATGAAGAGCTAAGATTTGATGAACCAGGAAAAACAAAGAATGAAGGCAGCAGAAGCAAACATACAAACTTCACTGTATGGCTGATGATAACAGGTCACATTGAGAAGAAAGTCATATCACAAGCTTTACACAAGACTCAAAAGGATTTATATAGTTTGGGTTTATGGATCTGTTGGTTCCCCTAACAGATGATGTACCATACGTTACACTTAGAACTCCCCCCGTCTGTCATATCAAATTGTAGTAATATTTTTTCAACTACTGTCGAGACAAGCTTATTCATCTCAAGTAGACTAATGTTTATCCTCCCCACATCTAACAAAACCACAAAACTTAACAAAAATTAGTGATTCTTTTCAGCAGGATGACAAAAAGAAACCTCACTAAGCACTACAGCCATGCGTGCAGGTTTGTCAAATCCCCAGATTTAACCGAAAGAGGCACCGAACAGCTGACACGAAGTATTCTTCACATGAATTTTCACAAGTCAGTTGGTATCTGAAGATAAATTAAACATTTAAGTAATTAAGTAAAGGCATATACAATCTTGTTCATTTTTAACTTGTTGTCAGCAACCTGTTAAAAATTGTAACAGAATATGTTTATCACCAAAGTCTTTTCCCTTTCTTACTTGATATAAGATTTCAGCTGCTTATCAGTTAAATACCTTCTTTTTTTAAAAAAAAGTGCTTTGTAATGTTTTGAAGGGGTTTGGACTGCAGACAGGACAGTTTACCACATGGACTCTTTCGTGACAGAGCCATCCTCTTGTAATACATGCAGAATGTGGTTTAACATCGTTTTGCTGAAATAAGCACAAAAAAGGGAAAAACATGTCGCCATTCCTTGGATTTTAAAGTCTTTCTCCCACCATTGATTTTAAGCCATAAAAACAACTCTCTGTTCTTCACATTATACAGTATATCTAGATGTTATTTTACATAAAATTACTCACCTCATGCCATAAAATGGCAAAGATGTAGAGTAATTCTATTATTTTGCTTCATTTAGGTGCTGTTTACACATACCCGGGTATTTTGATAAACGCATATTTTCTAACCTTCGTTTGCAAAAAAAAACTAGGTGCACACAGCCCCGTTTTTAAAAAAAAACACGTCTACATTGATCTGCATAAATACGCTATCAAGAGCTGTTAAATTACGCCAAGCCTGACGGTGGCAGTGTTAGAACAATGAGAATTCCACACAAGCCAATCAGAAGCCTAATAGAGAACCGCTGACAGGAAGAACTTCCGGATCCTTTTCAAGAAGAAAATATGGCGCCAGGCTCATGTGTGTGGACTGATAGCGAGACTGAGCTACTTTTACACGTTGCGCTGGACTATAAAACTGCTAAAGCCGTGAAAAATGTCTTTGTTGTTCAATACATTGTATGACTGCAATTTTCAAAATCACACAAGCGAGTATAGCTCTCAACAACAGAAATGCTGCTAGTACCTCCATGCTTGCCAGATAAACAATGGACGGAGAGAATGGCGTTTTCACGCTAGCATCCTGCCAACATGGCGGATAGGGGCGGGGCTCTGTACTATGACGACAACTCCTCATTCCATTCCCAAAACTCCGTTTTTGTCTCTTTCAACCAGTTTACACACAAACGCTAAACGGAGTTTTTAAAAAATCTCCACTTTTGCTGGAGTTTTTTTTTAGCTTCGTTTTCGGAGGAAAAAACTCCGTTTGTGTGTAAACGAAAGGCACAAACGAAGGGAAAGGTCTTCGTTTATCAAAATACCCGGGTATGTGTAAACAGCACCTTAGTGTTTTAAAACAAACGACTCCCTCTGCCACCTCAACACAACCCCATCAACATATTAAAGGTGGGGTCTGTGATGTTTTCTGGAGCATTTTTTATCATATTGTCTGAAAACCTCCTCACGACCCCATTGTACCCACTAAAATAGAATGTTTGGAAAAAAAACGAAATATTTTAGTCCATTGTAGAGGCTGTAGCAAGAGGAAATGTCTGACCAATAGAAGTAATGATGAGAGTTACTTCTATTGGATTCTGACACGCCAATCAACCGTCAGCCCCCCTCCCCCCTCCCCCCTGCGCGTTCACAGACTCGTGACTCGTTCATGTGTTTTGAAGGCATGGTTTCGAGGGGTGGGCTGAAGGGAGAGGCAAGGTTGTGTATTTTCAAAAATATAGCTTGCAGGAACCGTTTTTCCAAGATCTCAGACCCCACCTTTAAGTTCAAGAGAAATCTTTTGAGAGAAAGAGTTTTGTAACCCTGTGATATTTGAGTGAAAGGCTGCTATATTGACTCTGTGTTCAATATCACTATGCTCCCACAAATGAACAAAAACATGCAAAACAGAAGTATTGAAATAACTAAACTACAGAACCAAAATTGTATATTTTTTCTCCTGCAGTTGTATTAGTTCAGCCTAGTCTCATGGAAAATCTAGACACAGTCAGGTATCAGAAAACTATATATTCATGTTGACAAAGACAAAACCTGTTTTCTGCCATTCCTTCCTAGACAATAGTTAATGAAGCCGTTAAGTTGCAGTCATTATTAATTTTTTAGCAATAAATAAGCCTATAATACTGTACTTTTTTCATTCTTTTATTTGGGTGATCTTTGTTTACTTTTTGTGCCTCCTAATGATAGAAGAGGTATGATTTAATGTCACATCTGTTAGCTTGAATTACACCTGTAACTTGTGTGTGTGCATGTGTGTTTTGCATTGATTGATCCGTCAGCCCTTCGAAGCGGACCGTACCACAGCAACCATGGGACTGCCCGTCCTGGCATCGCCTTCAGAGGTCATGTCTACCAACCCACCGAAATGGCTTTAGTCATGAATGGTGGTACAGTAAGTATGACAGAAATACACACTCTGGAAGTTTGAGAGTCTCTAAATCAGTAAATAAGTGATTGCACCTTCTCAATATTCTTTTTATCCGTTGCAGATGCCCACCGCCCCAATTAACTACACTGGGCGAAGATTATGGTAACGGGGAGCAAGTCGTCAACAGGATACACTCCATTTGTGGTGAATTAGAAGAATTTCCCGTTGCCTAAGAAGCAGAAAGTATTTTAATGTGTTTGTGTTTCTGCGCACATTTATAACTTTTACATTTTAAAAACAAACGTATAGTATTTTTGATTACCTTTACTTGGATGCCTCCTTACTTGCAGACTTGAAGTAAAATCACAACAGATGGAAGAGAAAGCTGAAAAGCTAAGTGACAATTATTACTGTGCATTACTCCGATCAGCACATGCATTTCAAGATGTAAACAACGTGATGAACACATAAGGAATGCTGATGTCATTTAAAATATGACTTATATTAGTATTGAAGGAGAGGACCATGAGAAAGTTGAGCTACAAAGAGGATTTCCAATTAGTGAAGTAAACACAAGCAGCCGTATTACGTATTTGGCTTTGCTCATCAGTGATGTTACTTCATAAAACTGCTCTTTCCTTAAACTCAGTCTTTAGGATTTTAATGTAAATTACCAGCACATACCAACAAAGCTTGCTTGTCCTCTGTATTCCGGGGTTTCTCATAGTGATTTTCGATCTATCTTTATTCCAGTATCAGTGCTGCTGATCAGTTTGGCAAATTTTCCTATATGTGTTCACAATAAATGCCATACATTCAGCAGAGGTTGGAATATCAGATGGCTTCAAAGGGTGAATTAAAGGTCCACACCTCGTGGACAGTCTTTGAATAAGCATATGTTAAGCCATTTAATACTGCAATACTATTTCTGCCGTGTTTACTGTAGGGATTTTTTCACTTTATCAGTGAAGTTCAGAGTTGTGAAATTCAAGATTGTTTGAGTTGCATGTCAAAGCACAGTTAAGAGGTAAAGCATTTGATCAAAATGTCAGTGTTTTCTATATTTTTCAAATATGTGTTTGTGTTTATATATATCTATACAGTGCCTTGTCAAAGTATTCGCCCCCCTTGAACTTTTCAACCTTTTGCCACATTTCAGGGTTCAAACATAAAGATATAAAATTAAATTTTTTTGTGAAGAATCAACGAGTGGAACACAATCGTGAAGTGGAATGAAATTTATTGGATGTGTCTTTAACAAATAAAAAACTGAAAAGTGGGGCGTGCAATATTACCCCCCTTGCGTTAATACTTTGTAGCGCCGCCTTTTGCTGCAATTACAGCTGCAAGTCGCTTGGGGTATGTCTCTATCAGTTTCGCACATCAGAAACTGAAATTCTTGACCATTCTTCCTTGCAAAACAGCTCGAGCTCAGTGAGGTTGGATGGAGAGCGTTTGTGAACAGCAGTCTTCAGCTCTTTCCACAGTTTAGATTGGATTCAGGTCTGGACTTTGACTTGGCCATTCCAACACCTGGATGCGTTTATTTGTGAACCATTCCATTGTAGATTTGGCTTTATGTTTTGGATCATTGTCTTGTTGGAAGATAAATCTCCGTCCCAGTCTCAGGTCTCTTGCAGACTCCAACAGGTTTTCTTCCAGAATGGTCCTGTATTTGGCCCCATCCATCTTCCCATCAATTTTGACCATCTTCCCTGTCCCTGCTGATGAAAAGCAGGCCCAAGCCATGATGCTGCCACCACCATGTTTGACAGTGGGGATGGTGTGTTCAGGGTGATGAGCTTGTGATGATCGTTTTGCATTGTGGCCAAACAGTTCGATTTTGGTTTCATCTGATCAGAGCACCTTCTTCCACATGTTTGGTGTGTCTCCCAGGTGGCTTGTGGCAAACTTTAAACAAGACTTTTTATGGATATCTTTGAGAAATGGCTTTCTTCTTGCCCATAAAGGGCCAGATTTGTGCAGTGAACAACTGATTGTTGTCCTATGGACAGACTCTCCCACCTCAGCTGTAGATCTCTGCAGTTCATCCAGAGTGATCATGGGCCTCTTGGCTGCATCTCTGATCAGTCTTCTCCTTGTTCGAGATGAAAGTTTAGAGGGACAGCCGGGTCTTGGTAGACTTGAAGTGGTCTGATACTCCTTCCATTTCAATATGATTGCTTGCACAGTGCTCCTTGGAATGTTTAAAGCTTGGGAAATCTTTTTTATCCAAATCCGGCTTTAAACTTCTCCACAACAGTAACTCGGACCTGCCTGGTGTGTTCCTTGGTCTTCATGATGCTCTCTGCGCTTTGAACAGAACCCCGAGACTATCACAGAGCAGGTGCATTTATACGGAGACTTGATTACACACAGGTGGATTCATCAGTCATTTGGGACAACATTGGATTTTTCAGAGATCCTCTGAAAGTAAGGGGGCCGAATAATATTGCACGCCCCACTTTTCAGTTTTTTATTTGTTAAAAAAGTTTGACACATCCAATATATTTCATTCCACTTCACGATTGTGTCCCACTTGTTGTTGATTCTTCACAAAAAATTTAAATTTTATACCTTTATGTTTGAAGCCTGAAATGTGGCAAAAGGTTGAAAAGTTCAAAGGGGCCGAATACTTTCGCAAGGCACTGTATTTATATATATATAAATATATATATATATATATATATTGAGGGAAATTAGCAGCTGCAGATTTGAGTTTCAAAGTTTAGTCTTCACATTGACCACAGCGTTCAACAAAACAGTCTCACCCCTTTCATGCCAACCCAGTAAAAAGGGCCTCATAGTCCGAAAAACTTTAATTTAAACGTGTAAGAGCTGAGCTAACCCTAGCTGTTGAAAACACGTCAGATGACTCCAGAGCGCTGAATAAACAGCCTGTGTTCACACTGTTTTGCTACAACAACTAGCTCCAAGGTGTTTCACTCATCTTTTTTAAAGGTCATCCTGGATTGAGTCATGCTGCTGATCCGACAGTGACCACATTTACATGCACAGCAAAATTCTGATAAGAAACTAATTGGGAGTCTGAATAAGACACTGCAACGAAAAACAGACTTTTCTGAGCACTTTAACCTGAATAATTCATATTTAGGATTTCATCATTGAGATTTGTCGTATTATCTAGACAAGTAACACATCCGGATAGCACTACTAAGTCCTACCAAAGTTTATCATGTGATATACACTGATGCTCTTAAAATATATAATTTTGACTTGTACAAATGCACATTTAGTCAAACATTAAACAACACATTTTACAAACAAGATACTTTATGTGTAAACTGCTATATACAGTTTAAGAAATGTATCACAGGTAGCTACAACAATTTCACAGGAACAGTCTGTCGATGGCACATGTCCATGTTTCCACATTTACTAAGCCTGGACAAGCTTCCAGGCTTGTTTTCATTGACCAGGTGGCTTTTTGTCACATGATCTGGCAACAACAATTCAGACGGAGTCCAGAGCAGGGCTGGAAGGCTGTGGTTAAAAGAAGGCACACTTCTGGTATGCAGGCGGAAACCCTAGGAAGACGATGCTCTGTCTTTTGAGGGATGTGAATTATACCGACAGCTTCAAATAAGCGCAGTTATTGTGGTGAAGTAGGGGACATAAACTGGGAGTTAGTCATTAACCATTAACCTAACTATCCTCTGTAGGAAAATGAGGCGAATATTCAATCTGCAACTCATGTAAACAGCATAATCGGAATATAAAAGCGTCAAGAATCAGAATTTTGCTGTGCACATACACATGGCAGCATCCTAAAGACAATGGTAAGAAAAAAGTATGTGAACCCTTTGGAATTACCTGAATACCTTATTAGAGGCCATACTGTCCACAAACTATGTTTTATGTGTTTGTTGAACACACGCATTCAACAATCACAGTCAAAAACAGCAGGAAATTAGAGCAAATAGCCAACTGAACATCTATTGACAGAAATGATCTCAAACAAGCACCTCAGTCTGAAATTTAGGAGGAATTTTGGACTATTTTATCTGAACTGCATAGAAGGGGACGGTAGATTTAATTGGTTCACTTGAGATCAATCATTAAATCTTTTGAGTTGATCACAAGTGAGAAATTTGATGTTTTTTAAACATTTTATAGGCATCTATCACTTGGTCTTTAAACATTCAGTCTAGATTAAAATAAAACGAGGCATTTAGTCTTAACTGAAGTGATAATTGAACCAGTGCATTTTCAGAAGGCAATATGGCATTTGTTGCCCTGAGTGGTAGTACACTGGATGACTTGTGGCCATCTGTTCTCATCTCTTACACAACAAAATAAGTTATTGATTGCCACTTGAACTCAACATGAGGCAAAGGAACTAAGGACACAATGTTAGAATATATCTCAAAGGGAAAATCCTACAAACCCAAAATTAAATTCAGACATTTGAATAGATGTGATTTTATCGTTTTTGTATTTTTGCATTTTAAAAAATCCATCCATCCATCTATTATATACCAGGTTGTGGGGTGCACAGGTCCAGGAGGGAGACTCTCTCCCCTGTGACACTCCCCATCTCCTCCTGGGGGATCCCGAGAAGTTCCCAGGCTAGAAATTATATAATCCCTCCAGCAAGTTCTCGGTCTGTCCAGAAAACCTCCAAAGGGAAGCAACCAGCAGGATTCCTACTCCCTGGCCAGGAATTAAAAAATACTCAAACAGTTGTAAAAGATATGTACTAGTAAAGTGAATTTAAACCAACGTGTTTACCTTTACTTCTATTTTCCTTTCAACATGCTGAAAAATATTTCATGAGCACCATAAATTTTAAAGGTCAAAACACAAGCATTTTTAAAGTATCTGGTAATTTAAACTGTAAAATATAAGATAAAGGGTACAATATTTTCTTCTTAAAAAAAACTGAGTTAGAATGAAGTAAGGTGAAATAAAGGTACCTCAGTTTAGTACTGAACCTAAGTGAAAGTAACTGAATACACTGTAATACTGTTATCTGTCTGTTTGTTCATCTCCATTTAAGGGCTTGCCTTTTAAAAATAATTCTCCAGGACACTGGAGCTTCACACTCTGCTTTAACCACCAGACTCTCCTGAAGCATCAAATGTTTAGACAAAACTCAGAATACACCCACTCATTTTGCCTTGTACTCTAAATGCAGATAATTCCAAGGGTTCACTTAATTATCCCTCCCCCTTCTGGCATTCAAGATCACTTTTAATTTATCAAAAACAAAGAAAATATTTGGAATATATTCTGAATGTGAATTTAATGAGAAGCATTTAATGTTTTTATTACCCTGAAGTCCCAAATGGATTCTATCTCGATACAGCTGATAAGCATTCCCTCATATTTAGCTTGAATTTTTCTATTTCAGTCTCCTGAACAACAGTGCATTAATGTCAGGACAATGTATTCAGATAAAATGCCAGTGCAATGAATCATATTCATGTGGTGACTGTTTTATTCTGCAGTAAAACTAAAGTAAATTGTCAATATTTTGTTTTTGTGTCCAAGTCCATGCTCTGAATTTGTACAATGAAAATAGCTAATAACCCTGTATAACTGATTTTTGAATGTATACTGTAGATATTCCAGATGTGAAAGAGCACTTTTGAGATGCTTTTATGATGATAGCACTGTCACTGTTTTATGGCAGCGTAAAATGAATGTCTGTAATGTGATTTGCACAAAGTCGCGAAAACATCAGTGCACATTTTCTGTTAAATATTTTCTGGCCTTGTTGTCTTTCCTATAGGGGACCTGCCTGTTTGTATGAAGCTATAAAATCAACTAAAGTTTAAAAGAAAGTACTCCCTGTTTCAATTCTAAAGGTTTTATGTCTCAGAACATGAAAAATCCTCTGGTATTTATCAATTCTCCAGATTAGGTAAAGAAACCCCAGGTGAACAACAGCCTGTGACTTGTGTCATTATTTATTTAGCAGAAACTAAGCTAAAATGTTGAAGCAGTGTGTGAAAAACTAAGTACTCCTGCTTCCATATATCCAATACTAATCATGTCAACACAATCATGTTACTCAATGAGCTGAACCAGTGTAAAGAAGAGTGGGACAAAATTCCTCCACAATGACGTGAGAGACTGATAACGTCACATAGAAAACCATTAAGTTATTGTTGCTGAAGGTGGTTGTAGAAGCTGCTGAGTCATGGGGTGAACTTAGCTTTTAACGCACTTCTTCTGCATTTTGGATTAGTTTTTGTTAAATAACTAATTACATGTGTGTGTGATGGGCTGTTGCTCATCTGAGCTTTACCTAATTTTAAGACCTGCAGATTATTTTCCTCTATTTTGTCCACAAAGACAAAAGCGTAGACCTTTCTAGGTATATAGTATAGATATATCTATGATGGCTCTGTAACTGAATATCAAAAATGAATTGTGATTTTCTGTGAAGTTGTGCTTGAAAAGGGCCCCAGAATGGAAACAGGACATTACTGAGTCCATTTTTAATCCAAACAACGTTCATTCTATGAAAACTGTAAATACCCTACAGCAATAAATCAGTCCTAGTTATTTTAACTAAAGAACTCTAAAAGAACAGTGTATTTTCAAAGAATAGCTGAGTCATTAGTTCAAAATGCATGGTGTTAAGCAGACTTAAAAGCCAAGCAAAACCATGGACAATATCTGTGTTGTGTTGACTTTTTGAGCCAATTTACATCATACATAAATTTGAAAAAATAACCAAATCCTTCACTGTATGTGGGCGTATTTTAAAAGTAACCCCCTGGCATTAAATACAACATTAGCTTGTAGGTGCGTGGGCTGTTGGATGCTCTAGATAGAACTTGGGACTGCAACTGTCTGCCGGAAGCCAGACAAGTTGGTGGATTTATCAAAGTCAGTTTTTGAGGTTGAGGCCCAAGTGAAAACTGCCAGTAGCTGTACTACTGTGCAGCTAGTACTAGAGGTGTATCTTTTAAATATGGAACCATAAAGAGGTTGAGTCTACACTGGCTGTCAGAGGCTGTGAGAGGATTCTGACTTGCAATAGTAACGGGTGTCAACTGAATTTGCAAAGCGCACATGAAGGTGTCAGAGGTGAGTGGCTGACTGTTTGACTTTGTTTGAGACTAAAAATCATGGCTGAGGCTGAGACAGGAAGAAAACAGATAAAAGGTTAAAGTGTGCTTTTAATAAACTAGCTTGAAGGAGGTGTTGCCTCACCACCACATAAAGAACAGACTGTATTTGGACATTGCTAGTGTCATTTTCTAAATTCACTACTTAGGAATAAGCGGTCATTTTGAAAATTAATTCCATAACTGAATAAAAGGTCTCACAGATGTGTATTTTTTCAGTCAAATTAGGTGTCATTCTTCAGCACTAATCCTCTTTTTCAAATATGGTCACTTTACATCCAAAAAGGATTAGAGTTGATGAAAGCTTAAGGCCAAATTTGATAACTCAAAATGACAGTTCATAAACCTATCTTTAGCATCACAGTGGCCAAGTTAACTGCTCACTTTCATAAATTCAGTAATGAATCTGCAATATGGCTTTTTCAAATGAGTCATGAAATGTTCACTTAACAAACAAATATACGTGTGTAATGCCAGAACTTCTAAACAACTCAAGTACATATATATATTTATATACTGTATATACTTGAGTTGTTTTTTACTCAAAAAACACCTTTTTAAAATTGCTTTTAATGTTTAACCTCAGTCTAATGTGTTTTTAGTGTACTATTTTATATTGTTTTGCTGATTTTATGTTGTTTTTATGTAAAGTGTCTTAGAAAAGCGCTTTTAAATAAAATGTGTGTGTGTGTATATATATATATATATATATATATATATATATATATATATATATATACACATTTTTAGGAGTTTTTTTTTTTAAAACGGACGCAGTCTGTTGCTAAATAAAAATTAAATTAAACGAACAGTGGAAAAAATGGCATTACAAATATAAGCTGTTTCCACGGACGCCCGTCTCGTCGCTAACAGGAAGAGGGGAAAATAACTTCCGGGTCAGGAGCGTAAACTCCTATCCCACGTGAATTATCAAAGTCTGCAAAGTAAGTAAATCGCCCTTAAGTTAGTAGTTGGTAGCACGATATGCATTTATGCTTATAGCTCGACTTCCAGACTAACTGGCTTATTTATGTCTTAATAGTTTACGGGTTTTAGGTGCTGTTGGCTAGCTAGCATAGCTCGTTCGTTAGAGCTATCTCATGAATGACCTGGTCAGTTTATTCTGTATTTAAGGTACTATTGTTCATTTATCTCTGTATTTTCTCTTACATGTTATCCTGTCATTTAATCTTGGTGTCTCGACCTAACACCTGGGGTTAAAGAAAGTTTGTAACTCTGTTTTCAAACGACTATAACGTTAAGAAGTATGAACGTGCTGGACTGAAAACATGCCCATTTGTTTAATGTGTTTCAGACGGATTCCGATGAGGACGTAATTTTTGTTTCTGAGAAGTCCGTAACCAAGTCGATTGAGATTAAAATTGACCAGGTGATGTATCATTCTACCAGATACTCATTCATGATAATTTTATCTTGCTTAGTGAAAACAATAAGGGAATTATTCCCTTATTGATTATTATATTCCCTGGGAATATAATAATCCAGGATTGATGTTGCATAGGTTGAATGCCACAAGCCAGATAATTGCTATAAAACAAGTCTGACTGAATTTTTCATAGCTAAATTTAGTGCATTTGAGTATTGTGGTGGAAGAATACCTGGCAAAGTCTCATTTTAGCAGAGAATGTTTACATGGAGTGTGCAGAGACGCAAGAAAACATTTGGGAACTCTTAAACAAAGCCTTGACAGTCTCGGTCATACTAAACCAGTAACCCACAAAGCACACAGTGGTCACTGGAAGTGCAGGTTTAAAAAATCCTCTCCAAAGCTTTGGCTCATGTCCCGTTCCTCTAATATGGCCAACTCTGCATTCGTTGGCCCCTCAGTGATTGCAAAGCGTCCATGCACTGAAGTGGCAAAGCAACCCCAAAGCATGTTGCTCCCACCACCATGTTCTTATACATCACCATTGATATATGTGCGCATCTTTTTCACTTTTTTTCCCAGGAGAGGCTGTTGTCATGATGTGATATTTGCAGGATGCCCCTACCAGAGAGAGCAGAAAGAGTCCTAAATGTTCATCATTAGTAGATATTCTTGTAGATTGATGAGCTGTCGTGTGTGTGTGTGTGTGTGTGTATGTATGTATGTATATATATATATATATATATATATATATATATATATATATATGCGCTTGTAACATTTTCTCTGTCTCCTCTAACATACTGTAGAAGTTTTTTTTTAATATCAATTCATGGTTCATACCGATCAGTGAGCATGTTAACGTAAACTGCAATGAAATTGAATGAAACCATTTATCATATGTTACATGAATGCATTGCATGTAATTATTCCAGTGTTTTCATAATAAAATAATTGGCTCAATTTTGCTTGGTTTGCTGCAGGTGAAGCGATTGGCCCTGCAAAGACAAATAGATCAGGAATCCCAGCCGCTACCAGACAAAGCTTTGGTTAGTGTGTGTTACTGTTAGTTCACCGGCACGTTTACACATAAAAAAAATATATATTTTTACACTTTAATGTTGTTGTTTTTGTCTAAAATTATAACTATCATTTTTTTTTTTTTTTTTTTCCAAGATAACCCAGAAATCTGTGGCTGTAGAGAGGCCAGTGAAAACAAAGATGGAGGAGGAAAAAGGTGAGGACAAGCTTGTAAAGAAGGAGCGGAAGCCCAAGAAAGGAAAAGTGTCTCTACCTGAAAATACAAACTATACCGGGGAAGATGGGAGCCAAACGTATGTGAAAAAGGAGAAGAAAGGTAAACAGATTGACAATGAAGCTGTAAAAGAGGAGTGTTTGGATGGAAGTGGTGAGAAGGATGGGAAAAAGAAGAAGAAAAAGAAGAGGAAAATTGACAGTAACTCCTTGACTGAGACCAATGGTCATGTTGTGGATGAAGAAGACAAAAGAGTGATTAAAAAGAAGAAGAAGCAGCTGGATGACAGTGAAAATCAAGCAGAGATGGTGCAGACGTCAGTGGAAAAGAAACAGAAAGAGAAGAAAACAAAGAATAAGTCGGTTCAGAGCAAACCTGAAAATATAAAGAAAGAAGAGGAGGAACAGCAAATAGCAAAGAAAGTCAAAGTAAAAAAGAGTATTTCAGTTGTAAGCCTGGAGCAGACTGAGCATGTTAAAGAAAAGAAAAAGAAAAAAAAGGAAAGCCCTCCTACAGATGAAGAATCAGAAAAGAAAACTAACGTAGCAGAAAATGGATTAAAGTTAGAAATATCAGAGACTAAAACTGAGAAAGTAAAACTGAAAAAGAAGACAAAGAAAGAAGCCAAATCCGAAGAATGTGAGAATGGGCTTGAGGTAACTGAGATAAAGGGCAAGAAGAAGAGAGAGGTGCAAGGCGACAAAATTCTCAACGTTAAAAAAGATAAATTCACAAAGAGTGAGACTGTCACAGACGAAGGAAAGGCAGAGGAGAGGAAAAAAAGGATAAACAAAAAGGAAGGTAGAAAAGCCTCTGTGGAGGAAGTTCACATTGAAGAGACTGAGCCAAAGAAGAAGAAGAAGAAGAAGCAGCAAAAAGAGGGGGGGGAGGAAGAGGTGTTTGTAAGCTGTGAGGAGGTTGAGGTGCAAAGCAAGAAAAAAAGACAGAAAAAGAGCTCTTTAAAGGTAAAGCAGACGCTCGACGCTGATGCAAAGAAGAAGAAAAAAATCAAAGTCGAGCCGGAGGACCAACAGGTGAGTGACGTCACATGTTTATAATTTAATTTCGTAGCATGGTTGGTGAACTTGGTTTGTGTTGTAGGAGTTTCCCCAAGTGGATGTAGTTTTCCTGTCGGAGAAGAGTGGAAACACCAATGAGATCACCATAAACCAGGTAAACCGACCCCTCTCCACCTTTGAAATGTGTTTTTGTTTGTTTGTTTTTAGCATAAATTCAACTCATCGGGAAATAAACACATTGATACCACTTGTGTTTTTGTTTGGCGCTGACCACATGTGGCTGTGACTTCCTGTAGTTGGACTGAACGTTGAAACCAGACCATCCTTCAGTTCCATCCTAACAAAAAGTTGTGTTTTCACTGGCTCAAGATTTGATTGTGTGGTCCAAAATATGTCGCAGAAGAGGTTTCATGTATGAAGTTTTTGTCTGGATCAAGCTGAAAACTTAGTCTGAACCAAATGAGTTGGATGTGAAAGGATGCCTCGGTTCACTGTCTTTTGTGTTCTGTAGTAACTAATGAGTTAAAGGAGTCAATCAAGCTGAGATCTATACTCTCAGAGAACATGTTAAATTATTGAATAGATTTGTAAGAAATGGTAAATAAAATTGAGTTGATATTAACACGTTAAAGGCCAGTAGTTTAGTTTAAGTTTTTTTTTTTTTTTAATCAGCTAAAGGGTTTGTGTCTAATATGTTATGAAAAGACACAAAAGTGGCATCACTTAAGTTTCCCTAACAGAAGAATTTAAAACACACGCACGATTTCTCATGAATTGGTCTGTGTGTTTGTCATAGGAAAGAAGACAGGCTTTACAGATGGAGGTCGACGAGGCTTCTCAACCTGAGAAAACAGCCAAACCTACGGTCTGTATTGGTGCCTTTTTTGGTTTAAATATGTCAAATACTTTAACACCAAAATGGATAATCATTTGGCCAAGTTATTAGTCATTATAAAAGTAATTGTGCAGAGCTTGACTGGCACAACACACCTCATCGTTTGCCATGAAAATAAAGCATTTTATTTGAATTTTTTTACGTGAACGTCTATTCTTTGCACATCCATAGAGCATCTTTAACAACTCCAACCGGAATCCAGGAAGCACTCCAACCCAAACGACATTTTTAATTTGAATGAACATTTTAGACTTTTTACACTGTTGCCTTCTAAATGTTCACATCAGATTTGCGTAGCTAGACATCACTGCGTAGGTGTCGGTAACACTCGTGATGCTCTTTTCCAGTGGTCAGTTTAAACAATATTTCATGTAGGTTGCTGCTTGTGTGATATTTTGTAACACAGGCCAAAGGAAGTTTACATCATATACAGAATTTTGAACTGTGCCTAATTTTGAGTATTTCTCCCCCATTTTTGTGTGACAGGGTTTGGGCCAGTGGAGTACTGCTCAATTTGACAACTCCGAACAGCAGAAAAAGTTCCTACGGTTGATGGGCGGCTTCAAAAAGGGTTTTCAACCAGCTGATGCAAGCACCGGAGGAGGCAATATGGCAATGGGGAAGAATGCACAGCAGCAGCTGAAGCAAGGTCTTCTGGGAGAGTTTGAGCGAGCACACTCGCGCAGAATGGACTTCAGTAACAGAGGGGCGGGACTTGGGTTTGCAGCACCATCCAATAAGAAGTTCTCTATCGATGCCAGTGTGTGTCGATCAGTCCGCTTTGATGATTGATTTTTGGGATACGTGAAATGTTTGTAGAAACGTTTTGCCTATTTTTGTACCTTGTTTTAACTTTAATTTTCCCCTGTAAAAAGAAAAAAAAACCTCCATTTGTATATAATTTACTTTAAACTGTCTACGGCTGGAGAAGCTTGACAAAGATATTCTGGTCCCGTGTTTTTTATTCACAAAAAGAAACTTTAGTTTTCCTTCCTACAAAAAAAAAAAATAATAATTACAAATAAGAGGGAAAAATCTTTGGAATATGAAATGAGCCTGAAAACTCCCTCCACACAATGTAAACTGCAACTTACCCATAGTCGAGGTAACCAGTGGAGAAGCGGTAATTAGTTATTCAAACAAAGAGGAAACTTTAATGTGTTGATAGTCATTTAATTTCATTCTTGCACATTTCCATTAAAGAGAGGAGTAAGAAAAGTAAACATTCACTTTACCAAAGACATGCAATGTAACTTACCAGCTATTGGCTCATAAACACTTTGTTCTGATAATGTGCTGGAAAGTAAGTATTTGACTATCATATGTTGTACTTCAATATTCCGTGCACAGTAGCTGCGATGAAATCTGATTCAGTACTGGGCTCTAATACTGCTCTCCTATGAGCCGTAGGAGATTGAAAAATGTCTTTCATGTGAATCACTTTTAAATGGGCTTCAAGCAGAAGGCCCAACAAAACAGATCAGCTGCACACATGACTTTATGAAGAAAAACACAGTGTTCCATCTGCTGCATTTCTGGTCAAATCAGTCATTGACCCTGTGCAGTTTTCTCCAAATACAAAATACTTAATGTTCATTTTTGGATTTGAGATCCTGAGCCATTACTTTAAACATCCGCACCAACTGCTTCAAGGCTAAATGCACCTACATTTTTTTTTCTATCTTGCTAATTTTGCTTTCTAATGGAGGAAACCTTAAATAATTAATAAAGGTCTGTGGTTCAGTTTGTCTTTCAGCACAATTCATCAAAAACCTACGGACAGATTTGCATGGATATTTGACCTGAGGAGCAGCAGTGCCCCACGAAGAAGCAATAACCTCAGGTGTTGATCTGGATTTGGGGAGATTTTTTTTTCTAACTCAGCCTGGGCAAACGTGTAGGTAGAGACTACCATTTTTTTAAAGAAAGTTACAGCCACACTGACAGGCAGATCTGTCTCCATGAGCTGAAAGACAGGTGCACAGAAACTAAATCTGAGCCTCTTTGTGTAAAAGTGGCTGCAACTTGATATTTGGCTTAAATGTTTTGTTTCTCTCCACCAAACCAATTCAACTTCCAACAGGAAGAAAAATAACTCACAAAAACATCTGAGTTGGGAGCCCTGGATGAGCTGAACGTCCCTTCATCATTCAAGCAACCTGATGTTCTGCCGTATTCCTCGATGCCACAAGAACTAAAAAAAACACTGAATCCTGGCTCTGTGAAAGAACTCTTTCTTCCCTACGTGGACATTTTGAATATTTCTGATATTTTGGCATCTGCAAGACAACTGACTCGGTTATGATCAAGAGTTCTAAAGGCAACCTTTAACACCGATGTTGCTGGTCTGTGGAATTTTGTTTTAGAAAATGCTGCAACATAATGAAATATATAGCCTAAAAATGTTTGCAGTTTGGTCTCTTTGTTTTCAACCAGCACAACGAAAGCTGAGGAATTGTGCAGAGGGAAACTTAGAAGACATGACGACAGAAGTAGCCGGTGAATCATGTCACCCAGAAAACATCTGAAAAAGCTGGGAGGCTACTTGATGGGGATGGGAGAAGTTCCAAGGCTCTCATGCTTCTAGATACTCTGGCTGCACTCGCGCCACTTTGCGGAACTCTTTGGCGTGAGTCCGTGGGCACTGCATTTCACACCAGCTGATGGGAACCATCTGGGCATCTGGTTCACAAAAAAATATGAGTTATTTGTTAAGATGTGATCTTTATTGAAACTATTTTACCAACAATACAATGGAAAATTAAAAAAAAAAAAAAGACCTGTTTAGCAGCCCTGTTAGCAGTTCGGTAGGTACAACAGGATTTTCAGATAAATGCTAAAATTGGCAGGCGCATATTGATGATGACATCATGTTTACCACTACAGTTCAGCATGGTTCAGTGTGAAAGTAGATCCTCTTCCAACTCAAGGTTTTAAAGGGATATGCCACCCCCAGGCCAAATTAAGTGTATCCCCGCATTCCCGAGACATAAATAAGTGTGTGGGAGCGTTTTCCTGGCGACCCAGGCATAGTCCGAATCTCACAGCACTGACCACTGCTTGGTTGCGCGTAATACATACATGCTAGCGTCGCCAATCGAAATATTTCGCCCAACGTGAATTAATTTACTTGATTTACCTTCTAATTACTCTTGGTTCTGTCATCCACTCCCATAACTTTTCCTACCACTGCTATGCAGATGACACCCAGCTGATTCTGTCTTTTCCCCCTTTTGACACCCAAATGGAGGCACGCATTGCTGCCAGGCACGCATTGCTGTCTGAGGAGGATGTCTGCCAGGCACACATTGCTGCGTGCCTGGCAGACATCTCGGGGTGGATGTCGATGCACCACCTTAAGCTCAACCTGGACAAGACTGAGCTGGTGTTTCTCCCAGGGAAGGGCTGCCCGTTCCGAGATCTGGCCATCACCATGGATGACTCCGTGGTGACGTTAACTCGGACCGCGAGTTCTCCCACACGATTCCCCTTCTCTGCTCTCTACACTGGCTCCCTGTAGCTGCTTGCATCCAGTTTAAGACTCTGGTGCTGGCCTACAGGGCAGTGGAAGGAACAGCTCCTTTATACCTCCAGGCTATGGTCAAGCCCTACACCCCCGTCCGACCACTTCGCTCTGCGGCCTCCAGGCGCCTGGCTGCCCCCTCACTCAGGGGTCCCTGCGCACGTTCGACATGGTCACGGCTTTTCTCTGTTCTGGCACCCCGATGGTGGAACGATCTCCCGACTGATATCAGGACAGCTGAGTCGCTGCCCATCTTTCGCCGCAGGCTGAAAACCCATCTCTTCAGGAAACACTACCCTGATCCGCCCTCTTAGGACATCGCCTGTTTTGTCCTAGCTCCTTACGCAGTTATTTGTTTTCTAAATTGTCTTCCCATTTGTCTAGGTACCTAACTTACCACACTTACCCTAGCACTAGTTTTGCTCTTTGCGGTTTGGTTTTGGAAGGAAATGCACTTGTGATTTCTTGTGACCTGAAGTTCTTTTGCCTACCGATGTGGAACACACTTATTGTAAGTCGCTTTGGATAAAAGCGTCTGAAAAATGACCATAATGTAATGTAATGTAATGTATTATACAGAAGCTGTTGTACCATGTCAGTATTTATTCAACAAAAGCCAAGAAAGGTTGCAGAAACGGAGTGTGAGAAGCTAAGTTCACCCTGTATGCCTCCACCTGATCAAAGAGGATAAGCAGCTGCCACGTGTCGTGTATTTATTAAATGATCATCATCCAGTGTTATCACAGCTATAAAAGCAGAGGTTTTGTCAGTTTGCTGCTCTGCCGCATTCAGCCCTTAGGTTGTATTTACCTCAATTTAAAACCAAGTGAGGACATGGTGACTTTTTTTTTTATGTCATGACACTTAGAACCTAAAAACTGAATGAGGGTCTTCTTTCTTTTTTTCATATGACTATTTGCTGATGAGCACAAGGATAAAATTCAAAGTAGAGCTGATGGTCAACTTTGGAGGATATGATCAGAAATCAAAGGCTTGAACAAACTGATATTTATGACAGATTATGGTATTAGAAGAATAATTAGTGAGACTTACTATGCCAATGATTTGTGATCAAGTGTCAACAAACTTAAAAAAAAAATCCTATGGATAAATTCTCCACCCTTTTGCACCACCTTGTGTTCATTCAGGATACTATCAACCTGTGCAGCCTTACAGAAAAACATCTGGAAGTGCGACTTACCTGCTTCACTGTGTGCCACCACCACTCCCAGTTCATTCTCTGCCGTTGTCAAAAGGTAGTTAGACTGAACATCCCCGAGAGAAATCTGACACCACAGGTCAAGGTTCTGATAAACTAATTCTGTGTAAATATAATCAAAACAGATCTTAAAAAATATCTATTTTTCAGATAGATTAGACCAGGAAAGAGCACACACGACTAATTTAGTGGAAACGGTGCCAAACGTGCTGATTGTCACACCTGTAATCTGCACATCCTTTCAAAAAAACCCCCAAAAAAACCACTTGTTGTGAATGCTTCCCACGTGTCTGACTCAAAGTCAGGTGAAGGATACAACTTTTGCCAAGACAATGTCACCAGGTCTGAAGCTTTTGTACGTCTCCACCTGCAAAGATTAGAAAAACTGTTCATATTTGGGTGTCTTCTTGATTCCGTGAGTGAACAGGATGTGTAGAGAAAACCACTGAATGATCCGAGTGGACACATCAATTCTAACCCACCTTGTCTTTCTCTGTTGCGCGTACGTCTTCTTTTCTGCCAAAACAGAGAAAGTGAGCTCACGTTTAGGAAACAGAGTAAAATAACCTGCTTCACACTGTGGAGGCAGATTCTGGGGTTACCTTATAGTCCCTCTGAAGCGGTCCTTCAGCGGCGTGGAGCCGACATAAAGGATGTGGACTTTGGCAAACCTGGGGTTGATGCTGGTCACCTGTCAAATTAAAAAAAGAAAAAAAAAGACAAACCCACTTTAGATCCGAATGTAAACAGTGTACAATCAGTTCATTAAAACCTCTCGTTACAGAAGAAGTTACATACCTTACAGGTGACTATTGCTCCGACATCAGGTAGTAACTGCGCTTCTGTTTCACGCACCACTGAGATCACAGGTAACTACAAAAGAAATAAAAATAAATGCACAAATGTGCAGACAGGTCACCAAACAAAATGTTCTGTTATATCAGAAAGAAAGTCAGTAATGCGCACATTTGAATAAAAGCACCGAACAAACCATCAAAGGTGAGAGCCACCCTGTGCAATATCACTTAAAGGTCAAATTATTCAAAGTTGTACCTCATCTCAGAATTGCATAATTTCTAAGTTTTCTCGTACGTGTACTTTACAAAGACTAGTGAAAATACAACTAAAGTAGAAAGTCAGTGCAACAAAAAAAAGAAAACAAATGTGATCACTGACATAAGTTATTGGTATAACTGATCAGTGGACATCAGAACTTCAGTAGTTTGGGGAAGATGGGCTGTGTCCATCTCCATGTTCGTCATAGCAACACAATAAAATTAACTGAGAAGAAAAAAATCTGATAATGAAACTTGAACAATTAAAAGATATCAGTTTATGTCACATTATCACCAAACATACCAAGTAGCTTCGCTCTGCTGTGAAAAAAATAAAAATAAAAAATGCTGATCAGGGCCAATTTGAAAAAATAAATAAATGAGTGGATCAGATAGGATCCGCCATGTTTGGCATTAGCATGCATTGGATCACCAGAGTCCCAACAGTGGAGCACAGAGGCGGGAGCGTCATGATTAGTTGCTGCATGAAATAAAATGGTGCTGGGGAGATTAAATGTATATAAGCCAGCAAAATTGGCTGAGAATATGACTATTAGTCTTCAAAGGTTTGGCAGCTAAGTATGTCACCGAACCTGAATGCAACAGAACACCTTTGAGGAATATAAAAAAAAAAAAAGAAAGGTGGAGCACCTTGGAACCCCTCCAGCTGAGAGAAGCCTCAAAATTCACATTTAAAGAAAAGATTAAAGAAAAACAAAACAAAACGTGTACCGACTTTTCTTGCATATAGTCCCAAATGTGGGGGAGGTGTTTTTCATAAACTACATTTATACAGTAAATACCTCATTGTTTAAGTTAAAAACAATGCAATCACTGTAAAGCAATAATGCACAGAGGTGCAATCACTTTTGTTGCTTTGACTCAGTCACCCTCACAAACATTGTGCAACACCCCGCCACTCCTACAAGCAGCTTCAGAGGCGTTCTCCACCTCTATCCTCCCTGCAACCACCACGCCCCTCACCTCCTCTCCCTCGTTTTTCTTGAGCACGTAGCCTGCAAGTGAAGAGTATATGTAGCCGTGTCGGAGATACACTCCTGTGCCCGGAATACAGTCTTCTACACTGCATAGTTTGTCACCTGAGTACAAACAGGAGGAGACATGGGTCAGAAAAGGAAGCACCAAACATGCATTAACGTTCAGGATGGGAAAGCAGACCACCTCATGTCTACACCAGAGTATTTTTGATGGCGGAACACATACAACATTAAAACAGGCACATATAATTAACCTCTAATAACACTTTTGTTCAAAACTACTCTTTGCTTGATTACAAGTTCTTGAGATTTACTTATTTTTTTTGCACTTTGAGCCATTTCACGTGACAAAATACCGACCCTTCATGATCTTTCAAAAGACTGTTGGATATGTTTCCAAGTAACTTAAACACTGGATTGACCTTTTCTGCTACTGGTACACGCAATATAAAGCTGCGGATTCGCAGTGGGTGGGACAAAACTCAAGTTCACTTCACAAGAATGTACTACCCTGCTCGAGGCGATGGGCAGGGCAGTTTCGGAGCCCTGCAGAGCAAAACAACGGCGCAAATGCGATAAAACTATGCAATAAGATACACTTTAAGGCCAATTTTCTGTTTGATACAGAGCTAAAGCAAGTAGCCACTGATTTAAACTAGACTGAATTATATAGTGCACTGGAAATAAAAGCCCAGTCCACGCGTGTCAGTGACAGCGTTTTTAAGAGTCAACGCTGCGTTTTAACCACACGGTTTAACGACACGGTGACGACCACACGCAACAAAATGAGCAGAATACCTACAGCACGGCTTTAATCTGCTGTGATACATCCCAGAGACTGTAAATTTAAGGAACTCACCTGGAACACACAACTTCATGGGCGACATGTTTTCCAGAAGAGAAGTTAGCCAGCCCATTGGCTGTGATGAACGACTAGAATCGATTCTGATTGGCTTGTCTGAGGAGACCGGAAGAAAAAGAGGGATGGGTCCTTCCGCCATTATTGTTGAAGCACGTGAAGTTTACACGATATTTAAAAGTATATAGTGTGTGCTACAACTGCAAGTTACCCCCCCCTCCCCTCCTATTAATGAGATAGATAGATAGATAGATAGATAGATAGATAGATAGATAGATAGATAGATAGATAGATAGAGTGCTGCACAAAAATCATTGATTCAAAAAATGCAGATTTATTGAATATTGATATGTGAAAATATAGACATAAAACAGTATGTATGGCAAAAAACAGAGTTTGAATGATACGTTCAAGCTTGAAAGTGAGTATTAGGTTTGAGCACCTTTGTTCTTCAAAACAGCCTGAACCCTCTTAGACAAGCTTTCTGTCATTTCTCTAAGGAGTCTTCAGGAATAGCTCTCCAGGCTTCTTGAAGGACACCCCAAAGCTTTGGATGTTGGCTGCCTTTCTCTTCTCTGTCTCTGTCAAGATGATCCCACACTGCTTCAATAATGTTGAGGTCCGGGCTCTGGGGAGGATTCATCCCTCCATAAGACCTGTTGCCACAGATTTTCAGTCCACTTCTTGTGTCATTTGGCATAGCAGAACCTTTTCTCTTTGTTTCCCTTCCTTAAGAATGGCTTCTTGACAGTTTTTTTTAATTTTTTTATTAAATGAGAGGTTTGGACTGCAGGCAGGTCAGTTTAGCACCCATTCTTTGAAAAGACACGGCCCCTGCATCATGAGTGTGCTTTGGTATCATCTTGCAAGGCCTCTTATGGAAAAATGTCTACATGTCAACATATTTCTCTCCAACACCTGCCAACTTCAGCCACTCATGGTGTTTTCACAGGATGCAGCAACAAACTGTGTTCACTGACACTGGTTTTCTGAAGTGGTACTAGGATCATTTAGTGTCCTTAAAAAGGTAGCCTTTCTGTATTGGTTTTCAGACTTTAGTGGCAGCTGGATTCTAAAGAATTTCACAAGATAATAGTGACTATGAGAGAATTCACTGGACAGGCTTCAAATGAGATTTTTGAGGCTAAAGCAGAATGATTTGAGCTGGTCAGTAAACTGGCAGCTTCATGTGATGAACAGAAGCGGCTTCCAAAGATATTTGCATACATACTGCTATAGCATCACTTACATTAGCAGTGAAGAGCATTTTGTTAGCATTTCTTAGTGGAAAAGAGGTTTTCCCTCTTTCCCCAGTTGACTTTGGGAAAGGTTTTGATTTAGCCGAGTCTACTTTGTGACTGTTCTTTTCAAATACTTTCCACTGGTCTCATCCCAGACGGTTCTGTGAGGCAAGCATTACACTAACTTTCCAGGCTTTTGTTGACCATGTTCTGACTTTAAGTGTGTTGTTGGTATCAGATTGAAGAGTATATCTAAAATCTTTAAGTTTTGACATTTGACAAGTTGTCTTTGTACTATTGTCAGTTCAAAACAAATTTGAAATAATTTGCAAATAATTCTGTTTTTATTAATTATACGTGACCAAGTTATTTTGAAAATGGGTTAAATTCCCACTCCTTTTTAAATGAATATGCTCTGTATTTGCGATTGACTTTGTTTTAATCGTTATTCTACATTTTTACTTGTATCGCTTATTCTTCGTGAGACAGAAAGGACAACTGTGCTGAGAGAAGAACAAAGAGCTTTCATCAAATAATGTCACACAACATTTATTTATTTTCTCACAATGCCACAGCAAACAAAATTCAGCAGTGCAGGACATATCAACCTGCCTTTTAACAGCAGCCAGTGTTACTTTGTACTAATACTGTTCCCACTGAGCTTCACATACAGGGATTGTAAATGAGAAGGAATTCTTAGGACAGCTCTGCATCGGTAGCCTACGTTTGCTTCTGTTCTCTGGTCCCTAATTTTCATTTTGGTCAGTGTTTAAACAGTACTCCATAGTCTAATAATGAAATGCCTGTTTCAGTGTATCACAGAGGAGAGATCAATCAAATCAAACTTCAGATTGCATGTTTGTGTAAAAGCTGGGTACTACTCATAAAGTGCACATTGTGTGTCTGTGTGTGCAAGTCTGTGATGACACATCCATTAAATAACCTTTTTTTTTTTTTTTTTTTTTTTTTAAACTTGATGAAAGAACCGCACATGATTGATCTGTACTCTAGCCTCCGGGCAAAGGACAAGTCTATTTCTTGGCTTTGCCCTGAGCAGCCACAGCTTCCATGGCCTTCTTGACAGTCTCCTCATCTCCCAGGAACTGCATGGGTCCTAAAGGCTTCAGGTTCTTGTCCAGCTCGTACACAATGGGGATGCCGGTGGGCAGGTTCAGCTCCATGATGGCTTCCTCTGACATACCTTGGAAACAGAAACAGACGTAAAGAGCTTGTAATCAATTTATCTTATATATATATATATATATATATATAAAAAACAGGAAATTAATGATTGAAAATGTAATAATTTGAGTGTTATGCCGTCACTGAAAGTCTCTGATTGCTGGTTATCATACATGTTGGGTTGAGTGTAAAGCATTTATTTATTTATATATATATATTTTTAAATCGGCCATTGCTCGAGCAAATTGTAACATCATAGCGCCATAAAGTGCCCTTTAAACTGATGCTTTAAGCATGCTGGATGCCCTGCAGCCTTTATAGTAAGCAGTAGGCGTTGTTCCTAAGATTATTACATAATTGCACAGCAGGAGTCATACTGTCAGGGTGGGGTGGAGAGGTAGGACACGGATGCGGACTTTCAAAAGAAAACTGGGTTTATTTCACAAAACAAAACGAAGACGCAGATATTTTCCTGCGGTTTGGCCTCTCATTTACACCAAAACCCCGTTTTTAATCACAGAAAACGATTATTTCTAAAACCTCCGGCCAAAGTGGAGATTTCTGATAACGCCGGTTATGTGTTGCCGTGTCAACTGGGAGAAACTGCGTTTTAGGTTCTTAAACGTCACATTATGCGCCAGAAAATGCTTAACGTCATGCGAGCGCCTTATGTTTACAGTTTGTTTGGCTACTGATCAGGATTATCATGGATGATGTTAAAGTTCTACTAATTTGGCTTTATTCCTTTCCCTACACTGCCGCCAATAGGTTTGGCATAGTTATTATGGCGCTTGACGGCGTATTTATGCGGGTTGATGTAAATGACAAGTTTTTTGAAAACGATGTTGTGTGCACGATGTTATTATTGAAAACGGAGGGGGGGGGGGGGGGGGGGGGGGGTATTAGTTTCTCTAAATACCCGGCTATGTGTAAATGTGCCCTAAATAGAGTGCTGGGAGTGATTGGAGACAGGGTGCAGCTGGTGACAATAACTAACAGGTGCAGTGAATGAACTAATGATGTGAATGAACTAATGACCAGAGTGAGGGGAAAAACAATGACAGGACTCAAACTCAAAACCAAGACATGAACTGAAAACCAAAACGTAACCTAAAACATAAAACATTGGCAGAGTCCTGTGGGCGTGACACATACTGGTAGCACAATATGCATTCTTGTTTTGCCCCAGACGCGCCTCTCATGCAGCGAGTGACACGTTAAAAAAAAAATAGGGAGGTCCATCACAGACTGAAACGACACCAAAGCGTCTGGCACGAGAGGTGCTGTGACATCAATTTTGGCACGTGCCACCGTTCGCATTGGTTGAGAAAATTCATTATACAGGAAGCAGAACTCTTTGGTGCAGACAAGAAGCTATGTTAAAACACCACAGTAAAAGAAATTAGAGCTGAGTTTTATCAGGACAATGACAATTCAAGTTTTCCAGATTTAAACAAAGGACATAGATTTTTCACCACTTGGTTAGATTTAAATAAGTGCATTTTTTCTTACCTTCAAGATGCTTCACAATGCCCCGCAGGCTGTTGCCATGGGCAGCAATCAGAACCCGCTTTCCATCTTTGATCTGCGGAACAATCTCTTCGTTCCAGAAGGGAAGTGCCCTGGCAATGGTGTCCTTGAGACTTTCACAGCTGGGAAGCTGGTCCTCTGTCAGGTCAGCGTAACGCCGATCCTACCAAAAAAAAGAAAGATCATTGACGTCAGCTGCATCTCAGTCATGTAGACCAACTCTGATGTAACAGAGATGCTGGCACTTGTTGGAGAAAAAGACTCAATGTGTCAGAGTTTTGCTGAGCTGTCACCTTGCTTATGTTCTCGTAGAAGTCATGCCCTTCATCCATGGATGGGGGAGGAATATCAAAGGAACGCCTCCAGATCTTGACCTGTGCCTCGCCGTGCTTGGCAGCGGTCTCAGCCTTGTTCAGTCCAGTCAGGCCACCGTAGTGACGCTCATTGAGTCGCCAGGTTCGGTGGACGGGCAGCCACATCTGGTCAATGCTGTCCAGGACATACCACAGGGTACGGATGGCCCTCTTTAGGACAGAGGTGTAGCAAATATCAAACTCATAGCCAGCATCTGAGGTAAATCAGAGAGATGACAAAGAAAAAAAAAAAAAAAAATTTCATCAAATTGTAATGTCATTAATATATAAATGCACAGAAGGTGACATATTGAATTAGTTTTGTGATATAGGAAGCATAATTACCCTTGTTGTACGCTTCACATAACAAAATAGTTATCTGCAGGATATATTTCACCCCTACTAACATTTACTTCTGTTTAGTCATCAGCCACATAGCACTAGCTGACTATGAGCTCTGCAGGATGTAGGACCAGTGGGGGATTTCTGGGTCACAGAAAACCAAGAGGAGTGTGTGCACGTGTGCCCAAATACAATGCTAGAAAATTCAGCATGAGGCATCAGAAGACTTCACTTGTAAATCCCAGTAAACTGAGTTTTTTTTGTGCTTGACAGTCTGCCTTCTCCCTTGAAGCTGAGTTATTAGGTGCTAAATTAAAAACACAACCAGACAGGCTTTATTTAGAGGATTACAATTTTTGAGACAGCTTTACGTGTTCATGTGTGCATCTCAGAATTTCCTCTTAAAATCTTAATGGAAATCAGAGGCAGAAGGAACAAACTTCATCCACTGGTGTCACAAATGGAGGTGTAAAGCTATTCATTTGGAAAACACAAATATGTACTGATCTACTTAGGCTATTGGGAAATGATAGAGGGAAGTGGAACATCTATAAATAAGGACTTTATCTGGGCTGGATTAGCTAAACATTTCATACTATTTGCAACATCTCTTACGGTCCCTATATAGTTTTATTTGAAACAGCAACCGATTGGCCAGACGGTTATACTATCATACAGACACTTCCGTGCGTCTCGTGCTACTGAGCCTTTTCGTGCCTCAGAGGGCTATGGGCTACTTGTTTCCCCACCCGTCAGAGTTGCATAAGCACTGTCTTTCAGCGGCTTAAAACAACACCCGAGAAAGAAAGCCCGATTAGGCCCGGTGACATTGTCTGCCGGCGTACCTTTCAGGGCCTGTCCTCCCCGCTTTGCCTCGTGCTCCCCGGTCTCACTCAGGTCCGCGTCGAACCAGCCGCAGAAGCGGTTCTCCTGGTTCCAGCAGCTCTCTCCATGGCGGATCAGCACCAGTTTATATGCAGCCATCCTCACACTAATGCCCTCTGCGCTGTATTTCCGGTAACTTTGAGCTGAGGGATTCTTCCAGGAAGGCGGCAGCGACGCTTTCTGATTAGACCTGACTGCGCCGAAACCGCACAGACGGCTATAAAGAAATGGGCGCGGTATTTTTGATATTCTGTAGTGATGGGGAGTCTGTTGCGGGAGAGGATTGAAGAGTTGGTTACTCTGGTCGTGTTTTTGACAGGTCTAGGAGCGAGTTTCCTTCCTCTCTTTCTGCTGGTTTCCACCAATCAGAGGAAGAGCTGCACGCGCCGGAGGAGGAGGGAGGCAGGAGGATGCGCACAGCGGCACGTCCACACACCCCGCAGCTGTGCGTCCTGCGGGCTGGCCTTGGTGCTTCACATGGAGAGACCGGTCAAAATGCCTAAAAATATCATAGATAATCACCACAGGCATTTAAGCATGGCGGTACACGTACTGTATACTGAAATATCAGTCACAGGGTCTGAATGAAAGTAAATGTACTCGATAACTTTTCTACTTTTACCCCATCCTATCCTACTGTTTTTTTGTTTGATGTTATCAGTCTGTCACATCGTGCTGAAGGAATCTTGGCCGTTTAGGCTCTTGCTTTCCCATTTTATGTTCATTTCAATTATCTGAATATCATAATTGCTTTGTTTTTTGTTCTATGCTGTGCTTTAGTTATTCTTAGTGGCTTCATTTAGTCTGTTCCATATTTTGGTTCAGATCCTGTTTAAGTTTTGGTATTTTGTTCGAGCTTTATTCTTTGTGTTCCTGTTTTAGTCTTTTTTTTGCCAGAAGAGTTTGTATTCTGTTTGTGTTCTGTTTAGTTTCTGGTTACTTTCGATGTTTGGTTTAGTGTAGTTTTCCCTCTATTTCTGTCATTATCTCTGGAGGTCCTCAGTTGGGTTGGCCTTGTTCCCAGGTCTCCATGCACACTTGTTTCCCATTAATAACTCTACTCATCAACCGTCCGAATATAAATAACTCTCTGATTATCTCAATGTTTGCCAGCATTCTGTTGTTTCAGCCTCATGGGTTTCCAGTCCTGCGTCATCTTCATCCTTCACTTTTGTTCATTTGGAGTTGGGAGTTTTTGTCATGTCTGTTCTAAAGCCCCCTTAGTTTGATTTAATAAAGACTTCTTTAGTTCACCAGTCTGATTTTGGGTTCACCTCCATCTCTTTGACCATGGATCACTTCACCGTGCTTGACAGCTGGTATGAGGTGTTTATGCTGATATGCTGTGTTTGGTTTTCTCCAAACGTGCTGCTGTGCATTATGAGCAAACATCTCCACTTTGGTCTGCTCTGTCCAAAGGACATTGTTCCAGAAGTCTTGTGGTTTGTTCAGATTAAACTTTACAAACCTAAGCTGTGCAGCCATGTTCTTTTTAGAGAGAAGAGGCTTTCTCCTGCAACTCTTCAAAACAAGCCATCCTTGTTCAGTCTTTTTCTAATTGTGCCGTCATGAACTTTAACATTTAACATGCTACCTGAGGCCTGTAGAGTCTGAGATGTAGCTCTTGGGTTTTGACCTTGGGGTGAACTTGCTGGGACGTCCACTCCTGAGAAGATTGACAGCTGTCCTGAATGTTTTCCACTTGTTAATAATTTTTCTCTCTGTAGAAGGATGGACTCCAAATTGTTTTGAAATGGCCTTATAACCCATCTCAGATTGATGGGCAGCAACAGTTGCTTCTCTATGATCATTGCTGACGTCTTTCCTCCTTGGCATTGTGTTACTACACACCTGAATGCTCCAGAGCAACAGATGGAAAAAAACTTCTGCTTTTAATGAGTTGCTGATGGTCAGTTGATCTAGTACATTTGATTCGCAGCACCTGGCTGCTACTTACCCCATTAATTCCTATGTAAGCAGTGTATATTATGTGTTGCTGTTCATCTGAGGTTATATCTACCTCATTTTAAGAGCTCGTTAGGACCATACCTTAATTTATTAATAAGATCAAGTTTTTATATAGCTTTATGTTTAAAGGTAGGGTAGGAGATCCTGGATTTTGAGTCCAGCGAAGCTGCATTTTGAAAATACACAGGTAAAAAGTCCCAACCCTTTTCTTCACTTTTCCCCCGAAGGCACGCCTCTAGAGTACATGAACGCGCACGAGCACGAAGGTGCACGAGCGCTGTTCTGACAGCAAGCATCGATCGTTGCCGTATTTAGTATTTAGTTTATGCTAACTATACGTTTAATAATGCTAGGTGCTAGCCAAGCTGGCTCTAGTTTAGCTTCCTGCCAAGCTTCGTTCACGGAGCAGGGTACGCGCACAGGGGGAAGGAGGGGGAGGGGGAGGGAGGAGCAGATTGCAGTTTGATAGACGGCATCAGTATCCAATCATTGTGAACGGTCCGTTCACAATGATTGGATACTGTTTTTCCTAGATTGTACGTTCTAGAGGCCACTAAAACTTTTCATATTTGTGTCAAAGCTTTTAATTAATTGGTTGCAATGGGGGTGTGAAGAGTATTTCAAGCAATATGTAAAAAAATGTTCCAGAAAAAGATCCCCTACCCAACCTTTAAGAATTGACTTCTTGCTTTAAAAAACTACTCTTATTTAGGATCTGATTCTGTCTGAGCTCTAAGTTGTTGTTTTTTTTTTTTTTTTAATTTAACATAGAAGCTTGATCACATTTTTAAGTTGCAGTAAAAGCAAATTTCCAAGTTTTTGTCAAAATAGATGTAAATATGTAAGTAATGAGCATCTATATAGATATAAAAGTATTTGCATTGTCATTGGGAACCCCCCCCCCCTGGCTGCTTCACGCTGTTTTGTTTGAGGAAGTCGGGGGTGGGGATTCCCAATGACGTAGCGGGGAGTGTGCTTCGGCTGTGTTTTCCGCACCGGAAACTAGTTCCCAAACCGACATGAGCAAACCAAACCTTCCGTGTAGATTTACACAGTCATTTGCACTCGATGTGAAAGTACACCACTCACACAGTAATTAGAAGGTACATCAAGTAAATTAATTCACGTTGGGCGAAATATTTCGATTGGCGACGCTGGCGACGCTAGCATGTATGTATTACCCGCAACCAAGCAGTGGTCAGTGCTGTGGGATTGGGACAATGCCTGGGTCGCCAGGAAAACGCTCCCACACACTTATTTATGTCTCGGGAATGCGGGGACACACTTAATTTGGCCTGGGGGTGGCATATCCCTTTAAGTAAACGTGTGTATTATTACACATTAAAATTAAAGTTTGATCACTGGATTTACTAAACCTGAAGGATGTGCTTGTGTGATAATTGAAAATATTTACTGTTTGAAATCATCTCAACTTGGAGAGTAATTAAAGGCGGGGTAGGGGATCTTTTTCTGGAACATTTTTTTACATATTGCTTGAAATACTCTTCACACCCCCATTGAGATCCTTCCCCAAGTGGAGGAGTTCAAGTATCTCGGGGTCTTGTTCACGAGTGAGGGACGAATGGAGCAGGAGATTGACAGGCGGATCGGTGCGGCGTCTGCAGTGATGCGGGCTCTGCACCGGCCCGTCGTGGTGAAGAAGGAGCTGAGCCAGAAGGCGAAGCTCTCGATTTACCGGTCAATCTATGTTCCTACCCTCACCTATGGTCACGAGCTGTGGGTAGTGACCGAAAGAACGAGATCGCGAATACAAGCGGCCGAAATGAGTTTCCTCCGCAGGGTGTCTGGGCTCTCCCTTAGAGATAGGGTGAGAAGCTCGGTCATCCGGGAGGGGCTCGGAGTAGAACCGCTGCTCCTCCGCATCGAGAGGAGTCAGATGAGGTGGCTCGGGCATCTGGTGAGAATGCCTCCTGGACGCCTCCCCGGTGAGGTGTTCCGGGCCCGTCCCACTGGGAGGAGGCCCCGGGGAAGACCCAGGACACGTTGGAGAGACTATGTCTCTCGGCTGGCCTGGGAACGCCTCGGGGTCCCCCCAGAAGAGCTGGAGGAAGTGGCCGGGGACAGGGACGTCTGGGTCTCTTTGCTCAAGCTGCTGCCCCCGCGACCCGATCCCCGGACCAGCGGAAGATAATGGATGGATGGATGGATGGACCCCCATTGCAACCAATTAATTAAAAGTTTTGACACAAATATGAAAAGTTTTAGTGGCCTCTAGAACGTACAATCTAGGAAAAACAGTATCCAATAATGCGCAACATGGGTCAAAAATGACCCGCATTCATTTTCTATGTTACTTCATGTATGGCTGAGGGTTTCTATGATATATCTCTGAAATAAATTAATCATTTTCTATTCCAAGTATGCAGTAAATATCTTGTTTTTGTTCAGCACAAATCTTTATTTTTATTTTCCTCTCTTATTTTATGAAGAAGCACAGCTTTGGTATTTCTACATCTAGTTTACACACATGGGTCAGACAGGACCCGCATGCATTTACCATTTCACAGCTCAGCACAGCTCCCATCAGACATCTAAGTACACTAAGTTTTGTTTTTCAATTATTACTTTAGAGATTTCGTGATGACAGTAGTGAAAGATAACATTACATTACATTATATGATGATTAAGTTTAGGTTACCTTGAGAGTGAGTACATTGTCAGAAAGTTACAAATAATTATTATTAGCTAGCTGTTGACATATTCTATTTTAGTTAGGGTTAGGGTAGGGTTATGTGTTATGTGTTATCTGTTATCATGTGTTATTTCCTGTCTTGGTTCTGTTATTTAGTTCCTGTTTTATTTTTGTAGTGGTTGTCCTCTTGTGTTCTGTTCCAAATTCACTTACTGTCTTTGTCTTTTTCCTGCTTGTTTTTGATTGCTCACACCTCTGTCTTGTTGTATTGTTTGTTCATCCCTGCCTGCTAGTGTTTTCCCCACCAATCCATGTTCTGCTCACTCCCCTCACCTGAGCTTCTCCTCCCTCTCTTCACCTGTTCTTCTTCTCCTTTGTATTTAAGTTATTTATTTTGTTGTTGCGTCATTAGTCTTCCAAAGTAAGTCTTGCCGTTCTGGTCTTTGTCTGGTAGTTGTATTTGTATTGTAGTCGTCATAGTCAAAAGTCATAGTCATAGTCATGTTTTCCCTATTTGCCTTGTTCTTCCATTTTCTGTTTTTGGATCTTGCCTATAACCCTTTTTGGTTATATTAAAGATGCTTTGTTCAAAGTCCCTCAGCCTGCAGTGTCTGCATTCGGGTCCACCTGCTTTGCCACCCCAATAACCTGACAGTATGTAGGCCTACGTGTGAAAAAATTACAAACATGTTGCAAATACTAAATAATTGTTTGGCCCCACTCACTACTAAAGTAACTACTTGAAAAGAATTAAATAGTATTAAGTTACTTTATTTTATGTCACACTTGGATGAATGGGTCATTTTTGACCCATGTGTGTAAATTCGATAATAATATAAAAACTACTTTTGCTTATAAAGTATGAAAGTAAAAATGAAAATAATGATCAGTGGTGATCAAAAACAAGATATTTAAAGAATACTTGGAATATTCAATCATAAATTAAATTGATTTCAAAAGATAGAACAAAGAGAAACTCAGCCAGCATGAAATTACCTTGGAAATGAATGCGGGTCATTTTTGACCCATGTTGTGCATTAGAGGGGGTGTGCATATGTTGCGCATCAAAGGGTTAAAGCTGGACAAATGAAAAACTTAACGGCAAACAGGATCATCACAAAACCTTACCTCACCTCAGCCTTTTCTTGAGCGGAGAATCAGCTGGCTACGCACACGGACGCGTGAGGGGGTGGGCGGAGATAGACTGATGTCAACTGTCATCATAGACCGTCCGAGCGGTGTATTCCAGGCTCGAATCAAGCGCACCGCTGATTTTTTTTTTCTCCACCAGATGCCAGATTGATCATTGAAGCCGTGTCAGAAAAGAGGCAGACTGCTAAACCGCAAAACTTAGTCAGAGAGAGCATCAAGGCCACTGTGGCCTTATGGCAGATATAATTTCCAAGGGCACAAGGCCAAAGTCGTGAAATTCCTGCCTTGGATTTTTCTAAATGTATGTGCTCCGTGTAATGTGCTGCTTGATATAGCTTTCTAGAACATGTAAATTGGATGAGAATAAATGGACTAGATTTACCCCTCTGCCATCTGATGATAAATAAAATGTCTTCAGTTTCATAATGTACTCCCTATAAACTCAAAATGTTTATCAAAAGCTGTTTTGTGTAGTTAATTGATTGGGTTAACCTCACTCTCACGTGTCATCCGTGGGCGGGATGATTATGTCCAATCAGCGCAGGAGATTGGGTTGCTGACAGGGAGATCTGGACGCAGATTGGTTACAGAGCAAAACACTCAACAGTTTCCGCCTTTTCCCGGAAGCTGACAGTCATCTGATTTTCTTTTTTTCCCGTGTTTGTTTGATAGCCAGCGTCACTGCTAGCCAACAAAACAACCGTCCCACCTTCTGTTTTCCCCATTTTTAATGATTTCCTTTTTCTTCATTTCGTCACAGAGGATAAAATAACTAATCGTCTACCTCCGAAGTCATGGACGAGACGAGTCCGCTTGTCTCTCCGCTCCGGGATTCCGGTGATTTTAGCTACTGCCCCACAGAGCCCACCAGCCCCCGGGGTGCGTTTGGAAGCACACCGGGCTCTGTGGTGCGCATCCCGGCGGGCAGTCCGGGACGCAACCGGGAGAGACAGCCGCTCCTGGATCGCGACCGTGGAAACACGCCTCGGGAACCGCACAGGAACGAATTCCCAGAAGATCCCGAGTTCAGAGAGATCATCCGAAAGGCCGAGCGAGCCATAGAGGAGGGCATATACCCGGAGAGGATCTACCAGGGCTCCAGTGGAAGCTACTTTGTCAAAGACTCACAAGGGGTAAGAGGAGCTGCTACTAACCAACATCCACCCATTACTTACTGGTATGGTTAGCTGTCTCGCCACAAATATGAAAATCTGATGTGTTGTGGGAGATGGCATGTCTGAAAGACTGACGCACAAGTGTTTTGGTAGTGTTAGTCGCTTGTAGTAGGAGAGGCCTTATCTAACTAGCCTGTGATGACTTGGCAGATAAACTGTAAGGTACACGATGAAACACAACATGTGCCTGCTTTGACCCAGATAAACATTTAAGCGGCTATTTTTTTCAAACAAATATAAAACACTACAAATATGTCAGCCAAGATGAAAGCTGTCTGCCATCTGGTAGCCCCTATGAGTCTTTCACTTAACGAAAGAACAACGCATAAAGTTTGATTTAAACAAAAAAAGTCCATAATATAAGCAGAACAATTGCTGTTTTGCTGGATTGTTTCCTTTTAGAGCTCCTCTTCCCACACTTCTTCATCTTCTGTTTACAAAGAGTCATGAAATAGGTCTGTGACCCTTTAAAGGCTTCGACAAAAAACAAAACAAAAAAAACAGCTGAGTAAACAAATAGATTTTAAAGTAAACAACAGTACAAGTCACATTTTTGTATGTTGGTTTTTTCTTTTGACCCAGTTAGCTCAGGTTGCTTAGCTCCTCCACTAAAATGCTTTAGTCACCAATGTGACTACAGCTGTGCAGGCAGGTGTCCATCATTGTGGATCCATCTGCTGAGGAAGGTATCATGTCAGCAGCCGTCTGTGCAGGCCTGCTGTCACAGTGATGTTTGACATCAGCACAGACTTAGAGATAAAACGCCTGTTAGTCGACTGTGCTAAAAACAAACCGTTAAATATGTAATAAAATAGAAGATGTTGAGCGCACGCTTCTAATTTGGTTTACAAATTGATACGCAGTGACTCAAATAAAGCAGGGAACCAACATGGGGTAGTTGTAAAAGGTTCCTTCCAGCTTAATGACAGTAAAGTTTGATCGGCACCACTGGATCCAGCTTTGACAATGTATCTTGAGCTGTGTGACAGGGAAAAAAGGAAGTGATTGTGTGGACTTTGGCTTGGATCCTCGCAGTTTTCACTTTCTATCTGTTCACCACAGGAAAGCTCAAGCCTCTTATGTGCCTCTTTCGTTACCACTTACTGGTGTTTGAAACAAAAAGAGCTATTCTGGGTGGAATAGTTGAGTTTTTTTTTGACTCCCCCCACCTCTCCAGTTTTTTAGGTTAGTCACCACTGTGCTAAGTAGTCATGTGCTACTTCTCTGAGGACATAATTCTCCTCAATGACCAAGTTTCACGTTGTAATCGGTGTGTGTGTGGGAGTGTGTGTGTGATACTAGCGTAACGTGACATGTGATTTCTGTATACAACTGTGAAATGGCACCACACCCAATATCTGTCTTCTTCTTTATCAAACTCTATGGCTGTTGGGTTTAAGGAAAAGTTTTAGTGGAGAACATGGTGAATGAGTGTAAGTTTAATCCATTTCAGTTCAAGTGCATGTGTAGGTTTTAACTCTATTAGAAGTGTAATTGAAAGCACTCTTGTATTCTAATCCCACTTTCTATTGCTCTCCTTTGAGTGCTGTAGGATTCAGTGGTATTTTCAGGCTATTAAAAGATGATGTTATCATTAAATAAAAAAAATATTCAACTTGTATGCAACCACACCTTCCTGAGCTTTTTCTTCTGTGAACCTTCTGTGAGCCTTTGTTTCTCACTTTCTTCCACTTCTTCTCCCTTCGCAGAAGATCATCGGAGTGTTCAAACCTAAAAATGAAGAGCCCTACGGCCAGCTGAATCCTAAATGGACTAAGTGGCTCCAGAAACTGTGTTGTCCCTGTTGTTTTGGCCGAGACTGTTTGGTTTTGAACCAAGGTTACCTTTCAGAGGCCGGGGCCAGCCTGGTCGATCAGAAGCTGGAGCTCAATATTGTCCCCAGGACGAAGGTATAATCACACCATGCTGCATCAACATTACAAAAGGGCTATTCCATGTCATCTCTACCATGTTTTTTTTTTTTTTTTAAAGTTTACCACTTACAGACTTGTGATTTTTAAAATAAATTCCTTAATACGTTTTTTGTGCTGGTTGAAAATGAATCTGCATGCTATGTATTAGAGCCCAAAGGGAACTATTTTTAAGTTGGAGTCACTGTTAAAGTGGGAGGGTTACTACTACTAAAATTTTCCCACATGTGGGCTAACAGCCTTTGAAGCTATTTTTTGAGCTTCTTGTGTTCCTTATTTTTTTTATCTTGCTGTAACATGGGATTGCTTCATCTGTCATTACTGCCTTCTTAGTTAACCAACACCTGTTTATCAGTCTGCATCAGCTCTGTCATTCTCCACCACCTTTACTAGTATCTCTCACTTCGATTTTGGGACTTCCTAACGATACTTTGCACGAATTTCCCTGGTACTTGATAATGTTGGTCCATGTAGCTGTACCTGCCTGCATCTTACATCCCCGCTACTATGCGCTGGAGTGTCTCGGAGGCCTCTTTGCACAGCTTGTACCCGGGGTTCTGTCTAGTGTGTCAGATGATGGCCTGTTTTGCTCTTGTACTAAGCACCTGTTCTTGTGCAGTCATGATTCTTGCCTCCTTGCCGGCTTTCCGACCAGCTTTTTCCAGGGTTAGGGTAACTGTTAATTGCAATCATTTGTTTGGCAAATAATTGTGTACTAAAATCTCATCCTCGCCATGATTGTGACCTCAACGCCACTGGTAAGACTTCTCGATAACAGCCACTTCTTGAATCTTTTGGTGAGGCATTCTGTGCAGGAGCCTGTCCATCTTTGATGGTTCTTTCTCTTCTTCATTGGATTTCAGCTGCCCGTGGCACTCACTCAGCAGATAGTGGCTCTGACACTCACTGGCCTTCCTCCCACTTAGTGTACAGCCTCATGGACTACAGCAGAGAATATATCCGTCCACTCAACAGCTCTTTCAGATATCCACCTTATATTCAAGCTGGTACTTTGTAGTGATATCTTTAGAGAATTGGTGCAGTTTCAAGTTCAAAAGCTGTGGGATGAATTAAAAAAAAAAAAAAAGGAATTGTCAGGATTTTTTTGTAGCAGCAAAATGACTTCAAATCTCAAAGTTCCACCTCTAACTTTTTTTGTCTAATTTAGGTCACAGTTTTAAATGTGTTTAAAAGTGGCTCTAACGTAACTGAAAGTTGCCCTGTAACTCCAATATTTGGTCTTTAACCAACACAAAGAAGAAAAAAAAGACTTACATACGGTAAAGTTGACATGGAATGTCCACAAAGAAAGAAGCCATTTTGCAAACAGTCCCTCTTAATCGACATTCCCGCTTCAGGTGGTGTATTTGGCGAGCGAAACATTCAACTACAGTGCCATAGACAGGGTCAAGTCTCGAGGAAAAAGGCTAGCTCTGGAGAAGGTCCCCAAAGTGGGTCAACGCTTCCACAGGATTGGACTGCCGCCCAAGGTAAACTGATAAGTTTTTACTACAGAAGTCATTTTAATTCAAATTATTTACATATAGTACAATTGAATGGTAAAGGAATATTCGCCCTTAAAAGTCCTGAAAAAATAGACTTCACTTTTATTGTTTCTAGATGTTCATTTAAGTCTGTTATTTGATATATTATTTCATTAATTTACCCCTGTTAAGTTAATCTATAAAAGGGTTTAATTGTCTTATTCACTGTTAATTACCTTTGTCTCAAATGCGCTTTTTAGATGAAGTGGAAATGAACAGATCTGCTAACACAAATCTATATTTAGCTTAGCAATGCCAAAAATACTCCAGATAAATACCAGAAATACACCAAGCTGTTGCATATTTTCTCAAACTGCTAAGCATCAAAAGAGCACGGAGAACTTCGAAAGGTTTAATAGCCTCTGCGTGACCACGGAGTCGGATTGACGCATAGCGACGGAGAAGCATACCGAGGCCTTCAAGCTGCTGCCGTGTTCTGCTTCGCTTTATGGCACGCAGCAAAGTGACGTCATGCCATGTGCGTTGTTTCTGTGTACAGTTGAGACCATAGACATAAAATTCACATTCGGGGAGTTATGATTGTTGTAGTTGGGGATATACACCTTTCTCAGTCGAAATAAATGCAATGTGGAGGCATTGGAGACCCATCCAAGATGGCGGCCGCGCTGATACGTCAGCTCCAACAGGCAGCGTCAGTCTATGAGGCATCTGCGTATATTTTGTCTATGGTTGAGATGGTCTGACTTATTTTTTCCTATTTGTTTTGAAATACTATAGTTCTGATTAAAAAATAAAATAATGAGAATAAATATACATATATAGATAGGCTATATATTCGATCCCTGATCGGGATGTAACGTCCGATTTCGATCAAGTCTGAAACCACGTGATCGGATCGGGACATCCCTAATAGTGACCACGTTAACTCCCAGAACTCGTTGACGGAGATTGGCAGAACTTTGGGGAATTTGCTGTTGTTTCATTCACTGGAAGTGGCTTTGAGTATTATGAAAAGCGCTAAATAAAACTGATCTATTAATATCATTATTGCATCCTGAAAGTAATAAGATAATTCCCAAGTGTGTCCACTGAAGCACACTAATTCATAACGAATGGAATTTATTTATTTTTTCTTCTGTTTTTTAAATACAGACATTCAAAATACACATTTTAGAGCTGTAATCATAATACAGTGAAACCGTGATATTTTTGCCTAAGGTTATCATACCGTCAAAATCTCATACCGGCCCGTGCCTAGTTGGGACTTCTGTTTCTCTGCCAACAGGTTGGCTCCTTTCAGATCTTCGTTGATGGATACAAAGATGCAGATTTCTGGCTGCGGAGGTTTGAAGCAGAGCCTTTGCCTGAGAACACCAACCGTCAGCTCCAGCTGCAGTTTGAGCGGCTTGTTGTCCTCGATTACATCATCAGGAACACAGGTAGCCACACAACGAGTATTGCTTCTGTATAAAGCTCTTGTGCTTTTTGCAGACTTGTTTTTTTTATTTTTATTTATTGGTCTGATTGGATAGATTTAGTCTGGATTTGTGTCTTCTTTTATTATCTAGACAGAGGAAATGACAACTGGTTGCTGAAATATGACTATCCAATGGATGCTGTTGGAAATAAGGTGAGAAAGCTACATAATTGTCTTTAACTTTATTTGGTTTAAATGCTGATCCCATGACACACTTTTCTGTAATTTCTATAACATCCTTTGGTCAGAATACCACAGAAGGACGGTATAGTCGCTCCCTTTTCATCCATGTATTTACACTTCTATTCACATTGACATGTTTTAGGCATGTAGTGACCCGCTCACTACACTCCACCCCTCTCTTCCATAGGGTCTGCCTCTAATGAGATCAGCAATACTCAATAACCAATAAGCATATTATTATCATGTCACAATTGGCCAAGAGGTGGAGTACGCACACACAAAGTGTGGAGTAATTTCCTTCTGGTGTATGTTTAATTTTCAGTGGGTTGGGGTGTAAAAGAACAAATAACTTGAAAAACAAATGGCAAAAGAACATAAGTAGAATTGCAGGCAACATTCATCCATCCATGAAACACGACTCTGAACTGAACTTTCAGAGGACCTCTTTTCCAGTCCTTATATACTCCTCCTACAAGAACAAACCGTGAGAATTATTGATCAAACTGTGAAATTAATATTTATCTGCCCAACATCACAACAAATCCAATCATTGCAATTGCTCTGACATAGAAATGTTTACAATTCCTTTGTGCAAGGGTTCAGAAAACAACTCACTGAAACCATGACAATTTCCCCTATATTCCCATCAAAATGGTCCACTCTGTAGGTCAACTATTGTGTTTGTGCTATCCACTTCCTGTTTGTCAGTCTGAACCTTCAAACCTGTTGCCACCAGTAGTGGTACACACTCACACGTAGGTGAAATAATAGTCTTAGGTACTTGTGTATTCAGACTGATGTGCAACGGCTTGCCCCGTCACATATCTTATGACAGTAAACCAAGCTCAGACTACCACAATTAAACTAAAACAATTGACTGCCAGTTGCAGTTTGGCTACTCACAGTTGATGCTGATCCATCTTTTAGGCACGGTCACGTGTCAATATTTCAACTGGCCCAGCTTGTTAAAACACAGCTCCCCAACCGTCCAGCTGGTTAATCACTGAAAAATCCCATAGTAACTCCTCTGTCATATCTCTGTTCCATAAACCCTGGGTTTCGCTGTCTGTCCATTGCTGTTTTTTTTTTTTAAAGTTTGTAGAAGCTAATGTTAGGCAATGTTGCTGATATAAAGCAGAGTAAGGATAAGGCATTGATAGGTTATCTATTTTTAAGTTAAGCTGGTTATATAACTGCTGAAGAAAAAGAAAGCAAAATACCCTCAACGTCCCACTTGAAAGCCAGTCAGTGCAGCTTGATTTAAACTTGGAAGTTGGGTGGAAATAAAGATATGTAGGTAAATGTTCATCTCTGACGAAGTGCCAAGGTTGTGTTTTTTCTAAGTTAGGAGTAAGTCATGTCTTATGAATCCAAAGTACATGCACCAAAGTGTATATTGTCCCCTTTAATTGCTTCAGCTCCACGGTCTGATGCCTACTCCGCTACATGTGCTGCAGATTGTACCAAGTGTGTTAACAAGGAAGTTTCTTTTTCAGTGTAATGTAATGTTAAAACACAGACATACCACTACGTTACAAGCTAATTAAGAAATGAGTTAGGCTCTAATTAATGTTGGCTTCATACATACGGTATCATGCATGCTGTTTCATGATTAATTGGGAAACTTATTGTTTTTGTGTTATTTTTACGTCGTGTATCTCTCCAGGACACTGACTGGGTGGTAGTAAAGGATCCCATCATTAAGTTGGCAGCTATAGACAACGGCCTCGCCTTTCCCCTTAAGCACCCTGACTCCTGGAGAGCTTGTAAGCACTTGCACTCTTGAATTTATGAATAATCAGTGCTCGGATCGAGATTGCATTTAAAGAGAAAAACAGCTTCTGTTTTTTTGCATCCAGCAAAATGTCTGTTTCTGTTCCTTGCGTTTCACTTCTTTTCTGCAACAAAAACAGTTTTTTTTTTTTTTTTTTTTTAGTTTTTTTTTTTAATGCATTCAGTCAGTGTTTATAGCTGCCCAGGTATTTAAAAAGTAATAAACATAACTTTTAAGGAATGATTATGTTGTATGATCACCAGACCCCTTCTACTGGGCATGGCTGCCTCAAGCCAAAGTTCCTTTCTCCCAGGAAATCAGAGAGCTAGTCATACCAAAACTGTCGGACCCAAACTTCATCAAAGACCTAGAAGAGGACCTCTACGAGCTATTTAAGGCAAGGAAAGCTTCATCATTGACATAGAGGTGGAGAGTGATGAGGAGTCATGTGAATGGGAGGAATAGACCATCAGAGGTTGAAACAAGGGAAAATGCCAATACGAGGACAATGTCTTGTTTCTATAAACATAAACAACATGCATGTATTTTTTATTTTCTGCTGCATCTCACAGAAAGATCCCGGTTTCGACAGGGGACAGTTTCACAAACAAGTAGCTGTTATGAGGGGGCAGGTAAGTTTATTCCTTGCTAAAATTCTTTACCTGAAATCTTAAAGCTACACACTGAAAGAGAGTGTCTTCCGTTTTCTTTCAGCAGTTTATCATGCAACTGTTCTTCCTGATTCACCCTCAGATGAATGATTGTGTTCTGACAAACCTCTCCCTTTCTGTGAAAAGATTTTGAACTTGTGCCAAGCCGTGAAGGACGGTAAAACACCCCTCCAGTTGGTTCAGATGCCCCCAGTCATCGTCGAAACGGCTAGAGCACCTCAGAGAGCAAACAGCGAGTCCTATACGCAGAGTTTCCAGAGCAGAAGACCCTTCTTCACCTGGTGGTAGGAAGAGGAGCAGCGAAGCAGAAGGCGAGAAACAGCAGGAAGCTGGAGCATCTGTGTGCGAATAGAGGAGAAGACAGAATCTGAGAGCACAGGTTTTTGTCCTGGAAATGATCCTCACCCCATCTCCCCTCCTCATGGATATTTTGGTACAGAGGGCGAGTTAGTGGGTGCAGAGATGAGGCTAAAAGAGGAAGGATTTCACAGCATATCCTCCCTGTTTGCTTCTGTGCCTTGTGTGAATATGATTGATAAATTTAGGTGATGAAGATTCTGTGCTCTCCTGAGAGGGATATCGGTGGGATGACATTTCTGTGCACCCCTGGGTGCATATTGTTCATTCACGTACACATGCGTGCCAGTCAGAGGCCTCTCATATGTTTGTTTAACGATGGGCGGGGGTTTGCATTCCATATTTTGTTTTATTTTGTTTTCTTTTGTCACACCTCTTTGCCTTTTTTAATACTCACATGCATATTCCCTCACACAGTAAAAAAAAACAACAGGCTGGTGAAAGCAGTGCCACCAGATCAGCATTTTGTGAGAAGTGTTTATTCTGGTTTCGTGTTACAAATTTAGGAAGTGAGCCCTGAGTGGCATGTATGTCGTCGCACATCGAACACAAGCCATGTGAACTGGTTTCACGTTATTCATTGCCCTTCTAAAGATTAGGATCTACAAGTCATTTGTGAATAAACTGCAAAGCCTGAGGTACTTTTGGTCAAAGCTTTTAAAATAAAAAACGTATGAGTAGTTCACCAAATTTTGTCTTCGCCCATAGAAGAGTTTTTTTGTCGTGGGTTCAGAAGACAAAAACCTCTGCATCTGAAACTAAGCAGAGGAGGCTCCCACCAGCTACCGTTTTTTCTTTTTTTGGCCATGTTGATTTCTGTTCATTTTCTGGCTCCTGGGTGGACCCGAGTAAACAAAGAAGTAACCTCCTGCTGTACTGATCTGATCTATGACATGAAATCTATTATGACAATGCACTGTATAATTTGTATGTAATATTTAATGATAGATTATAATTAAAACATATTCAATTAATATAGTTGTTGCTGTGTTCTGTTGCTGCTTTTTTCAAGCAAAACACATCTTTAGAGCTGCTGTTATCAATATTTATCAATCACAAATCAACCAAATTATTTTCTACTGATAAATGAGTCCCACCTCTGCAAATCCAAAGGTAGTTTTAACCCAACTCTGCACTTTCTTTCAGTTTGTGCATTTTTCTCTGATCGTTTTAGTTTGGTTTTTTTTTGTTTTTTTTGTCTGGTTCCCTCTTCACTGCTCTCAGCACTCATTTTCCTGTATTGATTAATAATCAAAATGCTTTGATTAAACCCAAATTAACTCATGAACAAGGTTGTAAATCTAGCACCTTGTAAGTTGTTCACACAGCAAAGGAAATTTGACTTTATTAGTAAAATGAAATGGGTTTTAGAAACGGTTATCTCATGTAGGAACACTGGTAATAAAAGTTAGTATGTATGAAAAAGCTTTTTCTGCCCTGTCCTCCACGACTCAGTCTATTTAGCCAAAACATGGTGGGACCTCTCATTCATTACAGTGTGTGATAAAACCAAATAAATACATTTGAGGATTTCAGAGCTGGAAGAGAGGTCGCCTGCCAATCGGAAAGACAATGGATCAGCTTCCCCAACATTGCCTCTGATGCGTCCATCTGCATGTCAATGTGTGTCATAGAGAAAAAGCACTTCAAAGTCTGTAACACTGTATGGGGTGAGTATTGTACAGAAGAGTATTAGGGCCAGGCATAAGAAGAAATATTTATATTTTGCCTGTCGAGATTAAAGTCCACATGTCGAGAATAAAGTAATTAGATGATGGACCAGAGGAGTTGACTTTTTTCTCAAAAATTCGACTTTATTCTCAACATGTTGACTTTATTCTCGACAGGCAAAATATTATTATTTTTTATTATGCCTGGCCCTAATACTCTTCCGTGGTGGTATTGAATAAAAATCTAAAGTGGGCTGGGATGAAAATCAAACCTACTAAGTCTAGAAGTATCTCAATAATTAGAGGGAAATTAAGTGATAGAAAGTTTGTAATAGATGAAGAAAGCATTCCAATAATTAGGGAAAAGGCAGTAAAGAGTTTAGGCAGGTGGTACCAGGCAGACATGAATGATGGAAAGCAGTCAGTGCAGTTTCGGGAAGATGTTGCTGAGGGACTGGATAGAATAGATAAATCAGTGCTTCCAGGAAAGTTGAAGCTGTGGTGTCTGCAGTTTGGATTGTTTCCTAGGTTGATGTGGCCACTGTCTGTGTATGAGATTCCATTATCTGTTGTAGAAAAAATGGAAAGATTAGTTAGCTTTTATATTAGGAAGTGGCTAGGTGTTCCTAGATGTTTAAGTACTGTGGTACTGTATGGGAAAGGCATACTCCAGCTCCCAGTATCTAGTCTAGTAGAGGAGTTTAAATGTACTAAAGTTAGGACAGAGCTCCTGTTAGCTGGGAGTAAAGATGTGGTAGTCAGTAAGGTGGTTCCAAACCCAACCAAGGGGAGGAAGTGGAAACCAAGATTGGCAGCTCAGGAGGCAGAAGCAACTCTTAGACATACAGAGATTGTGGGTAATGTGCAAATAGGCCGGGGAGGCTTGGGGCTTGGCCCCGGCAAACCAGTGTGGAGTAGAGCAGGTCCCAAGGAGAAGAGAAAGCTAGTTGTTGAGCAGATTCGTAGACAGGAAGAAATGTTAAGGGGTGCAAAGGCAGTGGCTCAGGCTAAGCAGGGACGGTGGGTGAATTGGGAAGGTGTAGAAAAGAAAAAGCTTAGTTGGAAAGAACTGTGGAGTATGGAGGAAAGGAGTATTAGATTTTTGATAGGGGCAACATATGATGTATTGCCAACTCCCCAGAACCTAAAACTCTGGGTAAATGGAGACCCGTTATGTTCGTTATGTTCAGGTACTGCAACTCTAAAGCATATTTTGTCAGGTTGTAAGGTTATTCTGTCACAAGGCCGATATACATGGCGACATGACCAAGTATTAAGAAGTTTAGCTGCAGGTATTGAAGATAAACGAAGGCAGGTAAACTTAGGAGGGTCCAAGGTACAGAGAGTTGCAAGGAGTAGAATGAGAGTCTATTTCATAGAGCTGACTGTTCCTTGGGAGGAATTAGTAGCGGAAGCATATGAAAGGAAAAAGCTTAGATATGTGGAGTTGGGGGCAGAAGCAGAGCAGCGAGGATGGAAGGTTAGAATCTGTCCAGTGGAAGTAGGATGTAGAGGATTTGTTGCAAAGTCTGTTGTCTCATTGTTGAGGGAGCTGGGTGTAAGTGGACAGAGTGTGAGGAAAATAGTGCAGGAGGTTTCAGATAAAGCAGTAAAATCCAGCCAGTGGATTTGGATTAGAAGATGCAATAGCAGCTGGGGGGCCCAGCAGGGGGGGCACTTAGGGTAAACAGAATTTTGAAAAAGCAAAGAAGAAGTTCAAGCTATTTAAGTGGAGGGTTTGGCACATGTGATCCTTTTGAAACCAGGCGGCCATTTTGGGTGAGTTGGCTTGGAGTGAATTGGCTTGGAGTGAGTTGTATGGATTTGTTTTTGCTGGCATTGTTAGTGATTATAGGATTGTTTAGGTGAGTTTGTCTGCTGAATCTGCTAGTGTGTCTTGTCCTTCCTCCACCTCTGGCACCCTCTATACTTTCATTACCCCTACCCGAACCAGGGTTTGAATCCCATTCCTGCTTTTCTTACCTCTTTTATTTCTTCCCCTACCCGAACCAGGGTTTGCATCCCCACCCCGCTGTAACTGGTGTGCAGTTGGTGAGAGGCTGAGGTAGATTATGGTTGTTGTGGTGTGAGGGGCAGTGTTGGTTGGCATTAGGGGGGTGACTCTGGGACGCCAGTGGTCATTGTCTAGCCTCCTGGAGGTGTCGTGGGCCCAACTAGACGAAACACTGATGAAAGGAGGTTCCCACCTGATGACCCCAATGATATGTTGGTCAGCACTGCTCATTGATCTATATAATACGGAGTGTAGGGAATTATTCACTGAGTCTGGTCCTTTATTTTATTTTATTTTAATTTTCTTTAGCACAAGTTTCTTGTGTTTATATTGAAGTGGTCAACTAAAGTAGAAAAAAGCTACATAAATACAGTTAATTTACCCTTTCTTTGTGATATAGTGAAACTCACCATTCTCATGAAGCCTGCTGATGCCATGATGTTGGTGGAAGATTGCTTAATCACATCATCAAGCCAACCACCTTGTTCAAAAAAGGGTTAAAAAGCCAGTGAATACAGGTTTGAAGATTTTTTTAATTGTTTCATTGTTTTAACATTTAAATTCTAAGTAAAGGACATCAGAGGCTCTGAATGCTCTAAAAACGTTAATTGCTTTAAAACCTAAAAGCGTAAAAGCTTTAACTTTAAATATGTTATGGTAATCCTTTCTTTTTTGTAATGATAATGTATCACAAATTCAGAAGCTTCACGTCACGGCTTTCGAGCTACTCTTTTAATGCTGCACATCCAAAACAGGAAACGATTTGTACACCAACAGTTTAAGCTCAGGGTCACACAACAGGCAATTTCTGTCAAACACAACTGGTTTGATTTTGTTGTCACTCACAGTTCGAAGCACACTTAAATTTCCTGCAACAGTTTGTCGAATTATCGCAAAGCAGAATCCCAGCACAAACACAGGCATATGCATGACAGCAGAAGCTCCAAACAGCAGTGATGCAGCATGTCCTTTTTCATGCAAAACCTTTTTTCTTTAGAATGCCAAGTCTTCAAATTCATTTCATCGTCCTCAAGTGTGTGTAATTTTCAGTGGAGGATGCGGTGAAGGTAACGGTCAGAGTCCCTGGCACCCTCCAGCCTGACGCCCAACCTCCATGATGATGGTTTGAAGGGGTTTTGATTCTCTGGAATGTCTTCCTTAGTCGGCAAATGAAATTCCTCCAGACTTTTTGTGAGATCAACCTCCTCATCTTCAAGAGTGTAGCCAGATAGAGGCTCTTCAACCCTAGAGACAGAGAAGTTACCCTAGTTTAGATGAACTAATGCCAGCTTACACATCAAGCCACAGTTTAAGCATATTAACACATTTTTCAAATAAAGATGGTTGTGTAATTGGATCAGTACAAAGTCACAGATGCTCCTTTATGGTCCTAATTTCCTTAATGTAGAGCTTGTGGTCAGAGATGGATGTGTCTGACCTCCATTACGTCATACAGCAATAAGAACCTCATGATTTAAAGCTGCAGTCTGCAACTCTTTTTCAAGCATAATGCCTGGAACTGTCCGGGGATTCTGAAAGTAGTACATTAAATACCCCAATACAAAAAAAAATGAGTTCTCTAGGTCCCCTATATGTCCCGCTAGGTCCCTCCAAAGCCAGCAGGTTTGTTTACAAAATTGCAGACCGGACCGGTAAAAGGTAACCAATCAGGTTTACGAGCTGGGCTCTGCTGCCTGTCAATCACCGATTGTGCACGCGCGATACAAGGTAGGCTCGTCCCCACGCTTATTTATCTAGACTATTGAACTTCATTACGGGCTAGTCTACTTACTGTGTCTTCCATGATCGCAAATGACAGGTGAGTTGATGAATGAGGAGTCGTGTAGGCGCATCTGGCGTGCACGTCTACGTGCACGAGTTCTCATGTGTTTTGAAGGGGCGGGACAGGAAGTTGAATAACTTTTTATTTTTCGGTAAAAAAATAAGCATTTCTTGCATTTTGCGACTATGGAGGTCACCGTTTTCAACTTCAAGCGTTCTGATAGATCATGTAAACTTTTAAAATGCCAAAAAGTAGGACTTTACATATGACAACAACAAATCTTGCAGACTGCAGCTTTAAGACAGGGCAATCGTATAGAGCAAAGAACCAGTGGGCCTCATAGATGCAACATTAGGAAGCTAAACAAAACTTTAATCATAACTTTACCATGGTATACTGTAAGAAAGCAGAACTAAATTATAGATGTCACAATTTTATTTTGTTTTTCAGGAGCCCATCTGTATGTTCAAACAGAGCTTTAATTCACAGTCAAAGAAATAAGCTGAATAATTTTGGATCTGAAGCAGTTTTTGTAGATGTGAGAATAGTCTGAAATATGCTAAGGCTGCGGCTACACGAAAACGTTTTTCACTGTAAACGATACTTTTTCTTATCGTTTCGCTGTCGCGGCCACACGGAGCCGGCGTTCCCACTACCCCAAAACGATAGTTTTTGAAAACGGGTTCCAGAGTGGGAAAGTTTGAAAACGGCCTCGTTTCGTTTCCATTGTTACAGCTAAAACGTTTTTGCGTCAGTCACACGTTGACGCTGTGAGCCAATTTTAATACTTCTCTATTGTCTCACAGCGTGGCGTGACACAGTGGCGTGTGTACTGCATCGTTTCATCGTTTTCATCCGTTTTCGTCTGGACCTGAGTCTTTACAGCAGCGCGTTTCCGTGTGGTCGCAAGAATTTTCGTACCCGTTTTAAAAAAAAAACCTCGTTTCGTTTTCGTGTAGCCGTAAGTTGTTGTTCCTGAGTAAGATGGCGGAGACTTTTTAAAATGTCTGTAAAGGCTTTTTTTCCTCTTCTTCTTTTTTTTATTTTAAATCAAGTGTTCAAATCTAATCTAATCTCCTACTTTAAAGTACCGGGTAGGCTAAGTCTACTTTACCAACTTGTAAAATTTTGGCCTGATAATAGTGGTACATTAAATAAGTGTTTTTATGTAGGAACAAATTTAATAACAATTCAATAGTTGCTGAGATCTTTCAGTGTATGATCCAAATAAACCTCTCGAACAGACTGACTAGCCCACATTCCTCCCAAGTTGTGCTGCGACAGTAGCATAGCAAGAAAAACTGAGCTGTACACTGCTGTTAATGCTGCTCCGTCTTGTAGACGCACTACAACTACACAGCGGCACTTCATCACAACTCCAACAAGACTAACTTCATCTAAGTGAGGAATGTGGAGAGTGAGCGTGACACTTGTGTGTGTGGTCTTGATTTTGTTACCTCATTAGGACCTTTTCTGGTATAATCACTGACCTTGTCGGTACCACTTGTCCTTATGGGAACCAAAGTTTAGTTTCAATGAAGTCTTTTGTGGGGCTAGGATAAGGGTTGAGGCTAATGTAGTGAGTTGAAGTAAGGGTAGGACGTAAACTGGTAATGGGTATGATTAGAATTAGGTCAGGTTTAAGCTGTACACAGTGAATGGAAAACAATGTGTTGTTCCATTAAGGACAGCCGCACAAGCTTGTGTGTGTTATGGTGTGCAGCGTGAGGAGGACACGGTCTTGTGAGGGCATTGTGAGTTTGTCAGGGACTTAAGAGTTTGCACACTGCATTTCAAGACACAAACTCTGAGCCCATTCTAATACCATCCCACTTTCACATACCTGAGATATTCCGATGCTCTGTGCCACTTGTGCTCTCCGTGTCCCTCCACCCTGACTCCTGCCTTTTTCCTCGCTCGGACTCTCAGCCCCACCAAAGCCTGGGCCAGCCGTATTTCATCCTCCACCTCCTCCTCTTCCTTCTCCTTTTCATCGTCTGCTCCTTCCACATCTACATCCATCCTTTGCCACACCAGCTTTGCCCTATGTTCAGCATTTCTGTCCCCTGCTGTTCTGAATAGCCTGTGCAGCTGATGCAGGTTCACCCCTGAAAAGATGTTGGAGTACCCAGACTTCCTGCTGCATCGACTGGAGGATTTCCACTGCAGCTCGTCCTCAGTAGAGCTGGGTTTCAGGGCCTCTGCCATGCCACGGAGTCAGAGAATTCGGATAACAATAGGTGTTGAGGATTGCAGTATGAAGGGACGTTAGAAGTAACCTGGAAGGTTAGATGAAAACAAATTGATCAACCAAAATGTATAGTCATCTTTTCAAGAATGTGAACAAAAAAAACTAATTCCAAAAGCCATTTTTTCTCATGTGGCACAGCTTGTGCTAGGTCCACTATAATAAATAATTTAATCAGCTTGGAGAGATGCATGTGCAGTGATGCATGCTGTCATGACAATGCAACTGCTAATGCTGCATTTTTCAGTTTTAAGTCATATTAAAAAAGGATTAACTTTGTCTCATTTAACCTTAAACTAACATTTCCACTGATTAAAATTCCTTATCCTAGTCAACATTGTCTAAAAATATTAAAAAATAAGTTCAGTTTCTGCTATGAATTATTTTAAAAATGTAGTATGTAGTATAATTATAGTGCTTACCTTGAATGAGACAAGTTTAAACTTGTATTATAGTCAGACAGACAAACGGATTACTGAGCCAGCATCCAGAATGCAACTCTCACACCAGCTAATGCCGAGTCGACCCACTTCTAACTGCAACATCAGTGGAGCGCAAAGCCTCAGGGGGAGGGAAGACGAATCCATTTTTTGACGTCAGTGCCGAGGTTCTCCCCTCAAAGAGTCAGTCTGGCTGTTTGGTTGTTTTTGTCTTAGTTTGGCTGTTGCTCTGCAGAGGACTTTTGGTCGCACTTGTGTTTGAAAGTTATAGCTATATAAATAAAGTTGAGTTGAGTCATAAAGTCAGCACGGCAGGATAAAAGATTTTAAAAAGAAGAAAAATAATACACTGAAGTAATAGTAAGACCTTTGGGAGAAAGGAGCACTCATCCTCGAGCTGTAGGACAGGTATGGAGAAAATAGAAGCACAGAATGTCCCATTATTACAATACATATATATGTAATATATACTTTGTATATCCAAAGTAATCAGCTGCAACAAATAAAAAACAAACAATCAGATAAATATAATTGGGTATAGAAAATTAGATTTATTTTTAGATGTATTTGTGAAGAGTTATTTCCTGGCATTCCTCCTGACAATTTTTCCAATCTACGATTCAAACTCTTCAACTGAATACTTTTTCTGTGACTAGTCGTCTTTATATCTCTGTCTTTCAAACTCCAAGTAGTAAGAAATTCGATTAATAAAGTCGAGGCATTCGGGTACAGCGAGCATCTGCCAAATTATTCACTGTATCACTGTGAGGATGGGCATGTAGCGACTGGATATGCAAGGTAGGAGGCTTGAGGCAGAGGTCGTGCTGAACCAACCGGGTGTTTTATTCACCAACATTTATATCAGACAGACTTGGACATAGACACATACTCCGGTCCAGGAGCACTGTGGTCCTAGCAGCATTACTAACAATTGGGAAGCTCTCTCGAGTGTGGTACAACTGGCCGCCTTATATTTTACTCAGGCTCTACCACCGAAACCCCTAGGGGATTCCTGCTCCTCCCATTATACATCCCCATAAAACAACACACAAAAACCTTAAAATACATTTCCCTCTATTATAAAAAACAATTAATTATACTTCCTAGTATGTTGAAACCATAGGACTAAATCAATCAATTATACTTCCTATCATTGATTCTGGTGCACTCCCCCCTACACCAATCAGCACATGGTATGACCCGGATCGTACAAATGCTGCAGACTGCTGCAGGGACTCTTGCCCGAGCACCCTGGAGAGGAGACATAGGTGAGTGACTTACACACATTTCAATTACAAGACAGCATATTCACAGTTTCACATCCGTCAGCTAAATGTATACTCATTAGAACCTTCAGGCTACTAACAAACTGGATGTTTCCCTTTTACAGGCCTGGCCCCCCCTCCTTCCCTGCTGAGGGCAACACAGGACCTGCACACCCACATGTTGTCAATATACATATTCAATAAAACATGACAATTTGTTTGTGCCTCGTTATTTACACATTACTCATGTGACCCAAAGTCAGTAATGAACATTCCCTTCATTACAATCACTCAATCTCAACCAAAACAGACGACTTCTTTTTGCAGCTGAAAGCCCTTCTCAGATCCTTGTATCCAGTTTCTGTTGAACTTTAGATTGAATTATGAATGATGTGCAAAGGCGGCCACCACGGGATCTAGTTTGTTTTGGTTTAAAGCTGAGAAGTGCTTTGCAAAAGTGGACATAAAGGCACAACACTGACTATGGTAGGTGTTTGGCATTTGGGTTAATATGGTGGAAGTCTAGGTTGATCAGTAGGATGGTCGCTGGTGGAACAAAGAAGGTTGGCATACAAGGTGGATCTTGGCAGAGAGAAAAGCGGATTAGTACTACAATCCTTGGCAAAGAATATAGACTCGCTGCTCTTGGAGCAAGTTTACTCAGCTGTTTTGTAACATTCTGAATTTTGTAAAACATACCTGAAAAAAAAGTAATAAAGCTGTTGTGATTAATGAATCTTTTCAGATCAAGCACATGAAAAAACGTTGGAACCATGAACCCAAAAAAAGTCATTTTTTATTGCAACTCCTCTTACATTTCTGACAGTTTTAATTATTTGATGACTTTACGAATAAAAAAAACTTTTTTCTTCATCAATCAGGTTCCAACTTTCTTGCATAACAGCTGACAGATCAGCTTTGCAGGATGGGACTCTTTGTTGGCCATGTCACTGGGATGTCTTTACACAAGAAAAGTTTTGAACACTCTTTGGCAATTGAATTATTATCTTTAAAAATGCCCAAAGCATCAGCAAACCTTCTTTTAATTAATTGACAATAACTCGATATGATCAATGACTGTGGAAATATGCTTGTTTTCTTTCGACAGTTGTCTTTCTTTTGTTTGAGCTGTACCAAGTTCCAGCATCATGTCCTTGTCTAATGCAGATTGATTCGTCACTAAAGATCACTTTCATCCAATCATCCACAGTCCATGACTGCTTCTCTTTAGCCCACCGTAACCTTGTTTTCTTTTCTTTAACCCACCGTAGCCTTGTTTTCTTCTCTTTAACCCACCGTAGCCTTCTTTTCTTTTCTTTAACCCTCTGTAACCTTGCTTTCTTCTCTTTAGGTGTTTCTTTTCATTTGGTTTCTTAGAAAAAGCTGACTGGGAACAACCAACATCGTTTACCACATGTTGAATTACCTTCTTGATGGAATTTTACAGTAATTTCCATTGTTTCAACCATAAATTTTATATATATATATATATATATATATATATTCCCTACAAAATGAAAGCTGCATTTTCCAAGAGGGTTAGTTCTATTTCAATTTTAATTCTATGGTCTATTTGATTTTATATGAATAATTTCAGCAATTAAAATTCACAGTTTTTTCTGTGCTCTGTCAGCATTATCATGGATAATGTAACAACACTGCCCACCTTCAGAAGAGAAAAGCAACAATTCTATTATCATTTAAATACTTAAGAGCTTTATTTTGCTCTGAAAATCACAAAATGACACCAGTTAAAATTTCTATTGACCACATTTATTACATTTAAGTCATTCAGACCTACAATAACACCACAGTACGGCTCAAAATAACTCAGGACATTCAGTCAAAACAACATCAACAACAAAAAAAAAACTCTAAATGACTTCTTATAACTGCCATTATTACCAAGAGACCAAAAATATCACACTGCCCCCATAACGTTTTTGTCCTGTGCCACCTGAAGGCAGTGTAGCCTAATCAGAATCAGGTGTGGGAGCCAATTTAAAGCGCGCGCAGGTCCCACTTGGCTCCATTTCACGTGTTTTCTCTTTAACCACAGACCAACATGCCTGGACTTTTTGTTGGATTGCTGAAAACTCGATGGGCTCAATTTTCCAGAATTTGTGTTCAACAACGAGCAGCGTACATCCGTGACAAGCCACCCAAAGATAAAATAGGCGGCGCGGTGAGTTAAATGTTAATATATTATTATTACAATATGTTGTTTTAAATTAGATGCTGGGAAATGTTGAGAAAAAGCACGCCATTAGCCCCCGACGTATTTCTTAATAAGATTGTAACTGAAGTGTCATGCTGTCCTGCAGGAATCCGGGTTCGTCCTCACTGTGATGTTTCTGACCATTCTCGGACCCTCTGGTTGGATCCTCTCTCAGTTGGACCATTATAAAGGCCAACAGTGATGGATGAAGGGCCGCCATGCATCATTTAGGCTACAACCAGTCCGCCTGCTGCTAAATGTGCCAGTTGAACCACTTCAGATGTTCCGTTTATATAATAAAACTTGAGTTGATCTTCTTTGTTTACGTTTGATATCTTTTAATTTATCTGGACTGTTGCTTGTTTTAAATTAATTTAAATTATTTTATTTGTTTCTCTTTATATTCTTTTATGTATTTTTAATGCTTCTTATACTCCCTTCTGCAATGCTTTTATTTTATCTGAAGTACTTTGAATTGTTTTGTACATGAAATGTGCTACTGTAGCCTATACAAATCAATTTGATTTTGATTTATTAACTGGTGTAGTTCAACTTGCACACCAGTAGGTGTCGCGTGTTGTCGCCGGAAGTGAAACCATTCAGTTTGCAAACAAACAGCGTCGACGTAAGGTGTCCACTGATGAGGAAGCTTAAAATCAGCAGATAATTGCATCCACCTAAAGCACCATGAAGCCTCAGCTGACCGGGACGCGGAAGGAACCGTGGGTGACCAAAGCATCCGGAGCTGAGGCTGCGCTGTCTTTCCAGGAGGAGCTTGTGGCTGTGATCCATGGAGCTTTTGAAGTAGCTGTAGAGATCGCAGTTCGGGAGGTGAAAACGCTGGTAGGGCACGCAACGAGTGACATTTGCGGAGACCTGCAGCGAGAGAACGAGTCTCTTAAAGAAAAGCTACGGAGAGCAGAGGCTGTGCTGGGCTCTGTGCGCAAGGGGGAAAGGGAGGGTGGCTCTACTCCGATTGGACTCTCCAAAGCTTTAAAGCATAGCAATGAACCTCTCCACCACAAATGTAGTCAAAGAAACCCGAATCCTGAGAGGCGCAGCGTGGATAGCGCCGGAGTCAGAGGTGATCTTCCCAGTTGTAGCGGCGCTAATCCTGACCTCCAGGATAAATACGTGAGGGGAAGTGAAGAGCGCGAATCGAGCCGTGACGCGTTGACACAATGTGACAATTCTGCAGCGTCAGAGCCGGTGAAAGAACGAAATAATGGATGCTCTGAAGGTGTGTGACGGTTACATTTACTGTTCTTTAAACCACAACGCCTTGAAGCTCACATAGTGCAGAAGAGTGTTAAAAATCTAGTTACAAAACCGCAGCCAGCTGTTGGTTCATGAACTGTTTTCACACAGGGAGATGTGAAAGTAACATGACTCACTGATTGCAACAACCAGCGTTTTACAAACCTCGCACATTAAACCAAAGTTTCAAATGCATTCAATCTCCTTTTTCCCATTTTCAGTTTGCACGTTTTTGATCTATAATGTACTCATCTGCAGCTGAATGTAATTAAAAAAAAAAAAAAAAAAAATCAAACGTCAACTTCATCCAATGGCACAAATGGATAAGAATGACCCCCTTCTTGCACATTCAGTCTGCATAATATTTCCTGTGATTTTAACCGGTTTAATTTTTACTTTGGAATTCTGAGTGTCTGAACAGCTTTCCACATTAATGCCATTCCTACAGCAGATTTAAAGGAACATTTTTTTTTTTAAGATTGCCTTTGGTTGGTCTCTTAGGGTAAAAGACACTTAAATGTGCTCAAGATTCTAGAATTGATAATGCACTATTTAGATAATACTTCTGAGGTTGTAGTAAATGTTAAAGATATAAACTTATTTTTAAAGGAACATATTCCCGTGCTTGCTTTGTTTCATTTACAGAAGTCACTGAAGAGATTTCCAGTGTGTGTGCAGTGAAGGCAGAAGGCATGAAGCCCGTATGTCGAGACCCACTTGCTCAAGACTCGACACCGCCTTCCATGATTGACGAGTCTTCCTTGCAGCAGGTCGCTGTAAAGCAGGAGGCTCCAGAGGAGGAAACGGATGCCACATCTTGCTGTCTGGACTTTATTAAAGAGGAGGATGTATGCTTGGAGGGCATGAAGTGGACACCAGAAGTGGCAGAGATTCAGAGCCAAGATTCAAAGACTCGCCTGGATCAGGGTATGTAATAAAAGATGAGGCCCGGCAAACCACTCCGACTATAAATATTCCATGTTCAGGTATTTGTATGTCGTGGAAATTCTTTGAAAAGCATTTTGGCTGTGTCAAAAAATCGTAGACGATTCAAAAGCACAAAGCAGGTTTGTAAATACACTATAGACAATACTACTATGAACTGTACTTGAACTGTAAGGCCTTCAGTAGTGTTAGTTACAACACAGTTTGTCTTTCACTTGACATCACTAAGAATTTACCCTATAGACATTTGAAACCAGGAGTCTTAAGTACACAGTCAGTTTTGCTCAAAGTGATGTTGACAGTCTGTGAAGGTTCATCCAGAAAAATGTTTTCAGGAGTTTCTTTCCTGGAAAATTTGGACGAGAGGGCCAATTTCAATCATCTCTGCAAGATCTTCCCAGCTCTCCTTTCTCTTTTTCCCCCCTCAATGGGATTCTCATCAGTGAATCGATTAAGCTGGACTTTATCAAACCTAACAAATCATTTATCAATGGGGTTGGCTTGGCTGACAGGTCGACTTTGAATGCAGCATTTTGATTGTAAAAGGTTTTGACCATATGAAGCAGAATATTTCAACCCAAACCTTTTTTATAAAAAAAAAAAAATCAGTTTAACAAGTTCATTGTTGTCTTATGAATATGTTCATCGCTCATTGCTAACATTCGGCTTCTGTGCCACTTTGCAATAACAATATTTCCAAGGTATAAACAACCGTTATTCCAGTTTTCTTTTGTATAATGAACTGGACTACATTTGGTTTTAAATAAAGAAATCGAGGTTAGGTTCATTGATAAAATCTTTTTGTAAACTTTCACGGTGAGCTAGAAGTTTTAAACACAAAATAAAGCGTGGCTTTTTATTTTAGCCAGTGGAGGAAACGAATCGGGGACCCAGCAGTTGCAGTGGTACAGCTGGGATGTCTGAATGTTATTGTGAGCTGAGCATTCATCAATCCCCTCTAATAGTTTCAAAAAGAAATGTTGACCCTCTATAATAAGAAACACAAGCATTATCTGTTGCAGGAAACGCAAGAATTTTAAAATCATGTTGGTTTTTTTTCTTGCCCATACTGTCTCACTATACTTGAAGGTCAGCTGTGTAGGATGTAGTGAATTCTAGCAGTGCCTTTTCACGCTCCATCCTTCCCATTAAAATTAGTTCAAAGTCACCACAGCCCATCCCCACATTCAAACTGTCTGGAGGAAATCAATCCTGGAATTCCATCTGTACTTACTAGTAGGTTTTGGGGTTTTTCTAACGATTAAGATCAACATGTTTCTAGAATCGACCAAGTATTTTGTTATACAGTTGCTGCACCGTTTTTAGATCTTCTATTTAAAGCTCATGTTTTGTTGTTCAAATGCAAGTTTTAATGACTTGAACAGGTCAGAACAGGTTCCTTACAGCTGCAGCTATGAGGAATCCTCCCAGGCAGAGAGAGCTATCAAAGACTTTCTAGAAAAGGCACCAAGCAGGAGTCAAAACTGGCGGGGAAACATAGAGAAGTCAGCGAGGGCCATTAAAGAGCAAGTTGTACTGCAACAAGACAGGTGTGGAAGAGGCACACTTTGTAAAATGTAAATGAAAACAAGACAATTCTTTACAGATATCACAAACCAATCATTTATCACAGTTGAACATAGAAAACATGTCAAATGTCGAGTGCAAAACATTCCACTATTTGATGAAAAATAATGAGTCATCTTAATTAGATGGCATCAGCATGTCCCCAAACAATTTGTGACGGGGCCATGTTTACCACTATGCAGCATCCCCTCTTCTTTTTAAACAATGTGGAAACTGATGAGACCAGATGCTGGACCTCTGGAAGAGGAATCTTGTCCCACTTATGTCTGAAATAGGATTCTAGTTTACCTTCTGTTTATATTTGCTGGGTGTGTTTGGCTTAATGTTGCTGAAATTACGGCAGCGACCATGAGCAAACGATCAGAAACTTCCATGTGGAAGAAAAAAATGGATCAATTTCGTGCTTTCAGGTTCTGCAGTTGTTGCTTCTGGACTTCCAACACCAGTACAATCTCATAGCATTCTGAATGGCATTAAACTACTTTAGTTATTATAGATATGATAATGTCCAAATTTACTGCATTAGATGCTTGATATTGTAATTTAGTTCAGTTTCAATGTATTCACACACAAACACACATCAATGAATTACAGTATGTATGCAGTATAAATTGAACTCCTTTATGTCTTGTTTACACAAAAATGTTTTGTGATTAAAGGCAAAGTCACTAAAAAGCCAAAAAGGGGAATGTTTTTCCTATTTTTGCAAAGTCTAACCAAACCCTATGTATTATTCAACAGCTCATCTTCCAAACCCGATCACGAGTGTCCCGCCACCCACAGATCTTCAGTCTGTCTCCTCAGAGTTTCCAAACATTTTCCAGTTGGCAGAACCACTTGTCATATCACAAGCCCCTCCACAAGTCTACGGAGTCCAGGTCCGCGCTAGCCGCCCCGTCGCCACCCTCCACACCTGTAAGTTCTGCAGTCAGAACTTCCACCTGCCCAGCTTGCTGCGGCGGCACTACGGTCAATGCCAGCAGAGGCTTCAGCAACGATGTCCGCAGCCCGTAGCAGGAAGCAAAAAGGCCAGACTGCAGATTTACCCACCGGGCTGCAGCCCCTACCGCTGCACAGTGTGCAGCCGAGAGTTCAACCGCATGGAGAATCTGAAGACCCACCTTCGCATCCACACAGGAGAGAGACCTTACACCTGCTCTGTCTGCTCCAAGTGTTTCCGTCACTCTGGAGCATTAACTCGGCACTTCCGCATCCACACTGGAGAGAAGCCGTACATCTGCGGACAGTGTGGGAAGTCTTTCAGAAACTGTGGTGGGCTCAAATTCCACCAGCGTTCTCATAGTAAGCAGCTGCAGTGATGTTTCAGTTCCTCATGTGTAACAATATCAGTGCTTTTATTTTTTAAGGAGTATCCACAATGTTTAAAAGCAGGCCTTTTTTTTATGTAAAATAGGCACAAAAAAAAAACAACAACTCTATTTGCCATTTAGTAGAGTTTAGTGGAGAATTTTCCTTATTCATAGCTGGACCTCTGGCACTGGACATGAGTAAAAGATTACATAAGTCTGAAAAAATCCTCCCGAGGATCAGTTCTCAACATTTCTGAGTGATGGCTAATATAAGAGTGATTTCATATAAATACATTTACCAAAGTATTTCCTTGGGAGTTGTACTGTCTTAAAATCACAGCAGCATTTTAACAAATTAATGGAACTATCATGAAGTTATCCTAACTGCCTACCAATAAGTCGCTTAAACATAAACTTAAATCAGCACTTGCCAAACAATAAAACACTCTGTGGCTGGACTATATTAGAACAGCTTTAGATTAGAAGATGAACAATGAGTTGTGATACTTAGTAACAATTACTGAACAGTATTTATGACACCTCGTGACATTCAGTGTGTGGAGCCTTTCAACGTCATTCCAAATGCCCTTTTTTCTTTTTAAATTGTTGGTTTTTTCAATTTAAATAAAATCACTAGATGAGCCATTTTGGGTTTCTTTTTCTAGCCATTTTTGAATAGATAATGTTTTACTTGTACAAATAGGTGTAAATGAGCTAAATAATAAGCTTTCATGATGCATGGGTATTGATGCTGGCAGAAAAGGACCTCCTGGATATCTCATAAACAATTATCATAGCTGAACTATGAAAAGTAACATGAGTGGGTCAATAAAATGCCTGGATTCCATGGAAAACTATGAATTTACTGATTAAATGATCAAGAAGAAGATTCATTCAAACTGTGCGTGATCATCTTTTTAAATAACTTCATCTCATCAAGCATAAAAATAAAGATGGCTTCGAGACGTTCAGGTTCCCATTAGAGGACGATAAAGAATATACAGTGACACTGGGAATGGACATCAACAAAAATCTTGTAACCAAAGACTTGTAGGTGCTGTGCAGTCAACTGTACTGTATGTTTAACACAAACAAAACATATTCTTGTGTTGAAATACAGTTCTTTCAACTATAAATGTAGCTCACAAGATGATTATTGTCAGTCAAAAACATTTGTTTCTGACGTGTTCTTTTATCATTCGCCTGGCTGTCCCCATCAACAAGTTTAGATTGAATAAAGACTTCCAGTGCTGTGCAAAAGAAAATGTGGATCTTTGCCGAATTGTTTTTCATACGTAGACACCATACTGGTTTATTTCTTGAGTTTTAAATATCTTGGATCAAAAAAGTAAAGAAATAAAGAGTGACTCAAGGCTTTTGCTCAGTACTGTAGGTGTGAAAAACGCATTAAATACGCACACTACATAATTTTGAACTTACTTGTCTGGTTAATCTATAATAAAACTTCCTTTCTGCATTACTAAACAACACACTTGCATCGTTGTGTCATCAAACACATCGCACTTAAGACAACATGTACCTGTACTTCCCTCTGTAAGTACTCTATATATCAGTTGCTGTAGCTGCTAAAAATTTGATTTAATACTTAACTGAATCATTCCAGTATCTAAATAGATAGTCATGCCTCATCACACCCAACTTATCTGGTGTTGATAAGAAGGAAGGCCAATGTAGGAAGGGGGCCGATGTGTCATGATGTGCTGTTGGCTAAATCTCACTGAAGTGAGAACACTATGTTCAAGGATCAGGGAGCACAGTACAACAAAGTACATCAAAGCCTTTGCTCCCAAGTAGCAGTTGTGTGTTAATTGATAGTCTACTTCTAAGTGCTCTCCTCCATTTCCTCCAATAATTCCATCTTAGTGGTTCTTCCTCTTCTCATTTTGTTTCTTTGTGTTTGTTCTAATATAAATACAAAGCTCAGCTTTCGTCCAGAGGAACACAACTGTTTGATCACCGCTGTGAGAACAGACTTACTCAACAGATCGTTAACAGCTGATTATTACATTAGATGCCACTAACACTGACTTCAGTTCCCCTGCTGCCTTCTCGTCTTGGTATAGAGTTACTTGATGGAGTTCCTTCTTTACAGACAGACAGACAGCAGTGTACACTCCTTCCATTTCTCATCATCTTATTTGCAAATAGAGGACTCTGACCTCTCAGTGTGATAAGCAGATCAATATGAACTGATTTGTGTGTTAAATGAGTAATGTCATTTTGTAAAAAAATGCAAATTTGACAAGATAATCCTTGATTTTCATATTCAAGCACATAATTTCAGAAAGTTTGTTATTCCTGCAAAGGGGACATCAAAACTCTTACAATATCTTACAATCAAATCTTACAATAAGTATTTTTCAAGTCTGTTTTCTCAACATCGATTTTTTTTCACCTCATACTTTGAGCCACATATGAACACCAAACTTTCCAGTTTTAATCCCAAATTCCCCAAACTTCTGAAGATTTACTCTTGTGTCATTCAAACCCTGATTCATATCACATTTCATCAACAATTAATATTCACGGGCTATTGAAAGTCTTTTCCACTGTTCTGAAAATGTACAAAACTCCATGTTTTCAAAAGTAAATGCATTATCTGGATAAACAAGGGTAAAGAGCAACGTTTAATCAGATGATCACGCCTGTTCTGCTGCACACACTCGAAGTGTTTGTACCTGAGAATAACCATAATCAGAAAAATAAGCATTTGCATTATTCAAGTACATTAGAAAGTTAACAAATCAACAAATACAACAAACAATTTGGGAAAATACACATTTTGTATTGCTGTTAAAAAGAGAACGAGCATGACTTTCATATAGTAACTAAGATAAGTTGTCGGATGTATGACTGTTCATATGAGGTGTACAAAAGTAAAGTTTATAAGTCATCTTGATTTGTTTGTGTGAAAAAAAAAAGTGAATTAATGTGGCTTGAACAAAAAAATTGGTGAACAGGACTGCTGACCGGAGGCCTAAAGACCAGTTCACAAAGAAGTGAGATGTTGTTTTGTGACATCCATGTTGAGTTTAAATAGAAATATTTATTTTCCCCATCTGAACAGGTAACAAGAGACAAAGGAAAAAAATATGGGATTTCAGGTTAGCTGACCGAAGAATCCCAAAGGCTCTTGGAAGAAACTAGACAGAATTGGTAATTTATGTGATAATCACTATGTTGGGGATGGATATAATAAGCTCTTGAATGTGCAAATATTGACATCTTTATTGGTATTATCTATCTATCTATCTATCTATCTATCTATCTGGATGATGATCCTCCCACTCTGGGATCCACTGTCTTGGACTTGTTCCCCTTCTCTGCTATCAACTGTTCGTCCTGGATTAGACAAGGAAGCCGACGTTCTCCGAAGAAGACATTGCTAGCGGAGATTTCTTGTTCCATAAGCAAACCAGCTGGTGTTTTCTCTGCAGATTAGCCGCTCTGTTTGGACAGGTTACTGCACACGCAGGGAGGGAGGCTGCGGTCATGTTGACCGAGCCGGCCACATCTGAGGGCTCTTCCTTCCTGCAGGCTTATGATGTCGGTGGGACTCGCTAGTTTTGCCTGATCGTCTCTCAGCTCCTCCGCTGCTACATTAAGTTTGGCTGTTGTTGGACTCTCTCTGCTCGGAGTAAGTTGTCTTCTTCGCCTCCGGACGCTAATTTTCGCAGGACTGCGGTTTCTGTGGATGTACAGTATGTGCAGGGGTCTGGCTCTGCTGTTTGGCAGCAGCTCTTAGGCCACAGTGGTGATTAGCACCAGCTGGAGGAGGCTTCTTCCAGCTGTGGCTATTCGTGGTTAGTTATATTTCCTATTTCACTACAAAGTGAGACCTTGAAGAGGATTAACTGACTTAGAAGTTAGCTATTCAAATAGTAACACAACGTTGAGAATGGATTAACTTAAACAAAACCAATATATTGTGTAATCAGAACAGTCCCTTGTGAAATGGTTGCTTTCTTCTTTCTTCTTCTTTCTTTAAAGAAAACTCTTCTATTCGCTACTCTTGACTTTGATCATCAGATGTGCTGATATATTTAGCTGATGCTTAATACTTGGGCTGATTTTTGGGCTGACTTGGCTTCTTTAAGGACATCTCAAAGCTCTTCTTTGGATTACGGCTGCCTTTAGTTCCGTTCTCTGTCAGGATGATCCCACACTGCTTCAGTAATGTTGAGGTCCGGGCTCTGGGGAGGATTCATCCTTCCATGAGACCTGTTGCCACTGATTTTCAGTCCACTTCTTGTGTCATTTGGCATGGCTCAGCCTTTTCTCAAGAACTGGACTGAAAATGAGGAAAAAAGCAGCCAATGTCCAGAAAGCCTGGAGAACTGTAAGCCTTGACATAGCTCATTCTTTTCAAGGGCTGGACTGAAAGTGAGTGACTTTAAAATACCTTCTGAAAGCCTGGAGAACCATTGCTCAAGACCACTTTATTTCCAAAAAAAAGCAAAATCCCTCCTTGAAAGCAAAATATAAAGGAAAAAAAACGAGGTGCTTAAAAGACATTTTTGCACTGTGTATGTTCCATGTAACATATTCCAACAAAACTAAATGTTCTGTATGCTGGTGCTGTGGTACATCTCCACTTCTCAAATAATCCATTTGAGAGTGATTTGTAATAGCATACATACATTGTATATGATCTGTGCCTGAAAATGGATTAGAAATTAGCATAACATCGCATAAGGTTACATTGCTTTTGCTCGTTTGAAGGCTTTAAGTGCTGAACTCTACTATAAGAAAGTACATCTCCTCAGTGCGTGGGTGACATTTACAAGTCAAGTTTTTTTTTTTTAGCCTTTTAAATTGCTTCAGCTTTTGAATCCTCTGCTGTCTTTTTCTCACTGTGTCAGGGATCACGATGCACAATACCGGAGCCTTCCAAGATCCTACCCAGGGTTCAGGTGAACGGGGTGAGCTGGTCCATTCGTTATCTAAAGAGACAACTGGGTCTCCAGATGCCTCTGAGTTGGGGAGTCCTCGCTGTGCACCGAACTTTGACCTCTTCAACATGGTCATGTCCTACAAGAGAATGGCTCTGTTCCTCGAACCAGTTGTAGATGCAGTGGAGCTCATTCGCTACTTGCTCGGGTGTGTATGCGTGTTCGTCGCTTGTGTGACCATCTTGTGATTTCCATATTTACACTGAAGTATTCATAGTCTTCTGCTTTTTTTTTTTTTCTTTTTTTAAAATCACTCAGATGGAAGATGCCACTGTGCTCTCTGCTCGTTTGCATAGTCCTTAATGTCTTCTTTTGCACAGTCACTGAAGGTACGAGTAGCCATTAGGCATCAGTATAGATGCAGCTGTCTTCTAATGTTCTAAAAGACTTGTGAATAATTAATTAACTTGTTGCTCTGCTTGCCTGTCTGGCAACAGTTGGGTGGTTCACAGTGGGTGCGGTTGCCGTATCGGCGCCTGCTGCCCTGGGTTACCTGCAGGACAGGTGTGGGGGCAGAGCCTCAGAAGCTGAGCTCCAGAGGAGGCGCTATCATGCTGTGCACCGCCGAGACCTGCAGACGGTCCATCTCACCAAACAGGAGGCCATGCTGGAAGTCAAAGACCTGTAAGATGAAAGCTGCTGGCTTTTATTAATCCTTTGCTGATGATCTTCTCAAAAAAAAAAAAAAAAATATGTCGGTGACATCAGGGCAAGTTCAGTCAGCTATTACCTTAATGGCCTTAATGTTTCAGCGCTAATGTACTAAGAAAGCTGCCCGTTTATGTGTGCACTCATCTTTGAGGCTTTCTTTTAGCTGAAGACCGTTCACATTTGAAATGTAACTCCTCTTTGTCTCCTAGAAGACAAGCTTGTAGACCAAGTTCTTAATTATCTGCTTCTTTACGATCTGTCATCACCACCGCACAGTAAAATAAAAGAAAAAAAGCCATGTTTGGTGCGGGGCCTCAAACACTATCCGCTGTTGCCAACATATACACGTGCTTTAAAGCATTTATGTGCAAGACTCACCGGTTTTCTAAGGCTTTTACTTGCACCTTTTGTGGAGAATTCAATCTGTAATTATCTAATTGAAAAAATCTGTCAAAGTCTTTTAACAAAGACAACATTACTACTTATCCTTGTTTTTGGCTGGACTGTAGTTTTCTGTCCAGCACCATAAATTCAGTTGTCACTGATAAAGTGATGAAGTTACACGCCAGCTGAGTTTTGGCCATTTTCCACTGGCTCCTGCTCTTTCAAACTATTTTGGTGTGCACTCTCAGCAAGCACACATGCAGAGCCACTATGATATGATAATCTTGGTGAGTTCTAAACACTCAAAATTATTAGTCCACTGCGCAGTGGTGAAGCTGACATTGCGCAGCGTCTACACATGCAACACATGCATACAACTGTGAATACCTCTAGTGTACCAGATGCAGGTGGAGAAATTCAGGATTTCACTTTTCAGGCTCTTGACAGGCCCAGTAACAAATTTCTCGCACATCCACAGTCCTGCAATATGCTTAAAGTTCAGCGTTTTGCTTGGTTTTACTTGTGTGCCTGCCTGTGCATGCATATATAACATTTCTACATGGTATTTGTTCATGTGCTGGTGAAATACATCTTACATGGTTGTTCTTACACTGTGTGTGTTTTTGTGTCTTCAGGTTGAAGCACCTGGATGACATGCTGTCCTCTGCTTGTCGGTCAGCAGAAGCTGTTTACAAGGTTGTGTATTGGGATAATCACAGCACGTCATCAAGGTCTGAATGTACACACACACATGCACAAAAAAAGACTAGTGTATGTTTTTATATCCCTATGGGGATTCTCTATTGACACAATGTGTTCCCTAGCTCCTTGCAGGGGTGTTTTGCAGGGTATTCAGGGGTATATAGATTATACCCACTTATAAATCTCCTCTTATGTACAGCTCATTGCTAAAAGTAAATTTTTGTTTTGACCTGCCTGCCTTTGCATTTTATTGGATACCATTTCAATTGATGGGTTTATTAGGTTTACACATTTAGGCCACTAATTTTGTGCTGATACTTGAATGATTTTTGGTTGAACTCATTGGTTGTTATCATTTGTAACAGGTGCTGCTTGAAAAAATTAGAAAGTATTGTAGAGAATACCCACCTCCTCTAGGCACCACTACACCACTGCCTGAACATAACTATAACCAAGTTTTAACCCTCAAACTTAACTTCAAACATGCGGGGAGTGCCATGGGGAAACCATGACATATATACACTGTGATACCACGAGGGGCAAGTTATCAGCAGGGCAGTTCAAGTAGTGCGAGGACACCAGTTTTCAAATAAATTTCACGTTTTAATTTTGTACTTGGGGAAGTTAACAAAGGGTATCAAAGTTCAGAACTTAAAACAAAGGTCTTCTTTGTAAACATTCAACATAAATCTTGGCCCGTGGCTCTTTAAAGGGGAACTTAAATGAATCTTCTTCAAACCAAAAGTCTTTTCAATAGAAATCTTCAATTGCTCAGTCTCTCTGGCAGTGTTCAACAAAGGCACTCACACGTATTTCCAGGTAAGTAATTCCCAGGCATTCCACTGTGAAAGAAACAGTCCATAAGAGTTTCCACAGTGGAAGGATCCGTCCACAAGCAAATCTCTCCCCCCTTGAGCTCAAGCAATCATCAGCCCTTAGTGGCCACAACTGTGTTGAGATGCCTTGTGGAGAGGGGTGCAGTTCTCAACTCCACCATCAGATGGAGCCATGGCGAGTTGTGGTTGGAGCCATCTCACTGGAACGTAGCACCCATCCACGATGCAGCCTCTCGTGACATCACAACACACACACACACACACACACACACGCACGGGCAAAACCCGGTGCTGGTGCCGCCCAACCCCGCCCTCACCCTCTTTTTTTTTTTTTTTTGTACCCCACCCCCCCCCCCCCCCCCGCGATGCCGGCCCGGGCGCCTGCACCTCTGTGGCCGAAACGCAGTCGCGGTCCGACACTGAGGCTGGCGCCCCCAACCCCCCTACTGCTCACAGAGACATGTTGGACTTCACTGTGCGTTGTGGTGGGAGCATCGGTGTAATGTAGTGTTAGGTTAGCAGACTGACCTGTCATTATTTCCTTCTCTGTCCGTTTTCACCCGTTTGGTCCATCACCACCTGTAGCCTAATACTGTGCTGCCTCATTCTGTCTTCTTCACTTTCCCATTAGTACTATTATTGATACCACGTTCGTCGCCCTCTGGCACAGAAACACCTCCAATATCTTTCTGTCCGTATCCATCAGGAGAACGAGCCCAGTACAAATGTTTTGGTCAAAATCCTCACTTTAGGTCCACCAAAGGCATGAATATGCAGCGTAAATGTTGCTGCATCGAAATAACACGATGTTTCTTTGCGTAATTAATTATTTCCATCCACACGACACGAAATGCCATCAAACATCCTGTTTTCTGTGTTTATTTGAAAGCCGCACGCATTCATCCCCCTCACTAAACATGTCCCGTTTCAGCAGTCAGGTTGCTGGGTGATTTCTACAACAGCTTCAGCCAATGATGGCCAGGCCCTGCGTAAAGCGCTTCCCCTCGCTCCATCGCATTTCTTTCCTATTGGTCAACGGAGCCCAGCTCAAAGAGAGGCTTCCTTCAAGCCATGAGGAAAAGGCTCATGTGTAGTTTTTCCTGTAGAATAATCTACAGTGATCGTTTAAGAAAAAGTGCAGTTTGCAGGCGTTGCTTCAGGCAAATCACCAGGAATGCTAAGGGGTTAAGGCAGTTAAAATACAATCAGGTGCTACGGTAAAGTACAAACATTCAAGAACAAATCATAGATATATATATATTTTTTAATACTTTATTGTGTCATAATGATTACACTTGACACTTTTTTTTGTTATCACCCTGTGAGTGAATGAAAGGCTTGAAATCACAAATGACCGACCAAGCAGTAGCGGCTCGTGGTCTGGAAAATAGGCGGGGCAGATGATCTGCGTTATCAAAATGCAAGCTTTTATGGAGCATACGCAATAGGCCAATAGTCTATGCAACCATACGTAGGGGGCGAGGGGGGTGCGCACTCGCATAAAAGTCTGCCATACAACACAAACAAAAGCCACGAAGCTGTCAACACATTGTTTACTGTCTCAACATTGCTTTGCTCATCAAGCTAAGATATTTCATTAAATCACTCCCAGTTTCCCATTTTGCAAAGACTTCGTTCACAATCACTTAAACTTTGTAAGATAGCAACTATAAAGTAAAATCTTTACCTGCCACAAACGTGAATCCGGATTAAACAGCCAATATCCTTCATCAAATCCGACATAGTTATCCGTTTTATCCAACAAGTTTGTAGGGGAATTTGGCGGCACTGAAGTTCCTACTGGCTAGATGGGCGGAGTAATATATTTCTTAAACCCTTTGAGTCCTTTCCATGTCCAGGGAAAGTCATACATCATATCAGGGCAGATCATACACCTGCACCAATAGCATCTATACAGGCGCGCTAAATGTAACATGATATTATGCTACGTAGGGGCCTACAGTGATTCTGATTGGTAGAATGTGCTCGAGAGTTCGGCGGGGCCGGGCTTAGCTGAGAGCAGACCAGGCATCTGCCCTGGCCAGTGGCCATAGATCTAACGTTAAGCAGCCACACTGGAGGTAGGCTATATTTCAGCGAAAATAAAAACAGATTCCACTCGCAAAGTCCGTCACAAGCCACAATATGGTGTAATACGATTCCCACTGTGATTGAAGTTGAAATAAATATTTTAATTATCTTTTTTTTTTTTTTTTTTTTTTTTCACTCCCCCGCGATGCCCACAAGTATAGTGGGCTCCTCTTTTTGGACTTTATCAATATCTAAATATACCACAGGCTAATCATTCCCTTACGTGGTCTGGATGTGTCTCTCTTCCAGGTTCTACGGGGGCATGCTGATAGTGGCGTGTCTGCTCTACATCGCTCCTGTGGGCTGGGTGTTCGCTGGGCTCAACAGCGCCATCTTCCTGTGGAACAAAGACTTCTACAGAGGTTTGTTCCTTTTGTCTCAAACAAGATTAAAAGTAACAGTTGTCTCCTAGAACAGAGTGGAGTTTCTCATGTGCTGTCCTGCTCTCCAGTTTTATTGGACCTGAGGAAGCTGTTCCACATGGGTCAGACCCACTCCTCAGAGGGGGTGAGTGAAGAACAGGAACAGGGCAACTTGCTGGACAGGACCCCTACACCTATTAGCCTGGAGGTAAGAGAAATGACCGCGGTGGAGGCAAACGTGGATGTGAGTTTCCATGCTAAAAAATTCATCTGTTGTGATTCACATTAAAACCAACGACAGCTGTAAGCCTCTTACTCCATTTATCCCATGAGCTGAACTCTGCATTTATAGCAGTATAAATCCATGTGTGGACTTGTTCCTCTCATCTGTGGTACCACTGTCTTTGTTATGACTTTATTTTCCATCAAAGAGCTGGACAGGGGCTCAATTTAGTCCGGCTTAATGTGTGACAGCAAGGCAACAGTAAACTGAAAGCCTTACTGTTCACATTTATTTGTGATTTTGGTTTTAGATTGTTTGTTCAATATCCCAGTTGTTTCCATGACTGCTGTCCAGGGTGCTGATTCTGGGACCAACAGGTTTTTGTGAGCTGTTTGGCTTGCACTTGAGTATTCATGTATGAATCTGTGTTTATTTGATAACAGGACTTATCTCCTGGCAGCGTAGAAGAAGCTGAGGAGGCTGAGCCAGATGATGAATTTAAGGATGCCATTGAGGTAAATAAAGGCCTAAAATTTGATAAATTTTGTTATCAAATCTGTTAGATATTCATAGTCACAGACCCCCTGCCTTAATCTATAATTCCTTAGTCTGACCGTACAAGCCAAATTAATTCATCTTGAAGTTCTCAGCTAATTTTTTACAGGGTGTAATGAGCAGGTAAAGCTTGAATTGCCCCAGCAAAGTGCCTTTATGTCGCTCCTCTAACTGGATCAACCCTGCCTGTAACTCCCTGAAGTCGTTCTTTCTTTTCAAGCTAATGTCATTTCTTCCAAATGGTGTGATGGTAATTACAGAAATGTATTTTTTTAGATGACTGATAAGTGATTTTTGCAAACAACGTCGCTCGAATGCTACATTACACATTTAAAAGACTGTTGTTTACCCATCACAGTATTGGAAAATAAAGCCACTCTATGTTGATGATACACCTCCCGTTTTATATATCTATATTTTTCCCTTCTGCTGTCGTCCGAACTCAGGAAAATCCAGTTTCCCTGCAGGTGAGTTTTGATTAGTGGAGGCGGTGAATTTGCACTTTACTTTCACTACTTTACAACTACTTGACACATGAACTTCATGTGTTGTAAGCTAGCGTGTGGTTACCTTGTAGTGTGGTTTCTTTGCTTTTTGAAGCATGGTTATGTGTATTTTCATGGACAGTCATCCCAAATGTCGGTCCTTGTGTGTAATATTGTTCTTGTGTGTTGTTTTGTTTCCTGACAAGGAAACCCCTTTGGTCTTATTGGTAAGTGGATTCTCTCCATCAATCCATCCATTCATCTTTAGGTTTTGAATTAGTGAAATCAGCTTTTGCTTCCTTGACCCCTTTCTAGTAAGGTGTCCTCATTAAGGATTCTTTGTGTTAGTGTGTTTTGATTGAGAGCATGTTGTGAGGTTTCACTTTTTGAATCATAGCATGTGGATAGATTACTTGGAGCACAAAAACAAACATATTTCTAAGGTTTTACATATCAGGACATGATGAATAAAATCATCTGGTGCTTACCAGGTCTTAAGTGAGATCCATCCAACCTCAGATGAACAACAATACATATACAACAATAATAATAATAATACATTTTACACTTTAATGAACAAAAACTAAGCCAAAATACAGAAGTTGTGTGGGAAAAACTAAGTAACCCCATGATTCAGTAAGTTGTAGAAACTGCCTTTAGAAGCAGTAACTTGAAGTAATATTCTTCTGTATGACGTTATCAGTCTCTCACATCGTTGTCGGAATTCTGACCCACTCTTCTTTAAAACGTTGTTTCAGTTCTTGAGGTTTGCAGCATCAGTTGATGCCCTTTTTCACACATTCTGTAGATCTGCTTGCTGTGTTTGGGACCATTGTCCTGTTGATGACCCAGTTTCAGCCAAGCTTTAGCTGTCAGACAGATGGCCTCACATTTGTCTCTAGAACACTTTGGTATACTGAGGAGTTCATGGTGCACTCAATGACTGCAAGGTGCCCAGGTCCTGTGGCTGCAGAACAAGCCCAGATCATCAGCCCTCCACCACCGTGCTTGACAGCTGGTATGAGGTGTTTGTGCTGATATGCTGTGTTTGGTTTTCTCCAAACGTGCTGCTGTGCATTATGAGCAAACATCTCCACTTTGGTCTGGTCTGTCCAAAGGACATTGTTCCAGAAGTCTTGTGGTTTGTTCAGATGCAGCTTTGCAAACCTAAGCTGTGCTGCCATGTTCTTTTAAGAGAGAAGAGGCTAACTGAGGCCTGTAGAGTCTGAGATGTAGCTCTTGGGTTTTTGACCTTGCGGTGAACTTGCTGGGACGTCCACTCCTGGGAAGATTGAAAGCTGTCTTGAATGTTTTCCACCTGTGAATAATCTTTCTCTCTGTAGAATGATGGACTCCAAATAGTTTGGAAATGGCCTTATAACCCTTCCCAGATTGATGGGCAGCAACAGCTGCTTCTCTAAGATCATTGCTGATGTCTTTCTCCTTGGCATTGTGTTAACACACCCGAATGCTGCAGACCAACAAACTGCTTTTATAGAGGTGTTCAGACCTCACACACAGCCTTGGTCTTTTGGCTTATTTTTTGTGAAATAAATATTGACACATGGTCTAATATGCCAAATGTTGTTGTTTTGTAGTTAACCTTGTAAGGACCAGATGATGTGTTTAATAACGAACCATACCCGATAATGGGCGTTACTGAACTAACCATTTATTGAAGCTTCATGTGTAAAAGTCAGATAAGAGTAACTTCTCATCTGTCTGACAGCAAGAAAATTAATTAATTTCTGTCCCAAACTGTCACATTCTTCATTTCAGTACAACAAACATAAACTGGTTATCTTGTTCTCCACAAGCCCAGTTTGTTGAGGTGGTTTTCTCCTTTTATGTCCCCATACCTTCTGGTCCTTTTGTGTGACATTTTTGTTTCAAATACAGTTGTAGATGTGCCTTTTTAATGAGTTATGTTGTACAAACCCGACTGCCTTGCCTTGGTTGACAAAAAGTTAGTATAAACCTTCACTAAATCCTGTTTTTGGTACGTATTTGTTGTTAAAGAGATCAAGACGAAGCAAATTAAATAAGGGAGGCTGGTGGCCTTGTTGGCTGTTAGATAATGTCTCACTGTCTGTCCTGCTCCTCTCTGATCATCGCATTAGTAGACATAGTACTTAGGGTCACCTTAGTCAATTTATACCTACAGTATCTAAAAAGTTCAGCATTGGTAATCAGGTTTAGATCGGTTTCAATCCTGAGTTCCAAACCCCAAAAGATAATCTCAGATTTCCTGAGGAGTTTGTAACCACCTTTTCTTTTGTTTGTACCTCTCCTCCCTCCTCTTTCTCTCCCTAAGGAGGATGACGATGGGCCTCTCGGTGCTCCAGAGTATGACACCATCTCTGAAAATGGTCTCCTGAGTCGCAACGAACCAATACGCAGCAAAGTGTCCAAACTGACAGAGAAACTGCGTAAACGCTACCCGACGGTCAGCACGGGTCAGTCTGCTCTCACTCATCCACTGATTTCATCCTTTTTTTAAAAATTATTTTTAAGCCTCAGTGATAAAGCAAATTTTTCTGTATGTTTTCTATCTTATTCTCCACATTTTTCCATCTCTCTTGGTTCAGCTCTCTGTTTGTCTCCACAGGCAACTGTTCTAGCTGCAATGCCGTCTTCTCAGTTCTGAAGAAGAGGGTGAGACTGAAAACACATTACAAGAATTTGGAATATATTCACACATCACCTGAGTATCAAATTCAATTTTAGCTTTTTTAATGGCACCAGCTACAGACAGTTTTCTCTTTGTGTTGCAGAGGAACTGCAGTAACTGTGGCAACAGCTTCTGTTCCCGATGCTGTTCCTTCAAGGTGCTGAGATCTTGCATGGGGGCAACGGGTAAGAATGATTTGTTGATGTGGATTGATGAAATTGCTTTAGAGCAGCATAATGTAACATCATACTCGTTATTTCTTGGAGTTGTGGTCCCATTTTCTCATTTTTGTTTCCTCCTCAGCCCCAGAAGCACAGAGAGAGACTGTGTTTGTGTGTGCTACATGTAATGCCTCTCTTAGCAAGTTACAGTGAGATGGCATGTTAATTTTCTCCCAAGAGCCCTTCACTGAAACCCAAACCCACCTGCATTCAAGTAAAGGCACACACATCTGTCAAGATTTCACCCACACGGAACTCCAAACCTCCTCCTGCCTTTACCAGCCGCATCCCTCATCCGCCTCTCTTGTGGGATTTCTGCTGTAATGTGTTAGATATTTCCTGTTTGAACTGTCAGTGACTGGACCTTTTGAATCAGGGAGGTTTAATACAGAACAGAAAAAAAAACAATCAAAGGACCTGCTTTCTTTCCCCTCTCTGAGCAGAGAGAAGTACAAATCCTGCACAGTGGAGTCCCGGACTGAGCCAGTTGTGTTTGGTATAAACGTAACGGATGTCAGTACCTCAGCACAAAAAATCTGTTCCATCTTGTGCGGCAGATAAATTGTACAAAGGAATTCTCTAAGAGAAAAAAACTTAAGGCTCCTCTGTAAATTTGACATACTTTTAGATTGTTGCTGAGGTGAAGGTGTACCCCAATTTAAACAAGTTGAGTTTTGCACTTGGCCTTTTTCCAGCCAAATGAGTCAAAATGTTTGCACAAGTTTACTGTCCTAACACATTGTGACTTTGAGCTGTCAACGGTGTCAGGTTATCAGGTTACTTCAACTATCTGACTTCCATTTGGTTTGTAGACTAATATTTGACATTTGCGACCGGAATACTCCCCCCGGTGACTCGAACTGTGCTTTATCCCTGCCTGTGTTCTTGCGAGCTGAAGGAGCAGATATGCAGAATAAACATGTAAAAAATAAAAAGTTAAAAAGCACGAGCTGCTGTGAATTACATGGAAGACAAGAAGACGGTTATCTAAAAGTCAAATTGTTGAATCTTTCCGTTTGTCATATTTGCTGTGTGAACGATTAATCTTATTGGAGTACCGTGGCAGCCCAGATGTCTAAAGGTCCCAGATGCTTCTCCTCTAACTGGATAAAATGGTTTGAATGGACAGAAACCAGCTGAAACTGTCTTAACAATCTCACTCTCTTGCAAGCAGGACTTGACTTGAAGAAGCGATTTGGAGGCATTCAAACCCAGGAAGTTGATCCTGGTGGCAAAGTCATTTTAATCATGATTCAGACACAGATGATTGTAACTGTTTGCTTTGCTTTTATGGTAATCTTGTATTCACTGTCCCTGTAAATTGTTCTAACTGTTGTATATCAAATATATTTAATTTTAATCTCCATAAAGTGCAAGTTATCATTTGACATGGTGATTATTTCTGTATATACAGGCTCTTATGTTAAAGTTTAAAAAGTTCCGCAATTGAAATAAACTGAAGATTTAATGTACTGAAAGTGAGGAGATAAGTATTGTCTTTTTGACATAGCAAGAATTTTATAAGCAACTAAAAACACAATTGTAACCACATTTTAATGCTTTTTTTTATTTTATTTTAAATTTTAATTTGATAACCTCTCATAAAAGTTTATTTTGAATTCTGTTTTCAAAGTATTTCTTTTTTCCCTAACTGAGCATGGACATGATACATCCGGTCAATAATTTAGTCTTGATGGCTTGTTTTTGGCAGCTTATATGTGCAGGGGGCACACATATGTGATGTTAGTTTATGAAACCTAAAGTAAGTAACTTCAGTGTTTTATTTTGGTCAAGTTCGTAGTGCAGGTTCAATCTTTAAAGCTTTGGTATGTCTATTAAGTTATTAACAATTGATACATTATCATTGTGTAATGGGAAGTAGGTAAATCCTAATGATGAACCCAGAGAGAATTATCCGCTGACACTGCAGGTCTTTTGCTGTCTTCAGAGGGTTTTACGTCTCTTTATTTCAGACCTACTCTGCTGATCCCTCACAGGGGCGTGGCAGGAAACCACGTGAAGAGGGGAACAAACCTTCACAGCAGACCATCTTGAGTTGGTGGGAGAAACACAAATATAATGAATACTACTAAATACCTCGGTGTTATGTTGGCTTAACTCTCAATTGAGAAAGCTGTTAAAACAAAATCTTCAAAGAAATATTTAAGTTTTATTGACAAATACACATTAAGCTGCTTATTTTTTTTACACATAATATTAAACAATTTCTCAAAGCTCATCACCTGTATACAACTGTATACTTGTTGATATGATCTAAATTTCTCTTTCGATTGACTATTTCCATGTCTCATTGGACCTGCACCAAACAAAAGTTCCAGCATCATCTCCTTGTCCTGTGTAGATTGCTGAGTAAGCGCTGAATATCACTTCCATCTAATCATCCACAGTCCATGACTGCTTCTCTTTAGCCCGCTGTAACCTTGTTTCCTTCTGTTTAGTTGATGGTTTATGTTGAATTTATTCCTTCAGCCAGTTTCTAATATTTTGGTTACAAACATTGACTCCTGTTTCTGTTAGTTGGTTTTTCATGTCTTTTGTTGTGCATTTCTTTTCTTTTCCGTCCCGATCCTTTGACCTCTTCCGTGGTCTCCCTGCATGTCTCCCTTTTACAATCTTCCCATTTTGTTTGTACTTGCTGGGACTGGGAACAACCCTCAACTTTTGCCACACTCCAGGATGAATTGCCTTGTTGAAGGAGTTTTTATAATTCTTTCTATTGTTCCGGCTGACAGCTCTTTGATTGGGACCCTGTTTCTTGCCAATCAACCTGGTGCAACAGCTCCATAAGCTGTTTTTTTTCCCCAAGAAAAACAAACTTTTACAGAGCGAACATGTCCAGCGGATAAAATAATTTTGTTCATATCTATGAGTGATGGTTTCATACTTTTGGCAGAAGATATAACAAGTGTGATTTTCCTGCCGTGTAGGGTTAATATTTTTTGCTATGATAAATTAGTCCCTCCTCACTTTGAGCCTGTAAAAAAGCTGTACGATCGTAAGCCCCGCCCATCCGGCTCATCCACCAATTTAACCCCGCCCTCCCCCTCCTCCTTGTCCCACTAAAGCGATTTCATTGCATGCAGGGACTCTCCCCCACGGCCACGGATGGCAACATGGCGACAGAGGTAAGACCAACATTCCTGCCTGTTTTATTCCTCACCCATGTTTCGGTGCCCAGCCTGAACAGTACCATTATCATTAAAAGAGAAACAGAAAAACCGGCGCGGGTGCAGTTAACACGGTCAGTGAGGGCATCGAGCCTGTGTCACCATTCAGTTCCTCCCCCCGTGAACGTGGATTGACCGTGCCCTACATTTTCAGGGCTAGTAGTTTTCTCACTCTTTTTTTTTTTTTTTTTTTTTAAATGAGAAAAAACAGTACATTTGGGATCTTGAAAGTCAGGTGCGCGACATGAAGGCAGAAATGAATCAGAAACTGCAAATCGACGCGCAGCCCCCCCACTCCCGCGATGTTAAGCTGTTTTGGTGAAAGCAGATCTGTTTTTGTCTGTTGATCGTTAATCTGCTGACAGGCCACCGTTTGACCACCGTCCACACACAGGCACGCGCAGGAAAAGCTTTCAGCACCATGGACAGAAGCCACGCCGCCGGCCTCTTTTGCCTTCATTGATGCTAAATGAATTTTTAATGCACTACTCTGGTTCAGCCAACACACCCCCTGATATAATCAAGAACAGCAGCATATTTGTTAGTAATCTGTAATGTTTGGATGACCTCCATCAGTCTGCCTCATCTTGTTTCCCCTCATCGATCGGTTGTGAGCTGTAGTGAAATGCAGGTAATTCTTCCCTCTAAGACCAGAGAGAAAGAAGAGAAATAATCTACGTGTGTGTGTTTGCATAAGATACTATGTCTACTACTGGGCTCTGCTCCAACAGTCAACAAGGCAGGAACAATTGTAGACACTGAGCCACAAAGTGATTGATCACATTCTGTCTGCTCCCACTCGATCATCCTACACCTCCAAATCAGCTTCAGTTTGTACACATTACAAGTGAACAGGAGCTCAGAGATGTGCATCAAGGGATAGAAGTCTCTCTCTGAGGGCTTATTACACAGACACTGTATTTACCCTTGCTGTGTCATTTCCTTGTGTTTGATTTGTCCTCCTCAGTTTCACAACCTGCAGGATTTGAGGCACAGTGCATCTCTGGCCAATAAAGTATTCATCCAGAGAGACTACAGCGAAGGAACAGCATGCAAGTTTCAGACAAAGTTTCCCTCTGAGCTGGAGAGCAGGGTGAGGAACCCCCTGTGTTTTTTTTTCATCCATGCTACCTCCTCTTAGTATCTATTTTTCTCTGGTAGAAGTGCATCCACAGATTGGAAAGTAATGTTTTCCCCACTGCCATCTATGGAAATCAAAGTTAGACACGATCAAAAGTGGCATAATCATCCTTTGGATAACAGATATCCCCTTTTGTAATGTTGCTCATGTGTGTCTCACAATGACTCTGCAGTGACATCCATTCTCATTTACTGTAACAGATCAAACCGTATACAAATATTACTGAACTTGCAGCCGAAATAAAGCTCTATGGCATGCACCTCTCCCCAGATAGTTTCTGTTGTTTCACATCCCTCTGTTTATGATTGTTTGTCTTTTTGTGTCTCCAGATTGAGCGAACTCTGTTTGAGGACACTGTGAAGACACTGAATAACTACTATGCAGAGGCAGAAAAGATCGGGGGACAGTCCTACCTGGAGGGCTGTCTGGCCTGTGCCACAGCGTATCTTATATTCCTCTGCATGGAGACGCGTTACGAGAAGGTCAGACTGCTCGTCTTGGATTGAACATAGTTTGAAGATCCAGGAACGATTGGCTCGACTTGGATTCCATTATATTCCCATTTTATTTGTCTTCTCTGTGTGTCAGGTGTTGAAGAAGATTGCCAAGTACATTCAGGAGCAGAATGAGAAGATCTATGCTCCAAGAGGTCTGCTCATCACGGACCCCATAGAAAGGGGAATGCGTGTTGTATCCTTACTCATTTTCTGCATTTGCAGTTATGTTTTCTGTGCAATTCGCATTATTGGTCCTGAACTGCATTCACCAGATCGAGATATCTATTTATGAAGACCGGGGTTCAAGTGGGTCCAGCTCAGGCAGCAGCTCTGTTTCCGGCAGCACTGCCCGATGACTGGATACTTGCTAAAAGTCCCCTTGAAGAAGAACTTAGGACAATGATAACTCTCATTTTCCAACAGGCTATACACCTCGCAGCTATGTTCACACACAGGACCCACCAGCTTTTTAAGATTCTTTTGCTCCTGACCTGTCATCACAAGCTTTTTTTTTACATTAGATGCTAAAAACATGCACTTTAATAGTTTGTTGCACAGACATGTGCAAGCCATCAATGTTCAGGAGACATTTCTATATGCAGCTAGATGTACTTGGTGTGATCATACCTTTTTCGTTCCTTTTTGTTCTTTTTGATTTTAAAAGAGGGGGAGGAGGAAGGTGCTGGGACAAAAGTGAAAACCACAGCCTTCACCAAACCTCATACCTCAACCAACACAGCTGCACCACACGGTCCAGATCACAGCAGAACCCTGACCAACCAGGAGACATACACAAACTAATTCCCATTGACACTGCAAATTAGACACTGGCATATTATTGTTATCTGTTGCTTAACGTGAATGTTCAGATTTTAGAGAATGATATAAGGTCACACAAAAGTTCACCTGCCATAACCTGAAATAAACAGTATTAAGCACCTCTTCCTCTTTCACCTCTGCTGTAAATCACACTGTTGGTTGCAGATGAATGTTATTCGACCCATTTAAGTTTATAATGTAGCAGATCTCTCATATTTCTCACATGAAGCCGCTATTTGATTTGTTAGGCATGTAGACACCTGCAAAAACCTAAATACCAACCTCTTGGTTTTACGGCGTGAGACCAATGCTTCCTAAATTTTGATTATGCAAAGACTCACTGTGCATCACATGCAGCAGTAAGTAGAGAAAGGATGGATCAAAAGTCTTCCTGAATTCTGACTGTAGTATTTTAAAACACACCAACCCTTCCTTGATTCATGGATAAACTTCCAAAGAATAGTAACTGCCAAAAACTGGCTCACAAATGTGAATGTGACTTATTTAGGTGACATTTTGTGCAAGAACAAATTTTCATACTGCTTGTTTGATACACGTGGCAATGAGGTATATACTGTACAACTGGTGTCAAATAAACAGTTTCATCACAGCTATCATTTATCATTAGTTATTGTTCTGTTACTTGATTGAACTGGTGTTTCTACTGGCATTCAATTAGTCACATCGCAGCAGGACCAATGCACTTCATTCTGGCTAGTTGGATGAAACCAGAAACCTCCTTTTTTTTAAATCCTTAAATATGCTGAGTTTGACTTTCTTTGTCTAGATAATTTTACTTGTTGCGAGCAATCAAGTCTAACACTACAGTTTAATCAGACCTTTAGTAATGATGACAATGACCTTTGTGGTATTTAAATATGTAAGGAAGCCATGACACTTACCCTACCTGCACTGTAACAGGGCTGCTAAATGGAATGCAGCCAATATTACAGTTGCCATGGCGGTCATTTTCATATAAATGACTGCATGTAACGTGACAGTCGAATAATCTATACCGCCCTTCATTTTAGCTCTTAATTTTCCATTTAGCGGATAAGGTCCAGCCAGCAGGGGAATAAATGATTTTACGTTACATTTGTCAGTTGGCCAGAAAGTTGACAACAAGTTACTGACAGAACTGTCGTGCAGTGGCTGAGTCGTGGAGTTATTTTAGCACCTTTAATCTGCAATCAAAAAGAAACGGGTCCACAATAAAAAAATTAAAAAAATAGATTTGAGAACTAAAGTATAGACAGAACACCAAAACATGTTTTGATGCAAGTAAAATAAGTTTGTGATTAAAAACTGAATCCAAGCTTGCTTGTGAATCTCAAAGTTTTTCCTGCTGTAGAGCTGACTCTTACTGGTGGGGTTTATGCTAAAGTTCATTCTAAGTTGACAGTAATGATTTGTTTGAAATGGTTCCCTTTGGACTGCTTTTACAGTCTGTGATGTTAAAAATGTGGCTCATTTAAATGTTGGTGTTTGGGAATAACAAGGCCTTAGCATGATGTTCCCATGTTAAGCAAGTACCTGGCAAATTAAGCTAAGATTGCAGCTACAGTATACTAAAAGGAAAGCAGCTCAGATCAATAGTAAGTAACCAGCTACATGCAGTGACACAAACATAACAATCTTGCTATTGCTAAGATGGAAGTTGTGTGCTAACACAATTGCGATCCTTCTTCTCCATTCTCCATGGGGTGGTTCGTGGCTCAGTGGTTAGTCGGTCGTCCAATAACCGGAAAGTTGGCGGATCGATTCTCGACACTCAAGAAAGACTCTTTGTCACAGCCGAGGTGCCCTTGAGCAAGGCACCGTACCCTCATGCTCCCTGGGCGCTGTGAATGGCTGCCCAGATTGGCATCTGTCTCTATGAGTGTGTGACCCTGTGAATGTGTGTGTCAACAGGTCCCAACCTGAATGGGTTAAAAGCGGAGGATAAATTTTGTGTGTATGCATGACCAATAAATCTAATCTAATCTAAAAAATCATGGTCTCCTTCCATAAACTGGATGTTGCCAAGATGTAACTTCAGTCAAAATGGGTGAAATAAAAAATTGTGTATGTAAAAAAAAAGACAACATTCACACATTTTATTTGACCTTTCACTTACTATAAATGGGCACATTTTAATAAAACCATGAGACATTTACAAGAAATTGGAACAAGGATATTTATACCTGTAGCAAACACTTTGTTACCATAGAAGGAAAAACAAAGGTGAAAAAATAAAAATAAAATCATGATTCATTGATAACATGTATTTGCATCATTCCAGCATTCTGGTATTGAACATACGAGTTCACTGAAACATATTCATGGTTTATTGGGACATGTGTTGAAAACTAATTACTAGGGATGCACAGATATATTGGCCTGACATTGGTATTGGTCCATATTCAGCTTGTTGACTGCAATTAGCTTGTCAACAAACAGGGTCAAATCAAACTGATGGCAGTCGCCGATGTTTATTTGATGTCACATTCGCTTTGCCCTGAAACTGACAGGATTTGCCCGCAGCTGCCGATTCAGCACATATCCATAAGGTGTCAGTCTAATTCCACAGCAGGCTCTGGCAGGACACTGGCATGAGGAGGGAGGGTTCTGTCTGTTTCATCCCCCCCCCCCCCTTTTTCTATAAAAAAAACCCCTACAAAAACCTAAAAATGTCAGTCATGTATTCCTCTGTTTCTGAGGAAGATACGTGATTATAGTCTGTAAGACACGCTCAAGTAAAATTTAGGCACTACATTACAACTCATAATAAAGGCTGGCAAATACATTTGCATAAAACAATTGCGCTCTTTCAAAGATAGTGCGATGAAGAGCTGGAATACTGTTTTTTTTGTTTCACTGATATCAAACAATCAGTATCTGCCCACAATTTCACAATCAGCACATTCCTTGTAATTTTTTTTTTCTATAAGTGACTAATTAAAGTTTTTGCTGTGCTGAAAGCTTTCTGTACATAATGTACACTCACTGCATGCAATATTAGTACAATGTTGTAACAAACTGTGTTGATGCAAAGTCCCCTATATTTGCATTCATGCTACACGAATGGCTGAAAAAACATCTTTGGTCAACCACATCATCAATTCGCCACCACAAAAACAACTTCAGCCCATTAAAGTAAATTGGAAACATACACAAAGAAGGATGTCAAATATGTCTGACCGTAGATCCTTTAGGCTGATGTTTGTTCTAAGCGTGTGATGTTGGAGGACAAACTGTCCTTTTTACCCTGAAGGCAACTCTCACCTCTGATCAGTCAGTGCAAACAGCACTGTGACACACAGTAGGGAAAATGTGTTTAAACAGGAAGCTTCGACCGTTGAGACTGAAGAACGAACACCATAGTAAAATGGAGCCAATGCTGCATGGATGGAGGGAGAGAACAAGAGAACAACAGAAATGGTGGATGAATCGATGAATCGACAGACTGATATCAGATTACACCAAAACAGTGTGAGTGGTCCACACTGAAAACAAGATCATCCGTGTGGAGTGAAGACGAAGAAATGCAGAAGAAGCGTGCTCAGGGGAACAACTCAATTTGTGTCTTTTGCAAAAAACTGTGATTCTTGCCGATATGTTTTCACTGAGTCTGCATCAGTCAAATTCTAATAGGTTTTGTTTCAGCAGGTCTAGGAGCAAACTCAGCATACATTCCATTACTTTTGCTGCTGTTGTCGGTCTAAATCATTGTAAATGACAAGGTAGTAAGAGAGAGCAAAGACCAGAAGCTCACAGTGCAGAAGACACATACGACCTATGTGTATCCATGAAATGATAATCTGACTCAGCCAGCGTATTGATATCAAACAAGTTTATTTAAGGTAGTGAAAATGAAAAGTTAGTTAAAATAAACTACTCATAGAGTAAAGAAAACAAGAAGGCCCCTCTTCCAAAACACAAATGAAAAGAAAAGAATTGAAAGCCTTGTTCTTTGTAGCAGTATTTCATACCACAGCAAGTCTTTATGGCATTTCATGCGACCTTCCTCAAATACCTGTTGAAACATAAAACTAAAGTAAATTTCAGAATACTGTAAAATCATGAAAATAAATTAAAATAAGACTAATTAATTATAGATCTTAAATAGTTGCATTAATCTTTCAGGCTTTTTATTTTAAAAAGACTCACCTGCACAGCGACCTTCCTTGACAGTGAACCCACTACCACACTGAAAAAAATACAAATAAAAATAAAAAACAGCTTATTTAAGTCAAATATATGGAGCAAATTGCAGTTTTTTCAGATTTTTTGTTGTAAAACAGTTTCTAAATTAAGTGTGATAACAGTGTAACAGAAGGAGAGGGATACAGATTGTGATGTCAATTGATGTCACTTACAGACATTGATGGGAATAATTCAAATGCTCATAATTCATGCCGTGAGTCCGTGCTGTGTACCTGCGTGTCATTGGCAAGTACAGAAACCTCCCCTTCTTTAGGATAAGCTATTTCCACCACAGAGTTCATTTCACCAGTCACAAGAGCTCGGGTGAAGGTAGTGCCATCTGGCCAGGAGACCTCCAGTACCTTTACCTCGTCCGATCCTGGGAATCATGGGTGAAAAAAGGGAGGTAGAAAATATCACTTTTAAAAGCTAATTCTAAGTTAAATACAAGTTGATTGCATGTGCACAAAGTCAGGCCTGTTTCCCACTGATTCCAATTCTTCTTCTAAGCTAACCGAACTGCATGCTGGCAGTCACTACATTTGGTTTATTCTTCTATTAGCAGAAACTCAAAATAACTTGAACTCTTTTTGTGTGTTTTTTATTATCTTGGAACAAGCTATTTATTTTGGCAATGAGAAGAAATAAGAATTTTTAATCATGGTAATTTGCATGATTGTGAAGTTGACTGTGATATATTGGCATTTATTTACATATTATGGTGTATAAAGACCCAGGTGATGCAAAGTTATGACGTTGACTCGAATTTTCTGACTAACTGCAGAGTTTCTCTAAAATCTATAAGCTATGAGTCAAAGAAACAGTAGTTAGGAGAGGTGGTTTCTGGAAATTCTACAATAAAAACGCTGCTACATTCTAGACACTGGACCTTTAATATGCTGACATGACAACTGTGGCAATGAACACTATTGTTTAGTTGATATAACTCCCCTCAGTATATTTAACACGTAAAGAAACGCACCTAAACCAAAGTGGGCAACAGGTTCCATCTCACACAGGTACCCGGAGCCTCCATCAATGATGCGAGTGAGAGCACCGCTCTGACCGGTGAAGGCCGTTACCTTGGCACCACGAGCGAAGGCTCCAAACCGGGTACGAGGAATGACTCGCAGCCAGCTGTTGGACAAGCCCTGCCAACAAGGATGATAAGTTAGGTTGTGAGTAATGAGAGCCAAGTTATTATGAACAAACACACACATGCATAAGTACACACACACACACACACACACACACACACACCTGTGTGACCTTGAAGACAGAGATTGGCTGCTGGGCGCTCTCGCCATGTGCCAGCAGCAGGTCCAGCTTTCCGTCTCCATCGAAATCTGTCACGGTGCCGCCTGTCCAAAACACACACAGTGCTTTACTCCAACAACTGAAACAACACGCAAATAAAGGTTTTATGTTACAGCTACCTGATCAAGAAGCTGACAGCCTACCTGTTCCTCTCCCCTCGGGCTCAGCAGCATCTCCCACATTAAGTTCCTGGATCAGAGGGTCTGCGTTAGTCCTCCTTGAAACCCTGCAAACAAAACAAGCTTTTCAAAAATTCTGATGTCAAAATCTATTCACAGCCATTTACAGCCATTTGTCAGGGTGTGTATTCAAATAACAATTGAAAGATTACCTAAACAGCCTGTTAGGGGCGTTTCCTCTGTAGGCAATATTGTTAAAAAACACATCCAACTCCTTGTCATTATCAAAGTCAGCAGCGATGACAGTGCGGATAGGCGAGGGTGCAGCAAATCCCCCAGTAGCAATATTCTGCACAAGACAAAATTCAACCGTCAAGCCATGCTTCATAAAATTTAAAAAAAAAAAAAACCTTTAATCACACCAATTTCTTCGCTTTTCTTACCCGAAATTTAGAGTCGCTGGTCTGCAGGTAAAGTCTGTGTGGGCCGTTCCAGTTGCCATAGACAATGTCTGTCTTTCCATCGCCATTGAAGTCAGCTAGTGCCACTCCTCTGCCATGCTGGTACTGGTCCTCCACACCTTTGTGGTGGGCATGACGAAACCACATAACTCTTTTTAATAAAATTCAGCAATGAAAGACTAATGCCTTCATACTATTAATCCAGTCACATTCTTACTCAAGCCTGTAATGTATAAATGAAAACTTGTGGTGTAGACATTGTGAGGTTGTCATATAACGAGTGGCAACTTTGTCATAGGTCAAGCAAACAGGATGCTTGAGAAAGCAGACACGAGAGTGGTTTCAACCTGCAAGTCAGTCCAATGTACTTAAATGGTCGCATTTTGTAGAAAGTGCATTATCTGGATAATGTTTTTTCTGGCATACACAGCTCATCTCCTATATTTGCCAATAATTCATAGCACCAGCATGATATGGCCAGCAGCAGCCAGAATATGTTGCAAAGGAACCCAAGACAATGTCATTAGAGGGAAAACAGATAAATAGATGGATATTTGATTTTACAACAGCAGTGTTACATTTCACAACTGTAGGGAGAACCAAAAAAGTATTTTTGTTATCTTAAAGTGTTGCTTTAAGATGACTGTTAAAGACACTTAAAACTAGGACCTTAAAATACATCAAATTACTACAAAATATAGAGACACAGTTAGTTCTATTCCAATCACACATGATTTTGTCTTCTCCTGTCTTTTTCCCACCTGCCTGTCGTGCCATGTCCACAAAAGTCCCATCTCCTTTATTCTTAAACAGGAAGTTGGGTCCGTTCTCATTGTCGCAGAACACGTCAGACTTCGCTTGGTTCAGGATTGGTCCGACAACCACACCACGACCACCTGAAAGGCATGACGACCGTAAAGGCTTCAGGTGCTTTTAATTCCTTCACAACATGGCACGTTTCAGTTCTGCGGGACTTCTAACCTGTGAGCTTGTTGACGCCAGCCTCAGCAGCTACATTAGACAGAGCAATGACTCCCTTGGACAAGTCACTAGCGGTCTCGTCCATTTCGAGGAGAACGTGGGGGCCGATGCTGCCTTGGGCGTAGTTGGCCACGTAGATGGCATAACGACCTGTTCCCTGCAGAACAGCAATAGTTTTAATGGAGGGAAAATTCATTTCTAAAATACAGAGGGTGAAATGTGTAGAATCCAACGATGAATAATGTGGGTTTACTGACCTTTCTGTCGATACATGCAACTGAACGTCCTGCCATGTGATTAGCAACACCACGACGTATATTGAGTTCATCACCGAGCAGATCCTCATAACGACCATTACGAAACTTAAATAGCTTGTCTGAGTAGGTTGCCCGCCCTGCACAAAAAGTCATATTTTATGAGGAGAAATCATTCAGTCATCTGAAATTATTTACAGGAAATTGTCATTGTTGTGCCCTGTTACTGAGAATACTATATTTACCAGAGTAGGCATTGTTCGTATTGAGGAAATAGATCTCCTCGCGTCCATCTCCATCCACATCACAGGCAGTAACTCCAATAGCATTTCCTCCTCGGTCCCTCAGTGCATAGTACGGTGAGTTACTGTCATCAATAGCAATGTTTACCAGCTTGTTTTGGGTGCGGTCGTACTTCAGCACCAGGTTGGGTCCGTTGTACCTGAGAGCAAACATCACATATGTTTGTTTGACCCGCATGGTTTTGTGTTGAATAATAGAATTAAAAAATAAAAATGACATGAGTCATGATTTAACGATTTTAGCACTCACCCTGCCACCACCACTTCCAAGTCACCATCACCATCCACGTCTGTCACAGCCATGCCATAGTTGAGTTGGGTGGGATTGTGCACACTGTCAGGTGGAAGCATAGTCTGTGTGACGACCTTGAGCATGGGCTCAGAGTTCTGGGCATCAGACTGATACCAGAGTGTGACCAGGAGGAGCAGCAAACCTGAGCCCCACATGACTGCAACCTGATTAGACACAGAAGAAAACCTGTCAGTGCAACTCAGCTCAATATGCAACCTCTCTTGTGCCAAACTGGTCTGATACTTTGTAAATGAGTAAATCACAATTTACACAGAATTTGTGAAACTGTGAGGCATGTGAGGTTATAAGATGGAGAGGAAATAAAGTTCAAATCAAAGGATAAGCACCAGTTATCATTTTAGGCTTGCATCTATTTTTGTTATCAGTCCATCAATAAATGTCATAACTTTCCAATTGTAAGAAAGCAATCCTCTCAAATTTCTACATTTTGTAATGACACGAAAATCAACATTTCTGCAGCTGCACTATGAGCACACAGCGTCGTTTTTAATGCGAATTTCAAATTGTATTTTCTATATTACTGTTTATCAATAAAGAAATAATGGTGATGCAAGAAATGGTCTATAACTTGATCTCCGTAGTTTGCACAACATCCAGCTTTACCGTATGTGCCCACTGTGCAGAGTCGCACGCAAGTTTTTTACTCCATCACGATGATTATTACCCTCTTACCGTGTCAGTGAATAAAGATGCAACCGATCGGATTTCCCCGCAATAGAGTCAGTCCTCACGGTGATGGTTTATATAATCTGGCAAAGGGATTCCACCTTACACAACTCGTTAGATAAAAATTTATGAAACAGCTTGTGTAATGTGGAGGATTCTAGCCAATCAGCAAGAAACTAGCCGAATAATTAGAATGTAGTCCAATGTGTAAACTGATCATGTATGTGGGTGTATCCCTGAGACCGAGAGGTTCCTCCATGTGATTGCTGTCGAAACAGATACCATCGTCAGAGAATGAATAACTTCTACCGTATGTTATTATGTCACAATGTTCGAGACATTGACTTGGAAAGCCAAAAAACATTTAAAAAAAAAAAAAAGTCAAGACACAAATGTACTTCTCGTTTAGAGTGATTCAGCTTTACTGCCGTGAAAGGATACCATCTCCCACAATGCTGTGCGCCGTCGTTCACTTACGTCAGTTGCGCGACAAAAAGCTGTTGTTAAACAAACTGAACACGGGTAAGCTGAAATAAAAAAATAACTAAGGTTGACGTAGTTTGAATGGAAGTACATGGATGCAAATACATTTAATGGTGAATTTAATCTATTTTGTATTGTGTTATGCATAAACAATTATTACTGGCTAAATGAGAGCAGATTTAGTTAGCGAAACAAGTAAGCTAGCTGTAGCTAACCCATTCTGTTAAATTTTGTGTATGTAATGTACTACCCGACACGTTTTTTTGTTCATAATTCAATTTCAGTTATTAAAGATTCTTGTTTATCTATTTAGTTCCGGTAAGATTAGTTTTTAAATTAAATGAATGTAGAGGAAGTGTTATGAAAATGAATGCTTCTCGTTGTATCAAGTTGTTTTGCCATGGAGGAAGAACAGCCAAAGGAACAGCTAGAAGAACAGCTAGAGGAACAGCTAGAGGAACAGCCAAAGGAAGACTGTGCTACGACCCAGCCAACACCAACACCCCACTCTCAGTCAAAGAGGCCAAATCAGGCGCTGTACGTCCCCAAACAACGACTTCAAACCTCAAAAGACAAACCTCAAGCTCAGGGAGAAGTTAAACCAAGACCCAGACCTCGGTACACGGACAAGGCACGAAAGAACGCTAAAAACAGGAAGGACAAAGCTGGTGGAGCAGAGAAGGCAGCGCCTGTTGGAGGAGATGGAGATGATGCTCAGAACAATGACGTCCAATCTCTTGTGAAGGAGAAGCAGTTACAGGATGCAGAGGTTAATGGGCAGTCCGGCTTAAACAAGTCGGAGGAAGAGGCTTCTTCACAGCTGAAACAAGATGAGGAGGAGCAGGAGGAGGAGAGTTGGGACACCTTGTTCAATGATGATGGAGACTGTTTGGATCCACATCTACTTGAAGAGGTGAGAACTTGGTGTGGATTCTGGTGTTATTCAACCTGCCTTGAGATTCGTAGATACTTAGTTTCCAATATATTCACGTTTAGCTAGAAATGCAGTGTATAGAACTACTGTTCAACGTCATCACAAAGGGGGAGTCCACAACTAGGGAGCATTAGGCAGTGTTCATTATGCTTTGAAGGGAAGTGATGGCCTCTTGAGTAAAGTTGACAAGTAAGGAAACTGTTTCCACTTCAAAAAATCTAGAAACTTACAATTTTACCAAGGGTTAATATCTCTTTGGCAAGAGCAGAAGAAGATGTTGTGTCAAGGCAAACAAAAGAGCAGACTGGAGCACCACAAGTCCCAAAGCAGTGACATGTCACGTCATATCTTAAATTACAACAGTTTAATTTTTTATAATATGTCTTCATTTCTAGTAACTGCACTAATGAATTAATTGTGAATCTTAAGATTTGTTGCATTCTGATTTTCCTTTGTAAAAACACTGGGCTCGTCTAACCCTTTGTTGTCAAAAGCATTGTCAAGATCGGGTGACTTCTTATCATATTTAATAAGAATTTTTTAGTATAATCAGTGTTTCGACCTCATATACCAGTTCCAACCGCTATCCCAGAAAAATTTAGCAGCCACTCGTGCCTAACACAGCATGACAGTAGGTGCAAATTCAGAAATGAGTAACACTAACTTCAGCACCAAGGTGAGGATGTTCTCCGATGAGGAGAGCAAAACAAACACACAAACCGCATTAAAACCAGGTAAGAATTTAGATATTCTACAAGTCTATATTAAAACTCTGAACTGTGGTATAGCATTTTATGATTGAGAAATTGAACTATTCAGAAAACAAGAATTTAATGATGATGAAATTGTGTGTTTGTTAAAGAAGTTTATTACAGTGTCGGGGCAGCCAACTGCAGCTCCTCTCCATGGATCCAGTGCACATCCAGTAATGTTTGCTAGAAACAGGTCGAAACAACTCAAGACAAAGGCAATACAAAATTGTTATTCAAGTTTAAAATTTCTCATTCTCTTCCTTCTGTTGTCAATCCTACTGCTGTACCTCTCCAGCTGGCTTTAAAGGAGGGTAGGAAGAAGAGGTCGATCCAGGGACCTAGGTTCAATTACTACAATATGGACAGAGACGACGACGATGATGAGGACATTGACCTCACAGAGGATGAACTTTCTCATATTGTAGAGATCTACGACTTTCCTCCGGAGTTCAAGATTGATGACCTTCTCAAGTTATTTCAGAGCTACCAGTATGTATAGGTCAATCTAATGTCTACCAAGTGTATCAGAAACACCTATAGCTGTTGAAATCAAGTCATGATTGTTTGTGAATAATTTAGTAGCGCTAAGGCAGGATTCACATAAACTCATTTCAGCTTCAGCTGTTTTGCTTCTCATTCAGTTTGAATGACAAAGGAAAGTCTGATTCTGTCACTGAGAAAAGTTAAACTTTTTGAAGTAGCTGTGCAGGCCCCAGCCAGACAGTTTCAATGATCAGGTGCACCTGCCAGCAAGCACTAACGCATCATCTAAGTGAGAATCCAGGCCAACTCCCGCATTCTTTTCATTCCCGCAGTATACTCTTGTTTTTGTCCTCGTACAATAAAATCTCAAAACCATCATCTGATTCACAGCAACACAGCCAAACTCATAAAATCCAAAAAAAGAGTCAATTTGCTCCCAGTCCCATAAGAGAGTAATTTTTCCAAATTTTAATGATCAATTTTAAGGCTGTAGAAGGTTCGCCACGGGATGGAGTGGTGAGATCTCTGATGGCGCCTTTTTGTACCTGAAAGGTGTCAGTTGTTAAATAATCTGTTCTGACTTGATGTGACTGCGGACTTTTTTCAGACAAAGAGGCTTTGACATTAAGTGGATTGATGACACACATGCCCTTGGCCTCTTCTCAAGCCCCATAGCAGGTTAGTGAAACTTTGCAAAGGATTTGATATAATTACATGATGTAATAGTAAGTTTGCCAGAAATTGTATTTAATTGCTGAATGATTTTGCCACAACACTAAAGAGTTGTTTAGTATAGAGAATCACTAGATATTAACTGATCCCTAATTATAAACTCAACACTGATAATATTGAGTAATTATTTGCTCCTAAGCTTTTATGTTATGTTTAAAACTATCATCTGTAAACTGAGTAAACAAATTTGAACATGTTCTTAATTTTGTCTTACAAATGTGTGCTTTACAGTTGTGATCAGATACTGAACAACCTGTTCTTTTCCATTTTTAGCTCGTGAAGCTCTAAGATCCAAACATCCACTCATGAAGCTCAGACCACTCTCCAAGTCATCCCCTGCCACAAAGGCCCAAGCCCGTAGCTGCTCAGGTACCGGTGTACCCATCTTTCTTTTAAGAATTTATTTAATAACTTCTTTTCTGTTGTACAGTGGAAAAAAGGAGGATGCTTTCAAAAGTCTTTTCACAAATGCTTTTTTTTTTTTTATCAGTTCCCTTCAGTCACAGTAAAGTCAACACATCTTTTCAGTTTTTCTGTAGATTCTGTGCACTTCACCCATCTCTGCTCAATGCTGCCTTTTTTCTTTTACTCTTATAGGATGAATATCATTATCCAGTGTGCTGTTATCTTTCACATGTAAATACTGATATGAAGTGGGTCCCCCGTTTATTCTTTCTTCCTCGTATCCACAGACTACCTCCTGCCTGCTAAAGAGAGACCTCAGACGAGTGCAGCACTGGCTCGGCAGCTCGTGATTGGTGCCCTTGGTGTTAGAAGCAACCAGACGAAGGAGCAACGTGAGGCAGAGAGGAAGAAACTCCAGGAGGCAAAAGGTACGCTATACGCATTATGCTCCGCTTATGATAATGGCGTGTCGTCAGCAGAAAAAAATGTTCCTCCTTCTCAGGGTTTTCTCTTTCTTCTTCGATTCCTAGTTGTGCTCCACTTGTGTAGTGATAATGACAATGATAACAAGGTTTTATTTTAGGTGTGGGCTGCTGCTGAATCATAAATGAGAAACACGCAAGGTGCCCAGTCAACCTGAAATCAGCCCTGAAATAAAAAATGAATGAAATGCATAGTGGCCCATATCTGACAGTCCTAGTGTTCATGTCCCAAGAGTTCCACCACAAGTGGGAGCTGTTTGCATTTCTTTACAGAAGGAAATGGAAAGTTGCAAACTGATGCCAAGAGAAGTCCATCCATTGCTGAGCACATCATAGCAGGTCTATAATCAGTACAGCAGCCATTTCCCTTCACAGAGAGAACATAAGTATATAGGCACAGAAAACCACAACTGCTGTCCACTGAACAGTCAGTCCAGGAAGTCAGAGAGCTTTGACAGACTAAAAACAGCTCCTTTGTTCTTAGCATAGACACGCTGCTGTGCTCTTATGTAAGATCCCTGCACACTCAGTAAATGCAAGCGTAGAAGTGCATCATGTGCTAAACCTTGTGTTCTTGGAAGAGATGCCACACGCAAAGATTTATTTTGCCGCTGGCTCTTCTGTTTGCTGCATTTTCAAGCAGCCACATAAACTTAAAAAGGAGACATTACTCAAGTTTACACATTTTCCTAAGATGTTCATGAAATGTCTGTAAAGTGATCTAAATTCTAAAAGGTTACTGTAGCACAGTAACAGTTTTAGGGGGCTGGAGTAAGCTGGACTACTCTTCACTTTTGTCTTCCATGGGGTGTGCCACTTTTGAGATTGATATACAGTTTTATGAAGCCATGAAAATGTATTTCTTAAACTAATTCCCCATAATAACCCTTGAATCATGCTTTTACCATATGAGAGAGTATACACTACAGCTCACACTACCACACTCCAAACTGATAGACAAACACTTGACTGGCAGTTTCCTTCTCAAATGCTTACATTTCCCTCATCTGTAGTCCTTTAGGCACAGTGTTGTTGTGATTCATGTGTTAAACTGCCCGAGTTTAGAGAAACATGACACCACAGATTGATTCAGATTGTCACAGTTATACAGGTACAACACGCAGTGAAATGTATGTGGTGTGGAAGGCTGAAGAAACAGTCGGCTGTTCAGATTTCCTAAGTCACATAACAGCTTGATAAACCCTGAGCTTCGCTGTCAGTTCATCCCCTCTATGTTAAGCTTAATTTTTGAGTGTTCCACTAAAAACTGTTGCGTGAATGCCTACGACAAAGCCAAAAACACACCGGCGGCGCACTGCTGTGGGTAAGTCGTACGATATGTTAATTATTTATGTTTTTAAGTGCCACAGCAGATATGATCACACAAATAGTGAGCTGTGGTGACTTTTATTTTACATTCCAGATCGTAGTGACAGAGAGTAGGTAGGCTACCTTAAGCCAATTATTTTCTCACACAGAGCCTAAACTTACTGGGATATTCCTACATTTTAACTAACAAAAGTGGAGGTACCGGTTGACGTCAGCGGGTGGCATAGTTGTACCATTGAGTGGGACTTAATACGAACTTAAACTATAAAACACTTTTACAATAGGCCTACTAAAATTATTTGTATTAAATCATAAAACGTCTACCACATAAATGTTTTCAGCCAGATTCAGACATTAGTTTACGCTTCTGTTTGGATGCACACTACCTAAACTTGGATTCTTACCTCAGGAGGAATATGTGTCTGATGGAATTTAATGGAGGTAGGTCGTATAGTTCTGGTTATTTCTCGACTTCAATAGTTCCTTATAAATAAATAATAATAAAAAAAACAAAGTTTGACACATGACAGTGCTGCTTAAAAGCAGAAAGGTCTTAGTAAAAAAAACTCCTAAAGCACCATAGAAGAGCTGCAACTGGATGGGATCAGGATGTGCTTGCATGGAGTGGCTATAGTGTTTTTTCAGGAGTGGTGATGCTTGAAAATAGGACGGAGGTAAAAAGGGATGCAGAGTGGCGCGTGCGGCATGCCACCGCCAATTTTGGAGATTATAATTGAAAATGATAGGAGTAGCTGTTGGGTTGCTTCTGTGTCCTTTCCCTCACTCATGTGTTGAACTATCTTTGTGTGATTTATCTTTTAGAACAAAAACGTCTGGCAGCCAAGCAGAAGGAAGACGCTTGGGAAGGGAAGTGAATGGAAGCACTTTTTTTTTTCTTTTCTTTGAAGACTACTTGATGCAGCAGAAGCTCAAGATTTCTGTTTCTTCCCCGAATTCTCCGTTTTGACCACTCCCTCCTTCTACCACAGTGAAATAAATGGATCCCCTCCACTTTTTTTTTTTTTTTTTTTAAACCTTCATGCTACAGTCTGTCTCATCACTCATTGCCCAGAAGCCTGCGGTGTTAGATTAGGTCACAGCATCCCAGTACCCCCCCCCCCCCCCCCCACACACACACACACACACACACACCGGTACTCGGTGCGGTCCACGCAGAGACAGACTCATGCCAGAGCTTATACCACAGCTTTCTTTCATAAGGATGCTCTGTATCGAAGGACCGAAGCTTAGGATTTTCAAATGTATTTACTGAAAGAATTGTTTTCTGTAGTCATTCAGAGGGCCACATGTATGGCTTTAAATGGATTAATTTGAATGTTTCTAAAGATGAGCCATGATGACGCAAACCCTCCCCGTATTCTGTATGAAGGCATCGTTGAGACTTAAATCTGTTTGACTGGTTGAATCATGTTTTCACTTTAAAATAACACTGCAAAGTTTTTAATTTTTAATGCATTATGTCAGGTGGTGTGCAGTGTTTAAACTCATGTTTATGAATAATTTTTTAATCGGAGCCTCTGCTGTTGTGCTTGTCCAGTGGACAGACTTCGGTCTGGTAAAACCTAAAAGCTTATGATGCATTATCATGGAGGTTTTTGATGTATTCTGAGGCAAAACGTTGAAAACAAAGTTGTGTAAGCTTTGATAGAGACACTCATCACTGTTGTCCCAACCAGTTGACAGAAACGGTCATCTAAAATGAAATCTCAAAAATTAAAGTCCACGTCAAGCACCACGTCGGTTTATAGATCTTTTTAAAAGATTATGCTGGCAGAAAAAAAGATTATTGGATATTCAAGAGGCTGCATAACTCATCCCCTCTGTTTTGTGGAATTGTCTGTTAACATTTTTCAGTTCTTCACAGTTTAGTTTGTTGTACTGATGTATTATTATTAGTAATAAATGATTTAAATAAAGGCACAATTACAAGTTTATGGTGATATGTTTTCACTTTTTGCTGAAATGAATTGCTGACACAACTTTGTCAAAGTGTAGATTAAAGAAAATGCTTTATGTCAGTGTAATCTGATTGAACTTCCTCAGATTCTGGCTCAGCTTTCCTGTTTGAGCTTACTCAGACGCACACTAACATCTCAGTGTCAGGAGGCTTTTCTGGCAGCTGCAAGCAGTCGCCCCTCTGTGGCTTCACCCTGCTGACCACAGACCATGTGGCACTGTGACTCATTCACTTCCTGAGCCAATAATCACACCACACTCAGCCAGCCAGCTTATAATAGGAGCTGCAAATGTGTTATTTGTTCTTAACCTTCATATCAAACTCAAATTTGGTTTCAAATTTTTGCCTTGTTTGGACCCGACTACTGGAGAAAATGGAAACAAAAATACATCAAATAGTTCTGAACCTAAATGCTTAAAACATAATGGTACCTAGGGTCAATTATTTAACCAGAATGACTGAGTTGAATTCAGTCAAACATCAAATTAGCTTGTGTGAGAAAGCTGCTTTCGTCGCAGTTCGTTGGCCCGGAGCGACATAGCCGCTCTGTAGTTGTGCCACGTAGCTCTTTGAGAGCTAATTGAAGTGCTGCAACCGCAGAGGAGGCATCACTGCATCTTCTTTTAAAATCTGTGGTTTTAAATGAGTGCTGAGGAATTCATGTTCATCATGAGATTCCCTGTTTCCAAAGATATTTTTGTGCAGCGGGATCAGTTAATTCAGCGTTCTGAATGATTCATCTAAGTTGTTATCTGTCAGAAAGAGAGCGCACAGTGCTGAGTAAAGCAGAGGAAAATGCTTTTATTTCTTTTGAGGGTTCCCATGACAAAACAACACAAGATTTCAGTTTTTGAGAAAAGTCTTGCTTACCTTCAATGAGACTGTTTCCCTCTTTGTTGTCGTCTTTAATGATGATGCAGCATTTGTTTGGGTATAATTTGCCCAAAAAAACTTAACAATGACATCAAAGTGTAAAATAAAACCGAAGAAGTGGAATGATTTAATGATAGTTTTGATCTTAATTTCAGAATCTTATCTTTGTAAAGTTATCTTTGGTCATTTGATTTTTCTTCTAATTGCAAGACAAAAGACATGGGGTTTGATCATGTGATCTGACGGCTATAAACCTGTCTTATTCATTTAAAAGGTACTTGCATTTTTAGATCAGCACAAACCTTTTCTTATGTTCTATAACTGATGAGTAAACAGCAGACTGTGTGTTGATGCGTCATCATTAAGCAAGTGAAACTTTATTGGAGCGGCTAGGCCTCTGTTACACATGTGGCCTCTTCTTTCATAACTACCTCACAAACTTCCAGTGTGGGATTGCTGCAAATGTAGACAAATTTTCACAGACGACCTCCCCGTGTGTCGTTGTCCCTGCAGCTGAGCTGCATACGGAGCCTGTAGCTGTGCTTTACCGTCATCGTGTGAGATCTGAGCCCTGCCCATAATCTCATGCTTTTCTGTGGCTTCACAAGGAGCTGATGTACCGCAGAGCAGCCTACTGGGAGCCCCATACACAATCATTAGATTAACAACACAAACATAAACCACTACTGAGCAAGTGGTGGTTCAAAGTGTCAACTCTATTGCATAGACACGCTGCACAGAAACACTTGATGTTATGGAGCAAATGAAGTTTAGGGCACGGTCCAAATGAAGGAATAATCTAATGTCCCAACACAATAAAGGACCGCAATAAAGATGGTGGGGAATGGTGTGTATCCTAGCAGCAAAAACTGTCAGAAAACATACCTTACGTCAACCTCCTCCCTTTGACTTTGCCTACTTTTATTTATCCATTCATCCATTCATTCATTAATTTAAACAGCAAATAAAAGCTGTTAAGAATTTAAATCTGTTTTCCAAGAGTGTGCTTTCTTTTCCAGGAGAAGCAGCATCTGAGGTCACAGCAAGAAAGAGAAACAAACATATGCATGGGAAATATATAACAACACAAGTTAAAACAACAAAAACTAAGAAAATGTAATCACGGTCATCACAGGCTTAATGGGTGCAGAATGGTCAATCACAGCATTTACAACCAGACATATCAGCTTTTAACTGTCATGGTCCGTGGATGTTCGGTCCTTTGGGTTCTTAGTCTTGTTCTTTGGTTTAATCATTTTCAGAGTCTTTGTTTACTCTCTGTTCTTTGTTCTTGGTTGGAATTTTGTTTGTGCTTATCCATTGTACTCTGTTTTAGTTCCAGTCCTCAGTGTTTAGATTCTTGTTTCTTTTCATTACCCCTACTTGACCTCAGTTCCCCTGTTTGGTCCTCAGCTCTTCAATCATCTTGTTTGTTGTCAGTCAGTCACAGCTGCAGCCACTCGTTAGTTCCCCACAGTATATATGCTCCTTTGTTTTAATTTTGTTCCGCCCTGATCTGGGGCCCGTTGCACAAAAGTAGGATTTAGACATCCAGGATGAATTACTTAGTCAGGTTCAAGGAATCCAAAACATGGGCGCCCAGGCTTAGTTGGTTGCACAAAGGCCAAGCCAGGATGAGCAGACACGGATTCATTAAGCCAGTGAAACCGATCCCGGATAAGTGCTGCACACGGCTTGCTTAAATAGACCCCACGATCGATCATAGATTCACTGATTCACCATGGCAACAAGGGCGGCGTATTTCTCCCCAGCGGAGCAAGAATTATTAATGGAAACCTATGAAGAGGTGAAGGAGAAAATAAAACAAAAAGGAAATACTGCCACAGTTAAAAAACTAAGAGAGCAAGCGTGGCAAACCATTGCTGAACCGCCTGAATGCGTAAGTAGTGCACAAATCACACTCACCACTCCGCTGAAACTATCACAATTAGGCGCCTATCACAAGGTGAGCCACAGAACCTCTATTGACAACCACTTTTAACATAATGGCTGTGTTAAGAATGTCACTACTTATGAGGTTGTGATGGTAACATTTTGTATTCACAGGTGAATTCCTGGGTGTATTGCTGGGTGACAGAGGGTATGCCTGCCAGCCTTTTCTGCTCACTCCATTTGCAGACCCTCTGGAGGCACAACTGGCATACAACCATGCCCATGCCAGAACAAGGGCCCGGATAGAAATGACATTTGGCCTACTGAAGGCACGCTTTCAGTGTCTGAACCACCTGAGGATCAGCCCAGACAGGGCATGTGATATCATTGTGGCCTGTGCTGTCCTCCAGAATGTGGCCTGCCTGAGAAAGGAGAGGGCCCCCAGAGTGCCAGCTCTCATAGACTGGGACAATCCTGCCATCTTCCCGGATGACGACTGTGGTCGGCTGGTCAGAGACCAATATGTGTTAAATTATTTTAATTAATATTGCATGTTTATTTAAGTTGGGCCTGCAATGGCAGAGGAATTTTTGTTAGGTTTTTGTGCTGTTTAGGCAAGGCAATTTTATTTGTATAGCCCATTTTTACAAACAGTTTGTCTCAAACTGCATGCTTTGATTCTGTGCTTTTTGTCTTGTAGAGCACTGTGTGACTTCAGTTTTGAAAGGAGCTGATGGTTTACTTGCTTTGATTCGTCCTTGTTCAACAAAGGAACATCATGGTACTCTCTAATGTGTATTTATATTTATATGGTGATGTACTTTATGTGTAGTCTGTGGGAAACTATATTATCTAGTGGTTCATCTAAAATCATCAGTTATCTAAAATGATTGTAATTAATGATCACAAATGTTTCAATAATGATAGTGGGTATAGTTAAATATTTTAACAATATGTTCTAGGCAGTGGAATAAATATTGGTTTCCATTTGTGGCGACCGCTGACTGAGATAAGGAATGAGATTAAATAGATCCTGGAACTTAGCCTGGTCTGGAGCAGGCTAGCTTCACAGAATAAATCTCCATGGTAACTTACGTCTGAACATATCCCACTTCCCTCTATCCCACTTTTGTGCAACCGGATCACGGATAAGTTGATCCAGGATAGCCAACATATCCCGGCTTAATCCCTCATCCTACTTTTGTGCAATGGGCCCCTGATTATCTCCCTGCCTGGTTGTTCTATTATTCAGTCCCAGTTTAGTTCATGGTTTCCCAGCTCAGCCGTGCTTTTGGTTATTGTTAAATAAAGACTGAAGCGCCGTCATCCGTTGGCCTCCGGAGTGCTGATCCCTGAATCTGTATCGTCCATAACTTTCCTCCTCTTACACCATTACACTAATATTTTTAGACTTGTTTGAATTTGTTCGGTGAAAACAGCTCCTTAAGCTTTTGATGATTTTGCAATTTATTCCCAGGAACAGGAGAAGCATACTGAAAAGCTTTATTTTTTTTCATGATTCAATATTGGCATTGGAAATAGATAACAGGAGTAGGTCAAAGGAACAAAGTTTTATGAACAAGAATATACCAATGTTTGAGTCCATGGGAGGACAAAGCAGAACATCCAACCAGAGCATACCATATGGAGTGGTGTGTAAGGGTTTAAAAGTTTGTTATGAGCCTTGGTGCTCCACGATACATGTAAATGACCTCGCCATAATCGTCTACAGACAGAAAAGTGGCAGCAACAAGCCTCTCTTAGACTTGATTCTAAAGAAAGATCCTAGTTTTGACATCAGATTTTATTTTACCATTTGATGATTTTTAGGTTCTAAAGTAAGAGAACCATCAAATACGAATCCAGAGATTTGTATTTGTAAACTGACTGAATCTCATGGCCCTGACAGACAGTGACAGACTCACCACCAGCTGAATAATCAGTGGGCATTATAAAAGAAGTAAGAATAGTTTATATCTTTAAGGAAAGAGTTGAGGTATGTGATCATTTCCTTCTGTTTGTTGGCTTGCTTCTCAGTGAGACTACACAAAGACCAGGCTAAATTTAATTGAACTTGGTAGACAAAAACAAACAAACAAAAAACCTCCATTAGGTTTAGGCCAAGATCCAAATAATTTCTTTTGAAAATGAAATGGCACTGGCATTGATGGAGGAAACAGTCTTTCCGTCTTGGTACCGTGATTATTTATCTCTCAAGAGCAAAAACGGAAAAGCAAAAGTAAGCTCACCATTATGGAGCAAGTTACCAATAGACAAATGATAGGTCTAATAAAAGGAGGCGGCCCTCACAAGCACGACATGTTCAAGGAATTATTTGTCACCTCAAGAAAGTTTCTAAAATTTACCAACAAGTAATTGCATTAATGACCAGAAAAGAACAGATGAGTATTGTGATAACTGACAGCAGAGGCTTAAGCCTTTTACTGTGACTGAAACTTTAAGTCCACAAACTCAATATTTGACTTCAATATGTCAGTCTCCTTAGCTCAGGTTCATGAGGAAAAAATATGAAGCTCAGTCACTTCAATCTTTCTAGATCTTCCTTTTAAATCTGCTGGAGAAACTCAAGGAGTTCCGATGTAATCAGCCTGCCAAATTTGCAGATGGCACAGAGTAAAGAAAAGGAAATTCTTTTAGCTGATAAGCAGATCTCCTGAATCCTCTGCAGAAACTGTAACTTTAGTCATTGTTTCTCTTTGATATCTGCGTTTGAAAAGTCTAAAGTCAAATAACCATTCCTCAAATGACCAGTTTGTCAATCTGACTTTATTCTTCCATTACCGTTACCAAGTACTGTTAAGCGCAACGTTGTAGTACAACCAGATCTCATCTATTTTTACCGATGTTTAACAGGTAAAGCACAAACAAAATAGAAGAAGTTATGATAAAAATGAACAATACAAACATGTTTCATCTTCAAAGTACATTAAAATTCTGCATAAATTAGAGACCTGAAGAACAATATTCCAGAGAGGTAATATATAAAACTGTACATGACAATACATGTGCAATACAATACAATATTTATTTAAAAAAAAGGCAAAATAGCACCATGAGAATAAAAAAAAAATCTGATTCAAAACCAAAAAAACCCACAGTTTTGACAGTAAATACTGCATTTTGTAATGTGGACAGTAAAAGCAAAGAAGGCATGTACAGAGTTTTGTACATAATTTACCTGTGTTAGTATTACACATGGACAGTCTGGTGATGCACTGTAAAAGTTCTTCTCTTTTCTGCCTTCATGTCATTACGTTTAACTGTGATTATGTTTTAAACAAATTTGTTAAAAGAAAAAGAAAAAAATCAAGACAAGTTTTATGAATTGTAAACTACTCTACGTTTCGTAAATCATGGTGACAGGATGCTTCCTCTTTTATTTTCTCTCCGTTGCAAGAAAAGCTGATCACAATCAGCCACAGGATCCTAATAAGACATTTTTGCATCAAGTCCCTCCACCCCTCTCAAACTTTCTCACTTTTTTTGCCCTTCTCTGACCCATATTTCATTATCTGTTGGCATGCCATTGTCATTCACTCTCCCTCCCCTGACGTTTTGAGGTGTGGTGAGGAGTTGTACAGTTGCTCTTAAATCTAGGTGCTCCTTAATTCACAGGAAGTTGCTGGAAATCTGACGCTGGTGGTCAAACAGGTCCTCCACCTCAGCGCTGTAAGCATCACCTGATGGGAACAGATGAAGACATAAGACAGGAAAAATAACCACAGAAACAGACAGGTTGAGTAATCGTAAGTTGTAGAAACTGAGAGGATTTGTGTGCACCGAAAAAAAACGCGCAACGGTACCTGCATGGCAACCGAAGAGGTAAACCCGTGCTCCATCGTACTTGCACCGGCAGCGCATCACATTGTTCTGGAAATCGGACTCAGCCATGTCTAAGGAAGGATTGACCTCCACCTGTACAGGAGTAGAAACAAAATATAAGATGAAGCAAGGTTAGCAAGTTACTCCTTTCTGAATCAGATTTTATTGAGAAAGACACGTAAAGACATTTTATGTAATAAATACAAAAAAATATTTGATTTCCCCTCTAAAATTACTTTAACATACTACAAGAGCTTGTGTATTAATAGGCACCTCAGTGACCAGCTATCATTCATCCATGACTAGAAGTTCTACTCACAGCTAACCTCTCTGGCAACCTTCTCAAGCTTTTTTAGGGGAATATTGAAGCATTCTTGGTCTGTCCCTGGTTAGTAAAAAATCCAAAATCCAAAGCATGACTGACTCGTACATGGTGGCGTTTCTGACTGTCAGTCTCCCACTCTAACTCCTCTGCAACTCATGAGTAAAACCCCATCATACTCCAGAGTAGATGTTATTTTTCATTCCAGCTGCACCCTACTGCAAATAGACTCAGTGCAAGCTGGAGGTCACAGCTCTACGATGGAAACAGGATCATATAATCTACAAAGAAACAGTTACACTAAGCTATCCACCATCTGCCACTTTAACTTGATGTTCTCTCCAAAAAAGTTAAGAAATAAATCAGTGACCGAGGCACTGATTGAGGCAGGCTTGGTGGCTTGGTTCAACATCCAGTGGTAATAAGTCTGGCTTAAGTGATCCAATACAAACCAAACTCAATCATTGAATACGGTGGGCCCTACAACCCATGTTCCCACAGCATCCAGAGAGACCATAACCTAAATGTAGACTAGATCCCAAACCTCTCTCTTTCATTTTCCCTGTTTATGTAGACAAGTCTCTCCAGACATAACAAAGGCAAACATTTAATTTTTCTGAAAGTCATTGATGTTTCATTTTATTTATCAAAGTTAAAAATGAAAATGTAAATCCTCAAGGCTTATATTTCAAAACCATCCAAGTGGATGAAAAGTGGATGTTTGAGAGGGACTATTTCTTGTCTTCCTGGAGGCTCCTGGCAGTAGTAGAAAGTGCAGTAACTTTCAGTCTGGGCTAAAAACTCTGCAGAGGGTGTCTTTTAATGAAAAGAAAAAAACTTTTTTCAGACAGTTATGAAATAACGTTTTTTCCATGGGACCCAACTAAGAACCCACATGCCTATTCTTTTCTCTTCTGCTATATGATCCATTATGTTTAAATTCAAGCAATGTATGACATCAGTTTCCACTGTTATCTGTGTGCAGAGGAAAAAAAAACTCAGAGATGCAGATGACAGTTTGGGGTTTGGAGCCTATCATTAGACTGTTGCCATGGTTTGTTGTTTTCCACCCTGTCTGTCTGCCTGCCATATATAAGAAAAGCACACAAATGAATTTTCCTTATGCACACATCAAACAGATAACTGGACCACATATTCAATAAAGCAACCCAGTTTCATTTTGTACATACTGTTTAAGTTTTGTGGTTCCAATTATATTTACAGCCAAAGATTTAAGATGAAAAATATTAATAACTGTGATTCTTTTTCATTACATTTTAGGCCAAATTTAGTATCAGAAACTTCTCCTATATTTTTAAACTGTAACTTGAGAGTAGCAAGTGATTTCAGCCTACTTTATAGTCCCGGTGTAAAACATCACATTAACTTGGTGGCAGCTGATGCCCTCTTAAAAACTCTTGTAATAATGTGAAACAAAGGGCGCACGGTTGGTTTTACAGAACAATGAAAGGCTGTCACTGTCATGTAAAAGTCTGTGAGGTTATGCAGCGGATTTTTTGATGCAATCAGAGGCAATCAAGCTGAGCTGGACGTGACTCATCAGCCTTAATGTATGGTCCTAAAAATGGCTGCCTCCCTGCGATGCGAAGACACAGAAACGCCCAGCAGCATGCAAGGAATACAAGGATCTACGCCCGCTTTCAGCCTCTCACTTCTTACAACAGTTTATGAAAAGCTCATCTACTGTTACACCACAATCATGACCACAAAGTGCTGCTGGGTCACCATGTCTTGGCTATGCATGACGATATGCATATCACATGTCGACAGGCTCATACAGTGAAGCCATACCACTCCTGTATGTTGTGTAAATACAGTCCACGTAGGCACGCGAGTCAAACATAAACATTTTGATTTCATGTAAACACTCAGAAAATAATTAGAAACTGTAAACACTATCGTGTTGCTGCCATCAGGCTGACAGGAATAAATAGAACAAATGACAGAGAGGGAGGACAGATGAGAAGATCACAGCATGTTGGATATCCTGGAACAGGCAGGACGTGGACAAGTTAGGCTTTTAAACAGAAAAGTTGTGCAAATGCAAAGGGCTGACAGGACTTTTCCACTGCCAACAGGTCGCACTCTGAAAGGGTGACTAATAGCAGGTCTACTTCCTATATAAATCCAGACTAAATTCACTTTCCTTAAATACCCACACACCCTTGAAACTACATACATACTATACACCTGAATGACTGGAAATACAGCCAAGGGCCATTTAGCTAAAATTACAGTCGTTTATCACAGCTTTTATCTCATGTGTGCTTTCAGATGTTGAAACAACCCCTGAATTTACTGCTCTTTGCTTCAATTCCTGATCTAAGAAGTTGAAACCAAGAGCAATGGTATTACTTCACCATGAAGACTAAATTAGAATTACCTATTTTCTGCTTTTTTTTCTTAGCTAAACTAACAGCAACGTGACTGCGTTTAGATAGCTGAAAGCTCAGTCTCACGAGAAAATGTGTGATAGGTACAAATGTAAGAGTAGTGTCACAATAAAAGGGAAGAAATCGTCAGATGGCAACGTATTCGTTTTGTATAGGTACATGATACAACTAGATCTGTGCTTTTATTAATATTCAAGCTTAACCATGTGTTTTTTAACCCTAACCATGTTTTTATAATAATCCCAACCAACCACTACTGACCACAAAGTAAAAAAGTAAAAAGTCATTGTCCAGTCTTGTATTGGATTGGGCTCAAACTTGGTTCTGTTGAAACAACAGTCTGCTTTATAACTCCACCATCTACACTGTCCTACATCCCTGTAGTTCTGTGATATCACTTTTGTTACACTCTCTAACATTTTTAAATTAAAACAGAAAATAAAGTTATTACGGATTCTTAAATAATAAGTTACAGTTTTCACATAATGCCATCTGTAGACCGACGGGCTGTCATGTTACTATTGTGATATCAATATCAGGCTTGAAAATAAGATTTATTTCTATCAGACTACTTTCTCTTTTATTTGTGGATGTTTTTGTCTGATCTTTTTAGAGCGACTAAATTACACTCCAAGTCAGAAACAAGGAACTTTGAATATTTTTACACGTTTTGATTTATTAGCTGAAATCAAATCATAGTATTATCATATGTGTCTAATCAACATGTGTCCCGTATATCAGGACACTCCTAGTAGGCTTGTTGAAAGTGTAGTAATTTAGTTTTTTTGTGAAACTGCTATGTTTACACTGTGGATCATCATAGTTGTTACACATTCAGATGTTAAACTGCATTGATGATTTACTTTATTTGACATTTTTTTGTAATAAACTGACCTGAAAGATGTATTCACCGGGTCGCACGTCTGTGACGTCGATCCACTGACAGTCAATGTCATGACGGTAAGTGTCCCAGCAGCCAACTGAGATACCCTGTTGTCCCATGTTGTAGCAGGAATATCGCTTGTGTATACCTGGAGGTACAAAACAGTTTGAAGCATATGAGTGGACATAAAAAAGCACAGTCTGTGGTGTGTACATATTGATCTAAATTTCTACCATGGTCAAAATAATTAGAAAAACTGGTCTTTTTGGATTTTTTTTAAATGAATATATCCCTTATGTATTCATTTATATATATATATTCATCCATGGTGAATTTACAGTAATACACTGAGTGTTCATTAAAAAGATTTCACTTTTGCATTTTCATGTTATAAGTCTGTTCTCATTTACAGTACTGACTTGTATACTTCATGTATAATCACGTCTTACCCTCGGGACAGTAGGTGTCCTCCAAGCAGAAGCTGGCTTTGTGACCTTCAGCCACCTTTGTCCCATTGAGGGTGAGCAGATCATAGTGGGTGAAGACCTCAATGCTGTGGTAGTGTCTGAAAATAATGCATGAAAAAAAGCATGAGAAAGATTTCCATCCAGCACGCTGCTGTTTTTGTCTTCATCTGCATCACATTCTCAAGAAAAAGACTGTGTTTATTTGAAATACAGTGTCCATAAATCCTGTTATGGTTCTATGAAGGCATCAGGCAGACACAGTCAACAACTGAGAAAGCCCAGGGGAACACATAGATCAGTTTGGTGTTGCTCTTTCCCTCATCATAGAACCTTTCCCAGAACAAACACCACCAAATGAAAGTCAAACCATGTGTTTGCTGGTTGACGAGGTAGTGATTGGGTTGTGGCTGTGCTTCTTGATCGAGGACACAGAACCACAACCGCTGAGATAAGAAGCCAGGTTGCTCAGACAACAGTCATGGTTCTGACAGTAACGACTGGGTAACCAGTGAGGAGGATGTTTATTGTAAACTTCAGTTTGGAGTTGTGTTTATTGTGTTGAAGAACAGACTTTTATATGTGTCTGACTATTTATAGCCAAGACCTAAAAAAATATTAGTTCTCCATGCTGCTCTGAGGGGTCTTATTTCACTCCCCATATCTTAAGATGCCATTCATCTTGGGCTGCAGATATTCAACATTTTAACCCCTGTAAGCATCTGAAATGCGTTTATATATTGTGCCACCACATAAGAGTCCTGTGACATGGATGTTTCGTTTTTGACCAAACCCTGCAGCTCTTAAAATCACCACATCTGGTCTTAAAAGAGCAGCTGCTGATTTAGAGTGCCAGTGTTTAGCATTTACAACAATGTGAAGAATCATTGTGTTTTTATTATCTTAGAATGACTGATTTATATTCACTGTCAGCATGGGTCACCGAGTCTGCCATGTTGCAAGGACATATTCTACAATATCCCAGTATGGACAAAACAAACCCTAGCTTAAAAGGAGGCCTTTCACATTTTAGTGGCCACCATTGTTTCTCCTACATGCAAGAGTAAGAAGAAGATTTTTTTCAGGGTTTTCCAATCTCAGCTGCACTAAATTCTTCATATTGCTCCTTTCAGTGAAAACTTCAAAGCTCTGCTAAGAGAAGCAACAGCCTCAAGGAAAAACTGTAAATATCTGTTTCAGGTTATGGAACCTTCCCAGTCTCACCTGTGACACTGATGCCATGTCCAGCTTTCCCTGGTGGCCCGAGGTCGGAAGTCAGCGCGACCCATGTTCATGATGCGGGAAGAGAAGCGCAACAGGCGGCGGTGCCCATAGGGCCAGTTCATTCTTGCAGCAGAGGAAGACAGGCAATTCTCCTCGTTAGCGCAAGTCAGCAGGTGGAGAGGTCGATCCTCCAGGTATGCGGTCTCTTGGACAAGCTGAGCATCCAACACAAGGTCAGGAGCAGCTGCAAGAGTCAGAGTTTAAGTAAAGGAATATCTTTCCAATCTTGTGTTCAGCTCATTTAAAACTGTTCTGGGAAACAAAAAAAAAAAACATTTTGAATTCCATACATTATACTTGCTTGTTTTTCTGAGGTCTTCATCATTTAACCTAACCGTGTTTCCATTTACAAGTAAAGCAAATCTGTGTATTTTGACAAGTGGCAAAAAATGTAAATCAGATACTTCCACACAGACTGGTTTAAAGTGAATAAACTAGACTGCGTACTGTTGCCAGAGGGTGATGATGTAGGCTCATGCTTGTAATTCATTAGAAGAACTAGTTACTCTAACAGGAAACAAATTTAGAGGATGAAAAAACATCTGCGGTGGACATCCACAAGAGGAAAATGGAAAGAGCTTTTTCATCAGAAATTACTTTAATTTCTGAAAATATTTGAGATGATATTTCATATCTGGGTAGGCACAACTCATTCACATCATGTTATCATTTGCTGGCTCAAACTGAAATCCATTTCTTTTGAATTTTTGCCAGGGCAGACACGATTGGCAAAAATGCTTCCAAAAGCACATCAAGCCTTCTGTGAAACAGACCAAAACCACCTTTAGAGCATAAACTTTTTTGTACATTAGTGATAAACATCGTATAAATGGCAATAGAAGCAAGTCCTCCGTGACTCAAATACAGCTTATTCCAGCTGCAGCTATAGCTATAGCTCAGCTGCTAAACTTCAACAGAGAGAAGTGGGGTACAAAAGTCTTATAAACTCTATAGCCTACTGTCTAACTCTATAGCCCTGATTTTTTTTCACTTTCAAAACATTCAAGTTTCCTAACTGATACTAACAAGCTGCATTGCGACAACTGACAGACATGTCTGGAAATGTCACGTCTTAGGGTTGTCCATGACTAAATTTTATGTTTACTTCAACTATCAGATGAAAAGGTTAGATTTTCATCCTATTTTTGCAGCTTCACTGGCTGGTGGAGATCAACAACCACAAGGTGTTAGTACTGGTTTCATGTAGTAGTAGTTCTCCCAAACACGTGTACACACCTGTAGTTCCCTTTTACAATCACCATGTAGCATAAACAGTCATTTCAGTATGTTTGCTGGTTTCGGACTTACTCTCCACACACGTGACTCCTGCAGCTCTGCCTTCTCCTCCTCTGGGACAGTAGACTTGTGTGTTTTTGCGACACTGTTGGATAGACATCTCAGTGCCAATGCAGTGAGTCCCACTCAACACCACTTCACTGGCATCTGAAGATCCTGGCCAGTACCAGGTCTCCTGTGCAGAAAAGCAAGAGGAAAACACATTTGTACACAAAATCATTGGGCTTATTTTTGTTTTAAACCCTTCTGGCATTACATGAAGTCATCCTGTAAAAAAAGAACAGAGCTGAGGGCCTATAGCAGCCTGTAAACACTAAATCTATTTTTTTATAGTCACTATCAGTACACATTATCACATTTTCCACTCTTATTCACAATTTTAAAACTGCTTGTTAAATGCTCCCAGCAGCCCCCCTGAAAACACTCAAGCTGCCTTTTCCATGCACCATTCTATTTTCAGTTTGTTTGCACTGTGAATTTCCCCCGAGCTCTCTTCGCCTCACTTTCCCTCTTTTATTTTCGGCGCACTGGAAGTGGACGTTTGAGAAGCCTGTAATTACCTCAGGCCTCGGTAATAACACAGCACAGACATACAAATGGCAGGATGGAGAGAGTGGAGGAAATACAAGAGCACAAAGAACAAAAGTTCAGACACAGAAAAAGACAGAAAAACATGGTGAATCCTGTTTTTTACCTGATGAGGTGTTGAGGCGAAGCCCAAGCCAAGCTGACGACAGACCACCATGGCTTCATTCAAGCCCCAGTTCTCACTGCATACCGAGCCCCAGCGCTTCACTCCTCCCACCTCCATCAGCACCTCCACACGGCCCTCTCCAGGGTCTCTGCCTCCTGCCAGACGCACCTGAATGTGTAGGGAAGAAACGATGTTCCTGTGTCAGTGCAAGAATATTCCTGTACTGTGGCTACAGAAGTGTGTTTTTGTGTGTATTTCTCACAGTGGCCTTCATGCCAGTGATGGGCACGTTGCAACGGACTGCCACATCTTGGTTGTGCTTGCAGCTGTAAAGTGGCACTGGTTTGTAGATACACTCTGTAATTGACTTCTCCCTGCCTGTACATTGGACACTGTTCATGTGGATGGGACCAGTACCTGCAGAGAGAGAGTATGGAGCAGCACTTGACTAATTGCCAGTGAGAGCCCACATGCAAACAGTGATACCCACACAAGCTTGCATAAAAACCTGTTGGCTCTGCAGCCACAAATGTCCACAGAAAGGAACTGAAGGCCCAGATGTGGACCTCTGATGTGGCTCAGCCATAGAGCTTTCTGCTTTATAGACCAAAATAGATTGCAAAATAGAGAAAAACCTTTCAACACATGTATGTTTGCGTAGGTGTACGAAGCCCAGGCTGAAGCCCGTTAAAGCCCAATAATTTGGCCTTAAATAGCTAATGATGTCATCACGCTTCAGGTTGTCTTCTCTGACTGCAAAAGTCATGAGCTTCTACATTATACGTTCACACAACTCATAAACTGGCTTGAGACATTTAAAACTCCCTTCTGACACTCGACCATGTTCTTTATTCAGACCATATCACCTAGTGTAATAGAACCCTAAAAGTAACACTGAAATTCTTTCTGCAAATTTCTTAATTAAGAAAAGTAGAGAGAAGGAAGTGCACCCACCATTAAAGGACGTGCTATGTGCTTATTTGGGTAGAAAGATAATGGGAGGAAATTAACATGATTATAGAGTTACTGCTGAGGTATGGCAAGAAAAAAACGAGAGTAAGAGAATGTAAGAAAGTGGGGGTCCATGTTTTTTTCTAGGAAAATGTTTACTGTAACTGTACACTTCCTGGTTCAGAAGCTATATTTTCTCACCAACACCAAAAGCATTTCCATAACAATTACATCTGAATGTTTGCTCCTACTCAGTACTGATTGCCTGACATCCTGGTTTCAAAGCAGAGCAACGTTTCTCATTCAACAAGTTTATTTGGACAGCAACACATGTTATTGTTTTGTTCGCTGGACTTTCTTAGCGTTGTGTACACTTTTGGTCATTTGGTCATGGGTAGAGTTCCTTGATTATCAGCTGCTGTGATAGAAGCAAAAGTGAGGTTGTTATCATTTTCTCTGAGTTTATTTGTCTACTCAAGTCCATGGAGTTGGAGTGCTGCCCTCAGGAACAGCATTTAGGCTGAGAGGTGTTTAGTCTAAAGGAATGACTGCATTAAACTGATCATACTTTGGATGCATGGTGAAGTCAGGCATTGGATCAAAGTCTGTAACCTTTAGCACTTAGCCGGTTATCAAATCAGTGGCTAATGGTCTTTTCTATACTGTGTATGCTTTATGAATGAGGTTGTCTTCAAACTTGGGCCAAAAAAACACAACCTCGTTATAACTTTGTTGAAACACATAAGTATATCCCACAGTGACCTCCCAAAACATTAAGAGCTAAAATCTAAATTCAACTCTGGAAAGCACATGAAAGACTTCAAAGTGCAATCTGACTGTGTGCCCACTATGTGTGTGGCTTTGTTTGTGTCCTATCTTACCCTGTCCCAGCTGAGCCCTGTTGATAGCCTCTTTAGCCGTCCCAAAACCCAGTTCTCTGCAGACCACACTGGCAGCGCTCAAGTCCCACAGATGGTCGCACACGGTGCCCCACTTGCCCTCTTTAAGCACTTCGACCCGACCCTCTCCAAGACGGGGCCCGGACTTCAGACGGACAACAGGCTGAGAAACAAAAGGAGGAGTTTAGGTGAGAAAAGCAAGTTTGGGAAATGATGTGGAAGTCTCACACTTGGTACTCTTGTTCAGACTCATATGCTTGAAATTTAACGATCAAACTGCTTAACAAACAATATTTAATTCCTAATATTTGTTACAGGATATACATTTTTGTTTGTTATAATTCTACAGCAGGTTTTACTTTTTTCTTTAAAATATTCTGCTCTTTGTGTGAACATCTGTACCAGATGTTTCTAGCTTGACACAAAGATTGGAAACGGGTGGAAAATAACCTTGCCTTGCTCAGTGAATATTTTTGTACTGATCAAACAAAGACAATATGAAATGTTAATTAATTAGTTAGAGAAAAAATGTCCATCTGTGATTTTAAATGGAACAGTATATATAGTGTTGAGCAAATAGTTCACGATGCCACACTTACTGGGACAGCAGGTGGAGGAGGTACTCTGCCAAAATGTGTGAACTGGGATCCGGGGACACAGCGGACTACTGCGTGCATGCCCCCCTTACATGGAACATCCCCCCTGGGGAAGGACAGCTGGGCATGACACTGCGATAGTGATGCCTCCACACCCTGACACTTCACCTTCTCCACCCAGTAAGCCTTCTTACTGATCTGTGTCCTCAGCCTGGGAAGGGAATGTTGTTGAAGAATGAGCAGAGTGACAGTACACAGGTTTTTGATTTGTCACATTAGTCACTAGATTAAGTTAAAAAGCAGATATTGCTTTTACCTTGATGAAGGATCAGCTAATTTAGAGTCCCAAAGTTTCCTGAAAGACAGAAAACATCAAAGTCAGGATTTTTAGATTGGAGTAACAACACTACACTGAGTAGACTAAACAACCAGCTGTTCTATACATTCCCACAGTCTGGACAGTCTGAAATTCCCACCCCACCACTCGGTCTATCAAAGTTAAAGTAAACAAAGTGAAACTGCAAATATGAAGGACCCACAAGATGCTGAGAAAGGCGTCTGTGCCTCAATTGATCTCAGCCCTCAGAGACAAAAAGTGAGAAGGAAAGTAAGATTTACAATATTGGATCACAAAACTCTTTTTCTTCTTTTTTCTCGTCCTTGTCGAACCATATCCTTCGTTTCATGTCATTTTTAGATCTTCCAGTTCTATATTCATGTGTATTTCTGTTTTACTGTTTGTCTTTGAGTCTACATTGAACGTCTGGCTTGTGGCATCCATGTGGAAAAACATACGAATAAAGGATGAATAGACTACTATACATTAATCCCCGCAAAAAGCCTTATTGAGGTCTGCCAACTCCAACTGGGTTGTCTAAACTGTGTCTAGTTTAATTTGTATTACCTTAAACTAGAGTCGCATCCAAAGGGGAAATGGTGTTTATACATAAAATGAGGCCCCTTAAGCCTGGACACTACTCCCATGCATGCACACATGCGAGCTGACCACTTGCATCAGCCAGTGTGACCACAGACAGGTGCAGTGTGACTGACGCCCTTTATGAATGAGCCTGAATAAAATGAGTCAGAACGTCGATTATAGAAAAGAGGAAAGTTTATTGTGCAACCAGATTCATGATGCAATTAAATATTTGGGAAACTAAAATAAGAGATGTATTCTTGCCAGGAAAACCAATTTCACTGATTATTTTTCAAATGTCTTTGAGACTGGAAGAACTTACAATGAAAACAGAAAAGGAATCCTGAGCCAGATAAACTACCGTACAGAACATGTGCATCACAAGTTGTTCATAATCTAACAAACAAACCGTGAGGAGTTGTTGAACAGCACAGCAATGTCCCCATCACCTATAGGCGAGTACTATCACATTTTGTTTTCTGATTTCTGCTCCAATCCAGCAGTGACAAAATTAAATTTACAGTCTGGCGGATTTAACCATTTACCTGCATTTGATGAAGAGAGTCAAAGCGGCAAAGAAACAACAAATCCTTGATTCTCTTTGGATTGTAGCTGCACATAAATAGTCCAATCTTACCTAATGGCAATTTGTAAAACAGTTAAGCTGACCGGCTGTGTTGGCACAAACATGTCAAACCTAGAAGTATTTTGCTATGAAAAGACAAACCAAATTTATAGTTTTTCCTTTCTGGAACATGTTACTGGCCCAGAATTTTGTTTCCGTGTGATCATCCCCTACCAAGACAACCACGGATACGTAGCCTATAATCTTAGTGTTTTTAAGTACTATGGCAACATACTTAAGTGTGTGTCTTATCAGCCAGGAAAGATGTGAACCGATCTCATATCACAAAGTGATCACAAATTGTTGAAGTTGCACTTTTCGTTTCGTTTCCTCACTCAGTTACAGAGCTGCAGTTTACTTTTCGATTCATCAGCACGTTGACGTTCAAAGTGCCGATACGTCTCCCGTACATAATGATGTCAACTTTTCACTCCTCGCTAGTGTCCATATGGCAGCAAATGCTTAGAAGGTGGAAGGAAAGAAAGCCAGATGGTTCTTATCTATGAACCCGCATGAAATCATCTGAGATTTTTTCGTAATCCTTTCAATAATTCTACTTCCCCTCCCACTTGCTATTCCATTCTTTTCTTTTCTACTGAAGGTTTCTCACCTGTGAGTGTACATGGTTAGATCTAAATGTAACAATGGTTACAGAGTTACAAAAATCACAGTGACATGGTTATGCCTTGTAGACTTTACAATTTATGGGTCATGATTTCATGTCACACTACCCTTCAAAGAAACAACACCTTAGGGATCTGGTGCTATCTCACAATTTACAACCATAGATTGTGACACTGTCACATTTTTAATCATGTGTAAACGTGCATATAACAGGTTTTGTTCTGTGAGACTGGGCTGCACACAGCCTTAATCTGGAGGTTGAAGGAGTAGGAGTGGATAAAGTCAGCCTGCGTGTTTCTCACAAAACACCTTAATGTGATGACATGGCAGTGACAATGGGCCTTTCTAACTGCAAAATGCTGAGATTACGTTTTAATCATAGTATGCTGCTTTTGTTATGTTACGAACATTACAGGATTTTTTCTTGGGATTTCACATCTTTTCCCTCATTCATTTTTTTTTTTTTGAGGGGGGGGTAACCTTTAATTACCATCACTGATTAAATTAAATTTGTCTGTGGTTGTTCAGCTGGATGGGACACAAAATTTGATGTGACATTGAAAATGTAATTTGGGCTATTTCCTTCCTTTTTCCGTCCCTCTTTTTTTTCACATACTTTTTAAAAATTCTCCCAATTATTTGCTTGTGACTGTCCTCTTGTTTGTGAGAGTTGATCTCTCTGTGTGTGTGTGTGTTACACTATTTAAAGTGTTATATAACACAGTGGTAAATCAAAATGAGAGAGACAGACCGTGAGGGGGTGTTAGTTCATGGTTTGGAGGCGGAGGGGAGGAGGGGTGAGAGTGCTACCCATATAATTGCCTGCTCTGCTTGGCAGTGTCTGCTTTGCGGTTCAGCAGTAGCATGTTGGTTCACACACACCAGACATGAAAATATGCACGTACATATCTACTTTCCCTGCCTTGTCTCTGTAAAAACAGAGCTCTTTAAACCCAGTGCCGTTACCCAACGTTATGAGTGCATGCTGGGAAACACGGAATGAGTGATGTAAGACTGGTGTCTCCAACTTTTATGAGATTTACTCAACTTCATGGGAAGAAAAAAAGAAGTTTTTTTTTTTGGTTTTCAGATACATTTCAGTCAAAAGGTAAGGTGTGTAACATTTACTGTCAGGTTGGAAATCAGATTAAAAGCTGTGATCACAGAACTGCTGCTAAATAATTTTAAGCAAGCAAAAACCTTTCTTTCATAGCATCTTCAGCTGGATGCTAGGTTTCTTTATGCAACTCGAACTACACAATACCAAAACCCACATTGAAAAAAGGAGCTGACAGTGAGGAAAGCAGAGATAACCTGTTATTAAAGGCTACTGCATGAATGCAGAGCTGCTTGAGTGGAACAATTGGGAGAAAGCGAGCTGCCATACTGACTCTACAACAACCGCTAGACTGTCCTATCAACCTCCATGAAACGAGGAAATCTCAAAGGGGTCGTAATGATGTACTTTCCATGAAAAGTGGGTTTTAGTATAACTGTCATAAATGCATTAAACAGGGTCTTTAAAAAGGCTGTAACTGAGGAGGGGAGGAAGAAGGAGCAGGGGGTGAAAGTAAATTGGAGGAACTGAAGAAGTTACTGTCAGCCTCAAAGAGAATGAATGTGATGAAACAATGGAACTGGAAAATGAATTTAGCACTTGCCTTTTGTACTCGCTGCAAAGTGGGGGAGTGTTTAAACATCTGTAAAAGTGCACAGAGCAACTTAACAGGCAGAGACAAAGGCAGTCACTCTAAAAGAAGAAAATAAAAAAGCAAAAACACACGGACGGAGAGCGAAGTGCTGAATCAGCTTAGGGTGTGCGACAGGTTCAGCAAAGAGAATATTCTAGGTCTGGGGATTTCTCAGACCATAATTACAGCTGTTTAAGTGCACAGAACAGATCAACAGACTGTGCAGTGGATTCCACAAGAAAGATGTGATGGGATGCAACACAGCAGGACAGTTATGAAACTGTTATGAAATGCACTGGTTGTATTGGTTCATATTCTTGCAAATTTTCTTTTAGAAATGATTCTATATTAAGATAGTTTTAGAAATAGAACTTCTGTATCCACTGCTGTTGGTCCATTTGTATGTGGCAATAGAGATTTTAACACAGATTTTTTTTGAAAATACCAAGGTAAACCAAGACATAACACAACTAATGTCTAAAATGAATCTATTTTGGAGTTATTTTGTCAAAAACTGGATACATCTGAAGACTAAAATGATGGTGATTCTTAATTAAAATCAAAGGGTTCTTTATATTCACTGTATTCCAACAAAAATGAAACTAGAAAACTAGGAAACTATATTATGTTTTCTTTGCTGTAACAAAACATGTGTGGCCCCCTTCCACTTTGAAAAATATATATTTTTATTTTTTCAAACTACTGGACATGAAAGTAACTGCACTGAGGAATACAGTCGGAGGGCATTTCACATCGTTGTTACAAAAAGACTATTTATAACATTTAAAAACTGAAGAAGTCTGCATTTGGAGGCTGGTTGGGTTTGGTGTTGGAGCTACAAACCAGACAGAAGAAAATCTGACTTCTAATTGGTGTTCTTTAATTATTTACCAGTAGGATGTTGGAAGAAATTTGTCATCAAATGCACCATCAGTGCACCACCGGTAACATTAAACAGTTTCTAATGTTGGCTGCTAAAAACGTAAATATTTTGTGTCAATCTATGTAAAAAAAAACCTTTCCTTTTTAACATCAAAACATAAATTTGGCTGATTATCAGATGACCCTGTGGAACAGATCACCCTGTGGAAATAAGAAATTTCAGAGTGATTTAAGATCTCTGTTAATCAAACTGCAACTATGGCGTCAGAAGTTAAGACTATTGTGCGTCTATGTCCATGAAAAATATTGCGTTCAACTTGAACCAGTCCGTCTAACAAGTCTATTTCTTTAGTCTTGACCAAAGAGTTTGGCCAACATTGCCATCCCTATTGAGTGACACTGCTAGTATGGCCAATCAAAATATCAGACTAACATGAAACTACTGGTCCTGTTCTGCAAAAAAAAATTCTTTCTACACTCCTTCATCTGTTTACTATTGGACAGAAATATCAGCTTCCGTCACCTCCCACATAGCTGGGTGGAGGTTGGCAAAAGACAAACATTCCTGGCCTTGTTCAGTCTTTACACAGGTTGCTGGCTAGGTTCTCGGCAAAGAAATGTGATGTTTCTCCAGACGACTCTGAGGTGTTTTTCAAGGTTGTTGTTGTCTATGTTAGCATTGGATTTGGTTTTCATGATGGAAAACCAAACAAGGCCATATTTTTAATATTAACCCCACCATTGACCTGAAAGGGCCGTTGGCTAACCTAAAAGGACCCAGTCAAATAAAAATGGATAAAGATTTCTCACAAAGCTACATCTAACCCTGACAGCTGTGAAGAAATCCTAGGAAGTAAGACACTAGTAAAATTATTACTGCTTGATGGGGCAGCTGAGGAGAAGAGGCTTGTATCCTGCCGCTGAGCAGATTATAGCAGATTGGTGACTTAGACGCTACAGAATCGACCAGTGATCAGTACAGTCATCCTCTTAGTCGAGCCCTAAAAAGACTTCTGTGGTTAGACAGACGGACACCTGGGGGGTTGTGTTTGCATGAATACTTGTGTGTGCAAGGATTCTGGACGTAGTGTGGGATGCATTGGTTTGTGATGACACGCTTGTAAGAACTTTGAAGGTTTGTGGACATTCTTCAGTGGGTGTTTATTTCCAAAGTTAGCATATTAGTAGTTGCGTCCTTACAAGTCAACATAAACATCTGGCATTATTAGTAGCGCAAAGGATTTCTGTTTGAGTGCAGTGAAACAATTGAAAATATAATTAACAGAAGGTTCAAATACCATCTTTTCTACTCGTCTGTGCAAGCAAATCAGCTGATCATCAGCAGCATCATCATTGGCGTTTTGTTTTATTTAATGAAACAAGGGTACTTACGATTTTTTTCTCTCTAGTTAAGCTGAATTCAACATGCTTCCTGAGTTTAAGGAGCACAGAGCATGCGTCTTTAGTTTCAGAAAGCTAACAAATGAATGAGGAATTTATGTTGATAAGTTGGTCAACTGTTGAAATTTTACTACTAGTACAGAAGTTAGCCCCTATGTTTTTTTTTAACTCTACACCAGCTGATGTTTTGTCCACCTAGGGGCAGCAAAAACAAGCTATGAACACGGCTGACATATTTACTTTGTGTTCCACTTTGATGGACGCTGGAACTCACACACTAAACACAAAATGTCAATTAATCAAACAATAGAAAAAATGGTCTTTTAGCCTTTTTACCCTCCCTAAAGGGCAGCCAAACAAATTTTGAGGTAGTCATACTTTTTTACTTGGTGCATCAAGCACACAAAGGTAATAAAGTGTACTTCAGATTTTTTGTGGTCCAAACTCCAATTTCTAAGGCGCACCACAATGACTCCTGTAATACCTTTAAAGCTGATCTGGCAAACATCTTAGCAAATGCTACTTCTTAGTAATAAATACGGTGAAGGCTTCTGCAAACAATACATATTCTAATACAAAGCATCATTAGCTTTTGTTTGGAGTCATGTTTTTGACCACCTGAGAAATATAGAACCAGTGTTCACTCTTTTAGTTCTGGTTTTGTACCCAGTCCCGACACTTCAGCTGCAGTTACCGATGCTCTTACATGGTGCTGTTACTAGGTGTAAAATATAAGGATTATAGCAGATTGAAAACATCTATGGGAAGAAATGCAGAGTATTTAGACATCCATCCATCCATCCATCCATCCATCCATCCATTTTCTATACCCCCCTTACCCTATTCAGGGTCGCAGGGGGATGTTTTTTACAAAGTTTATACGATATCATGGATACCAGTGAAAGATAAGACAACTAAAGCCTTAGTTCGTATTTTTTCTATATGACATGAATCCTGATAAATTGAATGCTTGGTACAAAATCAATTACAAATGTAATTTGTTTTCAATGATCCATCGTCAGGTAACAGTTTTGACAGAGCTGCACTCAGAAGTTGAAACGCCTCATTGGTAAATATACTGAAGATCAATAGAAGTGAGGTCTTAGTCTTTGTAACACATCATCCCCCTTAGAAAATGCTGCTGCACACAGTTTTAATGGCAGGTTTCTAAATGACATACGATTAGAAGCTATGTACTGTAAGGAAGGTTTCATGCAAAGACACACCATGACGATGATGATAATCTTGTAGTCTGGATCTGACATTAATAACATATTCTTCAGGACTATTTTAAAGCTCTGAGTTGCGGCCCACTCGGCCAATGGGGGAGACAGACGTTTTGGATAGCCCGACTTGAGTAATGCCAACGTGGAAATGCTATGCCAAGTGTGGTTAGAGTAATGACTGCTGTTTTGGTTAACCTCTACTACAGGTGGGCTGGAACAGCAATCCAGGTTGCCTAACACGTGAAGGATTATGTTGTCCACTACACTCTTTTATCCCTTTCATAAAGACACACACACAAGACACAAACACTATTTAACACTCCTTTTGATGGCCTCCTCTTTTAGTGGAGCCCATCCACTCTCACACACTTACCTGTAAGCGGTTTGGTCAAACTGTTCTGCCGCAGGAAATCCCAGCATGCCACAGACGACATGGCTGCTGCTCAGGTCCCATCCCTGGTCGCACACATGACGCCACTTCCCAGCGTGCTTCACTTCCAGCACTCCCTCCGTCACCAGAGCCCTATGGTTGCTGGACAGTACGGGGCGAAGACGTGCTTCCTCTAAGGGAACCCTCTCAGATCCCTGTCCATGAGAAAACATTTTCTTTTTAAGAGATTAGTAACACACGACAACCCTACTGTTTTATCTTTGAAGATCATCTTTATTCATATTGTAGAATTTTGCACCAACAAATGGGTTGACAGGGGTTTTCTTCAAGCTTTTTGAAGACTTGTGCTTCAACCCTTCAGAAGCTTTTTTGATGTACGCTGCAGGATTAATGTGAGTTAATAAACATGACGTTATCTCTCAACACATTGTCACATAGTTTAAATAAACAGCAGCAGACAGCACGCAATCGAGACAAGAATAACACGGAAAGATAACACCCTTTAATCATCACACTCTCTAATCATCCACATTTCGTGTCGTAGGCAGCAGGAAGGAAACTAAAAGCAAATACGGTGTTTCTTGAATATGTCAGGATGATTAGAAAATTGTTAGAAAATGTGACATCTATAAGTTGAAAAGAAAACAAAGGAAAACACAAGTGGTCTCAATTTCCTCTAATCTGAGATGTTTCCTTTGGGAAAGGAGCCACTGGTGGTTAAACTAAACTTCAGGCCCTGTTGGTGCAGAAGGACTGAATCTAGAAATGCTCCGGTTTTAGGAACATCTTTAATTATACATGCCCACTGGCCTGTGGCTCCACAGATGACATTTCTGTACCAGTACAAAACCAGATTGGGTGTGTTAGATGGTTTTGTGTGTCTATTTGTGTGTGTTTTTTTTTACCTGTGTGTATTGAGCATCAGTCTCCAGTCCCATGTCTGGATTTACTGGGTCTGGTTCAACATGGTTCCCGCTGAGCTGCTGATGCCTGTTGCTCCTCCTCCTGTCAGATTCGAGTTGAGGTTGAGGTTCCCTGTCCACCTGCCGCTCTTCCTCCCGTCTCAACGCCTGAGGACTGCTCCTTGCGTTCTCCTGTCTCGGCCTGTAGGATGCACCATTTGCCAGGCGTGAGGGCAGCTGGTGACCTCGAGGCGAAGCTGGGTTGGGCTGCTGGTTCGCTCCAGAGCCGCCTCGACTCCGTCGCAAGATCTGGATCTCATGGCCATTCTCTTGTGGGGAGATGTTGCTGCGGCGGGAGGTGGTTGGGTTGCGATGAAGAGCAATTTCATGGCCTCTTGCAGAGTAAGATGGGCTATGGACTGGTGGTGCAGGTGGAGCTGGAGGGGGGACAGACTGCGATGAATTCATTTGTCTTTGTTGGCTTGGCTGTTGTCTTGAGGATGAAGGTTCATCCTCTAAAGTGGCAGCGGGGAAGCCAGGTCTCCTTTCTGGGCTGCAAATGACCCCCAGATCCTCACTGTGGGTGCAATCATTGATTCCCCAACCGTTGGAGTGACAGTTTGCAACAGAGAGCTCTGTGCCCTTACAGCGCACATTGTCTAACCAGATAAGACCTATGACGAGAAAGGGTTAATCAAGAGTTAATCAATCAAGAAACAATAAAAATCAGTGAGCGATTTGGGTGCTCTTGGCTGGACGTACCTTGTCCCTGGCCAAACTTGGCACTGTGCGCCCAGGTATAGCTGCGTTGAAAGCCCAACTGCCGGCATAACACATTGGCAAGGTTAAGATTCACCTCATCATCACACACTGTGCCCCACGCTCCATTATAAAACACCTCCACACGTCCCTCATTTGCACCACGTCGACCTACGCCTGCGAGACGCACTCGCACCTCCTGCGCAGACAGCTGAGGGGGGTAGAGGAGAAGCAGGGCGAGGAGTGTAGACAGGGAGCTGAGAGAGAGCATCCTGGAAGGCTGCAAAAGCAGAACGGGGAATGAAGGAGGTCTGATGGAAATGTGGCATTCAACGAAAGTAAAACAAAGAAACTACCGAAGCTGGAGACCCCAAATAAATATGCAAGTTACCACAAAAATCCCAACAATCACGTACAGCCATGGGACTTAACATTCTTCACTGTGGCAAACATATAATTACAAACTTCTCTTCAAACCCTCATGGAACACTATGTAGTAAATGAATGATTGGCGCCTGTTTTTATACTTTAATATAATCAGTCTTATAAAGGACAGTCAGAGGCCTGAGACAGTCCAGACCTTTTGGGGTAAAAAGGAGTAATAACCAAAGCTAAAAGTAGCCTTTTCATCTAGCCAACGGAAACTCTGGTTTTCCACAAACCATTAAGCTTAGCTGCCTGTATTTATCCAAAAGACAAAAAAGCAAATAAACACTGTCATAAAAAAGGATCTCACTCATAAATAAAGTAGTAGGTCTATGACAAATAGTTTGGTTGACGAGCAATGTTTAATTCAGCCACAGTCTACATCCAAAATCTTTAACTTCTAACTGAGAGGAGAAAGCTGAGATGAGGAGCATTCTGAGGAAGAGGAGATCTGGAGGATGCTAGAGGCAGTTTCAATTGCATCCATTTAGAGGTTAATCATATTCGGCTTTGCATATGTTTTACTGCAAAACAAATATGTGCAAGTAAAGTCTGTACCTCAGACTAATGAGGTCTGAAGTGAGGTTAGTTAGAGAAGAGGTGAGTTAAGATAAATCTAAGCAGCTGCAAGGATCAACTCTTGCCTGCAGAAGGAAAAAAACAACTGTGAAACAAAAGGTGAAGCAAAGTGTTGAAAGTGAAAACTGCTGAGGTGGAACTCACCTATCTGTTGATCTCAGCCTGGAGTCACTGGGAGAAAGAAGGGAGAGCAAACTGGGAGTTTGGTCCTGCTTTCTCTCTATTCTCCTCTTCTCCCTCCCTTTTTCTTATTCTGTCACTCCCTCAGATCTGCTACTTCATCAATCCCTCCCATTTTATTCATTTTAGTGGCTTTTTTTTCTTCTTTTTTATCTGGTCACGTTTCTACTTTACATCACCAACTGCCCTTCAAAGAAATTTCTGGAAAAGGGAAATAGACCAGGGAAATCCATAAAAACACACAACAATAATCCGGATTTAAAAAAAAGATTGAGCTATTATCCTCTGAGTGTCAACATTTATGTGATTGAGCAATAATTAGAGCATCTCAGTTAAAACTTGTCAGCATGTACCCTGCAGCAGGGGGATGACCTTCTACACCAGCTACGTCTTGGCTGGTTACATATCTGAATCCATGGAACACATGAGACTTAATAAAAGACATGATATTATAAGGATCGGTCCGTATTCTGTCCTTATTAGCTCTGGACAAACCAATAAATGGATGTTAGTTTATTTGGGTTTCTAAGTCCGACCCAGTCTTTACAATCTTACAATCAGTCACAATCTTTAACGTGAAAAACGTGCTTTCCCCTTAAAGCTTCTGAGCTCTTTTATTCCACCCAATGATTAAATTGTCTTAAACATACACTCATGCACAAAGATGCATGCACACACACACACAGCCCTGGCACGTCACTGTGCCCACAGATAGTGGTGTCATAAGACAAAATACCACGTGCCCTGCAATGAAACTACATGTCTGAACCGTGCGTCTTCGCATGAAGCTGAGTTTCATAACATCTTCAGTCGTGGCACCTCCTAACTTGAAGCAAGTTCTGTCTAAGAATAGAGACGAATGGTGGCTCAGTGAGTTCTTGAGAGAGAGAGAGAGAGAGAGAGAGAGAGAGCAGATCCTCCCAATAATGAGGCCTCAAAGCTTTACTTGTTCGTGAACTATATCCAGAATTAAAGTTTCGGTAAAAAAGATAAAAGTATGGAATTTATTTACACAATTTGTTGGAAATGTAGAGTATCCTTAAAAGTTTAATTGAATTATTCTGTTTCATTTTCGTAAACCAGAATTGACTCATCCCTCCCTCCCAAATAAAAAAGAAAAAACAATAACAATATAAATGTGCATATTGTGGTGGTTTTATTACAGATTAACATAACCAATAGACAAATCAGTTAGAAACAAAAGCTGTTCTTTTAAACCAATTTCATACACAAATCAACATCAACAAATGCACATAACCTCCTACCACAGCTTACCTTTTATTTTACATTTAGCTGCTACCTCGGACTTGTATGCTGTTTTTCTAGCTGAAAACACGTTGCTGTAAGGACGTCTGACAAGATGGAAGATATTAAGGCTCGAGAGCCCCCTCTAGTGGGGCAAAGCATCACTGGACACATGCACCATAGTGTCAACTGTCAATTTTTATAGCTGCTGCTATGCACTGTGTACAAGTAAGCAATTCAACCATTTGAAAATATAGAGCTTTCAGTGGGCTACATATATGTGTGAAAAGGTAGATTCATAAGAAGTCCCCCCACTTGGCCCCATTCCTTGGCTTGGCCCCCAATGCCCCAGCTGAAAGGTTGAATGATCTCTACTTCTTGATCCTCAAAAGAAAGGTACGCTTTATCTCTGCAAAACAGAGGATGGGCCAAAGAGCGGAATTTCTATTAAGATAGCTAGTTAACTTAGGATGAACCTATTTGTTGGACTGTGGAAGGAATTAGTCACATCCTGCACCATCATGCAACCTGCATCATAAAGAGGAAAAAACAAACAGTTATCTATAATGACAAAAATTCTCTTGACGGCCACTATCTCTGATTAGCTTTGCACGAATGTGGAGAAATGACAAAATGAGGAACATGAAACACTTCTGCTGAAGGGTGTCTGCAGACATGTCATGCTATTTCTGTTTTAGTAGATGCGGGGTATGTGACACTGCTGGAGAGATGTTTTAGGAAGTGCATATCTTTACTCTTTATTCATTTGTGATTTCATCATTTCATCCTCAATAGCGCTACTTCTTCAACTGCCAGCAGCTTAAGTCATGGTTTATAAATGCTAGTGTTTTCCTTGTTTTCCTACCTTTATAAGTATGCAGTATTAAACTGTCCCCTGTCACCTACCATAATCATCATAAGTAAATGTCTAGCCTTAAATTACTTGTAACTCTTAAAACAAGCTTTTGACCCACTAACACAAACAAAGTTTTCAAAAACTTGAAAAAATATAGAAGAACATGTACATACACACGGGTACACAGATAATATTTATATGTGGGCCTTATGACGGTTATAAACGGGCTGAAAAGTGACCCCCAAATGAGATTGTCCATAGTAATTATAATGTTAATTGACCAGATTGGTTATGCTCGGGTAAATGGGTACTGAACGGGGATGTGTCCAAAATCTTATGTGGGGTCCATTTTTCTGCCCATTTTTAAACCCCATGGACCCCATATGAATGTTGGCTGGGTACTGTCATGCAATGTTTTCTGTGCTGCTTCAGCGGCTGAGGTCAGCATGAAGAGAAATGGTTGAAACACAAGAGGAAGTATTCGTGTTTCATCTCAAGTCAGTGTCACTTGTCAGTCTTATGAAACATAAGACTGACAAGTGAGGTGATGTTTCTAACTATTACATTTGAGGCTTTCTTGTTTACTCTGATCATAACGACACAGAACAAAAAGATAAAAGAACAATCCCAAATTTTAAAGTTAGAAAAATAAAACCAAGATCAGTTTCATAGGCACTCAAAGTTGTTCAGAAGCCTGACAATGCTGAGACAGTTGGGTATCTTTTGCGGTGAGTCATGCACTTGTCCCTATCGATGAATAATGAATGGCTTTTACACTTTATGTCCTTCTTAAGTACCATCTGTGACTCCTCCAGGTGGGACAGGGAGCTTCTGGCTTTGCTCAGCTTCTGGTTCAGTGACGCCAGGAAGGCATCAATTTGTCTCACCTCTCCTTCCAAACTGCCAAGACAAGTCACAGATGATCACATAATAAAAGAGAAACAGGATATAGAGGTTTTTGTGTTTTGTTTATGCATACCTAAGCTGGGGTTGATCCCTGCAGAGCTCCATGTTGGGTCTGAGGGAGCGAAGGTAAAGTCTGGACTGAGCTACTCGCAGTGGAGCCTCTTTGTTGTGGATGGCCTGCTGTAGAGCAACGATGTTCCTCTCCTGGGCTCCGATTTGTTCCAAAATCTTCACACACAGTAATACAAACAATCATCAATCATCTTTCGACCTCTTTCTTTTTTTTTGCCAGCTTGCCTACCTGAGTGAGCTTCATGTCCAGCTGAGTTTTGGCCTCACTAAGCTCCACACAGCGCTGGCTGAAGGCTTGATCCACACTGGAGCACTGTACTCTCAGATCTTCAGTGGTGTCCTGCAGCATTCGCTCCACCAGCACCCTGACACACAAACAAGATTTACAAAAGTCGTTTTCAGACTTTATTACAGCTTAAAAACAATCTGAACCGGCATGTTCTCTGACCTGAGGCTGTTTGTGGCTTGTTCCTCCTGCATGGCCTTGGACAGGTTGTCCTGTGTATATTTGGTCCATGATGAGGGGTTACACACACTGCAGCAGAACAGAAGGCACAGTACATAGTAAGGTTAAGTACAAAGATTACCAGCAGAGTCTCTCCTTCATTTGATGCTTCCATACACTCAGACTTACTGCTCCTGCATGGCGGCTGAGCTGGGGTGCTGCTGTGTATCTGGACTTGTGTTACAGTGCCTACCACCGTGGTCATCAAAGCTGTAGGCCTGGTACTTATCAGACCAGTCCAACTCCAGTGTCTGCTTGGCCTCTCTGTTCATCCTGACACACATAAATGGAGGATGATGCAGTTCTCCACAGAGCTTTGACATTATTGTAATGAACACCATTCACGAACAAGCCAATAAGCAAAGTTTTGTACTCACTTGATTTGACTGACAACCTGAGCTGTAGTTCTCTTCAGAAGAGCCTGGACACTCCTGATCAAGTCCACCTCCTGCAAACAGACAGGCTTACAGTATGGGTGGTCTGCTGAGATTGTGTTACTGTTAGATACCTGATCCTGAAACTATTGTTATTAGAGCAAAAATGAGTCAGGCGCTACATGGTGGTGTGGTGGTTAGCACTGTCGCCTCACAGCAAAATGGTTCCTGGTTCAAATCCCAGCTGGGGTCTTTCTGTGTGGAGTTTGCATGTTCTCCCTGTGTATGTGGCTTCTCTCTGGGTACTCTGGCTTCCTCCCACTGCCCAAAAAACATGCATTTTAGGTTAATTTTTGTCTCTAAATTGACCCTGGGAGTAAGTGTGAGCGTGCATGATTGTTTGTCTCTGTGATGGTCTGCCAACTTCTCCAGGGTGTAGCCTACCCTGCTTTTTGCCCAACGACAGCCGTGACCCTGAGTTGGATTAAGTAGGTATAAAAAATAGATGGAATGGATGGATGGAAAAATTAGTCAGTGTTTCACAGGGCTACAATCAATGACTATTTTCACTAGCAGTTAATTTACTGATTACATCCAGTGTTTCACCTTCAGCAGCTCCTCTTCCACGGTGTCTCTGACAAGGTCTGGTCCCAGTCTTCTCGCCCTGCAGTTCAGATTATCAGTGGCGATGGCATAAGGAGTCTCAGTGGCATCCAGCGCCCTCTCCAGCCGCGTCTTTAAGGCCAGCAGTGACTCTGTGTCGGCCTGCAGCTGCTCAATGTGCCGCTGCAGCTCTGACTTCCAGTAGTGGATCTCTTGTAGTCTCTCTCCCAGAAGACAAGTTCCCTTGGTCTGGGTCTTGAAAGTGGCTGCTTCTGTGTCCTGGTTCAAAGTTCTGGACTGTCGCTGGATGCTCTCAGATTCGTGATGGTCGGTACCAGCCTGTTCTAGTATGGTTTGGTAGTTGGAGAACCATTCAGCTGGCATGTATTTTGCTGAGCGGTACCCTGCGGTGGCTGAGCCTGAGGACAGCTGAGGGATGTCTGGCTCCACAGGTGGACCTTCCTTTTGGACTCCTTGAGCTACAGCTCTGCTGTCGTAGTGCGGCCGTGACACTATAACTTCGGAACTCATTTTTTCTGATAGTTCAGTTGAAAGAAAAACTACAAATCAGCTGATCGAAGCAAGTTTAGACTGAAAATTTAATTGATTGAGTTTCTTTAGCTTCAACTGTCCAGGCCGAGCTGCAGGCTTATGTTTGTTTGCTGTTGCTTAGTTACACAGTCAGCTGAGCAGTTTTGGCTCAGCTGACTGGCTCACTTCTCAAAGAATGAGATGGGGCGTGAATGGCAGTTTGACTCATCAGACAGACAGAGGAGAATACAGTCTAAAGGGAAAATCATTAATAATTTAAACCTTTGGTATTGGCATAAACTCAAATTATATAAATTCAATATAGATACCAGGAAAAACCTCAATATTAAGGTACACATTATACAGCCATTTTAACCTCCACTTGCATTTATTAGCCATCTATGAGTGTCCAATTACGTCACAGGCAGGAAAATGGGATTATTGAAAGTCAGACCTCATATCTGCAGACTAAAGGTTCAGTTGTAGTGATACTAACGTTACAGTACAACATAAATCAGAGCTGTTGGAAAACTCAATGATCTCATGAAAGAGAAAGCACAGCATTTACTTTAGTTTTTCATTTTGCTATAGGTTGACGTATTGTGCTTTTATGCTACACGTTTATCCAGAATATTCTCTACAGAATGTGAGTCAATAGCTGGTCCAGGGGTAAAAACAATACTGCTATAGGAGAATAAAAACAATTCATATCTATTACACATTTTATGGTATGAGATTTTTACAAAATTCCAGCGTGGTTTTAATCTGATAGTGGAACCTTTGGGCCTTTGTGGTGCATGTTGCAAATAGAGAATTTATAAGTCTGCAAGTTGTTATCATAATCATGCAAATGTTTCAATTTGTTATTGCTTTCATTCTGGTGGTGACCTGTAATTATCACTCAGCTGCATTACATTACAAGACATCCTGCCTTTAGCGCACTAACCATGACGATTTTCAGACATCTTACGGGAAAAATATACATAAAAGGGGGATATCAGAGTGTTCAGTAACATTTGGCAATAAGATAAAAATGCATTATGTAAACAGTGAAATATAATTTCACGACGATGAACCAAAACTTTATTGAAGCAAACCAAAGACACTGCCACAGCAGGAGGTCCAAGGAACAAAAATCTAAACGAACAAACTAAGCAGAGGTTAAAACACAAGCCTCACTATTATCAGGGAGCAACGAAGAGGATCTGGCTCTGAACAAAGAAAACCTCTAAGTATCTATGCAGAGGAAGCCGATGACAAACAAAGGGCAGGTGAGGTAACTGGACAGTAGAGTCCTGGTGTGCAGGAAGACTAATAAAAGAATGATCTTTTTCCTTGACCTCATTGGAAAATGTTACGAGAAAAGAAATTCTTAAAATCTTAGTAAAAGATGACTGTGCTACGATGAGATTCTGACCATGCTTGCACTGAACTGTGATGTGTGTCGGCCACAGCAAAACTACATTTGTTCAACGAATTAATCCAAAAAGTGTTTGAGATACTTATTTAATGGAATATTATCAGGTTGTTATACAGAGGCATGATCATGTTAGCAAAATAAGACTTTATCATCAAGGCATATAATTATGGTATGAAAAAAAGGGCAGAAAAGTGAAATACATTGTTGTCACAGGTTGTTCTACACTCACCCTCCTGTCCTCATATTTATCTACACAAATCCCAGTTGGTATGACTGTATAAATATAACTGAATATCGTTTTGAATGTTGCAATAGCAAGGAAATGTGGGCCGGACTGATCCGGCTTTCCTCTCAAAAAGGGGGGTTTAGTGTTTCCTATGCTAAAGGAGATACGAAAGGAAGCACTGAAGATCATTTCCTTAGTATTTAGAGAATTCAAACAGCTTTTATCATGCCTGCTATTTAAATACCTCCAGGTCATTTCACTCCAGAAGGAACCTTCCTAACCCCAAAAAAAACTATTATTAAACCTGACCCAGAGACAATTCAAGGAACAGACTGTGGATATAAAACAGGAATATGGTCATGAAACTAAATAGACAAGCCAAGATAAACTCAACACAACATGGAAATGACAACAACACAGTAACACCAAAACAGAGCAAAAAAAACAGCAAAGTTATTTGTAGGCCTGCAGGAAGATGAGCTTTTATCAGCAGCATCATTTACAAGCCAAAAAACACCAAACACATCCTAAAAAGGATGTGCCTTTTTGCCATCAGACCTCTGGAGCTGGTTCAGAAAGCTGCTGCTCGTCTGGTGTTCAACCTCTCCAAGTTCTCCCACACCACTCCCCTTCTCCGCTCTCTACACTGGCTCCCTGTAGCTGCTCGCATCCAGTTTAAGACTCTGGTGCTAGCCTACAGGGCAGTGGAAGGAAAAGCTCCTTCATACCTCCAGGCCCTACACCCCCGTCCGACCACTTCGCTCTGCGGCCTCCAGGCGCCTGGCTGCCCCGTCACTCAGGGGTCCCTGTGCACGATCGACACGGTCACGGCTTTTCTCTGTTCTGGCACCCCGATGGTGGAACGATCTCCCGACTGATGTCAGGACAGCTGAGTTGCTGCCCATCTTTCGCCGCAGGCTGAAAACCCATCTCTTCAGGAAACACCACCCTGATCCGCCCTCTTAGGACATCACCTGCTCCGTCCTAGTTCCTTACGCACTTATTGTTTCCTCCACCACTGGCACCCTCTATATTTTCATTACCCCCTACCCGAACCAGGGTTTGAATCCCATTCCTGCTTTTCTTACCTCTTTTAATTCTTCCCCTACCCGAACCAGGGTTTGCATCCCCACCCCACTGTGACTGGTGTGTAGTTGGTGAGAGGCTGAGGTAGATTATGGTGGTTGTGGTGTGAGGGGCAGTGTTGGCTGGCATTAGGGGGGTGACTCTGGGACGCCAGTGGTCATTGTCTAGCCTCCTGGAGGTGTCGTGGGCCCAACTAGACGAAACACTGATGGAAGGAGGTTCCCACCTGATGACCCAATGATTCCTTTATTTTATTTTAATTTTTTATTTTCTTTAGCACAAGTTTCTTGTGTTTATATTGAATCCTAAATTGTCTTTGTTTTCTAAATAGTCTTCCCATCTGTCTAGGTACCTGACTTATTGCACTTACTCTAGCACTAGTTTTGCTCTTAGCTGTTTGGTTTTGGAAGGAAATGCACTTATGATTTCTTGTGACCTGAAGTTCTTTTGCCTACCGATGTTGAACGCATTTATTGTAAGTCGCTTTGGTTAAAAGCGTCTGCAAAATGACCATATTGTAATGTCTAAGTGCCAGTATCAGACAGTGATTGGTCTGAATATTTGTTGTTTTGATAGCTTGGAGCCTAGCAAGATGAATCATCGTGTGAAAATGATATTGCACATACACAATAGGAAACCAGTTTCCTAAAAATGTAACCTTTATTAAGTTTACTGAACTTAACGTCTCAATTTCTTATGTTAGTCTCAGAGGATAGACTTTACATTTGGAGTCCCACTAACAGCTAAATCATCAATCCTACATTTGCATTGCTAAGTGTAAAGCACATGAGGTCCTCAAATCTTAAAATATCCACTCTTTAATTAGCTGTAGCTATTGGGTGAGAAGTGAGGTACACTCTGAACAGATCACCAGTCTGATCTGACAGCTGAGACGTTTCAAACTCTCTTCAGATGGTATCAAAAAGTTACAGATGTTCAGTTGTGATGAAGTTAAGTTAGATAGGTGAAGTAGATATCAGGATTCAAGTTGCTCTGCGCACTGGAAGAGTTCATGTTTGGTAGCTCATCTTAGATGCCATAAGTCTGAAAAGAATGAGACACACAATAAATATCAATTACAGTGTAGGCAGCTTGAAAAGTTTTGGACTTGCAGCCTTGTTTACGTATATCATTAACTGTCATCTCCCTTCCTGAATCAGCAGCGTTCATTGGTTTCATTGTGACACCACCTACTGAAACAATGAAATAAACGATGTTGCTTTTGTAGTTTTCTCAGAGTTTCTATGTGTGTGTGAGTGTGTGTGAGTGTGGTCACATGTTCTCACATGTAGAATTTACCTTGCAACTTTCTTAGATTTTTTTTAAAAACCATCAGAAGGACAAATGCTAGGATCAACAGTAGAACCAGGACTGCAGGTAGAACATAAAATAAAGTCATATCTAGAAAGAGGAAAATACAAAACACCATAAGTATACACAGCACACTTTACAAACACACATACACACACAGTGGTAGAATGCATGGTGCACAAGAAATTACACCAAACATGTGGCCTATACTCTATAGGCCTGCAGTCTAACACACATACACACTGTGTCTGTCACATGACAGTAACAATGATAGGGAACTGAAAAAAACAAAAAAAAGAGGAAATATAAGTACTATACAGATGTAGGACGACTCAAGTGACACGACTGCTGTTTAAAGGCCATACTGCTCCTGAGTATAGTTAAGGGGGTTTAATTGATGTAATTGGAATGAAAAAAAACCCTGTTAGCAGTCAAAACAACGACTCTATGTTCAAAATAATGGCAAAACTTCTTGTAAGCTACTTATGAAACGATCGACTGGGCTACACTCAACAGGGAAAACTTGTTATGGCTAAATGACAAATTCAGCATCACAGAGCTTCAGGGTCTGTTTACAGACATGTACTCTGGACATGACTGAAATATTTAGGGACCGAGCAGTGAAACTGCAAGGACCCTATTGTATCTGTAAGGTTTATTATTATTTTTATTTTTCTCCATTATTCTTATTCTTTGCAAAAGGTATGCGAAACTCAGGAAATTTCGCGAGCGCCACGTGCCAGTCGACGACATGAAAGAATCTAAACTTTATATTTTTGGGAGTCGCTCATTGACTCTGTAGCGCCCCCTTCGATGCTTAAAAATGGTCCCCGCATTGGGGTTACTTTTGCGTTGGACGACGAAATTCGGTACACTCAATCATCATGCCCAGACGCACAAAAAAGTGTCATGCCGCCATGGTCCCATGTCCACAGGAAGGCGGCCATTTTGGATGGAAAGTGCATTTTCGTGCCATTTTTGACCGATTCTACGCCTTGCATAAGATTGAACTTGTCCTACAGATTTCGTGCTACAGACTTCAAACTTGGCCAGGTTACTCCTAAGACATGGGGGGGAAATTCATGGAGAAACTTTTTCAAAGCTTCAAACTTTGCCAGGTAATTCCTAAGACATGGGGGGATAAAATCATGGAAAAACTTTTTCAAACCTCAAAGGGCGTGGCAATGGCGACGCCTCAAATTTATGACTCGCCATGAAAAATTAAGTCGCTTATAACTCCCACATACATTATCCAATCTGTCCCAAACTTCATACGGTGATTGCTGGACCCAGCCTGAACGCGCACATATAGAATTGTGATATCCACCTACAGCGCCACCTAATGGTAGTCGGAAATGTCTTTTTTTTCCACACCTCACATTTTATCAAACTCCTCCTACAAATGTAATGCTACAAGCTTCAAACTTAGCCAGGTTACTCTTAAGACATGGGGGCAAAACTTCATGGAAATACTTTTCCAAAATCTGAACAGTGTGGGCGTGGCCAGGCGGTGAAAATCGTGTGATGGCGTTTGTGATTTGAAAGCCTCATCATCATTGCAAGGTCATGAAACTTGGCATACACGTCCACCTTGACGACCTCGTACGTATTTAAAGGGTATTGTGTGTGGGCGGAGCAAAATGGCTCAGTGGCGCCCCCTAGAAATGTTCAAAAACCCCTCCGCATTGGGGTTATTATGTGCTCGTACGTACGCAGAGGGTATCGTGCGTGTGGGCAGAGCTGCAGCTCCAGCGTCCAGCCTATGCCCCAACGTACACACATCCCAACGTACGCACACCTCGGTCCCGCTCACAGCTGCTTGCAGCTTTCTAGTTTATACTTGTAACTCATGTTCATTAATTCAGATCATATCCAAGCAATACATGTTACCCCTGCTCATCTGCACATACCCGGCAGTGGCTCTTTGGGGACTCATCCTCTCAGGCTGAGAGCCACTGGCATCAACTCAACCTTAAATCAACTCTGCATATAAGATTAGATAGTTTACATTAGGGACTTCATTTTTGATCCTCCTTACAGAGGTGTAACAAAACAACTAATTCTAATAAACACACAAATGTGAAATGAATTTACTTGGGACATTTTGTGATGGAGATGTAACCCCTCCAGCAGTTGTGGTCAGGATCACTGTCAGAGAAAAGTATTACACCAAATTGACTTTTAATATCTCAGAATAATAATATATTCTGTTTATTTCACTTAAAATGCATCAGGACACAAGTCTTTGGATCAAAGTTTGAACCTATAATTCTACAGTCTCATTTATTGTTTTTTTACTCATATTTTTTATTATTTTCTAATTATCTTACCCTGTGACAAGTGAATCTTGGTGTAGTTTCCAAAACTCCACTGTGAGTCTGAGCCACACCAGTACGTTCCAGCATCACCTGCTTCCAGCTCTGCGATGGTCACTGAGAAAGAGTTGGAGGAGGCATTGTGAAGTGTGAACCTGCTTTGACTCGTCATGTCTCTGCAGTTGTTGCGTTGGTCTCCTTTACAGAGGAACTTCCTGTTTTTCTGGTGTTGAGGTGGATAGGGACACTGCAAAGTTACTGGATGTCCCACAATGCCTCTGACTTCACACAGCACCATTCTGATAGACAGAGAGATTATCTATTACTAAAACTGAAATATTCAGAGAGATAACGAATGTCTGGATAACAATTTCACTCGAAGCTCTTTGTTCTTTTAGCTCATTTGCATACTGTGATGTGTAATTATGACCTCTCACCTCTGACTTCCAAGTGAACAGCAGAGAAATCATCCAGTCCTGTGTTTCTGTGAACACCACAAAGGTACAACCCAGAATCTTCTAGAGTCAGACTGCTAATGTTCACTGTGAATCTTGATACGTTGTCATCAGTGAGCCTGAATCGTCTTTTTCGTGTGTTGTCAGAGGTGATTACTGCCTGCTGCAGACATGTGGAGGACTGGTTTCCTCTGCAGATGTACTTCAGGTTGTTGGTATACTGAGACTCATAGGGACAACTGATGGACATTGAACCTACGAGGAAGGTTCAAACCTTAGAGTTTAATCACATCTTCACAGCAGCTGTCTGTTCAGAAAATAAACACTCACAGAAGATGTTACAGCTGAATAAAGGTGTCCCAAAAGACATTTCTACTTTATGTTTGATGTTTATATTTCCTTCACATACAACAATGTTACACATCTGAACTCTAGGAAGTTCACTTCCGTGTCTGTTTTGCTATAGCTTTATTTGTCCCAAGTGTAATTTCACAGTCTGGTTCTGGACCATCGGATCTGTTCACAAACAGTGAAACAGTGTCTCATGTCAGGCTGCATCTTTCTACATTTGTATGGATCTTCTTCACTTAAATTAAAATTTTACAAACAGAAATTAACATGTTTTGTTTTAATTTCACTCTATACAGTACTCAGGACTGTGTTGTCTGTGATTATCGTTTTTATTTGTGTGTTTTTTGCAACTACATTACATGCAGTAATAGATGCTGAAAATGATCTACTTAACAGAGCAGAGGTGTGGTGGTCTGTTGTGGCGAGAGTGCAAATCCTGTCCCGGTCCTAGTTTTATAGCACTTCCACCTCTTGTATTTATTAATCCCTTACATTTGAATTTTACTCAACAACAAACCAGAAATTAAGTTGTAGAAACTTTTATGAATTACCTTTTGTTGTTTCTAGTTGTACTTCGGTGTAAAAATCCTTTCCAGTCTTTGTCACCCCACACCAGTATTTCCCAGCATCGATAGAACGAAGATCAGAGATGGTCGTTGTGAAGATTCTTGTCTTCTTGTCATCATAGATGGAGTATTTGGTTTTATTTCTCTCAGATGTTGTAAGAAGAACATCACTGTTGCCACAGTTGTTCTTACACAGGTACTTCTCATAATCCTCATAACCAGACTCATAGGAGCAGGAAACCTGAACATCTCTGCCCTCATATCCAAACACATGGATCACTCCTGCTGCACTGGTCACACAACTCAGAAGAGCTGGAAAGAGAAAGAGAAGACAACATTAATTTATTATCTATACTTATTAGTTTGAATATCAAGTCCTTAGAACCAAATTTTCATGAAAGTTGCATTTATTCACGATCGGTCCTGATCTGTGGAAATTAAAAGTTAAACAAGATGTAACTCACTGCAGAGGATGGACAGAAGGTTTTGAAAACTCCACATCTTCTCGTTCCTAAAGACGACATATAAACTAAAGTACAGTCGATGGGGTTTGAAGCCGCTGTGTCAAACATTTTGAGGAAATAACAGTTTGCGTAATCTGAAAACAATCGGTGTGTAAATTTAACACCAACAGCACGTGTGAAAGTTCCGCTTGTGTAAATCATCACTTTTGAACCTTTTTATGATAAATATAAAAATTGAGTTGTGTGTACATACATACACATGCACATTAGAAAATGCTTAAATAATAGCCGGTAGAGCTCAGTTAGAAAATAAATGTAGAAGTTTAGTCAAGAAGCTGATACTCCAGGAAGTCGTCTCACAGCGAAAGGGAACGTACATCTTCTTTCTGCACTCTGTGTTCTTTTTCAATGAAATATATAAAAAATATTACAAGATAACCAGTGAGCTGTAGTTGTTTTTTAATTCATTTATCTGTTTACGTTTTCAACCGTTGGACAGCCTCTAATTGATCCCTCCTCCTTAGAGCAAATAAGTACATTTTCCAAAATGACGAACCCCTTCTTTAAAGGGACACTAAGTAATAAATAAAGTAAAGTCATTTATTAGCTCAAATCAATATATTCATTCATAAATTAGTCCTCATTGGTGTAAAATTATCTCTGTCAACAATCTCAATTATCCTCCTGAGTGAAGAATAACTTGTCTGTATCTACATAGAGCGGGCGAGCTCTATAGAGGCTTCCGGTCTATGAAAAACGACGAAGTGCCGAGAGGGACATAAAGCACTTCGAATCGCCTTTTTTTTTTTTTTTTTTTTTTTTTTTTTTTTTTTTTTTTTTAGTGCACCGTTCCTGGAGATACTGCAATACCAGGTCGATGCGTGGAGTGGACGGAGCAAACCCTCATTTCTTCTCCCTGTTCCAAAAATCAATTTAATATATGGTCCCCGGGTAGGGGACGTATCCCCAACGCCAGGCCTGGAAGCGGAAATGACGTCATTTTGACGTCACGTCCGCTACCGGCGCTAATGGTAAATAGATTTTATCTCGTAAATTATCCCACTAATAATGCATTGATTGTTACCAAACTTCTGCCGTAGTACACATAGGCTCTTAACTCACAAAACGAGGCATTAGAAAGTTTGTAAGTTTACCGGGAGTTTATTTAAAAGAACATCCAGATAGCAACTACACACTGCTGCTAACGCTACCGCTGCGTCAACGTCACTTCCGGTAACTCCCGGAATATGATTTGCACACCAAAGGCTATGTCAACTTATGTTATCTGACATGTTATCTGTCATCTGTATTTATAGTGTTGTTGTATGTGTGTTATGTAATCCCTTGTACTGTGTGTCTTGATGTCTTTTTGTTTGTATGGACCTTGAGTCTGAAGCTATAGCTTCTTGAATCTTGACACATACCGCCTGCCGTAGTTCAAGAAGTTGCAACGCACATTTGAAAATGTGAGGCGCTAGAGAGCAAATTCATTCGACTTTGCAAAATAAAATTGCACCACTAGATGGGGGAAGAAATTACATAATGTCCCTTTAAATAGCAGTTTTAATAGCATAACATTGTAATTTGAAACAGTAGGCCTATGTTGACTCATATTTCATTCACGTTTCATCCCTCCATCTGACTATTTTCTTTAAAGTAATACTATGTAACATTTCTACCTTAAAATAACAGCTTGAAAAAAATTGTGCGGCTAGAATGAGTTTTAATATTACGATTGGCCCGTCTCCTATGCCCTGCGGGGGTCTGAGTTGGAATAACTGCGCTATGTAACTTTGCTGGACCGGCCCGGGAGCTGAGCGGAAGTACTTCGACTTGCTTTCTGGCACACCTACCGCAAAAACAAATAGACCCCTCTCACGCTCCCAGGTATAAGGCTAAGCTAGCGCAACATTGTCAGTACGATCATCATGGCAGAGGCACCGAAGAAACACAAGAAGACGTTGACTGATGAAGCAAGGAAGAGAAAGAGAGAGGCTGACAAAGCAAGAGACCGGATTAGAGTTGCTCTCGGAACAGCCTGTAGGGGGAGCTCCATAATGGGCTTTTTTAGAAGTTGCATTGTATTGCTTTAATAAAATACACATGAATACAGCTGAAGTACATCGTGTTGATTTATCCACAAAATATTAAATGTTAGGATCTGTTGTATTAAAATAGTAACATATCTAAGGTATAAGCAGATATTAGAATTTAAAAACATATATTTCACTGTTGTTACTAGTAACAAGAGAAGACATTATCTGTTGCTGGGAGATTCAGCTGCTTCATCTTCGTGACAGGTGATCTGCTTTGATGGAGCTACACCTTCTGGATTTTCACAAATCTAAAAAAAAACAAAAAAAAAACATGATGATGGAGCAAACAGCAACAGTTACAAAAACTATCATATTCTATATCTTTATACAATATGCCAAAGTAAGTTTGTGTCTTATATCTTATGTCAATGTTTCAAAAACGATGAAGCCTTAGCTTCTAAGTTGCTTCCGCTGTGTTTAATGAATTAAAATTAACTCCACCTTCTGAAACAATACAAAAACCCACATTATTGTTTATTAGTAACTGTGTACCCATCTCTGTATACATGTTCTGTGTACAACGTACCTTGCAATCTTTTGCGTTTGTTTTTCCGAACCATCACAATGACAATTTAAAGGATCAGCAGTGGAATCAAAACTGCTGGCAGGACGTAAACCAAGATTATGAAGTGAGTTACGTCTGAAAAGTTGAGAATACACATTACAATAACATGTTTTCCTGTTTCATGGTCTGCTTGTATTTATAGTGATGCAAACACACACACTTGTTCCTCCTTAAAGAAGCAATGGTGGACAACAGGAGTAATTCAAAGAAACACATAAAGGTGTAATACGCTCACTGGCTTCATTTGGCGATGGTGCTGTAACCCATGCAGAAGCAGAGATCAGAGTCACAGTCTCGGTTTCCTGTGGAAAGACTGTCAGATAAAAAATATTCTCAGAACATGCAATGAACCTTTTAAATCTCAGAAAAATATTTTTGCTTTCAGTGACCTGCAGATTTGGAATAATAACACGATCAGTCCTGGCCCAGCCGCTGGTTTTTATGTCAAAAGTTGGGCTACAGTAATTTGTTGTTGTCTGACTTCTTTTATCGTGACAAAATGCACCAGGACATAACTCTTCACACAAGTTCATTCTATTCAGTTGTTTTTTGACTCTTAGTTTCCTAAATTCCACTGTGACACTAACATTTTATTGATTTTGTTTTAGAAATAACTAAGTCCACAACAGTTGTGGAGACTGACCATAGACTAATTCGACGTGCACACACACATATACACTACCTGTAATAGGTTTGACAGTACCATGTGGTAAATTGGTAATGCCAGTCCCTACAGAGCTGGTCTGCTGCTGATAAACTGTTGAAGGAGAAGACAGTTAGTACAGCTCATCATTTATACTGTCTGCAGTGTTTGTCAGAAAGTTGGTTGGTCTTAAATGTGTCAGCAGCTGTCAAACAGATAAGAGAAATATTTGTGTTGGTGTTGTTCTCAGACGACGATCAACTGACTGTCGTTCTGGTCACAAATATTTTCTATTTATTGGTGTCCATAGGTATGATTTTCATACCTACTAACAAGTGAATCTTGGTGTAGTTTCCAAAACTCCACTGTGAGTCTGAGCCACACCAGTACGTTCCAGCATCACCTGCTTCCAGCTCTGCGATGGTCACTGAGAAAGAGTTGGAGGAGGCATTGTGCAGTGTGAACCTGCTTTGACTCGTCATGTCTGTGCAGTTGTTGCGTTGGTCTCCTTTACAGAGGAACTTCCTGTTTTTCTGGTGTTGAGGTGGATAGGGACACTGCAAAGTTACTGGATGTCCCACAATGCCGCTCATGGCCTCTGACTTCACACAGCACCATTCTGATAGACAGGGAGATTATCTATTACTAAAACTGAAATATTCAGAGAGATAATGCTGTCTGGATAAAAATTTCACTCGAAGCTCTTTGTTCTTTTAGCTCATTTGCATACTGTGATGTGTAATTATGACCTCTCACCTCTGACTTCCAGGTGTACAGCAGAGAAATCATCCAGTCCTGTGTTTCTGTGAACACCACAAAGGTACAACCCAGAATCTTCTAGAGTCAGACTGCTAATGTTCACTGTGAATCTTGACACGTTGTCATCAGTGAGCCCGAATCGTCTTTTTTGTGTGTTGTCAGAGGTGATTACTGCCTGCTGCAGACATGTGGAGGACTGGTTTCCTCTGCAGATGTACTTCAGGTTGTCGGTATACTGAGACTCATAGGGACAACTGATGGACACTGAACTTTCCTCGTAACCTTGGAGTTTAATCACATCTTCACAGCAGCTGTCTGTCATTGAGTTTTGAGCAAAGAGAAAAATGTTCTCTTGGTTTTGAATGCAATCTCATGTTTTGTTGGAAAATATTTGCTGATAAGACCTCTATAGCTACATTCTTATAACTTGAAATAAAGAAATGGTGCAGTTTTATATTCAGCACTTTGGTTAATTTTTTACAGTATATTTGATTTCAATGTTTAAAGTGAGTTGTGGAAAGACTTTATTTACGTACCTCTACTCAGTTCCAGCTTTACTTCAGTGTAAACATCCTTTCCAGTCTTGTCCACCCCACACCAGTATTTCCCAGCATCGATAGAACGAAGATCAGAGATGGACGTTGTGAAGATTCTTGTCTTCTTGTCATCATAGATGGAGTATTTGGTTTTATTTCTCTCTGATGTTCTAATAAGAACATCACTGTTGCCACAGTCGTTCTTACACAGGTACTTCTCATAATCCTCATAACCAGACTCATAGGAGCAGGAAACCTGAACATCTCTGCCCTCATATCCAAACACATGGATCACACCTGCTGCACTGGTCACACAACTCAGAGCAGCTGGAAAGAGAAGGAGAAGACAACATTAATTTACTCTTTATACTGTATTTTCCTAACAGAGGACTTCTTTCTCTGACTGTAGGTTTACTTGTGGTTCCCAGAGGTTCTAAAAGTAGAATGAGAGGCAGAGCCTTCAGTTATCTGTTCCTTCTCTTTTGGAACCAGCTGCCAGTTTGGATTCAGGAAGCAGACACCCTCTCTACCTTTAATATATTAACATTTATAGGGGCGGTTAGGGGTGGTTCAGGTGTCCCTGAAACATCCCATAGTTACGCTGATATAGTCTAGACCAGAGGTCTTCAACAGGGGGTCCGCGGAGGTACTGCAGGGGGGTCGCGAAATCTTTGGTTGATTAGACGATTTTTAACTTTTTTTTTTTTTTTTAAACAGTTTCTTTTAAACAGTTTTTTCTCACAAATTGTGTGCAAACATGTGCCATCCACAGATGGTTTGAGGATTCATTGTCCCATCTACATGCATGTTTAAAGTTAAAATCTGTGGATTATTTGAATAGCTCAGTGTTGTATGCAAGATGTTTGTTTATAAATGGCAGTGGCACGGCCACCCTGTACCTTGCACACGTTTAAAATAAAAACATGAATATATTAACCTGTGTATTATTTGAATAGCTTAGTATTGAATGTACAATAACAGAGTAGCTACACGGCACTAGGCCCCGTTAAATATAAAACACAATTGTATGCCATATAAATAGTAGGGGGGTCCCTGCTCCAACTCTCCATCAGTTTGGGGGTCCCTGGCCTGAAAAACGTGGAAGACCCCTGGTCTAGACTGCTGGCCCTTTTCTTCATTCTGCTCTATTTACTCTCCATGTATCATTGCTGTCATTAGCTTGTGTTTCTCTTTCTCAGCAGGTATCCCTGGCCTGGTGTTACGGCGTTTGTTGTCCCCTCTTTTCTGTCCTATTAAACCCCAGCCGGACGAGGCAGATGGCCACCCTCCCTGAGTGTGCTTCTGCTGGAGGTTTCTTCCTGTTAAAAGGAAGATGATGGGGATTTAAAATTTTTTTTATTTTGTATGAATTTGTCTAATTTGGATTGGGGTTGTATTACAATGAATTGGATTGTAATGGACTATCTTTGAAGTACCTTAAATATCAAGATATGTTATCTAGCATTGAGATAACTATTTTTATAATCACAATCCCGAAGATATGCACACATTTGTTTCTTACTTTTTGTATTTTTTTAAACTTATGTTACGTAACTAAAGTCACTAGTCAGGTTTGTTACTGAAAATATTCACAACAAAGAACTAAAGCAGACTGCCATAGACAAGTTGTGTTTGCCCAGAATCAAATGGTATAACTTACTGTAGAGGATAAGCAGCAAGTTGTGAAAGCTCCACATCTTCAAGTTCCACAAGAAAACAGAAGCTCTGATATTTGTGCTTTATACAGTGCTGTGTGGAATAAGTAGAGGAAACACTGTGTTTAATGCTGAGAACATGGGTATGTTTGATTGTACAACAACAAAATGCGTACCTTTGTTTTATGACCCTTCCAGTGCTGCCTGCTCCTTCAACTCTGCCTCTTGTCTTGAGGTTCTCTCGTTGCACTTTCTTGCTCCTTCGTCCTTCTGCCTGTGACCTGGAAAAGGATTGTCAGAAGCAAAACAAAGGATGTGATCCTTTCTGACATGTGGGAGGAGAGAGGATTGAGACTTTGGGAGGCTTGTCGGAGGAGCTTTGAATGAGGATAAACAGACGTATCCTTTGTGGAAGTTGTGTGTCGCATAATGTCACCCAGTGAGTTGAATTAAAAAGTTAATAAAGAAGTTGTAAAGAACATGTTTATGCTCATTTGGAAGATATCATACAATGTAGCAAGAAAATTCTAACAAAACAATGTGTAGATGATGCTGCTTTGCCGCAAAATATATTCAAACGAGCAGAACATGAGGAAAGGAATTGAGGATAACTAACTCTGGGAATAGGATATGGGTTGGGTGGGGTTGAGTGATTCAGTTGCTATTGGTTATGTTGTCAGCAACAGGGCTAAACTTCTAAAAATCTATCCTTGGGGTTATTAGTAGTTTTTGCCCATCCATGGTGAGGTAGTCTTTAATAGTATTTGGTGCCCTCATGTGGCAAATTGGTGTCATAGCTTCAGTTGAAGACTATTCAGTATCCAAGAGTTTGTGAGTGTGAACAACTAGTGCTTCTGATGTAGCTTCTAAGCGGTCAGGATCTGACCTACCCCCTTTCTGATGACCTTACCTCTCTGTGAGCTGGGTTAACATTTCAACAACTCAATATAAGATTTACATGTTGGATTTTTTCAAAGAAGCCCTGTTTTGCTTTAATAAAAGCTTTTATTACTCTTAATTCTTGCCTCATTGCGCTGTTGAAAAGGTTACCATTGAACAAAGAACAGACAGAACAGTGTGTCTCTCATGCTTGTGATATTTGAGATCTTTTTCTTTTTTGATATCTTTAATTCTGAACCCACAGACTGAAAGTGAAGCCAAGAGAATCCTCAAATCCAGCAGCCTGTGTGCATCAGATGAAAATAATCTACCTCTACCTGATTGGTGTCAGTGATGTGAAGTTACCAGGCGTGGGAGATGATAAACTATCACTTACCTATTGGTGTAGAGCAGGGTTTACACAGGTGTACCCACTTGTTTTTCAGTCAGCACTGAGCATTCTTATGTTACTTGTATAAACAGGATCGAGGGAGGCCTCTCCCCGTCTCAAAGGCCTAGTAAGCTTTGACTGGTCAGCTCCAAAGATCTTATCAGGAACTATTCATCATCTGACATTTATTATTTGACCATATATTCTTTATGAAGAGCTATGAAATCTGACATCAAACCATCCCTTTCTCGGCAAAATCCTAGAAAAAGTGTTTTTCCAACAGTGGAACCAATTCTTGACACAGAACAACAGTTTTGACATCTTCCAGTCATGGCTCCATCTAAACTACAGCACTGAGACAACACTTGTAATAAATGGCATCCAATTAAGCACTGGCAAGGTTTTTGTCTTAGTTTCACTGCTGCATAAATGTCTTTGTGTCTACTGTAGGTAATCACACTTCAAATGGTATGTGGTCCCCAGGGTTGAATTCTGGGGCCCCTTTTTATTCAATATACATGCTCTGACTGGCTCAGGTTATGCAAAGCAACAAAATGTGTTACCACAGTTATGGGGACCACACAAAATCTATCCAGGGGATCATAATCCCCTTCAAACACTCATTAAGTGCCTCAAACAAATAAATAACTGGATGCTTCATAATTTCTTTCAATTAAACAAAGACAAAACAGAGGTCATTGTTTTTAAGGTCAACGGAGAATGGTAAAAAGTCTGTGCTCTAGGGCCTATAATTGTGCTATCAGAATAAATTTCCCTTGCCTTCCCCAGGTAATTGGATGCAAAATTAGCATATACTCTGTCGTACAGAATTAGTCATCAACATATTCAATTTTTTTCAAATCTATTGGATCCATCCATCCATAAATCACTGTTTTTCTTTGTCATTGTTGGACAAAATACTGATCCAATAATAAATCAATACATTTTGAGGCACACAGAAAAGCACTTTAACATTAAATTTGATTTAAAAGGGGGAACTAACTCTGCACACCCTTTATTTGAAAATAACTTATGAAACCTTTTAGGACTTTAAGGCTTGTTAAATTCTGGCATTATCACCTTAGATTTTTATAGTTATCATAATTATTATTTCTATTATTATCATTTGTTAAAGTAAATATTAATTTAAGCTTTTGAATTGGCAGAATACTGTGTGCTACTATTTGAACATTTAATACGTGTGGTTTAAGTAATGAACAAACTCACATGATTGCATTTACATTTAAAACACACACACACACACACACACACATACACAAGCATGGGTAGAATATGTGAACCCCATCCAGACTCGCACCACAGAATCAGTTTTTTCCAAATCCCTGATGTGGACTGCCATGCCGATCATCTTTAATTCAAAACTGCAACAAAAAACACAACGTATGGAACAAAGTGCTGGAGTGGGGCAAACACAAATAAAAGGTGGCTACAGAGTGCTTGAGGAGCTTGTACTACAAAGCAGGATTAATGGCTTTCCAAGAGGACTTGTAGCAAGTTCACTTCCTACAGAGGTGTCCCATTACTTCTGCAGTTAGCTGATATTGATACAGAAAATGAACAAATGCAAGAGCTGTTCTTTTAATGCCACAAGAATTTAACATGGAATCATATTTACAGCCATGCCTACGGATTACTGATGAGACAGAGCTGAGTCCATTCATTTCCACATTTATAGTCACATTTTTCTTGAACGAGCTTTCCTTCCCTGCAGCGATTCCATCTGTTGGCATTTAAATGACTCCTACTCGTTCAGGACGTGAGTTACAGTAGAACTTAGAGGACAAAAGGCCAGCCCCAAGTTCTGAAAATTTGTGAATGGTCAAGTTGTACCTGCGCCAGCAGCTTTACACAAATGTGTTTGAGTCAGAAAACCTGTGAAAACTTGTCGAGTTGATAACTATCATCATGAAACTGCTTCTAAGTGCTATACTTTTCCCATGATAGTCTAAAGCTCCTGTAGGGTGCGCAAATTGTAAATATCATCATCAGAGAGAGTTTGCAAGGCTCTCTGTGGATACAGGGCAACTTGTTATGACTGCAAGGACTTGGATTTTCTGGGTGCATACATGGCATAACTTTCATAGATGTCTATCTAATGGAACATGGTCCTGTATCAGAATCCGTATGAGGAACAAGTATATAATCATACATTTGGTGCAAAAATTGTCCCTGTGGAAGCAACTACAGTGGGGCTTATACAGTACATGACCTAAATTTTTTGAATTTGTAAAGCCAAATAATAAAAGATAACATGATTGTTAAACCTTCTCCGGAATACACGCCCTTGGTAAGTTAAACAAAACTCCATATAAGGATTAATGCAAAAAAAATTACATTAAGGCAAGAAATATTAAAAAAACAGAACCGAAATAAAAAATCTACAGGAACACAAACAGGCTGGAAATCCTGGTTGGGAAAGTGATAAAGGAAAGCAGGAGAGTCAACATTTCATATAACAGGGCCTGATGGGTAAACAGGTTGTAACACTCAGACCAATACAGACGTGCAAAAAGATGGAGCAGAGCAGTACACCTTGGCCCATTTGAGTCTAGTTTAGTATATACATGCAGGAATTAACTGCAATATCTGGGTGTGTTTGTCAGCTTTTAAAAGCTTTCAGCTTCATATGATTATAATCAGACTAACATGTTTACAGGCATTTAAAAGTCCAATTTTGGCAGACTAATACAATGATCCTGTTTTTCTACTGTCATATAAATGGACTGATCAAAGTCATATCTGTGTGACAGATCCCAGTTCATGTGAACAGTGTTTTGGTCCATATAATATTTATGGGGTTTCACATGGTTCTGAATTCAAACTACTTCTGTTCTCTCTCTATAGGATTCATTTGGGAGATGTAATCAGAAAACATGACTTACATTTATGCTGATGACACCAAGTTACATTTAACTATGGAAACTTGGTTCCGGAAGTTATAAGATTGTCTTTGATTTTGATTAATTTTCTACTTTTGAACACAAGCAAAACTAAGTTTTTAAACTATTGTTTTCAAGTCCAGCTACATTCTTACTCCTGATGGCATTACCTTGGTTTCCAGTGCTAATGACAGGAACCTTTGACCAGGATTTATCCTTTATCCCTTAGATGAAACAGACCTCCAGAGTGGCTGTCTTTCACCTGCGAAATATTACCAAAACCAGTACATTGCCTTACATCATGGTTAGATGTGTAAAGTCATTCCTATATTTCCTTCTCATTTCCCTTAATCATCTGTTTATCTCTCTTGTTTCTTGCAAATTACTTTGCAAGTGTTGTTTTTTCTAATCTTTTATGTGTTTATGTGTATGTGTTTATATACATTTTTTGTTATACTTGTGTTCTGTAAAGCACTGTGGGTTGTACTTTGAAATAAAAAAAAGTGCTATATGAATAAAGTTAAAGTTATAATCTCTTATTCATTACTTTCACTTAGTACTGAAAAATGTTGGACACCATAATGGGAAAAAGTCCATCACTAAATAACAAATATACCAACTGTACTGTACTTCTTATGTTGTAACTACTGACAGACAGAGTAGATTTCTTCTGATGAAGTGAGGCTTTGGTACACATTTTCTTGCATTTCATTGCGACTGATGCTCTGTTGGTTTGGGTCAGCTGCATCTGCTGCATTTTGACGGATCTAAAGAAATGAATATGTAGATAAATAAACAATCACATATGTATAGATGAAAGTTAGATATCCAATAGGGAAGGGCCTATAGGATGGAGTGACTACAGTTGGTCACTGCATGCCACACTTTTGTATCAGTGAGTTCAAAGAACAGTGTTGGAGTCACTGATGAGGCTGTTTTTAGATGATGGTACATGTAACATGTAACAAATGTAGTCTTTTTGTAGTTTTGGTGGCGAGGTCCTCTGAATTAGAAGCTTGGCTCCGCACTGTTGAAAACCAAGATTTTTTTTAAATGTGTCACACCTACCATTTTGAAAGCCTCTAACTTTCTCATCTCCTTATTAGTGCTGGCTTCAGATCCTGGAGACACACATTTACACAACCATGCACATGTCAAAACATGATGGCTCATAAAAATAATATGGTGTATCAATTTGTGTAGTTTTGCATGCAGTAGGTAATGCATACTTTTCCTTTTGCATTTGAAAATGATAATCAAAGCAATTGAAAGTAATATCAGCAGGAGAACAGGAACAATTTAAAGCAACATCTTAAGAAGCAGAACACCTGAAAAGAAAAAAAAAGGAGAGAAAACTAATTTTGCACACATCTGTTGTCAGATACTCAACTGATTCAGTTTGTACTCTCATCTTTACTTTTGTGAAGACCACATTGGAAATTAAATTAATGGGAACATGCATCAGTATATCTTTGTGTTGGGTAGGTGCTGATGTTGATCTGATTGTTTTTGCAGTGCTGGTCTGCAGTGGCCAAACTAAAGAAAACAAACAAAAAAGGATTCAGTCGTATGACTTTGCTGTGTATTGACTTTGATTTTTTTTCCACACTGAAAGGATGAGTCTTTGAAATAATACTTTCTTCACAGGATATGAAGAGACATAGTTAAAGCTTTGAATGGAGCTATTTTCAGGCACTTGGGTTGCAGATAAATCACTTGAACTTGGTAAACATCATCCCTGTTATAATGGGAACATGAATCACATGGCTTTCATATTCTGTGAAAGTTTATTCCTGACTCTTCTAGCCAACTTCCTCACTGAATAATGCTGACCCAACTTTTAAATGACTTTTCTTCCCTTGTGCTGGTAACAGAAAAAAGAAGAAATCTTGTCAGATCTCATCTAATCTTACCTACTGACAGCTGAATTTTGGTGTAGTTTCCAAAACTCAACTGTGAGTGTGAGCGACACCAGTATGTCCCAGTATCACCTACTTCCAGCTCTGTGATCATCACTGAGAAAGAGCTGGAGGAAACGTCATCTTGCAGCGTGAACCTGCTTCCACTTGTCATCACGTCTGTGCAGTTGTTGGGGTGGTCCCCCTTGCAGAGGGATTTCCTGTTATTCTGGTGTTTTGATGGATAAGGACACCGCAAAGGAAAGGGATTTCCCACAGTGCTGCTCGTGCTTTTTGTCTTTACACAGCACCACTCTGTCAGACAGAAGATGAAAATTCATTTCATGATCTAAGTACACTGCAGCCTCAGTTTAGTTTGATTAGAGAGCAATGCTTAAGTGGTTCTACTTTTCTCTACATGTTCTTTATCTGCTTTTCACCCCCCCACCACTCCAGCGTCCACCTGTAGGCTCACTCATCGCTCCAAAATCACACAGAGAAAATATACGCAGAAGGCGTGATAGGGTTGGAGCCTAGACCCAAACTTCAATCATATGTTTTAATAAAAGTTTATCAACCTTCACACATAAGTTGTCTGACTGAAATCCTGTGGTGGGACTGTAGGAGAGCTGTGTATGAATAAACCCCGCTAACCTCTACGATTTGAGCTAAAGTTAAAACGAAGAAAGGAACCATGGTCCTCCAGAAAGATGTGAGTGACTGATAACATCATACAGAAGCCATCTGAACTGTTTTTTTGGTCACATTGGACAAGCCACTGTCTGACAGTGAAACAAATAAACAAGAGACTCCAACAACAACCACTGATGGGAATGCAAAAAACATTTTACCTTTAAGAAAATACATAACAATGTCTTACATCAAGTTATCCTTTAATGACCCCTTCACACTATCAGTTGACCTATCAAATTCAAATAACCAGGATTTCTAACAAAATCGGTCTTAGTTGTGTTTTCACAGTTGGAAAAAACATCAGCATAAATAGCATGGCAACAATTAAAGCTCACAGCTATCAGAGTTTCAACAACTGACCTCACAATACGATACTATTTGATGTTAATCTATCATCTGGCATTTGTAATTACTTTGTAATTATTTGCAAATGTTTAATTACCTTGCCCTACTTTTAGCAGTACTTCAGTGAGGATATCATATCCAGTCCTACTAATCCCACACTGGTATTTTCCAGCATCCACAGTACGTAGATCAGAGATGCTCACTGTGAAGATTTGTTTCTCCTCATTATCACGGATGGTGTATCTGCCTTTTTTTGCTTGCGTAGTCGTGATGATAACATCTTCATCGTAGTCACAGCTGTCCTTGCACAGGTACTTCTCATATGACTGATAACCCTGAGGATAGGTGCAGGACACATTCACATCTCTTCCCTCATACCCAGAGACTTCGATCACCTGTGCCGCAGTGGTCACACAACTTAGAGCAACTGCAAAGAGAAGACAACATGAAATCAAAAGCAGAACTATAAACTAGTGCTCATTTGACACAAGTTGTGGATATACATGGCTTCCAAGTTCATTAAATGACTAATAGGTCAAAGACCTCTATCCAAAGCCCTTTTTTTCATTAATTTAACTGAACTTACTGCAGAGGGGGAACAGCAGGTTTCGCTGGCTCTGTTTCATCTTTCTTTTGCAAAGGATCTGAAAATAAAGCTGTTTTTTTTTATATATATGCCACCGTGAGAAAAAAGAGGAAATTGGGGGTTAGAAACATTATGTGTCAACATCTTGGGTTTAAACTGCTGAGTTCCTCTTTTGCGTAGGCTTTGTTTATATCAACAAAACTTTTGTCTTGTGATTTTGCATTTATCTTAGAAGCATGCAATGCTTTAAGGCTGGTTAAATGAAGTAACATTTTTTATTATTTACACAGAATAATGACAGATGTCCAGAGAAATTCTCCTCTGCTATGATATGCTTGCCATTGCAGAATTTTAGGAAGTCTTTTCCAGGAACAATTTCTTTTTTTTTTTTTTTGTTTCTTTTTTTTTTTATGTTAAAAAGTTAAAGTAGTGATGCTGAACTGAAATGACAGTGGCTAACAACAGAGCAAGTTGTTAGCCATGCTGCATGCTCCATGCTCATGATATAGTAAATGAATTATGGAATGATTATTGATTGAATCTGTTCCCCCTCCATAAAATTTGAATTAATTAATTTACCAGCAAGTCCTTAACTGTGTTTGTTCCTCTCATCATGGACAACAAATCCTGTGAATTTGAAAACATTTGCACTTTATTTGCCAAAGTAACCAGCGGGGAACCAAATATTTCAGCTGTCTGAAATAATCTGTTCCCCCTACATAACATGGTAACACATTAATTTACCAGCAAGTCCTTAACTGTGTTCGTTCCTGTCATCATGCACAACAAATCTTGTGAATTTGAAAACATTTGCACGTTATTTGCTAAAGTTACCGTGGAGAAAAAGTTCAGCTAATATTGTCAAACATAAAATAAAAAAATAAAGACTTTTGCATTTGTTGATTTTTATCAAATAAATCTCCTGTGTAAATGTTGACATGTTAATTTACAAGTATTGTCCCAGAAATTAAATATAACAGAGTTTAATAATATAACGACATATATGCTGCTTTCTGGAAAGTCAAAAAAATCACTTGATGTTATTCCTTCAATCAATTATGCAAATGTGTAAGACCGCTAAGTGTTGGTCATAACTTGCTGATGTGTCCCATGTATAATCTTTAATCAAGTTGACATCTGTCATAAATATGGAGAGTGTGGATATTTGCCTTTAACTATAAAGTTAAAGGCAAATATCCACAGCATTCAACAAAACAACAAAAATATGGCATTCTAAGGAAAGCTTCTCCATACGACATTGAAGGTAAGCATCTTTAGCTTTCAGATACCCATTAGTTTAATATATAGCTAATACATTGTGAAATGCATAAATTATCTAAACACAGTTAGGTAAAATGTGTTCTATTTCATCCTTACTGACCGCCAGAGGCGGTGCTTTCAAGCACTGGATGATACATCTTGCGCATGCGCAGGTCGAGTGTTAATACCAACAACGTCACTCGTGACCCCCTGCTGACCCCGGAGAGCCTATATACTTCCGGCAACATCAGCAGGTCAGTCCTTTTTCATCTTCTCGCTGCGCAAGGTAAGTACTGCGTCTGCATATGAGACGATTTCTGAAACCAATTCTACTTCATCGTTCGCTGCTGGTGGTCTCGCGACGTCCCGTCGAGGCTGCGAGCTGCTCGCCCTTCAGAGACCGCGGCGAACTGCCGAGAGGTATGTAACCTTTTTTTCCCTCGGCTGATGAAGTTTACTGACCAGCTGTTACAAGCGCCGGTCTAGGTAGCATGCTCGCTCCTTCTCCCGGTGCTGTGCGCTGCACGTGAGTAACAGTCTGTTTATAGTTGCATTGTCGGTGAAGCTACATTGCTAGCCCTCTCCCGGCATCTGTAACCTACTTATGTTAAGCGGCCAACTCGGTTGTGCCGGTTCTTTGATTTTGTTGCTGCTATTGTTCTGCCCCTCTCCTGGTGCACGGCGGCGTGTGCGCCCCCCGCTCCCAGAACAGGTGGCCTATAGTGGTTGTCGGTGAAGGCACCGTGTGCGGCTCCCGCTCCCGGCATCCAGCTATAGCTAATAGAACTTGCACTAGCCCCTCTTCTGGTGTAAGGCGGCGTGTGCGCCCCCCGCTCCCAGCACAGGCGGCCTATAGTGGTTGTCGGCGAAGGCACCGTTTGCGGCTCCCGCTCCCGGCATCCACCTATAGACGGTGTATAAATACAGCAATAGCCCCTCTCCTGGTGTAAGGCGGCGTGTGCGCCCCCCGCTCCCAGCACAGGTGGCCTATAGTGGTTGTCAGTGAAGGCACCGTGTGCGGCTCCCGCTCCCGGCATCCAACTATAGACAGTGTATAATTACAGCAATTGCCCCTCTCCTGGTGCACGGCGGCGTGTGCGCCCCCCGCTCCCAGAACAGGCGGCCTATAGTTGATTGTTGGCGAAGGCACCGTTTACGGCTCCCTCTCCCAGCATTCATCTATGAGTACAGGATTTTCTTTTGTAAAAAAAAAAAAAAAATCTATAAGTGAATGACTTTCTTTTGAGAAAAAAAAAAAAAAAAAACCTTCACTTGCCCCTCTCCAAGGGGCCTATAGTCGTTTGTTGGCGAAGGCACCGTTTTCGGCTCCCTCTCCCAGCATTCATCTATAACTAAGAAGAAGAAATATATGAATAAGAATTCATAAATACGTACTATCGTCAAATACACTGTGTGTGTGTATATATATATATAGAGCTAGAGGTGGTCCCGACATGGATCACAACCACTCCTGCTCGGCCTGTATGACTCCTCTACAGCTTGAGGATGGCCATGATCTGTGTCCTTCGTGCCTCGGCCTCGGACATCTGAGGCAGGGTCTCTCAGACGAGTCCTGCATGAATTGTGGCATTTTGCCTCATGCTGTCAGGGCTGCAAGGCTGGCCGAGGTAGAGCGCCTGTTGGGCCCTCCCTTGTCTCCTCAGTTGACCCCTGACCAGCGGCTGGCCCCGTCTCGGTCTAGCCGACCACGGCGTCGGCCTGCTGAGACTGCAGGCCCCACCTCCGGGAAGAGGGCCAAGGGGTCCGGGCTTACTTCTAGAGTGGATCAGCTTGACAGCATGAAGTCCCTCCTCCTGGCTCTCCAGCCTGGGGCTGGAGCAACCCAGCCAGGTGCCCTTGTTCCTCCAGCGGCCTCCTTCGGGCCGGAGGAGGATGCGTTTTCCATAGCAGCTTCGGCTACTATGTTTCAGGACTACGCTTCGGACGTGCTCCTGGGAGACGAAGCCTCCCGTCCTTCTGCAGCGGGCTCCCTTTCTTCAGCCCGTGGCTCTTGGTAGTGAGGACGGCTCTGTGGGAGCCGCCATCCGTACGGCTCTAGCCAGGCTACAGCTGGACGTGCCGCAGGCTCAGCCAGCTTCGGCCAGTGCCTTTTTCAGGCGCTCCTCAACCCCCGCTGAACTAACTGTACCTCCATCAGAAGAGTATCTGAGGGAATTACAGAAGTTCTGGAGGGACCCTAGGGCCCCTGCCCGTCCGACAGCTGATGCTCGGACCCTGGCAGCCATGCAGGACGCCTCCAAGTTCGGCCTGGACCGCATGCCAGCGGTTGAGCCCACTATAGCCGCCCTGATCGTCTCACCCAATGAGGCTCTGAGACAGGAGGCGAGGTGTCCTCGCCCCCAGTGCCGGGTTACGGATGAATTGCTGTCGAAGGCCTATGAGGCGGCAGCACGTATGGCTCGCATGGGTAATTCCATGTCCCACCTGCTGCTCGCCCTGTCGTCATCCCTGCAGGAGACTGAGCTGGACACTTCTGTCCACGGTGTTACTGACGCCTCTCTACAGGCCTTTGCACTGATGTCCAGGGAGTTGGGACGAGTAATGGCTACTCTCGTACAGGCTCGCCGCCAGGTTTGGTTGGCGCAGTCCCCTCTCTCGGAGGCCTGCAGGAGAACCCTCCGCAGTGTTCCGGTGGAACCGGGGGAGCTGTTTGGTTCCGCGGTTCTGGAAGCCCTCGAGCGCACGGTCCAAGCTGGGAAGACCCGACAGCTTCACAGAAGCGCGCCGCCGCCTGGCAACCCTAGGGGTCGTCCAGCTGCCCCGCAGCGCGGCACCCACTCACGGGCCAGGGGCCTCCTTCGGCCCCAGTACTCACGCCCACAGCCTGCTCAGCGGCAGGTGCAGCCCTTTCGGGCACCTGAGCAACTGCCCCCTGGGCGACCTCAGGTCTCACGTACCGACCGTCGTGCCCCTGGAGCCTCTAGAGGTCGGGGGGCCCGACGCTGAGGCCACGGGGCCGACCGTCGGCGTTTTTTCCCAGCAGCAGCTCAGCTACTGGGCTGCTTCCACCAGGGACCCGTGGGTTCTTTCCACCTTGACCCACGGGTACAAACTTCAGTCCCGACGTCGGCCCCCGACCCATGGCCGAGTCAGGATGACTGTCATCCGCGACCCGGCGAAAGCCCGAGCCCTCGCCCAGGGGCTGTTCGTCCTCCTGGGCTAGGGTGCCATCGAACCGGTAGACCCCCAGGTGCACCCCGGGGGGTTCTACTCGACTTACTTTCTGGTAGCAAAGAAAGATGGTGGATTCCGGCCTATCCTCGACCTCAAGAACCTCAACAGGTTCCTGAAGGTCTTGAGGTTCCATATGTTGACCACTGCAGAGGTTCTGCGTACGGTCTCCAGAGGGGAGTGGTTTACCTCCATAGACCTGGAGGATGCCTACTTTCACGTTCCTGTGGCGCCACACCATCGGCAGTTTCTGCGATTCGCCTTTCAGGGGCGTCGTTTCCAGTTCAGGGTGCTCCCGTTTGGTCTCTCCCTCTCCCCACGGGTGTTCACCAGGTGTGTGACGGCAGCCCTCTCGCACCTACAGTTGCGGGGCATGGAGATCTTGCCGTATCTGGACGACTGGCTCGTCTGTGCGCCGTCCCAGTCTCGGGTGGCCCTCGACACGACGTGTCTTCTTTCCCATGTGGCCCGTTTGGGCCTCAGGGTGAATTTTACAAAGAGTGGCCTGGTCCCATCACAGAGCACAGTTTTTCTTGGGGTGACCCTCGATGCGGTCACCATGATGGCCTGCCCGTCGCCACGGCGGGTGGACGACATCCTCCGCCACCTCCTCCCGTTTCGGGAAGGCAGGCGGTTCCACTACGTGGAGTTCTTACGTTAGGATTGCTGTCGCTGCGTCCCCTCCAGAGGTGGTTGCACAGCTTTCACCTGGACGCCACAAGACACCGGCACAGGAGGCTCGCGGTGTCCCACCGTTGCCTTCTTGCCCTGGCCCCATGGAGGAAGCGTTCGTTTCTCCTCCAGGGCATGCCCATGGGCTCCATTGCATCCCGTCGCGAGGCAGTCACGACGGACGCCTCCCTCTCGGGGTGGGGCGCCGTGTGGCAGAACCGGACAGCTCAGGGGCTGTGGCCGGCACGGGAGCGCTCACAGCACATCAACGCACTAGAGCTGCGGGCTGTACACAGGGCGTTGCAGGCTTTCCTCCCTTTCTTGAGGGGCCGACATGTACTCGTGCGGTCGGACAATGTTTCGGCCGTCTCCCACATAAACCACCAAGGTGGCACCAGGTCTGCACTGCTGCTGCAGGCATCCCGGGACCTCCTGCGGTGGGCAGCACCACGCTTAGCCAGCCTAAGAGCAATGTATTTCCCCGACAGGAGGGATCTCCTGTCTCAGTGGCAGGGTCGGATCTGGCATCCCGACCCGTCCCGCCTGCAGCTGTGGGTCTGGCCACTGCAGGGCCCGACCCGATGCTGACTGAGTGCTCTGGCGAGGTCTGCCATACCATCCTGAACGCGAGGGCGCCTTCTACCCGGGCGCTTTACGAACAGAGGTGGCGGCTGTTCACTACATGGTGCTTGGACAGGGGTGAGGACCCTGTGCACTGTCCTGTCCCTAGGATTCTGGAGTTCCTCCAGTCACTCCTGGATGACGGCAGGTCCCCCGCTACCCTGAGGGTGTATGTGGCGGCCATTTCCTCTCGGCATGCTCGAGTGGATAACGGCACGGTGGGGGGCCACAGGTTGGTGTCCCTTTTCCTGAAAGGTGCGCGGCGGCTGCGCCCCCCACGGGTGCGGCGCACCCCGCCATGGGATCTGCACCTGGTGCTCGGCGCCCTGTGCTCGCCTCCCTTTGAACCCCTTGCTCAGGCAGGGCTGAGGTGGGTCTCCGCTAAGACCGCCTTTCTACATGCTATCGCATCAGCGAAGCGCGTCGGGGAGCCGCATGCTCTGTCGGTGAGCGACTCCTGCATGAGGTGGAACTCGGATGGCTCAGGGGTTTCCCTATGGCCAAACTCCGCTTTTCTCCCGAAGGTGCTGTCTTCATCAAACCTCAACAGACCTATCCACCTGGCACAGTTTGTTCCCCCGGAGGGGGAGGACAGGTTACGCCTACTGTGCCCTGTGCGGGCTCTGAGAGCCTACGTGGCCGCGACTGCCGGTATCAGGCAGTCGGACCAGCTCTTCCTCTGCTACGGTGGCCCTCGGAGAGGCTGTGCGCTCTCTAAACAGCGACTGTCTCACTGGGTGGTGGACGCCATCACCCAGGCATATGAGGGAAGTGGGCGCCCCCAGCCAGCTGGGGTGAGCTGCCACTCCACCAGAGCTGTCTCGACCTCATGGGCAGCCCTACGGGGCGTTCCCCTGGAAGACATCTGTGAGGCAGCGTCATGGGCGTCACCGAGTACCTTCTCCAGGTTCTATCGGGTGAATGTTGCCACTCCCAACCCGTTGGCTGTGGTCCTGCTGCCCGACTCTGCTGCTTCCTCTCAATAAAGTGAGTAGGTGCTGGATTCCTCGTGACTTTTCTGGTATTAGTCATCCAGTGCTTGAAAGCACCGCCTCTGGCGGTCAGTAAGGATGAAATAGAACGAAAGTTACGTATGTAACTACGGTTCTATGAATCCTGGATGACCGCCAGAGCATTCTGTCACTCGGAATCCTCGTATACTCGCGAGAAGATTCTGTAAGGACTGACCTGCTGATGTTGCCGGAAGTATATAGGCTCTCCGGGGTCAGCAGGGGGTCACGAGTGACGTTGTTGGTATTAACACTCGACCTGCGCATGCGCAAGATGTATCATCCAGTGCTTGAAAGCACCGCCTCTGGCGGTCATCCAGGATTCATAGAACCGTAGTTACATACGTAACTTTCGATTTATTTCATTATAGTATTACTGTATTAAATTTTGATTAATATGCTTGCTCACACGAACGTTATTCTTAGTTATAATGCTGAAGTGACGCACAATGTTCTTGACCTCCATTATTATTCATGGGAATTATAGTTATATTTAATTTTTTCTTTTCAATTGTGTGGGATTTTCTTGAAGAAAATTTCTGTACAGCTACATTAATCTATATCAGAAACAACATCCAGAAGAGTGCACAATTTTGAAGCAAAATTCTTACCTAAAACCAATTAAAAGGCTTTACTCCTTCAAATAAGCACTATTTGTTTCCAAAAGTAAAGTTTTGAAATAAATATGCATTTCATGTCTTTCAGTATGTTTTGTTTTTTTGCATGCTTATTATTTCAACTGGTATACTACTCAAGTCTTCATACAGTACACATTTGTATATTTTTGGAAAATGTAAATGAATTTCAAACATAGATTTGTATGTTTAAATCCAATTTTTTTTTTTCCCCTTGTCCTGTCCAGCATTATGGCAGCAGAATTGTAATCTGAATACCTTTTATGCTAAACACATTTGCTATACCAAGGGAAGCTTTATGAATGTAAAGCTCCCCTTGACGCCCATCAACTCCTCATTTTTATTTATAATTTTTTGTTACAATATTTAACATGATATGATAAGAGACAGAGAGAGAGGGAAAGCGAAGAAGAGAAAAAAAGAACAGAAACATGAAGAGACAAACATAAAAAACAATGAAAAATCCGACAACCAGCTGCTACACCTGTAAAAACAAAACTGAAGACGATTCACGGCTTTTGTGGGGAATCCAACCTTAGAAGCACCAGGAGCACCTGTAAGCAGACAAGCAGAGAACAAACACACAAACAAAAAAAACACAAGCAGCAGCAATCTCATATAATACACAGGTGACCTTAAACCACAGGACAGCACAACAACTGCTTAGTGAGCATAGTGAGCATGCTACTGGGCTAATGAATGTGTGTGTGTGAGTGTGAGTGTGTGTGTGCATGAACATGCAATACACATAGATGGTCCCACATAATAACTATGCTTAAATATCAGTGTATAGTGTCACAATCCCCCCCCCCCCCCCCAGCAATCAGAAGCAGGCCGAGAGGGCCCCCAGACCCAGGCCACCAACAGCCCCCAAGGAGCACAGAACCCGGGAAGCCCATCAGGAACACTTTCAATAGGTCACATTTTGTGGGAGTTTCAGAAAATGCTGTGAAGCCTTGTTGAAACAGTTTACGAGAGAGTGGAACAACTAACTCCTGAGTGATTCAGGAATGTGTAACCAAACAGTTAAAATGTATTTGTCCTCTAAGTAATACTGTATTTGACCACTTATACTGCATGTCTGCACATTGATATCTGGTGTGCTCTATAATCTGCCGTGACTGCAGTGAAGACAAAATACTGTATCTGCTGATCCTGTATATATGAAGATTTAAGCTCTTTAATATTCTGCAGCATAATGAGTGTGTAATGCATTGAGTGTAACATGGAAACAGCACCAGCTGAAGGCTCAGCGTGGTGCACAAAGCAGAGAAGAGACATTTGTTAGGCTCTGAGTGTCAAGCCTCCTCTGAAGAAAAGTACAGCTCCAACTTACAGTCAGATCAACTGAGGGCATAAACTTTGTTTACAGGATGCATTGATCTGAAGTACAATACTGATAATCACCTTGTTGTTATCTTCTTTTATTTCTATCTCTCTTTGAAGATTGCTGAAATTCATTGCCCTACTCTGGCTTAATTAGACAAAATACATCATTACAAGCTGTGTCAGATGTCATATTTAATCAACCTCTGTTCAAGGTGCTGACACCAGCGCAAGAATGTCTCATGCTTGTTAAATACTCTTGACCGTTCTTCCTCAACACTTCCTCATCACAGGAGGGACTAAGATGTGAGGAGCGTTTCTTTTCTTTTCTTTTCAATTTCTGTCCTATTTAGAAAGTCCAATCAAATACTGAATGATTACTGAACTCACAAAAATGTTTTATTTTAGTTTATTTTTTTCATTCACTTTTTCTGCAGCATAAGTACGCAGGCAACTTATATTTCTTTGTACCTGTTTTTAATTATCTGCAATTTTAATATATGGCCGCAGACAGTTCATTTTACACACTAAGCAATGCAAATTATTGAAATTGAAAAGCAAACATCTCAAGGTACTGTAATAGTATACTAACAACATAATGAAAAAGACAAGTCTGGACCAACAATATTTTGAAGAGGGTGATAAAAAAAAAGGTTCAGTTGCACATGGATGTAATCATCTGGGTATAAATAAGACCCTGTGTCTGTGCACACTTTTCATATCCTATTGACGTTGCTGTAGATCTGATTAGAGTAGTTTCCCGCGTCAGCAGTGAAGTTTTCATAGTCCGGTTGGTCCTCACTGTCGTTGTCAGATTGGTAACAGACGCTCTGCTGTTTGGAGGTGTTCCTCTTTGAGTGCATTTCAACAGCATCTTTATTTTCATAAATCTAAAATAGAAGCAACAAAGAAAAGAGCAACTTCACATACTAATCACAAACACATGCTGCAGTTTGACTGGTTCATATTCTGAATTATTTCAATAACTACATTATTTTTTGCCACTGTAGCCACAGATCATCATGGTCATTGCTTCTGGTAATGTTTTTTGCTCTGGAGCATGACATACTGCTCACATTGACAGCTCTATTGACAGCTGTAACATTTGGTTTGAGGTTTCATTTTTCTAATAAAATTAACTTATAGAACTGAACTTGTTTTAGAAATGTAATGATTTCCTCCCACCACCTCAGCTAACACTGCAGCCACACTAAAAGCTCTGTGTGTTCATAGATTAAGCTGTGCCTCATGCAAAAACATGTTCTCAACAACAACAGCACTTCAAGGTGTTGAACAACGTTCAAGTTTTACTCTGGTAAGAAACTCTGGTGTAAGATTACCATCAAAGGACTGGAAACAAGTGGCAGAAGAAGTGTCGGCAAAGGAAGTTTTCTCAGACAACAGGAAGAAAGATTTGAAGATAGAGAGTGAAGCCCCCCTCTGTTTAAAGAATATATATAAATACAGCAGACTTGAGTCTGACCAACTCAGTCTAAATAGAGACAGATTGCAGTGGAACTTCCTAAGGACATTTAGGGGTCTCTTCAGTTGTACCAGCCTCTGTCTTTTATATAAAAACACACCATCGTCTTTTTATCACAGCAGTTTTATCACAACCGCTGAACCTGTCACTACCTGTGTGTCCACTGCTTTGGGTTCACTTCTGTTTCCAGTGTCTTCAGTTTCTGGAAACATAAAGCATAAGAACAAACACATTTGTTTGCATGCACCTGTTTGCCAGTATTCATAACTGAACAGCTTTATGCATGAAACATACCTCTCACTCTGTAACATTTGCGCTTATAAACTTTGACCAGGACGCATGTCACTATCAGCAGCAGCAGCAAAGCAGATACAACAGACACAACATAGAGACCTATATTGGAAATGAAAAAAAGAATGAAACCACAGACTTCACTTCCTGAAACAGCATGCCACTATTTAACTACCAAGGCCACAAGTTCAAGTTTGTTCGAGGTGGAAGAAGTATTTAGCGGCTTCTCTTAGGTAAAAAGTATTAATGCAACAAGGCAAAAGTACAAATCTTTCAATAAAGATGTTTCTTATGTAAAAGTATTTAATCAAGTATTAAAAGCACTCGGGAACCTGTGACTCTACATCCAGTGAGACTTATAATATTTTCCCTTTGTAGGTGATGACGATGAAGTCCCACTACATAAACTTTATTTTTAAAAAAGTGAGTGAATAGTCTCAGATATGTTTGCTTTGCTTTTTAAACAGCCCAAAACCTTTAAATATCAAATGTTTTTATATTAATCATCCAAGAGTTTGTAAACTACTTTAACATACAGCTTACACATCTCTTACTCAGTTCTTTTATTTGTGTGAAATCTTTAGTGAGTAAAGTAAGCTGGAAAAATAAGGATAAACGATCAAGAATAGCAAAACTAAATGCGACTACTCCAGTTTTGTACTTTAGTGTAGTGCTTGTGTTAAAATAACTAATTGTGTATCTTTACTGCAAACTGATAGCTGTCACACTTTTGATTGTCTTTACCAACAATAACCTCCCGAAGGACAAACTCCAAATGTCGCCATAAATCAACAGCTAAAAAAAATCCCTTGACTATTCCTACGTGCACACACATATATACTGTACCTGTACCTGTAATAGGTTTGCCAGGAAAATGTGATGAATTGGTAATACCTGCTGTTCCCACAGTGCTGGTCTGCTGCTGATAAACTGTCAAAGAAGAAGACTGTAAGTACAGCTCATCATTTTTACTGTCAGCAGTGTTTGTCTGCTTCGTTGGTTCAGTCTGAAACGTGTCAGCAGCTGGGAGACTCTTTGACATGAGAGATTCTGATGTTGTTGATCATCAGAGGATGATCCACCGACTGTCACCTGGGGCAGCCAGAAGGGATTTTTTTTTCTGTGTGGAACAGGCACGACATTTTGCCTCAGATTAAGAAGATAACTCTTGTGATCTCTTAGCATTTCATTTGGTGTTATCATCAGGTCAAACTTTCAACTTGTTCCGTCATTTAGCATTTGACAAAATCCGTAAAAGTACAAATTACATACAGAACTATGCTGGTGATAAGAGTAAACATTATACATCAGGGGTTAGCATTTAGACTACACAACTGGAAATGCTAAAACTAAAGGGAGGCCAAATGTCAGTATGTTGCATCTTGTGAATAATTCAGTCAGGGGCACAGGTCCCCCTTTTACTCAAATCACATACTTTTGTCTTTAAGATGTGGGTGTGTCTGAAATCCTCAGTACAATATGTGACATGCAGGCTCATGGCAAAAAGTGAAATAGTCAAGTATATAATCTGTCGATTTGTGTCCACAGGCATGATTTTCATTGTTTTTCTAATGCTACTGAACAAAGTGGCATGAGCTATTACTAGTACATCATAGTAGCTGTTGCTTTTTGATACTATTCTCAGGGACATCTCTGTTGATCTTACCCAAGTGAATCTTGGTGTAGTTTCCAAAACTCCACTGTGAGTCTGAGCCACACCAGTACGTTCCAGCATCACCTGCTTCCAGCTCTGCGATGGTCACTGAGAAAGAGTTGGAGGAGGCATTGTGCAGTGTGAACCTGCTTTGACTCGTCATGTCTGTGCAGTTGTTGCGTTGGTCTCCTTTACAGAGGAACTTCCTGTTTTTCTGGTGTTGAGGTGGATAGGGACACTGCAAAGTTACTGGATGTCCCACAATGCCGCTCATGGCCTCTGACTTCACACAGCACCATTCTGATAGACAGGGAAATTATCTATTACTAAAACTGAAATATTCAGAGAGATAACGAATGTCTGGATAAAAATTTCACACGAAGCTCTTTGTTCTTTTAGCTCATTTGCATACTGTGATGTGTAATTATGACCTCTCACCTCTGACTTCCAGGTGTACAGCAGAGAAATCATCCAGTCCTGTGTTTCTGTGAACACCACAAAGGTACAACCCAGAATCTTCTAGAGTCAGACTGCTAATGTTCACTGTGAATCTTGACACGTTGTCATCAGTGAGCCTGAATCGTCTTTTTCGTGTGTTGTCAGAGGTGATTACTGCCTGCTGCAGACATGTGGAGGGCTGGTTTCCTCTGCAGATGTACTTCAGGTTGTCGGTATACTGAGACTCATAGGGACAACTGATGGACATTGAACCTTCCTCGTAACCTTGGAGTTTAATCACATCTTCACAGCAGCTGTCTGTTCAGAAAATAAACACACACAGAAGATGTTACAGCTGAATATCATCATCATCATCATCATCAACTTTATTTCCAGACTCGGGGTCCATTTTCAAAAATTAAAACACAGTACATAGACAATACATAAAGACAAACAGAAACACACTTATAAAAGACACTTGTACCAGTGTTTCCACATATATGACTGGTATCGCACCGCACTAAGCGCAGGATTTGACAGGAGCCTAATAATTTGATTCCATGAACCATCCAATCTACAGATAAAACTATACATTAAAATCCTCAACAATGCATGGAATGTGTTGACCCCAACACCACAAAACAATTCGCTTGCACTGCTCCACCTGGGCTTCTTAAGCAGAATGCGCAGCCCATCATTATATGCGACTTGAAGTTTCTGCAGGCTACCCTTTTTATACTTAGCCCACAGGGGGGCAGTATACAGGGGGGTGCAGTATGCCTTGAACAGGCTAATTTTAACATTATCAGTGCACCAGTGAAACTTCCTAACCAGCATGTTAGCTTGTGCATATAACATGCGGCGCTGCCTGAAGATGTCATCATCATCGCACATTTGGTCAGTAATTATATGTCCCAAGTACTTTGTTTTGTTATTTACAGGTAAAACCTGCCCTGCCAGATAAAAAGAAGGAAAAGTGAGATCCTTGTCCCCCTTACTTTTACATATAAGTACAACACTTTTCTTGCAGTTGTATTTAACATTAAAAGTCAATCCATAATTGGAACAAACGTGTAGCATTTCTTGCAGCCCAGCACTGCTGGGGGAGAAGATGGCTAGATCATCGGCATACATGAGATGGTTTAGCAGTGCATTCCCAACCATGCATCCTGTCCTACAGGCCCTCAGTTGCTCAGACAGGTCATTCATATAAATATTAAAAAGAGCGGGAGAGAGTAATCCACCCTGTCTGACCCCATTTCCCACCCCAAACGGTGTAGAGAGCACCTCCCCCCATTTGACCTGCATGGTCTGGTTGGCATACCAGTATGACAGGATCCTAATTATACTGTTGGGGACACCCCTCTGTCTGAGTTTTAAAAACAATTTAAAATGATTTATTCTGTCAAATGCCTTAGACGCATCAATAAAACAAATTAAAATGGAGGAATTCTGTGTTCTGTACATCTCCACCATCTCCTTAAGAGCAAAAATACATTGATCAGTGCCATGCTTCGGCTTAAAGCCAAACTGATTATCTGTAGTACTAATAGAGCTATCAAGTCTATCAAGCAAAATTCTTTCCAGGACCTTGGATAACACACTGGCTAGTGCAATAGGCCTATAGTTATCCAAGCTCCCCACCTTGCCCGCCTTGTCCTTAATAACAGGCACCAGTGTAACAGACAACATAGTATGAGGCAAAATACCATGAATCATGAGCCCTGTAAAGCATATTGCTAGAAGAGTTGCAACTCTTGGGCTAGCAAGCTTGAGGTGCTCAGCAGTGATCATATCCTGACCACTAGCTTTGTTATCAGCTAGCTGTGTGATAGCATGCTGGACCTCCCTACATGTAATTCCCACAGTGTCACTATTAGCAATATTGTCAACCATGTATACATCACTTTTAACACAGTTAAATAGTTCAGAGTAGTGTTGCTTCCACAACTCCGCTATATTGCTGGCCCCAGACACCCCTTCAATGGAACATGGCAGTGGTGTATTGACCCGGTTTATATTCTTCACCTCCTTCCAGAAACCATTGACGTCTTTACCAAGAAGTTTCTCAGCCATAGCGTCTGCTCTCATTGCTTGCTCATGCTTACTGATATATCTAATTGCATATTTATACCTCGCATTAGTGTACTTTTTGTGGTCCAAGGCCGGCCCGTGTCTGGGCCTACCTGCCAGAACCCAGGCCTTGTATGCATTTTTGGCTTCTGCATGAAATGCACTCACATACTTATTCCACCCTGGCTTACTGTTCTGTCTTTTATTAGAACAAGTAAAGAAAGGCCTACTGGCTTCATACAGTGCTCTAGTAATGGAATTATACATACTACACAAGTCTTCTCTATGTGAGCTATCATTACAGTTTACATTAGAACACAGGATTGCATTCCTGGATAAGAATGTGTGCTTTAAAAAAATATCAGTTTTCTCAGAGTACAAAAACACATCTTCTCTTGTGAGCTTAGTCCAGTCCAGCCTAGCATGAGAAACACTATTCGCTTCTTGTGACAACTCAGGGAGATTATCACAGTCCAGTACCATAACCAGAGGGATATGATCAGCCATTGTAACCTCATACACAATCTCCATAGATGTTATTGCAGTATGTGCATCAGCCGTGCTTATGCAGTGGTCAAGCCATGATGTTGAATGCCAGGCCTCACTAATGTAGGAATAACTTCCTGCAGGAAGGAGTTCATGGCTGGATATTACAAGATTATTCTCATTACAAAATTGTCTTATATGCTTTGCAAATAGGGAGCCTTGATCTGATATGTCAGCGTTCATATCTCCAACTATAAACACACTTGTGGATGAACTGACAGAAATAAAAGAATTAATAAAAGCAAGCCTATTTAAATATTCATCCTCGTTTTGCTGTGACTCATATGGTGTGTACACATTAAGGATGACAAAGTCTTTGTTATTCACTCTTATCTGGACAGCAATGCACCAGTCAGCATCCAGTCTAATGACCTTAACGACGGGGTCCAACTTTTTATGCCACATGATGGCCACACCCCCTGCAATTCTTCCTCTTACTATCCCCATTGATAGGTCCCTGGTAGACTCGCCTGCGCCATGAAAATTGGCATTAAAAGAATTTAGTTGTCCCAATTCCTGTTTAGGTAAAAACGTTTCTTGTAAGCATAAAATGTCACAACTCTGCAGCAGTTTGTCAACCACAGCACGTCGGGCTTTATCGCCTGCGCTGTTGCCCAAACGTAGCCCACGGCAGTTGTAAGATCCAACTCTCATGCAGTGGAATTACACAGTGTGGCAGCAGCCCCACTCAGAACACCAGAGTCAGAGAGAGGCCTTGCTGTGGTAGCCCCCAATACATTCGCTTTGCGTGGCTCGTAATAACGCCTCACAACAGAGCCCTCCGGCCATAGTTCTGGATCGTACATTTCCTCAATTTCATTGCATTCCGCAGATACTTTAAATGAGCTGTATCGATTGCCCGCAGTGGTAATGCGTTGACAGTTCACGCTACGCCCCAGTTGGCCACTCAGGTATTTAGCCAAGGTCTCTGCATTAAGGTCCGGTGAGAATTTAGTAGCAAAAAGACTTACCAGTTTAGTGCGGATCACACTGATATTCCCTTGCGTTCCAGTGCCAACAATAGGCTTAGACGTCTTCCGTGCGGGTTTACCAGCACCCACTGCGATTTGTCTCCCAGCATGATTTTTCCGCGGTCGGCCCCTTTTCACCACACCGCTCCAGTCTGGTGAATTAACCATATTCCCTTCTGGAGTCGGGCATGATCGAGCGGTGGTCCCACTCCTCGCCCCTTCCTTGCCACAGACACCCCCGTCGCCCGAGGTCAAGCCAGTGCGAGGGGATTCAGGCGGACGAGCACAGGTGGGTTTCGGTAGAGAGCCAGAAGCGCACCCCATCCTCCTCTCCTTCTCCCCCGACGAGCTGTCTTGTCCTCCATCACTGCTTGCTCCCAACTGTCGCTCCACAGCGTTAACTCGATGGCCTATGGACACAGTCATGGCCCGCAGGTTCTCGCCAGCATCTGCCTGGAGTGAGACTGCTTGTCTCAGCGTAGATACTTCACTGTGCAGCCGCTCCATCTTAGATAGCAAGCTTGACACGTCCAGGCTATTAAATGTCACTGGTGGTAACTCATCAAGATAGTGGGATACAAATCTAGGAGTTTTATCTCCGCATTCATTTAACAGTTTTAAGCAGCTTTTGATATTGTTGGCGTCCTTCTGAATGCCTTTGTGTTGCACACACCGCAGCTTGGTGTTAGGGCAGAGTTCAAACAGAGTAGTTTTGGAGGACTCAATCCACTCGGTGTCAAAAGTGCTTGATGCTATCAGAACGAGTTCGTCCTGAGTCATCGTTTTAATTTTAACCGCAAGGAAATTAAGGAACTCATCCTCAACGATAACAAGCCCATCAATGGTCTTATAAATTGTGGGTTTTTCTCGAGGCCGGTGCTTAAAGCCAGGAGCTCCCATGCCACGCTCACAGCCATCCCCCATCATCCTTCCAGATGCAGTCACTCCCTAGTTCTAGCTCAGTAGACTAGTCTACTACTGAATAAAGGTGTCACAAAAGACATTTCTACTTTATGTTTGATGTTTATATTTCCTTCACATACAACAATGTTACACATCTGAACTCTAGGAAGTTCACTTCCGTGTCTGTTTTGTTATAGCTTTATTTGTCCCAAGTGTAATTTCACAGTCTGGTTCTGGACCATCGGATCTGTTCACAAACAGTGAAACAGTGTCTCATGTCAGGCTGCATCTTTCTACATTTGTATGGATCTTCTTCACTTAAATGAAAGTTTTACAAAAATAATATAACATGTTTGCTTTAATTTCACTCAGGACTGTGTTTTGTGTGATTATCGTTTTTTTTTGTCTGTGTTTTTTGCAACTACATTACATGCAGTAATAGATGTTGAAAATGATCTACTTAACAGAGCAGAGGTGTGGTGGTCTGTTGTGGCGAGAGTGCAAATCCTGTCCCAGTTCTAGTTTTATACCACTTCCACCTCTCGTATTTATCGCAAACACAAATGTAGTAATTTATTAATCCCTTACCTTTGAATTTTACTCAACAACAAATCAGAAATTGAGTTGTAGAAACTTTTATGAATTACCTTTTGTTGTTTCTAGTTGTACTTCGGTGTAAATATCCTTTCCAGTCCTTGTCACCCCACACCAGTATTTCCCAGCATCCTTCGAACGAAGATCAGAGATGGTCGTTGTGAAGATTCTTGTCTTCTTGTCATCATAGATGGAGTATTTGGTTTTATTTCTCTCAGATGTTGTAAGAAGAACATCACTGTCGCCACAGTCGTTCTTACACAGGTACTTCTCATAATCCTCATAACCAGACTCATAGGAGCAGGAAACCTGAACATCTCTGCCCTCATATCCAAACACATGGATCACTCCTGCTGCACTGGTCACACAACTCAGAAGAGCTGGAAAGAAGAAGAACATGAAAAAGGCTTTGAAATGACCAAATCGGATAACATTGAGTGATTTTCCGTTCACCCATTTCCTAAATGTGTTCAGCTTGTGGCTACGTAACATATGTAAGTAGTCATTGACTTAAACAACTTACGGTAGAGGATCAACTGCAGCTTCTGAAGGCTCCACATCTTTGTTTTGTTTCAAAGAAAAAGAAACTTTAGAGGAAGTGTATCTTGTGCTTTCAGGTGACGCGCCCACATCTTTTATTAGCATGGTGGATTTATGCAGAGTGTTCTTACTTCTTCAAAAAGAGCAATTCTTTGTATTATGAGCTCATTTGTTTCACTTTCAAATCTCTGACACATATTAAACCTCTTAGCTGGCAGCTGAAGTTAGTGATATCCAATAAATGTGAACATTATTTAAGTCATAAAAACAATATCAACCTGTGTGAATTTCGATTAATTAAACATATGCACATACATGTATAAAGTACTAGCGATTCAGACTTGAGTAGAAGTACAAGTACTCTATCAAAAAAGTGACTTGAGTAGAAGTAGAAGTGCTCTTTAAGCACCGTACTTAAGTGGAAGTACTAAAGTATTAAACATGGTTTGTACTTAAAGCAATACTATGTAACATTTCTACCTTAAAATAACAGCTTGAAAAAAATTGTGCGGCTAGAATGAGTTTTAAAGCAATACAATGTAACTTCTCAAAAAGCCCACTATGGAGCTCCCCCTACAGGCTTGGAGGTAATGTACGGTTACTCTGTCGTAAATACAACACCCTTTCACTTTCACGTTTCACTTTTTTTGACGAACCGGCGAGGAGTCAGAAGGTGCAAGCTATGTCGACCGAGAAGGTAAGAGTAATCAAATGTACCTGGGAGCGTGAGAGGGGTCTATTTGTTTTTGCAGTAGGTGTGCCAGAAAGCAAGTCGAAGTACTTCCGCTCAGCTCCCGGGCCGCTCCCGGGCCGCTCCCGGGCCGCTCCCGGGCCGCTCCCGGGCCGCTCCCGGGCCGCTCCCGGGCCGCTCCCGGGCCTGTCCAGCAAAGTTACATAGCGCAGTTTTTCCAACTCAGACCCCCGAAGGGCATAGGAGACAGGCCAATCGTAATATTAAAACTCATTCTAGCTGCACAATTTTTTTCAAGTTGTTATTTTAAGGTAGAAATGTTACACAGTATTGCTTTAATATTACGATTAGCCTGTCTCCTATGCCCTTCGGGGGTCTGAGTTGGAAAAACTGCTCTATGTAACTTTGCTGGAGCTCCATAGTGGGCTTTTTGAGAAGTTACATTGTATCGCTTTAAGTATTGGAAGTAGTTTATTTTTAAAATTACTACTCAAGTACTGAAAGTAAATGTAAAAGTATTGTGTAATGTAGTTATTAAAGAAATCAGTCGAAAGTTTGAAAATCAAATTGTTTATATTATTCAAAATGTTTGGCTGTAACAGCAGTACAGCGGAATGTACAAGAGCACCTTAAAACATTGAGCTTAACTCTTGAACGAAAGAATATGTATTGGCAAGTATGTCCCTTCATCCTTTAAAGCATCTCCCATCACTTCACACATTACACATTTTCTTTTCATCCTTGTCATTTTCTTTCAACTGAAAAAATCTCAAGGCCAGTAGGCCTCATACAAATACAAATGTCATGTAAAAACAAAAAGTGATTAGAACACCTGAAAACACTGGGCTTAACTCTTTGTGAACAAACAGATCAAGCATGTCCCCTCTCCATTTAAAGCATCCCTCCCCTCTCTTTCCTGCTTGTGCTTTTTTTTCTCTACAACTTTCCCCTTCTTAAACTGTGTGCATGCTTGTGTGTTTCTGTGTGTGTGTTTTTATATGTATGTTTGCGTGTTTGTATGCGTGTGGGTGTGTTTGTGCATGAATGAGTGTACGTTTTTATGTGTGTGTGTGCGTTTATAATAACAAGTAACGATGCAGCACATAAAAAATGTATCGAAGTAAAAGTACTAAACTCATTGAAAATATATACTGAAGTAAAAGTGGAAGTAGTAGAAAAAAATAATACTCCAGTAGAGTACAGATACAGCATTTTAGTACTTAAGTAGAGTAGTGAAGTAGTTCTACTTCGTTACTATACATCTCTGCATATGCATCATTTTGGGGTTTCAAACAGGAACAGTACCTGTTTATGTATTGTCCCTGAATTTGCTGCGGCATTTAAATTTTCTACCAGAGGGGGGCGCTGCCACCCAACACCCTTCTGCTATAACAAAGTAGCTAAACCCAGAAGTTTATTAAACTTGCTTTATGTTAAAGGTGTTCTATGTTGGAATTGTTTAATATCCTTATTTTCAAGTCCTTCTTTGATCATTTCAACCATCAATTTAATAAACTGCCTGTTACATTTTAATTGGACTTTTATTTTTCCTTAATTTTCTTGTGCTAAAAATCAGATAGAGACATTAGATTAATTAAAACATTATAAACAGAAATTAATTTACAATGCTACTTTTTTTGCAATTTAAACTACAAACACATATATTTCTAATTATTTTCAACCTTCTTTAATCTTAATTGATCACTATGATTACTGATGTAAAGTTTGCCTTGAAAGCCAAGAGATGGATGTGACAGTTCACTACAGATGAGGCAATCAGTGGAGTCCAACGGCCTTTAGTGAAGGTTACAAGATTCTCAAAATGAATAAATCATACAATAGGAAAATACAAGATAAAGTACAACAATACGAATTTACTCATTGTGAAATAGCTTTAAATTCATGACTTTGCGATTGAACTCTGTGCAACTTCACATCTTTAAATGTCCATAACAATCCAAATGTGTTCATAATTTTGCTCATTTTACATCAGTATAGCACACAAAATGTTTAATGCATTTGTTAGAACTTAAATGAACAACTCATCCATCTCATCTAGGAGTGCACCAGTCTCACTAAATGTCATATCATCTGAACCCCCTTTAGAAACCAGACACAACCTAAAATACTGTTCCACCATGCTAAACAACTGACCCCCGCCCCCAACCAGTGCATTAAAAATGTCAGTGGTGGTACTCAGTATGTGGGTGGGAGCATGCATGTGCATTTTCCCTGAGCTCAGCCATTCCCTGGACTCCAGCTGACCGCTCAGCTGTGCCTCTCGCATACTGCAGGACAAACTGTTTCCATATCTCACACACTCTCACACCAAAAGGTTGACATTAAGGCCTCCCGCGCAGAGGGATAAGTGTGTCCAGAATTAGCGAGGATGCCAAGACGAGCTGGGCTGTTGCCAGGGTGGCTGTGTGTTGCTGTTGTGGGTTGGGTTTCTGCAGTTTGGCCCTGTTTGCATGTCAGCAGTGCGTAGGGCGCGTGTGTTGTGGTCTTCTCAAACTACAACCCAAGACAAACATGCATGCACACACACACACATCCCTTAGTATATGTGAGATGTGCTATAAAGTGACCCTCTAAGTTCTATGAAATCTATCTTAAACCTTCATGCTGTGTCTTGATTCCCTGCTCGCTTACTTTAGTCGTCTCACTTCTGTGAAATCAATAAACTTAAACAAATGTTATTGTTCTGCTTTATTAATTACCGTCTTTAGGCCACACATTGTTAACAGATAGCCTATCAATAAAAAGAAACAGGAAGGATCCTAGAAAAAAGGCAAACTTGTTACATGGTGTATTTAAAGGATTCAGATGTAATTTGATAAAATGTGAATGCTGGACTATTGAGTTTATCACAAACAGCTTAGACGGCACAAACTGTGGACCTATTGTAAACTAGCAAGCAATGGATCCACCAACTGTGTGTGTTGCTGTGTGTCTGTGTTCAGTTTGTGTCTAACTGAGAGAACTCCAGTTCCTTGAGTTATTTCCCTTCAGTCTCTCTTGTTTTTCCTTCTCATTTCTTTACATTTATGAAGTGGAACCATGTACCTCCAATGCAAAGGTCAAACCCGGCAGATTCAGGTCCACTCTGGTTTAAGCTTTGCGGGATGTTGTCTTTGTGAGGATAAGTTTGAGTGTTTGAAACAGTGAAGACTTTTTTTCAGGTCATCGCTTCCTAACATGTGTTCAAAGGTTTGCTTGAGATTTTAGATTTAGTTTAAGGGTTCAGGTTGAAATTAGGTTTTAGCATTTCTTCATCATTACCATCACAACTATATTGTATCAGAACAGTCTCATTGATATTTAAAGATCTCGTTTGTAAGACAGCAGCAGCAACACAAAAAACACGACACATATAAAGAAGAATCATAAATAGTTTACATGAAAATAAAAGTGAAATGAGAATTTCGCCATGACGGTTAAGATTAAGGTTAGAGGAATGCATGGCGTCGACAAATATACTCACAGCGATAGTCACACAAATGTGTGCGAGTGAGTGTGCAGGAAGGGGACATTCCATCCATTCTTGCTCTTCCTGGGGAAGGAGAGAAAGCATCTCACACACACACTTCTGTTGACAGCAGGCAGAGGGAGAGGTGCACATCCGCCTCCTCTTCCAGCTCCCCACCCATCAAACCTTAAAGAAACTATCCAATCTCAATCAAATATCTGCCATTAGCTTTTCACTTTGGAAGACAACTTTCTGCTGATATGAGGCTACATCACTAAACCCAAACACTGTGTAAACCTTGAACGTCACCACTGTAATCTACAGATAGTCTGTTTAGACACTCTCAGCTGGTATGAGAGTTATGTTTCTTCCATGAAACTCAAGAGAAAAATCTTTGCTGTGGTGGAAAAACACATAATTGCTGCTCCTCTCATTTGGCAGTGAATGAACACACACATGCAGGGAAAGAGGGTGCCAGCCAGAAGAGTGGCTCCACAGGGGTAGCGACGACAGCATTGACGCACTCCTGCTATCCTGCCAGCAAATGGTAACTGAGCACTCATAATGATTTTTTTTTCTTCTGGGTAGGTGGACAATATGTCTTTGTCCGCATCCAAGTTGACCAGTAAAGTGGCTGGTAACTTTTATTCCTTCAGGTTTTCCATTTTCTGCTCAGCAATACTGAACCCCACTGCACACATGGGCATTACAAGACCGCAGTTCCCCCAGAAAAGTTAGGAAGCAGAGTAAAATGGAAAAGAAAACAGTATGCAATGGTTTCCAAATCTCACAATCGATAATTTCATTCACAATAAAACATAGAAAACATCAACTGCTGAAACACAACCGTCCATATTTTTCATGAAAAACCAAGGTTTCTGGTAGGTTGGCTTGGATTGTTCTTGAGGAGACCAGGTGATGCTCCCAGCCAGCAGACAACACCCTATTTTCATGAAAAAATATGAACTCATCTTTGATTTGATGGCAGCAATACCTTTCAGAAAAATTAGGACAGAGCCATGTTTACCACTGTGTACACCATCAGTGTGTAAACATCTGCGAACCGAGGAGACCAGTTGTTGGACCTTTGGGAGAGGGATGTTGTCCAATTCTTGTCTGAGATAGGATTATGGCTTCTCAATAGTCCTGGGTCTTCTTTGTCATATTTTATGTTTCATGCTCCAGATGTTTTCAGTTGGCGAAAGGTCTGGACTGCAGGCAGGTCAGTCCTGCAACTGGACTCAGCTACTCTGAAGCCATGCTGTTGTTAAAGAAGCAGTATGTGGATCAGCATTATCTTGCTGAAATATGCAAGACCTTCCCTTAAATGTGTCAGATGTCATCTGGACAGGAGTATATGTTGCTCTGAAATGTCTGTATACCTTTCATCATTGATGGAGCATTTCCAGATGTGCAAGCTGCCAGTTCCATAAGCACTAATGCACCCCCATACCATCAGTGATGCAGGCTTTTTAATTGAGTGCTGATAAGAGCCTGGATGATCTCTTTCTCCTCTTAAATACAGAGGACATGGCCTCCACATTTCAAATGCAACTCTAAATGTCTAATTATCAGACCACAGAACAGTTTTCCACTTTGACTCAGTCATCAAGACATCATGTTCACATGTGGCTTCTTCTTTGCATGATAGAGCTTTAAGCTGCATTTGTGGATGGCAGGGTGATTTCTGAAAGTGTTCCTGAGTCCATGCAGTGATTTCCATGACAGAATCAATACATAAAGTTTTTAATGCAGAGCTGCCTGAGGGCCCAAAGATCACAGCCATCTAGTAGTGACTGTCTGCCATATCCCATGCGCACAGGGATGTCTCCAGATTATCTGAAAATGTCGATATTATGTACTGTAGATGCTTGAATATTCAGTTTTCACAATTTTACATTGGGGAACATTATTCTGAAATTGTTCAATTTGTGGACCCGGTTTTTGGCAGATTGCTGAGCCTCTCCCAATCTTTACTTCTGAGAGACTCTGCCTCTCTGTTTTCTTTTTTTTATATATCAAATCATGTTACTGACCTGTTGCCAAGACACCAAATTAGCTGCAACCTGTTTGTCTATTTTTATTTCTAGTACCACACATTTCCAGCCTTTTGTTGTCCCATTCCAACATCTTTGCTGTCATGTGTTGCTGCAAATTAAATTCAAGATGAGCTTATATTTTTCCAGAAATGGTAAAATGTCTCACTTTCAATATTTCATATGTTTTCTATTTTGAACTGTGCATGCAATGTTGGTTTATGAGATTTGCCAGCAATTGCGTTTTTCCCCTTTTACATTTTATACAGCATCTCAACTATTTTGGAAATAGGGTTGGAGTTTATTTTTGTGCTTTCATAAAGAAATAAACCAACTGTACACCCTTTGTTAACAAAAAAACAGCAAAACATTTATTTTCTGTAAATATGTAAAGACCCTTTGAATTCATTAGCAAAAAAAACAAAACACCCAAATTTAGTACATATAGACTCACAGAGCTGCATACTATACACTTCTGTCAGAAGACTCCTAAATTTTACAGAAAGCTTTTTACAAAGCAAAGTTTCATTTCAAGAATGAGCAGTATCGTCCTCACAATAAAAATGTTAATAAGTCAGGCACAAATTTAAATTTACACAAATCGTTCATTCATTCATTCACTCACTCACTCACTGCCAGTAATACACACATTTACATTTACAAAGACATTTACACATGCAGCATAAATGAGTAGTCAAACTGGGTTCAGGGAACAGGTTGGCTACGAAGGTGTCCAACTGTCTTTTCTGCAGCAAAACATTGAAACTAATCAGAAAAGAAGCTTTTAACAATGACTGAGGAACTTTAAGCCTGCGTATACCTTATCCATCCCTCCGTACATAACTTGCCCACAGATTTTTTGTTTTTGAAGTGTTTGTGTCCACAGCCATGAAGGATTTCTTAGTTTGTGTCTATTTGACAGGGGTTTGTTCCAGCTTTCTGTGCTCTGATATACAACTTCAAGAAGTCCTTGTATCGAGGTGCACAGCCAAGCCAGGCCTCACCAAAATGGATAGAGCCGGTCAAAAGGTACTCATCCTCTCCTGGGTGCACACTGCACCGGGCGGGAACATTGACACGTCCGCTCCAGCCTCGTCCTCTGGCTCCACCCCAAGCAAACATCCCGCTCTTCTGATGGAACAACCGGCTTAGAGTCACTACAACCAGGGAGTGCTCATTAGCGGCAGACGCCACACCTCGAAAAGTACCACTGCCAGCTACAGGTATGGGAGGGGGCGAGATAAAGAGAAGGAAACTCAAATTAAAACAGAGTTAAATTGCAAGTAAATTACCTTTTCCCACAACAGAACATGTCTTTATTCAATGATGGCCTAGGATACATACAGAAATAATTCAAATCTCAATCGCATTATCTGCATGTGATAGTGAGACTTTGAGGACTTAAAATTCTTACATTTTTGGCTGGACAAACGTGCATTTTAAGTCTAGTCTAAGTCAAGAAAGGAAATAAAGACATTGTATTTTTCAGCGTCAAACATACATATGCATTTGTGTGCATGTATTTACCAAAGTCACTGGTGCATACAGCCATGAGGACCTCCTCATCTGAACAGGGTTTGCAGGTGACTAAAAAAGAAAAAAAGGAAGGGAAAGTGTTTCATGATTTCAGTGTAAAAAGATGTTATTTTCTTGTCGCATTTTCTTTCCCTGTTTTTATATCACCTAATAAATTGGTTCAAGCTTATTCTTTTTCTGCTTGTCTCTTTTTTACTTTATGCTGGAGGGTATTTATGGGACGTCCAGAGAAATATAGAGTATGTGAATTAGATCAGCAGGTGGAGGGAGAGACATAATTAGAGAATTACCTCGACCATGTCAGCAACAAAATGCCAGACACACACTGACAGGAAACTTCACTGGAGAGTTTTCCTCTGTCGTTTTAAAAAAGGTCCAGCCTTTCTCTCCTACCAACGTCCTTCCCCACTTCACCTCCTCACTCATGTGGGTGGGCTACCCAAAACTCCTGCTTTAAGAAGTAAGGGGGCGGGGGGGGGGCTTTTCTTGATTGACAGCTGAGGCAGGATTGGCTGACCCTTGTGCTTGACCCTGACAAGATCTCTTGATTGGCCTGCTTATTTTCATATGTGTGGCTGACACCAGAGTGTGTGTGTGTGTGTGTGTGTGTGTGTGTATGAGTGGTTTGGGGGTGTCATGAGTGTGAGCTGATGAAACAAGGGTTAAAAAGTGACATGGCCTGTTGTTACTAAAAACATTGTCAGACCATCTCCTGTCTGTCAGCCTCATGTCTGTCACTACCCTGTGTCAGAGTGTAACAGGCCATTGTCGCTCTAGACAATATACAAAACAGTCAACGTGAAGGTCCAGTTCCAAACAATAGAAACTGTTGTCAAAAAGTCACTTGATCACGAATTGGGTCTTTCTCCAAATTTTCAGAAAAATGTCTAAATAAAATGTGAAGACGTGCATTTTTTTTTCATTACCGTAATGAGGTTCAGGTTTTGTTCATTGACATGAGCAAACGAATGATGAACAGTTGTTGACGGAAACCATTTGTGGACATTTTAACAGCTAATGTTACAGCTGTGAGCTCTTGGAAGAGTTCTGGTTAGTCCTGTATGGTAATTTTATTCACACATCCTTTTATTTTGGCTTTTATTCTTATACCAAGTTTTTCAGAGGATAGTTATCTGCCACTACCTATGAACATATGAATAGAAGAATAAAAATGTACTCTTTTGTTTTTCTGAACTAACTGTTTACAAATGTACTGAAAGCTCAGAATACATGTTGGTGTGTTTAATTGACTATTTATAGCTAGCTGCTTTAGACTAACTGTTTTAATGCAATAATAGTTAGAAGGGAGGCTCACTATGGTTCATTGATAATTGAACATTTGTCTCATTTGCAGGTCCAATTTTTTTAACATGAGATTAATACTGTGAGGGAATTAAAGTTTGAATTACATTGTTAAATTTTTTACTTAAAAAAGTTTCACTGCTAATAAAAATGACAAAACTGCCACTCACTTGAACCAGGGTGCAGGTATGTGTACATGTGAGCCCCTGGTCCCTGGCTGGGCACCAGCTCATATTGGAAAGCTGTGATCCTCCGACTGATGTCTGTCTGGGGGATGGCCTCCACAAACAGAGCCCCCCCTGCCAGGCTGAAACAGTGCACTGCACCCCGAGCCTGGTCCTCGTCTGAAAGCAGCAGCCTCAGATCCCCTTCGTGCTCTAAATACACACGAGAACCCTGAAAAGGACACATTGAGAAATGGTACATTACCCAAATAGATCAATCCAAACTCTAGATGTTAATTTCATCATTTTGGTCTCTTGCTCTACCTGGGAGTGGATTTGGGCCTTAATGCACACATGGAGACCTGCCATGTGTCCTGATGACTGCTCTACGTTCGGTCGCAGGTTCACAATGATGGCCCCTGTGGGATAGAGCCACTGCAGAGACCCCTGAGAGCAGCGAAGGTATACCTGCTCCACATCCCTGCGATGAGACTCGTGGCTCAAACCACTACAAGGAGACAGACACATATCACATACCACATACAGAGAGCTGACAGAGTAGAGAATATGACTGAAAACCTAAGAGTACCAGCCAATTTTACCTAAAGATACTCATGTGACTCAGAAATCTCTAACAGCATGCAAAGTTAAATAAACATATAGAGGAGATGAAATTAAACTAATGTGGAGTAACAGTTGCTGGCAAAGAGATCTTTCACTTGTCTCTGGTGTGAATGGCCTGAAAGCTGATAAAATCTTTAGACGTTTGAGGCGATTAAACTTTACAACACCACAGTGTAAAGTAAAGCCTTTCATTTTTTATGACTTGGGGGGGACTTGACGTTGTAATCAAAGGCGCCATATGGCTGTGTTTACTTAAGATAGGAACTGGAGCAGAGACATTCCTGTGATCATATACATTTACAAAACCTCCAGGCGACTGAGGCGAGTATTTTCTTTAGGTAAAACATTCGCAGAACGTTGTCGAAAGAGTTAAAGTCGCTTCTCTCCATCTGTTGGTTCTGGATAACTCTGTTAAAACACTGTACGCTGCCTCTCGCAATAGTAACCAGAAACATTGGCGGTCGGAACATCCTGATCTTCCACTTTCATTTATTAGGTTATTTTAATCCGAGCTTCGAGTGCCCTTCATGAGAACAACCTTGAATCTTGAAATGACCGTTTTAGACTCTTTTAATACACAACAGACAAACACAAAACCTCCCTTTCTTAAATACAGATAGAGCTCACTCCATAAGTGCTCAGCATTAACTCAGAATTGATCAGTAAACCGATGAAAATCCCTTTCTAAAATGATTCTGGATTTATTTGAGAATAGCCTACAATGCACGCCTTTTAACATACCTGAATGAACTGAATGTGTGTGCATTTCTGAGCCCATCATTGAATGATAAATCACAATTTGCTTCGACTGATCAGAAAGTCTTTATCTCGATCCCATCCTCACCTTCCTCGCCAGCTGCACTGGTCGCTGGAGTACTGAGCCATCGTCCGACACAGGAGCACAGCTGTGATCCAGTGCGCAGCCCACGGCCGGAGCATGGTGGCCTGTCCGCCCCGGCGGTCACCGGATCCCGCACACCACACCACACCACACCACACCACACCACACCACACCAGACCGCACCAACCGGATGCCCGATTTGCAGCTCCCGACCCGCAATTATCCAATAGAAAAAAATCCCAAAATACACAATTGGGCGCGCGGAGGCTACATGACGGATTCAACCAAGGCAAAATCTGCGTCTGAGGCTGAAAAAGCACGGCCACAAGTTTGTTAAAGGAGCTGTGCGCACGCGCATCGGGACCACAGAGACTTGATTAATGTAAATACAAAAAACTTTCGCTGTGAGCTCTCCGCTTCACGTCAGCTAGGGCGCGTGCCAGCTGCTGACTGCGCTTGAGTGACACGCGAGCGCTCGCTCCAAACCACTCCCACAGATTCGCCTGAAAGATAAGTGGAGGCCCACTCAGTTCAGCACAGAAATCAAGTTTGCTCACAAATAAAAGTGGACTAATTGACCAGTGCTTGGCTGTCACTGAACATTCGGCAGAGCTCGTTGAGGCTTCAGGGCATGGGTTACTTTGAAAAGCTAAGAATGACGAACCGAAAAAAAAAAAAAAAGAAATATCAGCAGGTGAAAATAAGCACAAATTAAAAGCATGTTCACAGGAGCTAACTTCACGGGCACACGGATCAAGTCCATGTGTGTTTACCAAGCAGTTTCTTATTCAGTGCATCTTCCTTCAGCCCTTTAAAAACAACCTGTGTGTGAGAAAGTGTTGGCTTTGCAAACACATGGATCATATTATTGCCACGAAAATGAGATCAGCATCTGAAACAGCAGCAGCATCCGATGACATCTACAGCTCCTACAAACCTGAAACAGCCACTGACCTATGAACCACAAGCTTATTCATAGTCACGTTAAGTGCAAAGAGCTTTAAGTGTCACCTTATCTTTTATACCTAATTTCGAAAGCAACTGTAGCTGGTGTTTCTATTCCAGCTCCACTGCGTGGTCTCACAGCTTTCCAGTCTTCTCGGAAAAGAAATGAAGGTCCGAACATAACAAAAAAAAAAGTCACGCATGTGCTCTAAACGCCTATTTGGATCCCGGTCTGTTTTTTCCCGTGAGAAAACAGACGGAGCTGCGAGCATGATACTGAGTTGTCACATTCCCCCGGACTGCCAGAGCAATGTAACGCATTTCGAGAAATACTGGAACAAACTCCTCTACACCCTCTCCCCCCCTCTCCAAACACACTGCACTCACATAACTGACAAAGAGCTGTTGTAAGAAGCATTTATGTAGCCTGTCAGCTTAAGAATAAGGCTTAAAAAAGAACACTATCCAATACCTTTAGCTTTAGGCCTATTAATGATACTCACACTGACACTAGAGATGAGAGAACAACGGGGCTGCCTTCTGATAGACCACACTTCATAATGGGTTCATATTCTTAATTGACATACAGAAAATAAGGCAGACTTATGGGTCAGTATGAACACAACATCTCAAATAAGGGATAAACTGCCTTGATTTTGGTTTGCTATTTTCTAATTCATTATGTTGTCTTCATTTTGTTTTGGTTGCTCTCTGATCAACCTCAATTCCAAAAGAGTTGGGAAAGATGGGCAAAATGTAAATAAAAACAGAATGCAATGATTTGCAGGTTCTAATAAACCAATATTTCATTCACAATAGAACACATTTCATGAAAAATATCAGCTCGTCTCGAATCTCAGCTCATCTTCAGTCTGGAAACATCTGGGAACTGAGGACACCAGTTTGGAAGTGGAATGTTGTCCCATTCTTGTCTGATATAGGATTCTATAGCGGCTCAACATTCCTGGGTTATTTGTCATATTTGGTGTTTCATGATGCTCCAAATGTTTTCAGTTGGTGAAAGGTCTGGGCAGCATGCAGGCCGTCCTGCACCTAGACTTCTAAATTTGCTCGCACTTGTATCTCACAACTGTAAGTGGTGCAGCTTTACAATTTTTTTTTAAAGACAGAAGGAAAAACCCCAACAGAAAAAGGAGAAAAAGAAAAAAAATCACACTGCCCTCCCCCTCCCAAGCTTTGAAATAAACACACTCCCTCCATAAACACAACAGACCTCGGCTGCAGTGGGAGTCTGAGCTTGAATTTAATCGCAACCACCGCAAAGGGTTGCTGCTGATGTGCTATTTGACCTCAGATGCTCCCTCACCATGTGAAGTATTTACAGAGCAGCAGAGCCTCTGACCTCCCCCCCCCTACGATCACCTGGCTCTTCTCAAGTGGCCTGACAGGAGGAACACTCCGTCTGTCTTCACACTGCTTCCTCACGGAGCTGCACACACACATTCCTATATCTCTTATTTCAACCCCAATGACCTTTATTTCCTCTTTCTTTTTAAGAAATCCTAATTTACCTACAGGGCAACTCCACAGGACCTATAATGAGCCGTAGTGTCTTGCTCAAGGGCAACAGCAGACGTTGTTGAAAGAGGGGAAAGAAACTTTATCAGGGAAGTATGCCACTTCATACCTCCCCGCTTAGTAAGAGAGCAGTGCAAGTAAAACTGTAAAGCAGAAAGATTAGAAAGTGCCTTAAACTACAAAAACTACAAAAGCTTTTGAAACTACAAAAGCTCCAACAGGAACTAAAAATGCTGAAACCTTCACCTAAAAAAATAACAGTATATACATGGTGATTCTCTCTTCACCTTTTACTATTAAAACAAAAATAATTAAATCTACCATTTAAAACAATTCAGACTTGTTACTACTTCTTAGTTACTGGTATATGATTTCCCTATGGCTGTGCTAAAAAACACCCTTCACAGGAGATACATTAGGTTTACTGCCCATGGAGTGAATTATTGACTGCTAAATGAAATAAATAAACAGAAGTTAGGACACTTTCAGAATGTAAAATAAATTTCAAAATGAGAGTTAAAGCTTTTTTAATTGAGAAAAAATACATAAAATGTTTGATGGGTACGGTTGCTGCTGTCCTTTTGATAAGTTTAATCTGGTTCCTCAAACAAAATAGAATATTTGTGTTATATTTGTTCATATGACCTGACCTAACTAATAAAAGACGTTTTTATTGCATAAGAAGAGGAGAATGACTTAGTTTCTTTCTGACAGAACTGCATCAGAAACGCTTTTATCGAAAACATACCAATTCCAAAGACTGCAAAGTAATCGTCAAAGTTAACTTCCCTGTTTCAACAGTTGATGGTGTTATCAAGCAGTTTCACAGTGATACTAAGAAAAAACTCAATGTGAAGGATCTGCAAAGATCATGCCCACACAAAAGCTTCAGTCTGACCAAAATCTGTCTGGAGCCGGGGTTACAGCATGTACCATACACTCTATACTGATCCAACTAGGGCTCCATGAATGAAGGTTTAGGAGGACACCACCACCGACGTTTCATACTTGAAATTTAGGGATTCTCATAATTCTGAGCACGATTGTCTTGTTTTGTTTTGTTTTTCAGAAAAATGACCACAAGTTGCATCAATGAGAAGTTTGGGTCAGCCTTCCACATCGTTGCAAACTTTCACCGTCCTCTTTCTACTTTTAAACTGTCCAGTTGTCTTTCAGTGGCACATGTATGCATTGCTTTCTCTACAAATAGCACGTCATTTCTGTGGTTAAACTGTTGCTGAAGTGTAAAATTAGGAAGTGTAATGTCACTTTGTATTGCAGCTTAGCTTATCCATATCAAACAGCATCTTACTGGTTTCATATCAATTTCTCCTTTCCAGTTAAACACACATCTTACATCTACAGAAAGATGTTGAAAACCAAGGAATGTGGGGCTGTTCCAGGTGAATGAAAGGGCACTCAGTGTCAGACCACTGTGACCTCTCTTCCCTCAAACAAACCGACCCTTTATCTCTTTCTCTTATCGGCTGCACTGCTCAGAGATCTTGCAGATGTGTGCGTCTTTGTCTCCACACGACGGCTTATTTGACCACGCAGGCTACAGGGTCAGGGTCATTTATTGTACGTGCTGGTGCGAGTTATCAGTTTTGGTGTCTGAGGAGAGGCAGAGTGTAAACATTGAGTAAAGCTCTGTTTACCCTCTCTAATAGATTCTCCATTAGAGCTCACTCTGATCACCCAACAAGTGCTTTATCATGAGGGCAGAGTGGGTAAAGGAGACAGGATATATGTAGACAGAACATGGTTTTATTTAAACAACTTACTTTGGAGCTTTGCTTTCTAAAATACAAATGGTGTCCATTCGTGCAAAGCACCTTATAGTTGCAGAACTGTATACGCTTTGAATGAGTTGTTACTCAAATAAGCAGAGAAAAATTAAGCTTTAAATTTGTCTTTCTATGAACAAAACAGTAAATCTATTAAACAAGAAACTAAATTTCAGATAAACTGACCAACACAATGACAACATATGGGTGCTACTGCACCAAAGTCCACTCTGTAAGGAAAACACAAAATGTCCGTAGATCACTGAGGAAGGAAAAGGGATGTGGAGTATGAGCTAAGTTGAAGTGATCTTTTTCTAAGCCCCTACATGAAACTACACTGCGGGTGGCAGAGACAAGGGACCTTCACTTGGTAGCTGGCAGAGTTGAAACACTTGGAACCGGTGCAGTGGCAGTGTGCTTTCACACTACCATGTGATGTTATTCTCAGTCTATAACAAAGCATGTGAGAATAAAAGTTCGCCTGAATTGAACATGCGCTTTTCCCCCCATCATTCCTGCTTCTCTTTAATTTGCTGTGGCCAGATTTACAGTCAGTCAGACCACGCTGAAGAAGCAGGAAACACGGGGAGATTTTGTAGGGAAAGGTCTGTTTACCTTTGGGCAGAAAAACTCCTCTCTTTGTGAGGTAAAATAAACGTTTTAATGTGTTTATGTGTCACAACTGGACCCGCTTAAAGAGTTCATTGTTCTCTAGATTTCATAAGAGACGCAGTGAAAGAAAAAGAACTTTGAGCAGAACCCATATTTGTTCATTTGTAGCAGATGTGTGCGTGTATCCGATTTTACACGGTTGCATCAGAGGAGAACTGTTTAGAAATCTGGTCATAAAACATCCCCCTTTTATGAGTTGAACCTTCTGTGATGGGAATTTCTGTGACTCAAACACATGCTCAAGTATACAGTTTGGTAAATAACGAGCTTAGTCCACATACGATTACAAAACACAGTATTACTTTATGTTGGTGAACACTGAACAGCAGATTGCTTTGCTCTGAAAAGTAAAAATCCATTACACGGTCTTCTTTGTATTTAATTTACCAAAGCATCCATCATCCTCTTTCTTGCCACCTCTTTCGGATTTGCATCATTTATAGAAGAGTTAGTTGGAGTTAGTTGTTATAACCATGCAGTAAACACTGGAGAGTACATTTCATTGAATGTAATCATGGAAGCAAACATTATAAAAAAGAATTAAAAAAAAAAAAAAAAAAAAAAAATCACCTGTTTGGGATCATTTCATTTCTTAAACTTGCATTTAAATGTGATGCTGGCTAGAGTCAAATGGCGTCAGATGAAGAACACCTCTGGTCACTGCCTCTATGAACAAACAGGTGGGACAACATTTGATACACGACTGCAGAGTCTCGTGTTCTAAATGTGAGACACAGACCCTCAAAATTGGACCAAAGTTGCTGATGGATTTGTCCAATTGTCAAATTAAACACTCTAGACATAAAAAGTGAGACTTGAATGTGATGGAAGGTTGATACTGAGGCTAAAATGCATATTTACAATATGAGACTAATATCAATCCTAATGCTCAGCAAGAAGGTGAAAAAGGAAAACTGCCCAAAATGTGCAATAAGTCCTAAAAGCTCCACTGAGAGAGCTAACTGTCACAACAGCAGTTCTGTGGTTACAGAGGCGGAAAAATCAGGGCAGTCAGCTTTGCCAAGTCAAACTTTGATGACTTCAAATTTTTCCCCATTTTGGCTCACACGAAAAACAACCTTTAACACGCACAAATGTACAACCCTCTCATTCCCTCCGTTGTTACCGTCCGTCACTCTACTGCAGAGCTCACTTCATCTCCCTGTTATCAGCCTATCACCCAGTTTGTGTCTGTTTGCGTAATCCAGACCTCTGCATTCCTCTGCCTGTTTAACCTGCAGGGCTGCGGGGGTCTTCTGCCTCACCCTGAGCAGTCAGTTGAAATGGTAGTAATCTACTCCCTCCTTCAGCTGCAGAGAGTTAAGATTTTCCTCCAGAACACCTCCCGTCATGTCCTACAAATGAAAAACAACAACAAAAAATACAAAAACATGGCTGAATGACATCTTGTTCAAGACCCATGATATTTTGCCATGTTGTTTCTTTTTTAACTCAAAGTCAGTCAAAAGTTTAACACAGAGTTGAAAGTGTCCGACACACCTGCAGTAAAGAAGTGCAGCCTGTGAGAACGGATCAAATGAATAAACTTGTTGATTACGGTCATTTGACATCTGGGTGAAACACATCCGTGATTGAGACCAGGTGATTATGTATGTGTGGGTGTTGTAGAGAATGAGAGACAGAAAGAGCATGATTGAGTCCAGGCCTTCTTGTTCTCTGATTACTGCTCACAATTCCCATAATTGAGCAATTAGCAGACCCCTAAGGTGGGGTCAGCCTAGATTTGAATCTGAATCTGACTGGATGATAAAAAGGCAATTATGGATTTCACTTCCCGAGCAACTGTGAGGGCTTTTTTTTGGACTATTAAACAAATAAAAAGCAAAACAGAATATCATTATCTTAGGAAAAGGCTATTGGAGTAGAGCTATAAAGCCCTGACGCGTGTAAATTTGTGACAGCGTCAAGTTGTTTGCACAAGCATCATGTGATCAAAGATCAGGCCTCCGTCTGTAGCCATTTCCTGACGGCTCCCATGTGTTTGTGTGCGTTACGTCCTGTACTGGGTACACGCCCTCGTTCATTATGTTAAGTTGGATAACAGACCTGAGGGACAGGCGGTCAGAAACAGCAGACATGCAACACACAAACACTCTTTTCTGCTCACCAGTTTAACACAAATGATGAAGGGGCCTGAGGCATCTTTGTAGTGCAGGATTGGGACTTTGGGTTTTGGTCTTTCCTGGAGTGATATCAATAAAAAAAATATATATATATTTTAAACTGTTGCCCAGAGCTTTGCTGAAACTGAAAAGTAGTTGGGTGAATCAAATCCTTCATGTTTTTCGTATCTGCAGCGATCTCACCTTGGATTCCTCATATGTGTAGAAGCCTTTCTGGATCTTGTTCTCATCCACATCACAGAAAGCTTTGACCTAACGTAACAGAGCAGCGATGAATACTCACACACACTCATATTTCACAACTTCCTTCACCAGTTCTATAAATTGAGGCCAGAAACAGACCAACGCACGACTCAGTGAGTGTTTCGCATCTGAAAATCAACATACTTTCTTCTGATTGGTCTGGCTCAGGCTTCGGTACAGCTTCCGGCCCTGTTTCCCAGCGTTCCATATGGTGAAGTTCTCCCACTGGCTGAGAACTCTCTCCTGCAGGAAGTCCACTCGTAGCTTCCAAATAGTCTCTCTGGAAACAGAGAGAAGAGAAAGTTGTAATTAAGAGATGTTCTCACAGTTGAAGCTCTATGGACAGTAAGATTGTGGGCCTCTATCTGGAACATTTTATTTATTCTGTGATCAACTGTTAGTTTGGTTTGAGAAAACGTGTGTGTGATAAGTGTTGAGCTACAGCCAGGATACAGTTATTCGTGCTTCTTGTTTATCAAAACAAATGAGTGTGAAAGACTTTGTTTTACAGTTGTTACACGCTGGACTGATTCATGGCAGGAAGCACTCATTTCCTGGAGTTTCAGCTGGTTGTTTGGAAATCTCTCTTTGGTGACATGACCACAGTATCTTGTCATCTAAAGGCTGGTTCTTTTTAGCAGATCCAAAAGTTTCCATGTGATGTCAATTTTGCCCTCTGTCAAACTCTGCAAAGGTCTGTGGACATCCACATAAATGCAAAGCCTTTGGCCATTGCAGAGAGTATGCACCTCTAGCTTGGCCAACTGCGCCTGCACCAGGGGAAAAATGGGCCACAGGAATACAGTGATCATTATTTACAGCTTTACAATCAATATTCCCTGCCTGATTCAAAACATTTAGCTTGAATTACAGCACATGTTGGCATTGTTTCTATAAACTTATGTATTGTTAGAACTTTTCTGTCAAGATCTTGTGTCGATGATGTGAGAGTCAGAGCATTGCATAATATCCTCTCCAGCTCATCCAAAAGATTCTCAATGGGGTTAAGATCTGGACTCAGTGGTGGCCAGTCCATGTGTGGAAATGATTTTTCATGCCCCCTCAAACCGCTGTTTCACAATTTGAGCTTGATGAATCCTGGCATTGCCGTTTTGGAATATGCCTGTGCCATAATGAAAGAAAAAAATATTTATGGAAAGACTTATTCATTATATTCAGTTTGTTAGCTGACCTTGGTTTTTGGGCAACCCCAGATCATAACACTGCCCCACAAACTTGTACGGTAGACAATAGTCATCATGGGTGCAGCACTTCATCTGCTGAGCTTCATCGCCTGATGTTCCCATCGTACTGGAACAGTTTAAATGTGGACTCATCAGTCCACATCACCTTTTTCCATTGCTCCAGAGTCCAATCTTTATATTCCACAGCAAACCAACGCCTTTTTTCCCCCAATTAGCTTCACTGATAAGTGATGTTCTGAAGGCTACACAGCTGTTCAGTCCAAATGGCTTCACATTGTGTGTGTGCAAATGCTGTTTTCACCATTAGAGTTCAACTGTTGACATTCTTTGATTTTTGTTCATCAAACGTTAAAGCAACCTCTGATGATTTCCGGGATTTAAAAAGAAAAATGCATTGGTTAGTTGTTAACCCAGCTTCAGTAGTTTCTGCAGGCACTGTAGTCATTAGGTTTGACTGAAGCAGACCAATAATTTGAGTCTTCTGAAACAGAGTTTCACATTTTGTCCACAACCACTGGAAGTGTCTTCTGACATAGTTATTTAAGGAATAAGAAGCTACTCTCTGTATGAGTGAAGGATAAACAGATGAATCGATATAGGACTATTCCAATGGAAGGCTCTTACCTTTTTGCTTAGTTATATCCAGGTGGTGACTGTAGAAAAAGAGTGCAAGGACACATGGAGGGAATAAAACCCCCTGATGAAAAATCATTTAAAATTCTCTCCGCAGTATGTCACCCCACTGAGCTTTGGACTGGAAGGCCAGGCTCTCCAGCTGCAGACTATTTTATAGTGGCTGGCTCACCTCAAAAATAATCGTATATGATGCTGCAACCCAATCTGTAACAAGCTTCCACACTTTCTATGCAAACACAGCAGGCCTTTCAAAGATATCCACTGAAGCCATGTGGGTTTTACGTGCTTAAGGTGAGGGGCAAGGACCCTCACAATAACATAATAAGTATTCATCTGCAAAGCACACAGAAATGTATCCTTCCTGTAGTATGAATAAATAGCTGCCCCTGTTCTGTTCATGCAGAGACCATGAATGAACACTCACTGGAGAACGCAAACTAGAACGTATTCCAAAATCTAAACAAAAATAGCCTTTTATTCCAAGGCATGGCAACAATATAAAGAGATACTCTTGCCTTTCCCTCACATTTATAAACGCATCCCTTTGGTGCTATAAATAATAATAATCATACACAGGTCGTCTACAGTGGCATTTATGTGTGTCAGACACAGAAAAAGATGATGGGTTAATTTTAACGAAGTAAGGAAGTAGGCTGGCGATGGACAGGAGGGGGTGACAAGAAGTGGGGGAGGGTGTAAAGTAGTCATGACTGAAATAGACCTCCAAAAATAGAAAGATGATAGATGAAGACATAGAGGAGGATGATCGGTGAAGGAGTACGTCAACACAGGCAGATATACGGGTAGCAGTTGCGGTAAGGGAGGAAGGAAGGAGGGAAAGAGGAAAAGAAGCAACAGGACAGAGGGGATGAAAGGTGGGGAGGTGTTAGGGGGGTGGAGGGAAGGGGAGGGGAGGCAGGAAAGACCTTTTTCTTTGTTGTCTTTTACATGTAGAGGCACACGTATACACACCTGTAGACACTGCATGGTGAAACACGGGCAACAGCAGGAATGTCAGCTCCCCCCCACACACAGCATGTCAAACACTTCTGTTCACACCGAGATCCGATTCCGTTCATGCAGCAAGGGGAGGATACTGAGCATTCCAGAAAGAGAAGGTTGAAATTCCTGATTTAAATGCTGGGAAAGTGACTGGAATTCCAAATACACAGTCTGAAAATCTCAAGATTACGAAAACATGCCTGTATGTGTGTGTGTGTTAGCGTACATATTTGGGTGCGAGAGCCCTGAGAAACTCTGTGATGCCAGTGGGCAGCTGTGTGTAGGTGGAGGATCAACACTGTGTCCAAGTATCCGTGTGTGAGTGCAGCTGAGCGGGATTGAGGGTGTATTGTGAGACTGACTCTGTTACAGAATGAGTGGTGGCCTTCTCATGGTAACGATAAACCAGCAGGCACTCGTCGACCCTGAGCAGACCCCCTCCCCGACGAAGAATCTTGTAGAAGAAGAGCAGATCCTCCGGGACTCCCTGGAAACAAAGAGGTTAAAGCAGAGAGACATATGATGTGAGGTACGGATTCAGTAACTGCCGCAGGTGGTCAGGCCAAAATATTGAATCCTGAGGTCATCTTAGGTCGGGAATTGTTTGTTTCAATAAACAGATTTCCATTGTTGTTTTTGGTCTTAATAGGAAAAAGGTGAAAGGAAACAGTCAAAGAAATCAAAACTGTTCCATGAGTGTGCGACACAAATTTATACGCTAACCTTTGCTCTTTGATTAAGACTTGAACTTCGGAGGTATGGAAACAGAAAAAGCCCATCTGGAACTTGCAGCTATCATGATGACGTCACTCACCAGCTGCTTCCAGGCTGAGACAGTGAGGAATAATCTCACATGGCTAACCGCCATATCTTTCCAGATATGAGATAATATCCCAGATATTTCAAGAGATTCACTCAATTTTCATCTTAAGGATGTCCGAGGGTGTTTTTTTTTTACCCCTAGAGTTTTGTTTCCTTCTTTTACTGAGTCACAACTGCTAGTAATGTAACATATACTGCCACCCTCTTGTGAAACTACACAGTCTAGTTTAATTGCTTTAAACAGCGTTCATGAAAAAAAAAATTGATTTTGTTTTTGCAGCTTTTCATAGAATTTCTTCAGATTTGCTCCGCTAGTAAATGGAAACATGGCTATTGTGGAAAATAGCTTTTTGCTAGTCTTTTCTTCATGAAATGATTGAAAAGTAATTGCAGAGTTCTCTAGATATGATAAGTATTTCTTGATGTGCATTTTAAGTTGTACATAAGAAAATTGTTGGTGGAAACTGCCAATTTTCTAAAAAATTTCATTGAGTTTTTATGGCTGCCAAAGATGGTTTTAGCTTTGTTTTTTTTCGTGCTGTGGCGCATTAGGGGAAATGGAAATGCATATGAAATTAGCTCAAACGTGGCAAAAATATTCCTCATATAGCAGGTCACATGAACGGTCAGCTGTTTGTATACCAGGAGAATAAACATGGCCAACACTCACAGACATATCTGACCACAAACAACTGTTTTTGTGTGCGTGTGTCTTCTTTTGCCAAGTTTTGCTTCCGTTTAGCACCGACTTCACACATCCATGCAGCTTTTACAGCCACCAGCTGACAACACCATGCAGCCTAGTTTATAGTGATGGAAGCCATAAATCGAAGCTTTGAAGCAACTCAAGAAGAACTGGCCATTTAAGATGAAGCTTCAGTTTGAGGCTCGTATTATTCTCCAAGAAAGAAATTATGTGGTCGATGACAACTGAAGCCTCGCTCGACAGTACAAACATGTGATTGGTTTGTCTGTCACTTCACAATTCTGTTTCATTCGTGTAATTTTTAAATATCATGGCATTGTGGCACTACCAACTAAACAAAATAAACTACTTGAATAAACAGCTTCAACTGGTAATCAGTTGAATTAAGTTTAGAGTGTAATTTTCCACTTGATTGAATCCACAAAAGTACACTGCCATGCAAAAACTAGTGCAAAAGAACATCATATCAACTTTAGCTCAAAACAGTTTCTACAGTGACTATAGTCATTAGTTTTACTGAAAATGGTCCTATTAAAATTTGTTGCAAACTTTGTGCCGTTGATGGAAAGAATTTAGTGACGTTTGGTCTGAATTGAACCAATCAGCAGGTCCCAACCAGCAGGCTTAAAAGGCTGGAAAGATTACTCCAGAGTAGTTACTTCAGAGTATTTACGTTGGTTCCATCGGAATATGCAAAATTCCCAAGCCACCCTAAAATGGAGCATGAATTGCTGTAATGGAAAAGAGGCTAAACGAAACAAATATATTCATGTTTTAGGGGAGAAACTGTTCCAATGCCACTAAGTGATGGTGTCTGCTGAAGTTAGAAACACTTTTGCTGTCAGAGTTGGTCAGATGACACGTAACACAAGCTAGTTCATTCTGGGTGCGCTGACACCATAAAGAGGTGGTTTGGGGAACAGTTTGAGAGTGAACCCTCACCTTGCCGCCCTCGTCAAATGGACCAACCTTCAGGAACAATTTCCTTGAGCAGAACCATGTCGGCATGACAACCGTGGGCCCGTGGGAGGTGTACACCTAAAACCCAAAACCAGTCAAGAATATAAAACAGACCACTTGGACTGATATGTACAATCCATTTATCATGAGTACTACACCATACACAAGAGAATATAAGAAACACATTTCGATATAACATATGACTTTACAATATATGAAGTGCAGTCAGCTGCAAAACCATGACCTCAGTAAATATTCACTTGTATTAACATCTGAAGGTACAACAAAAGGAATACAGAATTTTCCTGAATGATGACTTTGTGGCAGATCTGTTGGATTATACTGTATTCAAATTTATTGGAGAACTTAAAAAAGTGTCTAAGTTGTGTATACTTAGTATTATTGTTCAAAGAACACAAGATATCAATCTTCTATGAATTTTGGTTCCATTTTACTCAAACCTTCCTTTCCTTGTCAAGACACAATATGTGGTTCGAGCAGTGTCAAGGGCCTGCTCTCCCCACACTTTAAACCACAGTAATCTGTGAAGTTCCATTTTGCAACCAAAGACCCGTAAAGATCAAATAAATAAAAATGAATGTGTTAGGATGTTGGGACACCACAAGAACAGTAACTCCCGCCGATCTCCGCGGGATGTATGACGTTGCAAGACCGTCGACAAACACGTCGCTAAAAATATTTCAATGAAAATGTAATGTATATACTTGGAAAACTCGAAATAAAGTGAGGTTAGACAAAACTGCTTGTCATGATAGGAGAACAGAACGATTTCCTTCTCATTCTGAAAACAAAATAGGTCAAGGTACAGCTACATGTGCTCTCTTACAGCAGTGTGGAAGGGAAGGACACATAATCTTATAGTTTTTCTTTTCTTCTCCTCCTCCCTCTGACCGCAAACTCTTTCATACATCAGAACCACATTGTGGTCTATATATTTCCCTTTTCCCAAAGGCAACCCCCCACTCATTTGTTCCATCGGTGCCCAGCCCCCACCCCTTCTTGTTCCTCCTTTCCTCTGGATGTCTGTTTTTTTAACAGTAATGTTTTTGCACTGTGAATCAGAAAACCACTTCAGTTTGATCTGCCCCCCCCGCCACCCCCTCACTCTGTTCCACAAACTGCGCCTACGTGCGTGTGTTCATGTGTGTGACTACCGCAGGACAGAAATGCATCAGAGATTAAGAAACACTGAGCTAAACATCTGGATTCAGCAAGTCGAACAGCTGGATAGAATCTAATCCAGTGAGTGAGTGCATATGTGTGTCCACCTACATCTCTTCGCCCTTCTGTTTTAATATTGCATCATTTTGCAGATGTAAGTTGTGGCCAAGACACGAATACAGGGAATAAGATTTAGCTCTGGGAAAACACCCAATTCAGATAGAGATTCATCGTAGATGTGAGCAATCACAGGGGTAGGGGTGTTTTTGGATAAGCATATCTAATGCCACACAGATGAACACTCAAATGGAACACTGAGCAAATTTCTAGTTTCACAAAGTCAGCTTCCATTTCTTTGTCCAAAAAGTAAAAAGCAAAGGCAGATAAAGTGACGAAAGGGGAAGGAAAAAGAGGCGGCTTTCAAGTCTGCAGAATCAATGTATGATCTCACTCTCATGCTCCATGAAACTTAATATATTACAAGTATCCTGGAATGTCTGTTGAGTAGTTAAGCAGACTGTGATAATGTGTCCCTGTGTTTCAGAGAGTGATTTCAGGTTGTCTTGTATCCTTGGTGACGGTGTGTTTTGTTAAATCAGAAACGCCAAACTCCAATCTACACAGAAATGACTTTCTCTTATCATTTCATGAGTAACGTGTGTAAGTAAGGCAAAAGTTGTTTGTAAAGATTCCCCTTGTTCACCTCTGTAAGAAGGCTCTTCAAATAATAAATGACTGAAGTGAGACATCTTGAGACATCATCATCTTTATTGTGAAATACATACATGAGAGAAGAATGACTGCACTCTAACCTGCAGCATATTAATGTTGTCAGAGCTCAACAGAACTGGCTCGCAGCCAATCTAACTGACTGCCCCTTCAATGTGGAAGTAAAGTAGGAGAAGTTGAAGTGCCAATATACACTTCAAATTTCCCCATTTACAAATATATACTGCTGTTAACAGCAGAGTTTCTGAGACATCAATTACAAAGAAAAAAGGAGGCAAACAAAAATGATCTAGAGCGGAGACAAACTGTCTCCTTGCACTGAACGCCACCAGACATTCAGGATGAACTAAAAGCAGGTTCAAAAGAAATTAAGCTGAGCATACAGCCGAGGCAAACAGTGACTCAACCAGGTCTCAGTAAAATCCGAGTTGGATCAATGATCATCCATCAGTGTGTGAACACTTCAAAGAAGCAGACATCCCAGTCTCTGACCAACTATCACTTCAGTAGCAGTCACGAGGGAGGAGCTGGTGTGGGACTGAGTCAGGAGATGTGACAAGGGAAACCCGGAAAAGGAAAATAACACACCACAAACATGACCGAGACAACAGCCAAGAAACTGTGGTGTGCTGAGGAGACTGAGTAGCCTTGCAAGCCAGACCCCTACAGCAAAAAGCTGTACAGGGGTCTAGTGAAGCTGGATAGCAGTGTGGGCGGGATAAACGGTTGTCTGTTAAGTTGCCTCTGCACTCAACGCCACGCAATAGGATGGCGCAACAACCAATCAGAGCGATGAAGAAGGATTACGTAGTCAGCGCGACCCATGTGGAGACCCATGCGTCGTTCCACCAACGGAGCAAGCTGGTAAATTAAACTTTTACCGTACCCGGTGGGCAAAACTCCGAAAACGTCCTTTTTTTCCAAGAAAAACATAAGTGCAGTTCTCTCTGGAACTACACACTGAAACGTCGCACCTCTGTCGTCACTAGGTAGCGACCCCGCTCCTCACGATTTGATTGGCCTGATTAAGTTTCGATTTTCAGCCTCGCAAAACGACCACAACTGACTAGACTAGCCCGGGAGCAAATTCAATTTGAGGTCGCTAGGGGCGTCTAGATTTCTAGGCTAGAGACTGAGCAGAGTTTGGTCAAACGTTGGCGGGAACACCTGTGTCTCTTTGATGTCTTTAACATACAATATTGTGACAGACTTGAGAGAAGCAGAGGACAGAAACTGACAGTAAAAATTTACAGTCAGGAGAACAAAACAGACTGAATCACCAGACGATAACGGTATCATAGTGGAGTGATATAGAGGGGGATATCTTAGACTTATCGTAGACTGGCATTACATAGTGTGATCTCAGCATAAGAATTGGTTAAATTGAACTTTGTCTGGTGAGTAAACTTGACTTGTCCTGACATAAAGAAGTGCCCACATGTAATGAAACTCATTTAAGGTTGAATGCCACTGAATGGGTATGTTAGTTCACTGCCGAGGTTTGGAGCCACAGTTAAAGAGGCACTCTAATGATTTAAAATTTCATTCTGATGAAATTGTTCAATGAATGATTCACGTTTTGAAAAACAGAATCAGGGGTATTGTCTTTTCTATTGCACACGTTGTTAGCCATTGTCACAACCTGGAAAGCTGCATTTCCAACAATGCAAATCAACCACAGACAGTTTGGCCAGGGATCCTTTGGTCAGGGATCCAGGTGTCTTATGTCATGAGCAGCTAATGTAGCCTCAAGCACAAACAGTATAAGGAGAGGGTAAAAAAAAACATTCACCTATTTCTAACTCCATTTAATTTTTTAACTTTTTTCTTCATCTTTGTTGAATCAAACTTGGGGGAATGATCAGACTATGCGCTGCTCCCTCAGGAGACTTTACACAACTCTTTTCAACCGAAAGCCAGTGAACCAACTCTAATATGTAAAACTTGGTCTCTTTTAATGTTCTTCAAGGTTTTTCCTGCTGTGACATGTCAAAATCACTGCTGAACAGTGTCAGGCTCAACATTTGGTCACGATGACCCACACTTGTTTCCTACTGGCCCTCCATGTTGCTGCTCCAACGTATTTGCTTTGAAGCACAGGAAGAGGGAACGGTGACCTCGATAACAGCATACAGGAGTCTAATTATTTCACAATTTTTCTGCAGAAACTCGAGCAACAAAATACTTAAAGTGCAGTGATGTGCTTCATTTTTCATCATGTTGACAGGATTCATCTGCTGCAGGATTGGCTGGGGGACAACAGCAAGCTCATACTACTTTTTGTTTCTGCCAAATTGACTTTTCCACTACCAACCCACCCCCCCTGCCCAGCTGGCAGCGTGACCCGTTTCCTCTGGTGGGTCTGTGATGCACAGCGAGGTCAGGAGCGACACTGCCTCCACCCTCCGCTCCACTGCCACATTTCCGTGGAAACTGCAAACAGCAGGTACGTATCCTGTTTCTGTCTGACCTAGTGGCAGCCTGACACATGACCTCTCATATGCACATTAACCACACATATTCATCAACATCCAAACACACACACTATACAGAGACTCGTCTATTTACCTGTGAAACAAGCTGATCCTGAGTGAGAGAGTTGATCCAGCGGGAGTAACGCTCTGTAGATCCTTCCGGTAGCCTCTGGACTCTACAGCCAATCAGCTGTTATGAAAACACACAGGCAGACCTTATGAGTGTAATAAACATGTTATTGCTCTTTGTAAGTTTAGCTGCCCACAAAAACCAATGTGACCACAGATTTCACTCGGAAGCCTTCATAATAAACAATTTGGGAAGCTTTCTGATACAAGATGAACATTTGAATCGCATCATTTCAAGTTATTTCAAGTTCTAACCACCTCTGAAATGCAGAAAAGTATCTTTGTAGACAAAGACTGTGTGTGCTAAACTGGCCTGTCTGCAGTCCAGATCTGGCTCCTACTGAGAATGTATAGAGCATCATGAAGAGGAGAATCAGGCCACAACAACCACAGACTGTTGAGCAACTGAAACCTTGGGTTCAGAGAGACTGGAAACAAATGCCTCTGAAAACTGTAACAATTAACATGGCTTATTGTTTCTATTTTTCAAATGCAACGATTTTAGAAATTTAGCTTTTTCTGGAAAGGGTCTTTGTACGTACAAGTTCAATCCCTGAAGAAAGAAATATTGGAAAAGGGGCTTCCATCAAGAGGAGAGAAGCAACATAAAACTGAAAAACAAAACAGAGGATCACCCTTTTTTTTTTTTGTTGCCAGAACCATAAAATATTACAGAAAAGGGTTGGTTGTTTATGCAGGGCAGCAAGCCTGCTGTCTCCACACAGTCTTTCTCGTTTCCCCTCACACATGCAACCTTCAACCTCTGACCTGGCACGCCAAAGAGAGCATCAACACCGGATACTCACACTGTTCTGCGTGCCAGCTGCATGGACAAGCACACCCACACACACACGCTCACTCACGCAGGCAACATGAATAACTTTTTTTTTTTCAGAGAGAGAGAGTTACAAAAGGGAAGGAGAGAAGAAGAAGTGAGGAGAAACCAAGGAGAGCAGGGGTGAAAGCAGCACACAAAAGAAAAGGAAGGAAAGTGAGTAAGCAAACAGCTACTTGAGAAGGAACTTACAGAGTTTTGATGGAGGACGGATGCATCATACTGCACACGAACTCTTTGGGGCAACATAATATCATCCTAAGGATAAGAAAATGAAATATTCAAACTCACCTGACAACAGACAAACACAAAAAAATGCTTAGGTGATATTTAACTTCTCTGACTTGCTGGTTTTGAGCAACATTTAAAGGGATAGTTCGCCTCTTTTGACATGAAGCTGTATGACATCCCATTTTAGCAATATCATTTATGAACATTTTCTTACCCCCCGCTGCGTCCTGTGAGCCGAGTTCCAGCCTCGTTTTGGCGTTGACGAAGGTAGTCCGGCTAGTTGGCTGGGGCCACAAAAATAAAGCGTTTTGCTTCTCAAAACAATATGCGTTCAAAAGAGTAATACATTTGCATCACAAAATCGTTCATCCAGAAAAAGTCAGACCTCACAATCGTTTGGCGCTATTTTCTCTCGTCCTTCGTATCACTACGGGCTGTGTAGACCGTGCAGACCGGAGTGCAGACCGAGCAGTCCCCTGCTTCTGCGCAGTAAACACCGTAACAGGTGCGGCTATCGGCAGGTGGCTGCACGAATTGATATGAAGGTAGAGAGAAAATAGCTCCAAGTGATCGTGAGGTGTTACTTTTTTTGGTGAACAATTTTGTGATGCAAATGTATTACTCTTTTGAACGCATATTGTTTTGAGAAGCAAGACGCTTTATTTTTGTGGCCCCAGCCGACTACCTTCGTCAACGCCAAAACGAGGCTGGAACTCGGCTCACAGGACACAGCAGGGGGTAAGTCAATGTTCATAAATGATATTGCTAAAATGGGATGTCATACAGCTTCATGTCAAAAGAGGCGAACTATCCCTTTAAGGGCTGATCAAAAAGAAAAATATATAAAATAATCTGAATGACAATCATTTTTTAAATCATTATTTAGTGTAAATGAACTACTTTTGAGTTCGATAGTTGCTACCAAAATGAACAATTCTGACATACAGATAAGAAGAAAAGATTAGAGCCAATTAGAGGAAAGACATGAAATATGAGCAGCACAACTGTGAACAAGCTGCTTAAAAACTAATCTTAACAGTGGTCAGTCAGAAAGTCACTCTGTGACAATCAAGCCTTCAGGCGTGCAACGACAAAGCGCAGTATCAAAACCCAAGCAGCTGTCATGTGAAGACACACATAAAACACATCATGTATGTCAAACACAGCTTTCAGCTCGTTACTTATGTGTTCTGACAGGTCTGTCAAACAGTCGCTGAGATGCTGAGAGCCGTGTCGTGTGTGTGTGGATTCAGACAAACTGATTCGATTTCATTAACTTTGACCCACTACTGTGTGTATTATGAAAGACATCTGGACGGTGGAATGAAACACACCTACCGCATCCTGAAAGCACAAGTACTGTCCACAACTCTGAGATGCTGCCTCGTTCTTTGCATATCCCACTGAAAGACAAAGAACTTGTGTTTGATTGTGTTTATGTCTCTTGCATAATTTTCTTTAAAAAATTAAAAAGATCATCAACAACATGTGAAGGAATGACAGATGTTCTGCAACAAGTCAGGATGCTAGATAGCGCGCACCCGTACCCTCGAAAAAATGTCTCTTTGCATCTCAAGATTAATTTAGCACGATGAAGCAGGGTCTGAAGTTATTCTTCCTTTACACACTGTTCCGAACACGCTCATTCTTATTGGCGCGCAGGTAGTCAGTTAATTAAAGAAAAAGTGCAAAGGTGTCCGTAGTTCTTGGAAAGAAGAGCAGGATGGCTGAAAGACAAGTCAGGCAGCTTTCCAGCCTTAAAGGGATAATTCGGAGTAAAATGCACTTTAGATCCATTTACGGGATGTTGGGAGTATATACGTTGAGTTAACATCAAAATCATGTCATTCGGATGTGTTTTGAGAATTTCGATTTGACCGTTTTTAGCCAAAAGTCGTTAGCCTGGAAGTGAATGGGGCAAATCATGTCACCGCTACAAAACGCTATTTTTATACATCTTCTACAGCTCCAAACAACATAATACTTACGTAGTAGTGAGTAGAGGGTCCCTAAAGCCAAACCGAAGTGTCCCGGGGTCTTCATGTGGTCGGATATAGAGTCCAGAATGAATTTAATCAAGCCAGTACCTTTCCGGAAATGTGTCTGCTGGAGCTGCCGCTACAGACCGTGGTGAAGTTGGTTTGATATTGGTATTCGACAGATATTCACAATAAGGATATAAGGTGTCTTTTTTTTCAAACCAATATCAAACCAACTTATCCACGGTCTGTAGCGGCAGCTGCAGCAGACACATTTCCGGAAAGGTACTGGCTTGATTAAATTCATTCTGGACTCTATATCCAACCACATGAAGACCTCGGGACACTTCGGTTTGGCTTTAGGGACCCTCTACTCACTACCACGTAAGTATTATGTTGTTTGGAGCTGTAGAAGAGGTATAAAAATAGCGTTTTGTAGCGGTGACATGATTTGCCCCATTCACTTCCAGGCTAACGACTTTTGGCTAAAAACGGTCAAATCGAAATTCTCAAAACACATTCGAATGACATGATTTTGATGTCAACTCAACGTATGTACTCCCAACATCCCGTAAATTGATCTAAAGTGCATTTTACTCCGGATTATCCCTTTAAAACAGACTAACACGCACTTGAATATAAAAATAAACAAATGAATGAATGTCCTCATTGACATTGCACAGATGCAATAAAATTAGATAGCCACTCTTGACAGAGTGCAAATAATAAAACATACACATACACACATCTTAAACACAATAAAGTGTCTGCACGTACGCAACTTATTACATGAAAAGACGAGGTGCAAAACTATGAGCAAAAACAAGGTAAATATGCAGGTAAGATGCATTAAAGCTTACAACCGTTTTCACAGGGCACCGACAACAGGTGACACAGAGTACTGGAGACCAAAGCCACGCAGAGAACTGAACTTCATCCAGCTCATCATCACGCAAACTGGTTGGTAGATGATTAATATTCTGTAGCAGTGTTCGGTGGAATTCTCTGCACTAATTCAAGTCTTTCATTGAAGAACTTTTGTTTCTTTCTTTGTTCTTTAAAGTGGGGTTTTAGTAGAAAATCATTTGTCATACAAATAACTGCTTAATTCAATATGTACAATATGTCTTGTAATAATTTAAGAATTTACCAAATTCTTATAAAGATCAGCAGACATTTATTGAGAACAAATACAGAAATATTCATTTTAAAATACGTCTGCTTGCCTTTTAGGGCTTTCTTTATAAAGAAAATGTACACAGCAGACACGTCGCTAGCTTAGCTCCCCCTTCAGAATTCCTCCATCCTTCTGCAACTCAAAGCGCTCTGACCGCTGCAACAGAAATTGTGTGATCAACTATGTGTGACCTGCATTTTAACTATCACATATTTTGCTTTACTGCATCAAAACCTCACTAAATTTTAAAGGGACACTATGTAATAAATTAAGTCATTTATTAGCTCAAATCAACCTATTCATTCATAAATTAGTCCTCATTGGTGTAAAATTATCTCTGTCAAAAATCTCACTTATCCTCCTGAGTGAAGAATAACTTGTCTGTATCTACATAGAGCGGGCAAGCTCTATGGAGGCTGCCATGTCCTTCCGGTCTATGAAAAACGACGAAGTGCCGAGAGGGACATAAAGCACTTCGAATCGCGTTTTCCCCAACGGCAGGCCTTTTTTTTTTTTTTTTTTTTTAGTGCACCGTTCCTGGAGATACTGCAATACCAGGTTGATGCGTGGAGTGGACGGAGCAAGCCCCTATTCCATCTCCCTGTTCCAAAAATCAATTTAATATATGGTCCCCGGGTAGGGGACGTATCCCCAATGCCAGGCCTGGAAGCGGAAATGACGTCATTTTGACGTCACGTCCGCTACCGGCGCTAATGGTAAATAGATTTTATCTCGTAAATTATCCCACTAATAATGCATTGATTGTTACCAAACTTCTGCCGTAGTACACATAGGCTCTTAACTCACAAAACGAGGCATTAGAAAGTTTGTAAGTTTACCGGGAGTTTATTTAAAAGAACACTTTCCAGATAGCAACTACACACTGCTGCTAACGCTGCGTCAACGTCACTTCCGGTAACTCCCGGAATATGATTTGCACACCAAAGGCTATGTCAACTTCTGTTATCTGACATGTTATCTGTCATCTGTATTTATAGTGTTGTTGTATGTGTGTTATGTAATCCTTTGTACTGTGTGTCTTGATGTCTTTTTGTTTGTATGGACCTTGAGTCTGAAGCTATAGCTTCTTGAATCTTGACACATACCGCCTGCCGTAGTTCAAGAAGTTGCAACACACATTTGAAAACGCAAGGCGCTAAAGAGCAAATTCATTCGACTTTGTAAAATAAAATTGCACCACTAGATGGGGGAAGAAATGACATAATGTCCCTTTAAGTATATTCCTCAGGGGACAATGCTGTCCTTTTCCTTGACAGGTAAATTTAAAATGCAACAAAGAGTTTAGAGGAACTCTTATCGGACATAACATCAGTGGACAACATTAGTTAGTTATGAGTCATTTTGCAACAGCTGAAGCACAAAAGAACACGGCTGAACATGGGTTTTGGGGAACTTGTCAAGTTTGTGCTTATATCATGGAAATCGGGTTTCATGAAGAAAACAAACTTCTGAACTTGGGGCTGGAAAGTGACTGTTAGTCAATGTAAACAGTCCACTGACCTCCTCTGGGTTGGGCAGAGTTGTGACCGGAGATCACCACTGCGATGCCCTTCCCCTCCAGCCTCTCCTTCCAACCCTCCACCACTTTCCTGGAGTCGTCCTGAATGACACACAAAGAGGAAGGTTACACTACGGCAGGTTTCACTGACCTGCCTATTTAGATGTTTTAATATGCTAACAAGCAAACGTACAGTGCTAGCGTCATCAAACACAGACAGCTCCATGGATCCAGCAAAGTCTTGGTGAAATATGGCCTGCAGACACTCGTCAAGCCAACACGATGCATTGTACACTGGCATGACAATACTCTGAGTAGAGAGGAAAAATAAAGTTCATACATCACATGCTAAGTTGAGTCATGCATGCCCAGTTGAATGGTGATTTTGTCAGATGGTGCAATTTCTGTAGGAAGTCTGACAAAATAAACAAAAAAATATGACTGAATGCATTCACAGAGTGTCTGAGGCCACTGAAGTCTAGATGAGCATATTCAGAATATTCATTTTTTTGTTTTTTGTTTTTTTAACAGTGTCATGTTTACGTGCAGATGTGCAAATGCTGTGACAACTAGGGAACAACTGCAACCAGAAGCATTAGTGAAAGTCCAGTCCAGGGGGGGAAGTAAATTTTTTTTTAAAAAAAGACAAAAAGTAACACTGACACTTCTAAAAAGGTGCAAAAGAATCGTGAAAGTTAAGAAAATTATTATTATTACTAAATAATAATATTAAATATTATGAGCCGTGTTGGAAGATGTTTTCAGTAATCTGTGTTCTTCGCAGCTATAAATTAGAAAAATACATGATCACAGATGCAACTACGAAAAAAATTACAGTGAACTGGATTATAGTTGGCTTGAATTGGACTAAATATTTGAAGTGCATTGTGATTACATTTACTGTGATTTGGTGCTATATATACATATAATACTGAAATGAACTCAAAAGGACCTTAAGTGTGCATGCTGAACCCAGTGGAAGCAACACATCTGTAAATGCCTTCATGGCCTTCATTTACTGCAGGGACATTACAACCGTTTTGACAACAGCAGGTGATGCTGCCAAACTGTAACTGTAAATAAATGTGACTCCATGTGAGCAGGCGCTACAAGCTAAACACCTCCTCTTATTATTCTCCTGTTCGTCACTGTTAACCTTTGTGTTGAGCGCCCATCATCACCCACCACATCCACAGCGCTCTCCTCCGCATCCTGCTCCTCTCCTTCTGTCTGTGGCACTTCACTTGCTGTTCGGAGCCGCTTCGGTGGGTTCGGGTCCATTTCTGAGCCCCTGACCTGCTGCTCCATCCCCACTACTCACGAGCCTGTTGGCTCGACTTCAGTCAAGCTAGTCAAATGTAACGTGGAAAGAATCGAACAGTCTGATCGAGGCAACGAACGACATTTGCTGTCAAGGAGTGGGCCACGAGGTGAGCACGTGAATGAAAGTGTCAGTGAGCGCTCAACCTGGAACAGCTCTCGAATCAAATGGACCTGAATTAGTAAAGATTATTATATAAAACGTGTTCTGTGAGTATTAGTGATGGTCGTTGCAACAGTTTCCCCCCCAAACGTGTAGCTTGAGCTTGCACTGTGTGGAGCAACTTCCGCAAATATTGAATCTTAGACGCTGATTGGCTGTTGCAAAACACGGACGGACACTGCATTCGCTCTTAAACAATGACGTCTGTGACAGCTTCTGAATTCGTTTGAAATAAGTAAGTTGATGAAGACATGGTCATTTTATATTTGTGTGTGTGACAATGCGCACGTGCACGCAAATTGTTTGTATTTTGTGACTTTCTTATCTGGTTAGGGTGAGTTGCTCTGCTAATGCTACTGATGTAGTTTCAAATAAATTTTAAGTCAGGAAAATGAGGTAAATACTCACTGAAGAAAACTTTAATCTTTTTTTTATTTGGACAGACTTGGAAATGATGATATGTAGCAGTACATTTCTCTCTAGCTTTCCTGTTCTGTTGAATGGGGACCACATCAGTGTGTTTCTTATGTTAATGTTGGCAGCAGTAGCACGGGAGGTTTGTCTTGGTGAGCAGACAGAAAAACAGGATGGGCTGAAATATTGCTCCGGTCTGACTGTTGTTCTTTTTTTTTTTGACCGTAACAGAATCATGAGAGATTGACTGTGTGAGTGGGTCCCTCTGTGTTTGTGTCACTGATGTTTCACTCATTGTCTGTGTCAGGAATAAAAAAAAAATCTATTCCTAATTAAGAAATATCCACTGTCCATGTTATTAATTAGGGGATTTAGCAAACCATACAGTGTGTGTGGTTGGTCTCTTGTTCGATTTTGTGTCTTATTTTGCGGCCGTTGCTCAGTTGGTTAGAGTCGGTCTTCCAATAACACCGAAGGTTGGCGGTTCGATTCCCACTCTCGCTACTCAAAAATATTGGTGAAACTGTCACTCCACCTCCTTGTCACGGACGAGGTGCCCTTGAGCAAGGCACCGTACCCCCACCACTCCAGTGTATGGCATCTGTCTGAGTGTATGACCCTGTGCGTGAGCATGAGTGTGTCAACAGGTGCCAACCTGAATGGGTTAAAAGCGGAGGACAAATTTCGTGTGTATGCATGACAATAAAAATCTGATTTGACACTTAGTCTCTTTACATGCACATGCACACACACACACACACACACACACACACAAAATCCTTAATCTCTCTCAGGAAGCAGTTTAGAAGCCGCTTTGAATGATTAAACAAAATGTGTAGTTTCTCCAGCGGACTAATTGTTCCCACATTGTTACAGCACCTCGGTCAGTCTAAGATTAATTTATCACTCAATACCTCTTTAAATTGGATGACTGCCCCACTGCAGGCCAGTAAAAACAGCTCCAGGGGGGCTAAGGCCTGGAATTATTCTCTCATGCTTGAGTGCATGATGAGTGAAATCTGGAGAAAATTTGACCCTTTTCTCCAGATGCACTGGTTCACAAATACCTGCTTAAAAGAACGGGACAAAGAATGTTTCTCATGTGTATGTGTGCCACAAAATAGTCTTGCGAAACACAGGAGATCTCGTCGCTGCACTGATGCTGTGAAACGAACCAGGTTTTAATTTCCGACTAATAGAGATGGATAGCTGTTCAGAGCCATGCACGATTAACAAACAGACAATTATAGTATTCAGATTTTTCCATCTAAGAGGTTCAGATTTAGGTTAAGAGTTTATTCTCAGCAATCATGTTAATTTGCTTGCACTGCAGGCTCACAAGGCCTCTAATGATTTCATGGGCGCTTTTGCAGTAGAAAATAGTATTCACTCACTAACACAACTGTTCCCACAATAACTCACTGCTGCCTGTTTATGTCCCCTCCTCTGTCAAATCAACACCACATGGCAATGTTGCCTATCAAGTGCGCACACCAGTTGATTCACTGTATGAGGAGGTCGAGGCTGCAGCTGTTTAGATCTGTGATCAGACTGCGCTTAATTTTGTTTGGACAGAAATGTCAGAAATGAAAGGGAAAACAAGTGTGGGAGTGTGTCTGGGTGTAGGGACATGATTGGACTTCCTTGAATAATTTCATTTTGCTTTGGGAAATGTGGACTTCTGACCTGAGTTTTGCTGGACAGAGTTTGCAGTTGTTTTAATTAATTTGGTGCAGAAATACATGCAGACACACAGTAGGTCAGGCACTGTAATTTGGCAACTAACAGCACCTATGTGTTGACAGGGAACATAGAGTCACAAACATTAATATCACTGTGGAATTTAATATAAATAAAGAGCTGTGTGAACAATGTAATACAACACTCGTTCATTTTTCTTATGTTGGTCTTATTGCCAGCATAAAACTGCAACATTTGAAATAGTTTTAACATGTTAGGAGGACAGATGATTGATGGATTTAAGCATTTTCTCAGAGAATGGTCTGTTATGAGTGAGGCTGAATTATTTGCTTGTGTATACAAGGCTTGAGATCTAATTGTGTAACAATCAGCACTGTAATTTCGGTGGAATTGTTGTCAAATCTATTTCTCAGGTCCTTGAGTGTATTGTTGACTGATTGACTACCAGGCAGGTAATTGTGTGAAGTTTTAAATAGCCGGAAAGAAAAACTGCAGCAGACCCACTAAGTTGTACAATCTGCCAGTGCTACCATCTAGTGGTTGAACAGGGTAGGTGGCTTTAATTCTTTTTCTTTTTTTTGGCGTTTGCAGCTGCAAAGGGAGGAGTTTGTAAAAATAATGGAAGTATTTCATTTTAAAGTACAGTTACCTGTGATTTGGGGGACCAACTGGGTATTCCTCTGGCTCCTCTGGATAAGGTGCCATTTCCCTTTCAGTTTAATCTGTACACATCAGACTTCAGCTACAACACAAACAGCTGTCACCTCCAGAAGTTCTCAGATGAAACAGACATTGTTGGATGCGAATCACAGGGGAATGAGCTGGAACCCAGGACTTTGTCAGCTGGTGTGCTCTCAACCATCTTCACATAAACACCAGCAAGACAAAGGAGACAGTGATACACTTCGGTAGGAAAGCATCCCACATCCCACTCGGGTGAAAGCAGGAATTATTCAACCAGTGCTACAAATTTGACAAATCTCACATAAATTCCTTTTCAGCAGCTAGCACCAAAGACCAGGCAGATAACTTTGAACACACTGTGAACCTTCAAGACATCTCAGGTCGTCAGAAACACGTTTGCTTTCTATTTCTTTTGACCATATATGTGGAACAAACTCCCGGATAACTGCTGGTCTGTCTCAACTCCTTCTTTTAAATACTACCTCAAGATTTCCCTGCTGAGCACTGCATTTAATTAACTAATTTAATTTAGATGAAGGACTTTGATGAAACCCAGCTGGGGCCTTTCTGTGTGGAGTTTGCATGTTCTCCCCGTGTATGCGTGGGTTCTCTCCGGGTACTCCGGCTTCCTCCCACTGTCCAAAAAATCATGCATGTTAGGTTGATTGGCATCTCTAAATTGTCCTTAGGAGTGAGTGTGAGCGTGCATGGTTGTTTGTCTCGTTTGTCTCTATGTGGCCCTGCGATGGACTGGCGGCCTGTCCAGGGTGTACCCCGCCTCTCGCCCATTGACTGCTGGGATAGGCTCCAGCCCGCCCGCGACCCGATCGACGGATTCAGCGGTATAGATAATGGATGGATGGATGGACTTTGATGAAGAACTTTAACTTCACTTTACCTCTTTCTCCTTTTTTCACTGTAAATTTTGTTTAGATTTTTTTATGTTTGATGTAAAGTATTTTGAATCACCTTGTTGTGAATTGTGTTATTCATATTTTATTTTATTCATTCATATTTCCCTTGTCTTGTCTTATATACATCTGAACATCTTGTTGTCATCTTATTGTGGGTTTTTTGCCACGTTTTTAGTTTCTGTTTAAGTTCTTAGTTTTGCCATGTTTTAGTTTTTCATGTCTTAGTTTAGTTAAGTTTTAGGTTTAAGTCTTGTTTTTAGTTTTTCCATGCTATGCCACCTTTTTCCTCAGTCTTTCTCCTGCCCTGCCATCAGCTTCACTTCCTTCACCTGTGTTTTCCCCTCAGCTGTACTCATTCACCAATCACCCTCCATAGTATTTAGTCTCTCGGTTTATTCATGTTCTTTGCCAGATCATAGTTTGTCACTTGTCACGTCAAAGTTAAGTACCTTTCTTGTTTATTCTAAGCCATAGCCATGTTTTGTTTAACCCCAGTCATGTTTTGTTTTTGACAGAGAAGACAGGTCCGGTGAAAAACATTTTGTGATACTGTGGTAGCATCAGTGGCAGCCCTATTCATGCTGCGGTCTGCTGGGTCGTGGATGTACAGAGCAGGACAGAATAAGACTAGCTTGTCAGGAGGGCAAGCTCGGTCTTGGACTGTCGTCTGACCTCCATCAAGGAGGCGGTTGAGAAGAGATGGTTGGCAAGCTAGCTCTGATCATGGCCAACGTCTCTCACCCCCCTGCATCAGAACAGACTTCTTCACCCACTGTGCACGAAGGAGTGCTGCCACTGGTCATTCATCCCAACAGCGATCAGACTTTTCAAAAAGTAGCACAATCTAACCATCGTGGTTATGAATCACTTGTTTTTGTTGTCTTGTCAGCTCTGTATCTTTCAGTATTCATGTCTGTGTCCACCACATTGGGTTTCTCTTCATCTCAGTGCAATATTATTTTCTCTCTGTAACACCCACACACCATGCGTGTACACATTTCCAGATCACATTTGTATGTAAATACAGACCCTTGTGTATATGTATATATATATTAAAATTTTTAATCACATGATTTCCCTGATTAAGCACGATTAATAGCATTTGTATGCAAAATCCCAAAATTAATTCAAAAGTAGTGTATAGCTTTTAGCATTTAGTTTTATGTTAAATGTACTGCCATATGAATGAAAGTGTCATAACATTTGTTGTGCAAACACACTTTTAACATCACAACATTATGTAGAAGCCTCGCTCCACTGTCTGTTTCGTTGAATGACTTGCTGGTATCAATTGTGTGTTTTGCCTTTTAAGTGATATTTTAGACTGGAACTACTACGGTGATAAGACAGTTCAACTTGGCAGTGTTTACAGATGACTTTGGTTCTGTCGACTCCACCGTCTGGAAGAACTTTGAAATGAAAATGACCGAGTAAAAGTTCTGTGAGCAACAGACTTTTACAATAATAAAATAAATGATAAAACTTGCGCTAATGCGCGATAAAAATATTTGTCGACGTTAAATAATCAATGAGTTAACGTGATAACGAGTTCACTCGCCCAGCTCTAGTTCTTTGTAATCTGTCTTCAGTCTTTGACACAGTGCTTCTGCATTTTTGCTGAATACACAGCACTGTAGTATTTGACATTCATCTGAAATTGTATTTATCTCACTTTAAGTTGCAGTAAGGACCAGATGATTTGTTATCATCTCCCGGTAGGTAAAATAGGGTGTACGTTCTTTTTCACATCACGGGAGTGATCAGTTTTCTTACTACCAAACCTTGTGTTAACTCCCGGCACTTCCTTCAACGACATACGAGACATTGTGACATCTTTTTTTTTTTTTTTTTACTTTCAACTATAGCAGGTCAGCGTTGTACTGCTTTTCCTCATTGCCTATATATTAATATGTCATAGTAATTAAACAGATGAACATAGCTGCATGGTGGCATTGTGCATTCAGTGGGTTTTCACTGCAATGGACAAAAAAATGAATTATTTAAGAATCAATGAAAACCATATCAATTATAATGCAAACACCATCCATTTATTGGTATAATACTTCATAATACAGCAATATAATTCTATTAAGTACATATGTACTAAGCCTGTGTGTATCTATAGGCAGGCATTTCACATTCATGTCCGGGTTCAGTGCAGTGATGAAGCATCAAGTCATCTGATTCATCTCAGATCCCCAACAACACAGAAGTGAGTGAGGAACACTCACATCTGTTAACCATCTGTAATCCCTTCACTCCTCATCCTTTTACCTTCTCTGCTCGCTCTGCATTTTTATCTGAAACATAGCCACTGATCTTCCTTGTTTCTAATTTTTTGTAGTCAAACAACTTTTCATTAACTATGTTTAATCTCTTTGAAGGACAGAGAGCAGACTCCCTGAGGTCCTCCTGAACGTTGTGGGGAATGCAATCTGGGGTCAGATGGTGACACAGGCATGTGGGTCTAACTGGGTACAATCAGAGATCAGAGTAAGTTCAGATTGAAACCATAAGATCTATCATAAACTGGTTTAGTGCAGTGTTGAATCCAACTGGATCACATATCTTGCAATTCTTTCCAGGCAAGTAATCCACTTGCCTGGAAAGAATTGCAACTTAACTAACCAGGAACCAGATGCTATTAAGCTTGCAAGGTAACATGGCAATGCATATTATACATCATCATGTATATGTAAGAAGGAGTCAATTAGTTTATGAGCAGGGCTCTGTGCTTTCCTGAGTCTCACAGTTTTGGACCTTCTTTAAAGAAAAAAAGCCCATCATACGGTTTGACTCATTAGAAGAAAAATAAATATTTGAGGAACTGTATCTCAGATGTTCAGAAGAATAAATTAGTTTGTCTTTGGGGGGGCATTCATGCTCTTGTCGGTGAAGCAGCAGTAAGGATCCTGGTGAACCTTGGTATGTGGCTTTTCCCAATCTTCCAAGTCCTGTCTCTGTGGTCAAAGGGTGTTTGGAGCTGTTACTGTTGATGAGGAAAAGGCATCAAAGGGACTGTTCAGATACATCCTTTCAGTTTGGTGTTGTGGAAATGTTTGTGTTTGTGCATCCTGAACTGTGCCTGAGAGCATGTTTTTGTGTGTGCATGAGTTAGTGAGCTTCTTCCTTTAGGAGTTTAGGTTACATAGCAGCTGATGTGTCTTGAGAGAGACACAAATACATCCTATCCAAGTTTTAACCACTTCAGGTGTGTACAATGACATCAGACCAGGATCCAGCTCAAGCTCATTTCAACCGGTCTCAGTGTAAATAGCATAGTTTGAATCCAAAAAGACTCCATTATGTCAACTCTCTCGCAGACCAGAGGGAGAAAGATGCAGGCGTCTCAGAGGAAAGGGTTGTGGCTGTGTGTCTGTGTCTGAGTGCGAGATCCCGGTCGGGGAGAAAGGGGGAGCAAGGGCTGAGGAAGGTTAGAGGGAAGGTCCAGGAGTCCAGCAGGAGGTTGTGTGAGGGATGAGGGGAGGACGGATGGCTGGTGGAGCAGAGGAAGGGGCAACGATGGGCTGTAGGACAACATATGGGGTGGCAGCGGAGAGGTGGAGGACGGTCGCATTTGGTTGAGGGTGAGACGCGGCTGATCGCAGTGGAACGGATTGGTGGGAGATGGTGCACTCAGACCTGCGAAAAAAGATTGTAGAAGTTGGAAAACATAAATCTAATAATATCCCAGTTTTATTTCTGGTAGTATGTAATTTAATTATTGAGCATTCACACATTACCTAAGAGGAACGGATTATTGTGCATCTTGCTAGGGGGTGTGGGGGGTATGAGAGCATCTAAATTGACCAGTGATGCCCCCGTAGGGCCCAGGAAGGCTTCTGGAGTCCGACAAACACGTGTAGATGGGGCACTGAGAGGGGGTGCTAGCCGGGACAGGTCAAACATCTCCGGGCTGTTCGATTCCCGTCCATTTACCTGCGGTTTAAAAGGTGGATCTGGCCCAAATGGATCTGGCTTGGAGTTTTGTTCAGAAAACAGGTCAGATTCTTCTTTTACTCCAAACAGCTCTGCATCTGCAAAAACGAGAATTTCAAAGTAGATTCTGAGGAAAGATGCAAGGTTGTGTGCAGTCCAGTTCTCAAAACATGGAAAATAAAAAGCAGAATGTAAAGACTTAAAAATCCCTTAAAGTTAATTTGAGTGAAAATACTACAAAGACAAAACATCAGTTGCTGCTGCTTTTTAAAGGTTTGTACTTTAAATGTTTTTGTCAGGAAAACGTTTATATGGGGGCATCTCTGTCTTTTCTCACGTCATATCTTCTTTTAAAAACATTTTGGAAGCGTTTGGAAACTAACGAGACCTCTACTTAAAAAAAACGTTTAAAAGGTGCGATTCTGGCTGCTCAACGGGAGACAGGTCTGGGCTGCAGGCAGGTTGATTTAGCTGCTATTAGAATAGTAAGCTAAAACGTATTATTGCAATATGCAAAGAATATTGCAGCAAAAAATAAGGCCTTCACTGAAAAGGATATTGTCTGGATGGCAGCATATGTTGTGTGTTAGGAGAGAGCTTAAGAGAGATAGGTAAACAGTCATTTTTTCTGGCCAAGGTCATGTTAAGGGTCACCATGGTCTCAGATTGTACATAAGCAGAACAAGACCAGCTGCAGCCCTGAAACAATTGGATTGATGAAAAGTTCAAATCGATTATTTCCCACCACAGTTTGCAAGTTATTCATGCCTATATTGGTGGCAGTGACTCTGGATCCACAGGATTTTGTCAGTTTTCAATGGAGTGTCATTTGAGGGCCTCAAGAGCACGGCCATTCAGAATTGGTTTCCAGCCTTGTCCTTTGTATACAGAGATTTCACCAGATTCTCTAAATGTTTTACTGATATCATGCACCACACACACCATTCAAACACAAACATTCTGCAGTCTGCAATTTTACACTGAAGCCTTTTTCCACACATGCACTTCGGTCCTAAAAAGGTTTCAGAGATCCTCCAGCAGGATGACATATAGAACACAAAAGCAAAAACCACAATCACTGCAGGTTCTTGTAGAGATTTTCATCTCTAATGTAATCTGCAGAAGATCGACAAGTGAGATAACAGTAAATGCTCCAGAAGAAAATAGTGTCTGGCGCACATTATTTACTATCGACTGCACATTGCTTTACACTCACTCTTCACTACAGTAAATTTTAAATTCACGTGGTACTGATATCAACACATAACAGTCACTGAGGGGTCTCTTGTGGTCTTCTTCAGGTGGTGTAAACAAAACCCCCACTTTTCCACAGTGTACCTTTTGCATGATGTCCTGCCTCCTTTGTGCTTCCCAGTATCCCCTCTTACACTGTTATAGCTGTGAGAGCCCACCTCTGTGAGAAAATGTCTCTCTGTGGAAAAAGTCTGAACCAAACTGTCAGCCCCTTCTCTTGAAATTCTCAAGAGTTCATGTGAGGAAATGTTTTGAAAAATGCCTTTGTTTTCCTAATATGTTAAATATGCCAACACAAGCTTTCCCACAGTGGCAAAGCCCCTCCCCTTATTTCCCTCTAACAGACGTAACCTATCTTGAGTACAAAAATACACTTGGAAGTGTTTCAGACACCCGTTGCCAACTGATGTAATTAGTCGTTGCACCGGGTGTTTTTGTTTAGGATAAGACATTTCTATTTATTGGTGTCAAAGTCTTGTGTTGGTGATATCTATTCCTTTTTTAACTTTTTATTTTCCAACTGTTTTGTTCGTGATGTTTACATTATGTGTTTACATTATGTGCTATCGACCCAACTACAGAGTTTGGTCGATAGCACACTGACCATGTTTTCACAAAACAAAAAATGGTTGTGTTTCACCAAGGTCATATATGCTGTTGTAGAGTTATTTAAAAAACTTTTGATATCATTTCAGCACTGCCTCTGTGATGTCCTTATGTGCAGTGAAACCCACTGCGCTGACCCGTGCTTCACTACCTGTTGGGCTGGCAGGTTGAGGAGAGGACACCTGGGGAACCTCCTCTTTAGGCTCCTCCTCTTCTTGTGCAGGGAATGGATCTGTCTCATCACCGTCTGCAAGGTGAAATGACAAATGAATTAAACTGCAAACGTAAAAAGCAATGCTTGAGTTTTTTTAAATTGACTGAAAACTATAGTGTGCCATATATTCTGATGGGATTTTATGATACGAAGTATTTATAACGGTCACAGAACCCCCATCTGTTGGGCTCTCCCACGCATTGTTGAGAGGACTGGAGGGTGCAGGGGTGGCTTCCCAGGGGTCTGTGTGTGAGTTGGCACATGGTGCCCAAGGATTGGATGTGTTAGAGGACGACGGAGGGGCTGTCCAGGGGCTACCAATTACAGGAGTGCTGGAGTGGACTGCTGTGAAGACAAAAATTATTTGCTCCGAGTATAGTGAGGTACACAGCTGTTGTATTGACTACAGAAGATATAGGTTTCATACTGGCCTGCGTGTGAATATTTGTGTTTGTGATAAACCACCCACCTACAGACTCCCAGGGGTCCGAGGCGATGTTACAGGAGGGCTGAGCTGAGTTCCAAGGGTCACTGGGGGAAGGCTTGGGCTCAGAGGAGGCTCCAAATATGTCCACAAGCTCCAACATAGCAGACTACAGAGGAAGCAAAAGGGCTTCCAGGTTTGTATGTTTTTTCCAGACTCAAACACAAGCACACATAAAGTAAAGCTATCGACAATGATACTCAGAGATCAAAACACTTGCTTTAGTCTCCAGAATTGTGAATATTTTTCTGCTTTGTGTGACAGTTTCTGCAGTAGTCAAACTTTTCTCTACTTATAGGAAGATCTGTCATAAAGTCCCTTATTGCCATTTCAAAAGGCTGCCTTTCAATATAAAGCATCCATGAATCGACAAGCCAGTGCATTTACCACCAGACCAAACATGTAATTGCTTAATTTTGTACTGAATCAGGATGCAAGCACTATAAAAACACAACAGGTCAGTATGTTTTTACAACAACTTGTCATTAGTATTTATATATCTAAATGGATAATTAAGGGCATGTCTGCATCAATTCATGCAGTGGAAACCAGGCTAATGTACAGTCATACAATTTCTGGCAAGAGAAATGCAAATGCAAGTTTGTGCCTTTATGAATCAGAGTTCCTGTGTGATGATGCCAGACACGATGGCCAATGATTTCGGTGGACATGTTGTGTATTTTGTCAGCCAGACCAGCATTACGCTCACTTTTCCCAAATCTCCATGGCTTTTCTTTGATGCATCTGAAAGCACCTGGCTTTCTATGATAAGAATAATATGAATGTGACCAATTACAAGCCATGGGGACCTTTACATAGAACAGCCAGTGACTCCAATTGGCTTGTTGACAGAGCTTTGAATAAAAGAGCTGATGTGCTTCAAGATAAGGACTGTGCTCTCAGGGAAATATCATGCTGAGCTCAAGGTTAGACAAGACAGGTCATTATCATTCAGCATGCAACGCTCTCTCCTCTCTAAAACCACCCTCATTATGCTGTTGTCTGTCTTTTTGTCTAATTTTTCTCTATCTCTCAGTCTACATTGAGTTTAATTCTCTAAATGCCTGCAAGCAGCCACCTACAAAAATGCCCGCCCACCTTTCCATGCAAATGCGTACTTATGTACCATGCATGTGCCCACACACACACACCACCCAGCTCATACACACGTTTTCAAACCAACCTCGCATGGCTCTGACTGGCTCTCTCGCCGGCTCTCATCCAGTGCCTTCTGTAACAATGAGTCGTCTCCTTGGCGACAGCGCTGCTCCTGCAGGGGTGGCATTGTGACATCATCAGCATTACCGTCATGGCGCAGAGTATGAACACACGCTCATACGAGCACACAGCCATTAGTGAAGCACTTCTCTTTGGCTTGGCACAGCGGAATGAATGAACAGCAGGGGCTTTTATTTTTGGGCTGCAGGAATATTCAGTTTGAAAAAAAAAGCAGTTGTTGTTTTAGAACAAAGCAAAGCAAAAACTCTCTAAAGTTATTTGAAAAGCATTGCTAGTATGAGAAACACCGATTTTGATGTTAAAGGAAGAGGAACAAAATCTGCAAAACAGAGAGCCTGAGAAGGAGAAAGATGGCTAAAGAAGGACAAAAGGAAGAAAAGGGTTTGGAGGAACGTCATTAGTCAGCTGCAGGGAAATATTTTAGTTCGGAGCCATATCTTTATATAACATAAAACACACACAGCTAAGTGCTCATAAACATTTACACTGAGCTGTTAGGTGTGAGTTATGTTTTTGTGTGTGTACCTGCTCATGTTCCTTTTGGCTAAGGCTTTAAGCAGTCTGTCTTCATCCATCTCTATGGTAACAGGGGAAGAAGGGGCTAGCTAAATGAAGGTGGGCGAATGTTTAAAACATTTGTAACATTTTTATGATAAGAATCGTCAAGAGATCAATGAGGCATGAGTGGCTCCAGGAAAGAAGACAGAGGCTATGCTGTCACACTACTGGGAGCTGAAGATCATTACACGATGTGTACGTGTGTTGTTTTACCTTCTGATTCTCCTCCCTGCTCATGGCTAACGCCAGCTGGAGCTGCAGCTCCTCCTCCCCACTGGTTTGAGGTCGAGCCTGCTCCAGGTCGGAGGCTGCACGTGGAGACGAGGATGAGGCTGCAGAGGGAACGAGCGAGGGAGGTTTTGGATCGAAGGTACAAGAGAAACCGTCAGATTGATGTGAGAATGCATGAGCAGATGCTCTGAGACATGGAGCACAGGAAGTGAGGTGCTAATTTGAATATTTTCAGGCCCACACAGCAGTATTGATAATCTATGCGCTGGCAGTCCAACTGCTGTTCATGAGGCATGTAGTACTAATCCTGAATACAAATGTGTATCTTTAACACTGGATCCAATTGTTAATACATTTCCAACATACATGCACAAAAAAGTAAAAAAAAAATTCACTTTAGACTTTAAAATCTCACAGTTAAAGGAGGACGGAGAGCCTCTGGAGCGGCTGAATTCTTCCCCATACAGGACAGCCATGCTTGGCTGACTTGTGCGTCTGCCTGGGTGATAAGATGGGGGAATACCTCCGCTCACACCACCTCCAGTGCCTCCCCCAGCCATTCGCTCCTTGGTCTTTAGGGCTTGACTCCTCTCCTGGCGGAGCCGCTCCTCATCCCGTAGGAGACAAACCAGTTGGCGTGCTTTTTCCCGCACGTTTGCCCCCTGGTCTCTGCCATCACGGTCCACATACTGGAAGTCACGTAACGTCTGTAAGACACCCAAAGGGCATTTGGTTCACGGGCTTTCAGAAACAAACACGAGACTTTAAAAGGGGCGTACAATGTAAAAAGACTTTTTAGCGAGAGTTGATATAAAGTACCTTTTTATCCGAACCTTATTTAGGTTTCAGATTTTACTTTTGTGGATTTAACAAATCATTAAAAAATTACTTTGTCTTTTTCGATTAAATTAATTAATTTTGTTTGGTACCAACTTAAGTAATTAAGTCTACTCACTTTTATTTGAATAATCGAAGTTAATGTTAGTTTCACACATTCCCAGAATATGTCTGTCAAGTTTTGGCCCAATATACCACAAGTAATTAATTAAACGATGTCTTTAAAACCTCCGCTTTTTGTCGTGTTTCAGTGTGTGTAGCTTCAAATCTGTTGCCAACAGCGCTTTCCAAGTACAGGGAAAAGTCACAAAACTTCCTCAATGTTGCAAATAAGTTTCAACTTACACGTTAGATGGCTCTTTCTGTTTCTGAATAAGCAAATGTGCATTAAAGGGAATGAACACACTTTTTGTAAATAAGTTTTGAGGTGGGGAACATTGTTTGTAACAGTGATCAGCTGAAGAAGCATGTCCAATTCTCACTTCATGAAAGACTAATCTGTACTATGTGTGCGACTGATATAAAGAGACACAAACTGATACTATTGCGAATAAAACAGTTCATTCCTGCAGCTATCAGCACTTTTTATGTGCTTGGCAGCCATGCTGGATTTGAGATGAGGGTTGGTGAAGTTCCTCCAACTTTCAGATTTGGAATCCTTGGGCTTGTGAGGGCGTTCCAGAAAAATGTTCCTACTTCAAATGGAGCACAAATGCAAAATTGCTCCCCTTCAAACATCCTCATTGAATTTCCAATCCTTTAAATGTACATTACTGTGTGCCATAATTTGGCCCATGCCTCCACATCTGCTACACAAGGATTTCTTCATGCCTCTAAGCTCTCTTTTACATTCACGTTGGAAGGTGCTTTAATGCAAGGAAACAACTTAAGTGAGTAAAGCAAGGGAGGGATGTTAGTATGATGAGTTATTACATTTTATCATGCCTATTACAATTACAAAGCCCATTTTATTCACTGTAAACCATCCACCCTCTATACCCGCTTAAGATAATTCAGGTTGTGAGGCGGGGTGCACCCTGAACAGGTCGCCAGTCCACCACGGAGTCAAACAATCATGCACGCTCACTCCTGCAATCCATTTAGAATCACAAATCAACCCAACAGGCGTGTTTTTGGACTGTAGGACTCCCTCTAGCAGTGAGGCCCATTGCTAAGCACTGCAAACCTGGGTAATGGAAATTTTGGTGAGTAGTTTTCAAAAAGGTTCAAAGGTTAGCTTGAAATTCACTTGAATATTTGATAGAAACACAACCACAGACAAAGGTAAAAAAAAAAAAAAAGATAGACCTCTCATATTTTGAGTCTCTAGACACAGATACATGAAAAATGTTTATACCTCTTTTAGACAATGTATTCAGAATGTAATTTATCTGATCTGATCAATAATCTGATATTCCAAAAGAAAACCCGGGTACATATTAGCAAATATCTCAGTTTATACCTTCACTTTATTTAGTTGCTTTTTTTGTCATCTAAATAATAATCCAAGTTGTAATCATATTGTGTCGAGCGCATTTTCACTTTTGCATAAGTAGTGTAACATGGTGTGGCAGGATAATGAGTGATTGTCAAGGCAACAACAAACAATCACCCCAGTGAACTGTAAACGGTAACAAACCAGCAGTGCCACAGAGCAGCTCAGATTGCCAGACCTGGATAGAGAAGGCGTTTTCACGGCACTGTTGGGCCACTCTCTCTGATCCAGTCTTCAGCAGGTAATCCAGCAGAGTCAGGGCCTGGAGTCAAATGCAGATTGTTTGCGTGAATGCCAATAAAAGGAGACACAGAGTGTACCTTTTCGTTGAGAGAATCTACATTTAACCCAACAGAGAGGAAGAAAACACGACGACACCTTGTAGACGTGTCTCCAGTTCTTGCCGCTGTCATTGAGGCGCTTCCATATCATGCCCATGACCTCAGCAAACGCCACCACATTGAAGGTCAAGTCAGCGATCTCTGACATAAGAGACGAGGATGGGCCCCATGGATCGTTTGAAGTGGCCTCCCGAACCTACACATTGACAAAGAAAGCGCAATGATGTCCATTTATTTAATAAATGTATCAGTGCACATGAACTGTACGAGAAGGGATCAATGTGACTCAACGTGACATTTGAACTCAAACCCTTTACTCTTTGTAAAGGCTTTGTATAAGAACTAAACGCTTAAAGAGAACACAGTTCAATTATAAATACCTTGATCTCCGCTTCTGAATAGTTGTGCACAATATTCTTCACCTGCCGGCGCAGGGCTGATGTTGTCATGGTGACACGGGATGAAAGATGTGCAGGGAGAGTGACAAGCGAATGCTCAACAGGTTAAGAAAAGGGATGAAAGGGGAGATGCTAATGGAAGATGCAGGGGAGAGGTAGCTATACCACAGAAGGCTCCTCTTTTCGGTCAGCAGTTAGCATAGCATACCCCTGTAAGAAAGAGATAGAGATTGTATAGTATATGAATATATATTATAGACATCAATAGACTAGAAGTAGCGTAATGTTGCTCTTTTCATTTGTTGATGCTGTTAACCTGCAACTCCCGGTAATCTTCATTATTACAAGGATCGTCCCTTTAGATCGTAACTTTGCTGAAATTTTGACGGAAGCGGTAGACTGAAAAACTGAGTTATTTCTAAAAAATAATACAGCTAGCATATAATAAGGTAAAACCTAATTGTCCTCTTTACTTTCAGTGTCGGAATATACTGAGCTACATAAACAGTCACTGATGATAGCGACTTAGTGAGCTGCTCATAACTGGTGCCCCATCACAAAAAAGTAGGTCACACAGCAGCTCTGGCACTCAGGTGTCTGATGAAGCTTCTTGAAAGCTTATTTTATTCAGGCCAGCAACCCATTTTTCTTTTCCAAATTCACATTTCAGAGAGGACACATGGGAACTGATCATTACTGTTCCTGTGATACTGTACCCCTCCCTATAACTACGACTAGAAGCTTTCACTGACACAGAAGCTAATTAACCCAGTAAACCAAACCTAAACTGGTGTGACCCAACAAAACAAAACTTTTGTTCATCAGTCTCCTGCGAACCAAACTGTCAGACGTTTTGGAAATTACTAGACTTTTCAAATCAGCTATCCCTCCCGTCATGACCTTGTCCTTTATTTCACAGACAGCTATTTACAAATTTGATCATTTATATATTTATTTCATTTAAGACATGAACCATCCTCATATTTAATTAAACCTATCATGATTAACTATAATATATTGCCCAACATCAGTCTATATTAATCACACAATGTGTATGTCATACAAATGCTTGGACGTGTGTGTGTGTTTAGGACAGTGAATGCAACATTTTGGAAGTACTTACATTTTGCTTTATTTGAGGAAAAAGATGAGAGTGGCAAAATGACTTACTGTATATATTGTTGTTTTTTTTGGAGTAGTAAAAAAAAACAAATTCTGTGATGACACTTTTTCTAACAGCTTTGCAGATAAGTTAAGTAACATGAATTATTGTTAGGTAATTAATTCATAAAGAGTGTGGTATTTAATGACTCTATTGGATCGCTAATGGATCTAATAAGAATGGTGCTCTGAACTAATGAGAATGAGTGTTTATTCTTATTAATCAGTTTATTGCATTAACACCACAAATCAATTTATTGTTTATCTCATATTATAACTATGGGATAAAGGGACTAAAATGTGTCTTTTTGTTTTCAACAACATTTTTCAGTTTAGCCATCATTTAAATCTTTTCCAGAGCTTCCAGATGCACACTGACTGTCACTGTCCTTGCTTTTGTGTTTTGGTTTATTAGTTTCTATGTCCTGTTGTGTTTTGTCTCTAGTTCGTTTCTGTCAGTTATTTATCTTCACCTTGTATATCAGTTTCTTTACTTCCTGTTTTATTTTGTTGAGCTTGCACCTTTGCAGATTCTATCAATTTTACTTCCGCTCTTGTTTCACACCAGGTCTTCAGTTTCTGATTGCCATACCTGATGCTCATTTGTTATCCCTCAGTGTATATCCTTCAGGTTTTCCTTTGTTCAGTGTCAGACTGTTGTTTGTATGTGTGTTGTTTTTGTTCTCCCAGTGCTGTCCTCTGTGTTTTTTCTTGTCCGTTCAGTCCTCTTCTGTTTTAATTTAGTTTGTACTTCTTGTTCCTGCCTTGGCAGCACCCTTAGTCTGTTTTTTATTTAATAAAGTCTTTTGTTTTTCTACACTGCCTGTCCTCCCCTTCTTCCTGCTAATCCTGCATTTGGGCCTCTACCTCCTGCTCCTCCACCACTTATGACACTAAATTCTACACACTGCAGAAAATACAGTGCTCTAAAAGATAGATTATGTTATGCTAAAACAGAGATCACATGCTTTTAAACAGACTTAAATAATTCTATAACTAACTCGTTTTACATATGTATAAAGGAATTTTCCTGCTAAACAGCTCAAATGTGATAAGAAGGATCAACGGGTCAATTTGTGCTGCAAATGGATGTAAACTGTCCATAAACTGCATCTTAGAGACCATTGTGTCTGCAGTGATAACTAGGATGACAACTGCCAGTAAAAAGAAATCCTACTTTAAAGAAGATTTTCTTCAAGAAAAGTGTTATTCAAGGGCAGAAGCATCAGCTGCAGAGTGTTTGTAGGAGCACTTCAGTACACCTGGGTTGAAATTCATAGTTTTGACCATGAAATGCAAATCCCTCATCCAAATAGTACAAATCCAGTTCAGTATACAGCTCTGGCAACTGGATATAAACGAGTGCTTGCAGTTTGTCCTAGTCTGAGACTATTGCTAAAATAAAGGGTGAGGTTTGACTGAAATCAGTGTGACCTCTCCTTGCAAAAATCATGTGACATACCACAACCTAATCGTAAGACGGCAACTGGACGTCATTCAAACTGGTTGTCTGTGTTAAACCCTAAAAGCGCTTCTTGTTAAAAAGGGTTTGTAGGCTGTGATGTTGAGTTTCCTCATGTGCTTTTAACAAGGGAGACTAGATGTTACCAGATGTTACTGGATGTAACTCTGGTTCTCTGAGTTGGTGGGAAGCTAATAAGTGTTGAACCGTAGTTGCAACTAAACTTAAGGCAGGGAATGAGGAAAGACCTTAGAGAAGATACTATGTATGACAACTGAACAAACTAAGCCTGTAAATGGACCAGCACAGCTTAGAAAAATCCCAAAATTGCCATAGAGCCTTATTTCCTTGTCTCAGAACAGAACCATCTTGGACATCTTCTCTATAAATTGGTTGGAAAAGGACTGCCACTTGAACCAATGAAATAAGCCAAGAGTAACACTCAAAATCAGTAAGTCCATAGGAGCTGCCATTACTAAATTAATTCCATTTTAAGGGGGATCATATCCTGTATGTGAGAATAGAGGTGGGGGGGTTGAACTTAAGGGGTTATATAACCTCTGAGCCAGTAATGGATGTAGTCATAGAGGCAAAACAGTGGGTGTACGAAAAAAGAGCGGGCCTGCTCTGAACATGCCACTCTAATCATCAACACTGTTGTCACCCAGATGAGTCCAAGACACCGGCTCGCTGTGTGTAAGCATACAATAATATAGTGCTGAGCCCCCTCAATTTAATTACGTGAACTACCGAATGAACACAGCGGTGGCTTAACAAGGACACCAGCACCAATAAGAAGCAACTACTGTGTGAAAACGACTTTCCATCACACCTAGAATCCCCCCCCCATACCTACCTGTACAGGTCTGTGATAGGTCTGAACCTTTGTGTTGCAGCCACAATAGTCTGGGGCCTGGCAAGATGGATTATTGTGTGATCAGATCACGAATCTGATCAAGAATCAGACAAAGCCCTTCATGCTGTTTTGTACCGTTGTTTCTCTGCTGCTGTGTTATGTACCAAGGCAGACAATGCACGCCATCTGTGATTTTAGCTTCGTTTGTGAAGCACTCGTCGCTCAACCACCAGTTGATTGCAATCAAGAAGGTCTGTCTCTGTAGAGGTTCTTTCCATAGTGTTGTCAAACAGTAATCTAAAACTGTTTTGCCAATACAAACAGATTTGCTGTGCACAGGACTGCCTCGTGAATGTACTTTGTAGTGGTTGATGGACATGGCATTCTTGGTCTGATTGCAAAGTGTTTTTGACAACCAATATCTTCCATTTAAATTCAAGATTCATTCTAAAAAGTACTAGAATTTTCCTTTAAGCTTATCATAATAGCATTACTATTACACAGTTAAAAAACATTGGTGATAGATTTAAAAAAAAAGAAAAAAGGACATACTTGTAATCCAGGGCTCTACATTAAGGCCCCTCAATCTAGGCCCTTATGTGCCGACAAGGGGAATTATGTAAACCATCCATCTACTGCCTCTAAGTATGAGAACATAATTAACTCGCTGCTACTGCTATAATCATTCCTTTCAAAAAAAATCCTGATTTTTATTTCACTTTTCACTCGCGTTCCACAACAGTTCACACTGAAAGGAGTTACAGGATGTCTCTTCCTGCTGAAAAGCAAACATCAGCAGAAACACCAAGGATCTGAGATGCATGCAGCGCTGGCAGGAAACTCTGAGGGGACAAACGGTCTGAGAGTGATGGCGTATATGCAAGAGAGATGAACAGGGAGCGATAGAGAACGAAGGGCATAAAGGGAGAAAGAAAAGTTATGCTCAGCAACTGCAACCAGTATCACCTTTCTGCACAATCATCTTCAGCTCAAGCACAGAGGCCCCCCACACACAAAGGTTATAACAGGCTGGTGCTGTCAACTGAACCATCTTATCAGAGCTTCACACCAGAGCCAATATTTTACATTGTAGGAGTAACGTGACCTTTCTGTGTGTACAATGATTCTCAGAGCTGACAGGGCAAGAAATACAGTGAAATATACCAATTTCTGCATTACTATAAGCCCATGACCAAGCCTGTGCATACGAATCCATCCCATCAAACTGACAGATATGTTCACACACCAGCTCATTGCACCGGTAGGGCAATGATAAAACTGATTGTGAATTCAGCACCACAATGTGGTTCTTTAAACAAAACCACAAGAGTATATTAAATCCTCAAGTATAACTAACAAGATGTTTCAGAGGAATCTCCGGCCTACGTCTCACTTTTAAGGTGAGTATTTGATCAAGTCTTTGAACGGATAAACTGTTGAGGTGCTCTGCGAATACATTCAAACAAATTTATATGACTCATCAGGGTGCAAATACTCAAACAAAATCTCTAAGCGACACTCATTACATCAAGACCAATTCAAGGAAGAGTCACCTGATGTAGTCGCCCACTCCAGTTGTGATGCTGAGGGATGCATTTGCCCTAACACACCGTGTATGAATTACTTTCACAACACCACTCACAACTTTCAACACGTTGCTGCATCAGCTGCTTTTAAGCATGGCTGCTATTCCTTTTTCACACATACACAGAATAAAAAGGAAAAAAAAATCAAGAGGTTGTTCAAGTTCGAGATTCTGATGCGTCACGCCGCTCTTCAAGAATTCATGCAAACCCGTCGTCCAAAATGCGCATGCGTGCTGTAGAAGCAGGTGTACCCTTCAGTATTGTACAGGGCGCATATCAAATACCACAATCCATGAGGTCGTAGAGATGACTGGTTAGGCTGAGGCTGCAGTTGGAGTTAGAAAGGGTGCATTTCAAAATCTGCTCGCAAGCACTGGATCTTAAAGCCGACATACATTTCAGGTGGTAATAGAAGGAGTCACCCTATAGAGGGTCTGCATACCCCCCCCGATAAACCGTCACACACGCCCCCTCATGCGGTGATTTCCCCAGTGCGGCTTACCATGTGCAGTACGGAGTCCCTTCTGCAAAGCAAACCACTGCTGGAGTTGACTGGCAAGAGAGCAACCACAGCATTAAAGTAGAAACAGATGCAGTCAAAGGCCACGAGCTGTCATCTCGAGAGCTTACCATGCCGTGTTCATCTCCTGCCTCGTCAACCGAGCATCCTCTCTGCTTTTCTCATCTCCGGGTCCTCGCCGTCGATAAAGTCCCTCCCGCTTGGATCTGCTAAGCGGGACAAGCACAAAAATCCTTCCCCACACCTCTTTCCCGTGGATCGCGAGTGGGAGCCGGACGGTGTGGGTTTTAGAAATCCTAAAATCGGGATGTCAGCGGCGCCTGAATTCTGGCCTGCGCAGGATGCTGCGAGCCCTTCCAGACCAGAGAGCCAGCGGTAACATCCGCATAGGAAAGTGGTAAGCGACAACACACGGCTCACTCTCCTCCTCTCTGGCAGAGGAAGCCCCGTCCACTCACGCACCGGTGTCGTGCCAAGGTAGATATCCCCGCCAGAAATCTTATTCCCAGATGCGCGGGAGCGCGCACTCACTCCTGGAGATGGATCCACAGTACTAGGCTCCTTTTTCCCTCAACGTCGACCAAAAAAAGAAGCTAATTTCGACCTTTTTATTGATTTTTTAAGGTTTGTTGTTTTATTTGGGAGGTTTTAAAAGATTATTTGATGCTCGTAGCAATATACTTATTATTTTCTGAACGTCTCATTGAAGCCTCTTTATTTCAGTTAATTGAGAACGGAACACTGAGAAACAACTACTTTCCCTCCTGCAGAAGAACAGGTATCATGATCATTTAAAAGGATTGAAATGTTGACCTGTGATGACGTCGATTACAGTCGGTCGCTGTTGAGAAGCAGCTGGGTTCAACATCAGCTGAGAAGTTTCAAAACCCGCTGCTGTCCTGTCAACATAAAGTCACTTCTGTGGGCTCAGCCATCACCTGGTGTCAAATATACACGAAGACAGATCTGCACACAGTATTTTCATTCATTGAGTCCACGTGTCCACTGCTCCCACAGTCTGACATCATTTGTATCTCTTCTCTTTGAGGCACAGCGTGTTTTCAAGCATCACATGTTTCATCTTGCACATTAGCCTGCTCAGATCACCCTGGCAGACGTTTCTGGTTGTATTTTTCCTTTGTCAGAAAAAAAAGTATCCCCTTCCTGTAAGATAGTGTGTGTTCAAACATGAAGTGTTTTATTTCACAGGTATGTCAGATCATCACTTTTGTGAATATGGAGAGGTGTGGCCTTTCATCACGAAGGTTAACAAGGAAGACCGGTTCTGTTATGCTTTTCTGGCTGTACAGTTTGTAAAAAAAAAAAAAAACCTAAAGGTTTTCATTTTGCGCATGTTGGGCAATTTTTAATTTCTCTGGTATATATGGGGAAGTTTCATCTCTCTTTGTTAAAGGTAGAGTGGGCCACAGATTCCAGCAGACAGCAGATTTATCAGTCTGTCAGAATCTGTGTCCCCTGTCTTAATACACGTCGTAAACCAGCATCTGCTGGTTTAATCTATAAATTCTTTGTATCATGCTGAATAACTCTAGTAAATATGTTTTACAGATTTTTACAGAAGGGGGATACAGATTCTGGTGGGCCGGATTTCTCAGTCTGCCAGAAATTGTTCCTCCATTTGCATAGCCTACATTATGTCCCATCATCTGGTGTTTCATTTTATAAGTAGATTAAACAAGGTTTTCCATTTCTACCAAGGTAATTAAGCATGATGAGAACTACGTGCAAAATAAGAGATTTTATGGTGAGGTATAGAGAGGGGATACAGTTTGTAGAAGACTGAGAAATACAGCTTATGTTATATTTTATGTGTATATAAAAGCAGCCAAATAGAATTGTGAATCACGCAAGTTTCCATTGACTGGTTTAAAGGTAAGAAACAGGGCTGCCTGGTGTTGCCAGAGGGTGGGAGTATATGCCACGCTGGTCATGGTTGAAATACAATGGAAGAGGTAGTTGTCCTAATGGGAACAAAAAAGGGAAGAAAACTTTTGACATCACCAAGAGGGAAAATGAGAAAGTTCTTCAGAACTTCCTTTAATCTCTGGGAATTTTTAGGATAGGAAATAATATCTGGGAAACAGGTGATGAGTTATTTGAAAGATACGGTTGAGAAGCACAGAAAGATGAGTAAAATATTACTCCTGTAGTGTCCACAAACACACAGCAGAAAGGGCTGTGAGCTTATCTGCACATTGAGTTGCCTGTGGTATGAAATGCGCTATATAAATAAAGATGCCTTGCCTTGCCTTGCCTTGCCTTGCCTTATCTAAACAGACCACAGTACAGCCTCAAGGTTGGGTATTACGGACAAACTCATCCTCCTTGTCCAGTCAAGCTGTTTGTGCTGCATGTCCCATTGTCACCAGTCTGATGAGCAGGTACACAGGCAGCACTTAGCCACCTGTTTATATATTTCATATTTCACGGTAATCCCTGATTATTGAATCTCTGGTGTAAAAGCTGAAGGAAATGTAAAGGGACTTACTGGTGAAAACTGAATGTGATTGCCATTTAAACATCAATCTGCTCGGGAAACTTTTCACCGTCTCTGTTCTGGGAAAGAAACAATGAGGGGATGTCCTACCTGAGTTCATTTATCACAGCTTCTCATGGCGCAAACATCAAGTTGTTTGGTATCAGATAGTCCACAAATCGATATATTTCTGATAACAGCAAACCTGCTCACGTGGATTCTTATCCAAGAGGAGGAGAGAGTGAACCTGAGTAACATGCAGCAAATATCCAGGAAAGTGGGATCACATGATTTTCAGACTAAACCTTTTAAGCACAGAGGACATAGTTCACAAAACTTCTCAATAAATTTTAAAAAGCAGCCAGAAACAGACCAGTGTGCTTATCGTTTCCCTTTTAGAGTTTAACCTCAGATAACTGAACTCAAATGGCTTCAGTTTAAATCTTCATTTTTGTAGCCCTGTGGTGTAGATTTAAACAGACAGTAGTGTTAAAAGTGCTCAAGTCTTTTTCTCTCCTGTGGAGCATATATATTCATGAAGCCAGATAAAATAAGCTACTACTTACCCACCTTGAGTCTGGTCTGGATAACTCTTTTCTCCTTTTTGCAAATACAGTAACAACTGTTTAAATCTGGGAAGGCTTTTTCCTTCCTTGGGTGGTCCTTCTTATAGGGAGCCTACCAAAAATGTCCCTATGCATTTTTGGAAGTTGAAGTTAACCACTTGACTCGACAAAGGAGGGCGCTCTGGCTTGTGCATTTTGATTCTTTCCAGAGGATTGAAATACTTCACTTCACTGGTCTGTTCTTACAAAATGAGCTGACCTCTTTTTTTTTACGTTTGTCTCTAAAGGTCCACATAAAGTTTAAGTAACACCGGGGAATAAAGAGGTTTGTCCTATTGCTAAGGCCTTAAGACCAGAACGCACCAGCGCCAAACAACACGCTTCAAAGTAGACGCTTCCGTTGATTTCTATTCAAACCCCCCACACTGTCAGCGGCTGGCTGCTCAACAGTTCTCTGTGACGCCCTGCTTAATGTCTTAATACTGTCCTCTTTTCAAGCCTCACTGCTCCTGAAAAAAACACATTTTTCAATTATGCCCACTCCATGCAGGTCCACCCTGGCTCCCATCCCACAGCAGCTCTTCTTCTATGGTGCTTGAACAGCTTTTATAGCTGGCTGTCACGTATCAGATGTGTTTGTTAAATGGATGAGGAAAGATAAAAAAAACAAACAAAAAAAACAATCAGAGCAATGCATTAAAAACTCCAGTCCTTAAATCCTGTCAGAAATATTGCTCCTCTGGTAAGTCACCAAATTTGAATTAGTGTGTATTCACACAGACGTTTGAAACTAATGTCTCAGCGTGGCTCCGTGTTCAACATTTTATTGTAGAATACAAATATTTTTAGTCGTTCAAAAATAATAATGTGTTTTATAGATGAGGTTTATGTTAGATTCCACTTGATGGTACAACTATGCCCCCTGCTGATATAAACTGGGCAGCTACCTGCATCATACCTTCACCAGTTAGATAGAAAATGTAGGAATATTATAGAAAGTTTAGGCTAACAACTACTGGTCTGCTAGTTATGTAGATTGTTCTGCTTTCAATATATAATATCCCTGATCAAAACATACATGTTTAAACTTATTCATTTAAAAACTGACAACTGCAACTGAGAACATCCCATGATCTGTGTAGTCGGATGCGGTCCGCTTCACAACGCTTCCTTTTGGTGCTGGCTTTGTCCAGAGTCGTTTGATTTGCTGCAGTTCTGCACCGCTGATGTGTTCTGGCCTTCATGCTCCAGTTCTGGCAAACAATTGTTTCCTAAAAGTATTATGTTTAGTAAGAATAATGTGCATTTTTATTGCTTCACTGATGATATCCGGGTTTATCTGTCCATTAAGTTAGACAGCAGAAACCCTCTGAAACCTTATCAATCCAGTCCGCCAGAATCTGCAGACCCCTCTACCTTTAACAAAGAAAGATGAAACTCCCCCATATTTACCAGAGCAATGAAAGATTTTCCGACACGTGTAAAATATTTTATGTTTTATTGCAAACTGTACAGCCAACGAAAGCCTGCCGTAACTGATATTCCTGGTTAACCTTTGAGGTTACATGGAGACCTTTGAGGGCGTCAGGCTGTCAGATGAGGGCTCACGCCTTTTCTCCAAAGGAAAAGACTGCCTAAAAATCAAAAGCCAGATTAAGGTAGGCCGAAGTATTTTGCACTGAAGTATTACATCAAAAATGGTTATTAGATCACAGCAGCTTCTGATTTCTGTTCTGAAGTTTCAAAACATAAAACAATCCGACTAAGAAATAGTTTATGAATAGTTGAAATATATGGGTAATTAATAGAATAAACATTTTGAGGTCTCATTGAAGATCCGTTTCTTGCAGGTCCATGCAGAAAGAAATTCCACTACTTTTATGTGTGGACAGAGTTTCTTTCATTCGGTCCTGGGAAAAGTTGCTTATATAATAACAAATTAATGTTTGAATTGCAGGTTTTCCACAAGTCATTGTCTGATACAGTATAGAAAAGCTTTCAACCGAAACAGGAAGTTGATGGTGTACAGAGGTTTAGTTCAGAACTACACTGATGACGCCCCCAGACCTATAGCTTCCCTGCTGCACCTCTACAGTGTCAGTAAGTTTTATCATCTTTTTCTTTTTTGTGTGTGGTGACTTGTTCCCACTCACCTCCAGACGTCGGGACAGCTTTCCACACGATGGCAGTGTTGGCTCAGACCCTGTAACACCCAAGGACTCGGTGATGTCACATGCTGGTATTATTGCAGCAGGCCTCCTTATATCCTCTGCATGAGTGTGCCATATCCCAGAAGATATGTATGATGATGATCATCACGCTAAAAACTCATTGCTGATGCTATCCTGGTTGTAGAGTGTATGTGCAGGTAAATTATGCATTACTCTGAGCCCCATTTAAAATCCGCATGTTTTCATTCAGTACCTGCCTGAAGGATGTGCATGGACCATCACACAGTAGAAAATAAAATCCCATAAAATCCATCTTTTTGCCCCCATAGATACCTTCTGACCCATCACCCGCTGCAGTGGATTCGTGGATGTGCGTGCCTTTGGTTTTCATTAAAAGTGCAAGCATGAAATATAAAAGTCTAAGTTTTTCTTTTGCAAATATGTACGGCGAAATATTTAGTCCGCGAGTCAATGTATCAAAAACTCACCCATTATGTCATATATCAAGCAAACATGGAAGTTATTGATTAAAACTGGTCATTTTTGTCTATTTAAAAACTAAATGTGATGAGCTTAAAAAGAAAACCATTTGACATTATTTGAAAGGTGTAGATTTTTTTTTTTTTTTTGGGGGGGGGGGCTTAAGCAATAGTGAAAACAACTAACAGCAGCTGTAGATGCAAATTAGGAAAGACACTTAATAATAGGAAATCTTCAAGATCTTCCGATAACATTGATCACTTAGCAACACCCGTCAGAAGTGCAGCAAGTTCTGCTCTTTAAATACATTTGCGGTTGCACATAACTGCATATTTAAAGGTCACACTGATGTATTCTTAGTACAAACGAAGCTAAATTCATCTTAACTCTCAAATCAGTAAGGGAAATACATTATTGCTTGGAAACTGTATTCCAGATTACTTTTCTATTTATTGCTATGACATTAAACATGGGTACTACAATACTGAATGCTCAGAGTGCAGCTCAAAAGGTAATTGATGAGAATCTTGCTTATTGGCAGGAAAAGGGCTCTAGCCAGGGAGTGGTTACATCCAGATGTTCCAACATCAAATCTATACAAGGACAAACATTCTCTTTAAAACTGCAAACAGAAGGATTTAGTGGAATATGGTCCAAATGGAGACGACTACATCATGACAGGGAGACTTTTTTTTTTTATAGAAACTCTGGATGAATAATTTGTTACAGAGAAGATTTCATAAATGTCACAGACCTGAGGGGATAAATGAGGGTGTGACTTTACTGTTGGGCCACATAAATGTTCTGATGAAAATTAGAGAGGAATGCTTTGTAACCTGGCGGATGGTTTGACTTGTACGACATACTGATGCCGATACACTGCTTTGCAAAGGACTCTCAAGAATCAAATAAATAAAAAAAAATTAGAAAAAAAAAGGTGGAAACTGGTTTGTGTGCATCTCAAATCGGCAGGTATAATTATTGCTGTCTTGTTTAAATGGATAAATCTTAAAGTCTAACCGTCATTTTCAGGTATTTTCCCTTAGCGGTTATTCAGAAAGCTGATTCCACCAGTTAGCCAACATTTCCATGAAGATGTAACATGTGCAATTCACAACAAAGATTCAAATTTCCCAAATTTTATTTTTCTTAATCTGTTAAATATACAACTTCTCTCATACAATCATTGAATTTGAATAAAAATTTCAAGATTCATACATAAGAAAACACAACGGCATCGAGCAAAGAGTGAAATATCATTTTCAATTTTGTTTTTTTTTCAATTTTTTGTTTTTTTAAAGGGAGCTGCCCTCCCCTGTGCCACAAGGTCCAAGAGAAAGCTGCTTGCCAGCTATTAAATACATTTCAAACAACAAATACATTCATTGTTATGAGAAGTCTATATCTGACAGCATTCTCTTGTATTGAAATGTTAAGGAGCAAGAATTTGTGTATAAATCGTAAACACATTACATTCAAGCAACTGCCCCTCACCCCCCTCTAAATTCAAGTTTCAACAATATTCTTTGCGTGAGGCTTTTTAATATTACTTTAACAAAGACTTTTGGCAGTACTGAGAGTTGAAGACACTGAGTTTGTGTTTGTTAACAGATGTAGTTTGGAACATTAACACTGGATAAAGAGTGGTTTGACCCATTTGTGTGGAATTAGACAAACACCTCCCACAGTGCCAGCGCACATCTACATTTCAGTAAGTGATCCTACAAGGCAAAGCAAATCTTTGTGGACTTCATCCCAGATGAGAAACAATTGAGACCTGGAGAATCAATCCCTCTCTAAGCAGATGTGTGGAAGCAGCTCTATGGGTTACCATACACTACCTGACCGCATATTTGTTAGTTGGTGGTGTATAAGTGCCTATTCTTTGGCCATTACTCCAGTAAGAGAGCTTGCATTAAACTCCAGTAGATACTTTGAGTGAAACAAAAAGAAAAAAATCCTTTCTCCTTATTAATAAACAAGGTCCACCCCTGTGGAAAAGCTGATTATTCAATCAAGTCACCATGGTAACCACAAACAGCCCAAAGGCCTCACAAGGATCCAGTGGTATGCTAAACTCAATTACCTCACAAAAGGTTTCTGTAACCTGTTTTTCCACTTTTTCTATTTTCCTTGCAAGGACAAATATAAACCATTTCAAGCATGACAAACGTGTCTTCTCCCTTATTTCATCCTTCGCCTGCTTCAAAAAAAAAAAAAGAATGCATCCCATTCTCTTCTTAACTCCCTTCTGCTGCACTCTCTTACTACCAAGAAGAAAAAAAGGGCCGCTTGCAGTGGAAGGTTTGTGTGAATGCGTTGCCCAGCGTGACGACTCGTCCTTGACCGCCTGAGCGGCTGCGCTCCACCACCACACGGGGCATCTGCACCAACTGGATGGGGCTCCTCCCATCCTTCACAGCCTGGATCAGGTTTAACACCTGGAAACAAACAGGATTCAAATACGAGGTGCATAGACAGTCCAATGAAATGGAACTTAATGACAACTTAATTGGAACAGTCCAATGGAACATAATGACATGGTTTCAGTTCAAATGTTGAGCGGTTTCCCATTTTAAAACTGAAGAATTTCAGGAAGTATAAAAACAATTACAACTCATTACATTGTACAAAAAAAGGAACAAAAACAAAACACTAAGATGTTGTCCTCAGAGGAAAAAGCTGTTGTGGTTATCTACTGGCTTCAGCTCCAACCTGACAGACGTGATCATTCTCATGCGTTTAAACAAAGTTTAAAGTACAGAGTGCTCATCACCTATGTTGCAATGACTTGACAATGATGTGAAAGATACAAATAAGTCATTCATCTTATAACATCATTGCTTTAAGCTATGATGTTTTCCTGCATGTCATTTTAAATGTGACACAAAAAGAATGGAAAGACAGATCCTAACAACCGGAAGCAGAAAGGAGTCAATTATCTTTATTTATTTATTTTTTTTTTAAAGAGTTTTAAAAAAAAAGCTGCACACGCTCTCTGATATTAGTGCGATTTATATTAATCCAAAAGGAAAAATATGAATAATTAAGACATTAAAAGACACTGTATTGCACATAATGATAAATATATCGATAAACATAGATATATCTATGCCCAGTGATGGATTGGCAACCTGTCCACGGTGTACACGGCCTCTCGGCCAGTGACAGCTGGGTTAGAGGTCAGTGCAGGATAGAAAGACAGGCAAGACAAGGAAGAGTAACAGGGATACGGGACACAAAATTAGGTTAAGACGTGTGGTGTTGAGGTAACAGAACACACAGTGACACACAGTTAAAGAAAGTAGGCCATAAGAGAGGAAAGAAAGGCAAGGTAGGATGTAAAAGGAAACAGTCAGAAAGTAGAGAAGACAACGAGAACAAAGGGAACATTATGGTTAAGCTGATTTTGGGAGCGATGGGATAATAAACTCACCTGTCCTCTCATAACAGACATCTGTCTCTCAAACATGGTTTTGTCGAACCCTTTATCTGTCTGAAGACAAAGAAAATGACTGATGTTAACAGAAATCCTGAGCCATGAAATTGTAATGGATCACACAGCTGCTCTGTGCGATATCTATGAGGTGATCGGTACCTTAAACATTTCGTAGAGGTCCTCACAGAGGTCCTGGACAAAGTTCATATCAGACAGGCGGGACAGCACCAGGTCTCTGGTCTCCTGGGAGAAGGCCACTTTGGCCTGAGGGAGCCATGCCCAGTGGAAAGGGTCTGATGACAGGACAAGAGCACAGTTTGCTGCCGGATCTAACAACATGCTCAGTGAGTCTGAAATTTGCTACCGTGCAACAAAGGGGTGTGCACCATCGTCCAACATACATTTGAGTGAATAAACAGTACTGAGTATCATTTGTGAAACACTTGATAGTGTGTGCCGTCACATTATTGTGGTAACCCACCACCTACACTGATATGACAAAAACAAATTATTAGATCTTAAATCTTTGAAAGTGGCTACTTAAAGGGACACTGTGTAATATATTAAGTCATTTATTAGCTCAAATCAACATATTCATTCATAAATTAGTCCTCATTGGTGTAAAATGATCTCTGTCAAAAATCTCAATTATCCTCCTGAGTGAAGAATAACTTGTCTGTATCTACATAGAGCGGGCAAGCTCTATGGAGGCTGCCATGTCCTTCCGGTCTATGAAAAACGAAGAAGTGCCGAGAGGGACATAAAGCACTTCGAATCACGTTTTCCCCAACGCCAGGCCTGCAAGCGTAAATGACGTCGTTTTGACGTCACGTCCGCCGAATGGCTTATTACTGGCGCTAATGGTAAATAGATTTTATCTCGTAAATTATCCCACTAATAATGCATTGATTGTTACCAAACTTCTGCCGTAGTACACATAGGCTCTCAACTCACAAAACGAGGCATTAGAAAGTTTGTAAGTTTACATGGAGTTTATTTAAAAGAACACTTTCCAGATAGCAACTACACACTGCTGCTAACGCTAAGTCGACGTCACTTCCGATAACTCCCGGAATATGGCTAATTGCATTGCTTGCACACCAAAGGCTATGTCAACTTCTGTTATCTGACATGTTATCTGTCATCTGTATTTATAGTGTAGTTGTATGTGTGTTATGTAATCCTTTGTACTGTGTGTCTTGATGTCTTTTTGTTTGTATGGACCCCGAGCCTGAATCGGACATTTGAAAACGCGAGGCGCTAGAGAGCAAATTCATTCGACTTTGCAAAATAAAATTGCACCACTAGATGGGGGAAGAAATTACATAGTGTCCCTTTAATAAAAGTTATTGAATTGTTATCATAGTAACTGCAGCTGAGGAACGTGCACCACCATGTAAAGTCCAGTGCTTGTATACTGTGATATATCCCTGGAAAGTAAGCACTTTGAAAAGTACCAAAAACTACTGAATAAAAACATACAGAAACATAAAACCCATTTAGCAGTACTGTGGTTTTTAGCTCTACAGAGGAAGACATTTGCATGCTAAATGTGCACTGGTAATACACACAGGAAGATGGTATTTGTATGCAGTTTCAGACTCCAAAACAACTGCCTTGAACTATCACTGTATTCTCCAAACTGTGTAGATGATCTGCGTGTCAAACTAGTTTGTATTGTACATTTTCCAGTTGTTGTTTTGACGTATTTTTACCAGCTCTTCAATTGTTGCCAGAACACTAAAGGAACAAGCACGGGTAACAAAAAAAAAAATATTAGTACTATTGGTATTACTCACTAGATAACAATGATAACAGTAAACATGAAGCCTCACTAGCCTGATTCTGTGCATAAGAAAACTGATGGGTGCAGATTTAAAGGTCACTAATTAATATGCTTTACTCAGGTTTTTTAAGCAATGAAAAAAACAAAATGGAGGATATTTCAAACGAGTTAAATCAGAGACAGAAACCAAAAGTCAAGTCGGAGACAAACATACATGCTCTCCACTCATCTGGGTGTTTAAAGGGGAAGGCCAGGCCGTTGTCGATCGCTGCTATCTTGATGCAGGAGTCTGGACTGTTCTCTGGCCACTCTGCATCCTACAGCGAAGTGGCAAAGAGGGTCAGGCAACACAGCACCTTTAACTGAGTGACTTATTAACAAATAATGGCTGGGCTAATTATTGATCACTGTTCAAGGGACTGATTAATTAGAGAGATCAATTATAACTCAACTCATTTGTCAATAGACGACTAAATGATTGATGATAGATGGTATTCTTGTTGCTGTTAACAGAGGTCATCGTAAACCATCACATTGCCGACACAAAATATGAGTTGACAGTATGATGACATATGAATACTAATGTGAATATTTGTTTTTTGTGTGTGCACTTAATCATATGCTAATGTAAACTCACCTTCTGCCCTTCACTTCCTTCTCCTGGCTTCTCATACTTGATCAACCAGTTGTCATTCCCTCGGTCTGAGGAGGAAGACAAACACAAAATAAAATAACAAAGAGGTAAGAGTCAAAAATGTGGGAGGAGGCAATGTTGAGCTGTGCCTGAGGCAACTGTACAGTTCAAACACGTGTGACACCGACAGCAAATGCCCTGTATGATCATTATTTTCCATTAACACAAAGCAGGGGGCGTAAGACAGGAACACCAACTGTGTCAAAGCAGACACCCACACCTGTGTTCCTGATAACGTAGTCCAACACCACCAGCCGCTCGAACTGTGACTGCAGCTGCTTCCTGATGTTCTCTGGTAAAGGTTCTGCTTCAAAGCGCCGCAGCCAGTAGTCTGCTTCACGGTAGCCCTCCACAAACAGCTGAAACGAGCCCATCTGGAAACACACATACACGCGTATGTGATACACCAATATAACAAAAATGCTCAACTTGTACTAAGATGTTCATTGTTCAGGAAACAGGCAGATGGTAGAGGGAAACTGATGTCAATAGGCTGAAATATTAGTCCTCATACACTTCCTGCAGATTTTTCTTTTCAGGCACCTTTTCACAACATCTAAAAAAGCAACCAGAAAACCCAGAAGGTTATCTCATGTGAGACTGCTGCACAATTAAGTTTAAACTAATACTAAGAGATAAATGTATCCATTCAGCATCCTCCAGCACATTTTAAAGCAGCGTTGGCATTTGTGCTTCCTCTGACCATTTAATTTCAACAGCCCTGTTTGTTCCAGAGACACAAACACATTGTGGTCAAACCTCTGTTACTCTCCTCAACCAGCAGGGCTGCATCTGCAGCAGCTCACTGAGATACCAACTCTTGGATTTCACAGCAACAACAGAGCAGTCAGTCATACAGAGGTTTAACATTTATCCTGTGTTAGCGCAGGCCTTCCTAAAGGATATATCTACTGAGCATTTTACACAATACAAACAAAAATCAAAGGAAATACACCTCACAGGAGTGAATAAAAAAAAGGAGTGATTAATTTCTCATCTCCCTCATTAATGGCTCAAAGTAAAAAAGTAAAGGTTGGTGACATTAGACACCTAATGTGTAACAGTCTCTTACCTTGGGAGGCAGGCCAACTCTGTGGAAGCGTCGTCCCACCTTGGGGACTTTTTCTAAGGCATATTTCTTCCCTCTGGACTTTGCTCTGTCGATAGCACTATAGTGGAATGTCTCGCTCGCCAAATACACCACCTAAAATAAAAGAAAATGTTGAAAAAAGAGCCGTTAACACTCGATTAGCTGTGATAATTTATCTTTTAACTGGTAATAAAAACAAAGAAGACACAGAACAAATCAATTTCACATAGAGATTCGTTCAGGTTGATTACATCATTTCAGTCTGAATCCTGGTAGAAAGCAGTAATTGTATATTCGGATAGAAAATACTAAAAAATAAAAAATAAAAAAAACACCATGCATGTACTTTGAGCCACACCTTGGTTTTTGGCACCACTCCAAGACCAAGCTTAGTATCAACCAGAGAGGCAGCAGCCTCTGAGAGGTAACCCTGGTTAGGAAGCAAGCAGCCTCGGCCGAAACAACACGGACAGCAGAGCTAATGATAGAGACAAGGAGGTGTTAACATCACTTCTGCTTTACTCCAAACATACGGTGTGCTCTGACAAGAAAGGGAAATAAAATCTGATGCATTTTGAAATCTAATACAGATCATGTGTTTGTCCGTTTTAACAGGATGTTTTGCACCATAAATTATATTAACACCAGTATTTAAAAAAGGATTATAAATGTCATATCAGGAGTTTCTTACACACAAACTGTGATAGCTGACTCATGATTTAAAAATGGGTCAAGAAGACAAAGCAAGCACAGAACCTTTAATCAAATTACAAAAACTGTAAAAAGTATATCTGCCTGCTTACGCACAAACAGTATTAACAGACAGGGGACATGGGACACAGCGTACCTTGTGAAAGTATTTGGTCCATTTTGGGTTCAGGTGACCATACGGTTCCTCTGACTTTGGTTTAAATACACCGATGATTTTCTGTTGGCGGGAAAGAGAACGGTGACAAAATAGAATAAAAATCACTGTTAATACATATAACCGGCACGACACAACTTCAGCAATAAACTTTTTACTACCATTCAATGTTCTTTCAAAGGACACCGAGCCACAAATGAAAAGGTACAGAGATGCTGCCAACAACTTAGAGGTCAACATACTTTCCCTTCAGTCACTTGTGAGGCTAATCATTCATGCTGACTATCTGTTATGTCACACATTTAGCAAAATTAAACATGAGGATTTCTGATTTAGGGGTATAAATGTGAGATCAGGAGAAAGCAATTTTCCTTGAATGGCTGCCATTTCGTATATTAAGAGTTCTGAGGAAAAAAAGGCATTAAATGTTTAATTTTCTTTTTTCGAATAAATCATAGCCTCCCTCTAAATGAAGTCCATCGTAAATTCCTTCTCTCCTTTCTGTTATCAGTGCCATTACTTTATCCCCAGCTCACCCCTTTCGGGTCTTTGACAAAGTAGCTCCCACTGGAACCCTGGGAAATCCTCTCTGGAAAGACGCCACTCTCGATAGCTTGTTCCGCCCTTTGGATAATATCTGCAAACTCGGGATCGTCGGGGAAATGGTTGAAGTCTCCACTGTGTGTACCTGGCAGGGAAACATATTTAGGCTTTCTGTGTTCACTCTGTACACAAGCGCTGCATGCTGCATTTAAACAGCAATTTAATGTCCTCTGCTTCATCATGAAACTTCATGTAAAATGTGGCATTAACGTGTTTCTGTGACCTTTATGTGGTCCACAGAGCCCCTACAGAAAGACGTGAGACAGTCATCAATTAAATGCATTGTTCAAACAAATTGTTCACATATTGCATCCTGGAAAAACTGTAATATGAGACAAATTATAAGGATTAATAATAGTCAGCAATGTCATGTTACACATCAGCTGTTCCCATCGCACACTGAGGGGCAGAACGGGTGACAAGTCTCCATCAGGACTAATACTCAAAAAACTAATTCACATTTGTGGGTAACTGAAAATCCCAATTTTCTTTAAACCTGCATGTTTTCCCCAAGTCCTCACAGAGATGCCCCACCTGGTCAGCACATCCAAACCTTTCTGGAGTGAAAGCGACTGAGCGATCCTGTCACTTGGCACAAAATGTACATTTCTATTGCCTTGCAGATCCAGTGTAATGACAGCTTTCTGGTGGATACGGGGCGCTAATTATTCCTTTCATGGCCCAATCACACGACGTGATACATTCCAACTTCTCAGTCCTGCAAGAAACAGTCAGCTGATGGAGGCTTCATATGCTCTGCATCAGTCACACTTAGGTTACAGAAAGTGCAGAAAGACATGAAAGAACAGGCACGGGAGGGAGGAGGGTGAGCTCAGGGACAGGCGAACAGTTTATGTGCCATTCGTCACAGAAAGATGAGGAAAGACAAAGATAGCTTTGAAGCTAATTCACTTGAGGGGGGGGGGGGAGAAGCAAATTAAAAATAGGAAGAAGAGAATACATATGCAAATATTACAGAGGAAATGTGGATTAATTAAAGAGGTCCTTTGATCCTAGTCACATGGCCACCAAGTTCCTAACAAAGACATCTGTTCAGATGAAATTCTGACTTTTACTTAAAACTGAGCATTTTTTGTCATTCACACAAAACTAAAGCCCTCAGAACATTAGCATCTCAGTCAGAACTTTTACCTGGTCTCTGACACAACCCCCAACAAACAGCCTGCTCTCCTGATTTATTACCACACATGGTTTAGACCAGGTGTTTTCACATTTCAGGCACAGCTTGGAGACACGCTCCACACTCCATTAGTTTGAGAGCTCAGTTTGCTCAACTCCTGGTTGTCTATAAGCATGATTTCCACTTAACTGGGCCATTAACTGGACCACCATCTTTTTTTCTGCTATATAAATAAAGCTGAACTGAATTGAATTGAGAGAAATCGGGTTATTGATTGATGTCAACCGTCATAAGTTATTTGAATGGTGATTTTGTCAGATAATGGTTATAAAAACCAAAGCGCAATAAATGACATGGAAATGAAAATGAACGCAAATTAATGGAAATTCAACCGTCTTACGCAAAATTACGCACATCCTATAAATATGTCAAATCGGGGCGGCCGTGGCTCAGTGGTTAGATTCGGTCGTCCAATAACCGGAAGGTTGGCGGTTCGAGTCCCACTCTCGCCACTCAAAAAGATTGGTGGAACTGATAGCTGGAGGGGTGTCAGTCCACCTCCTTGTCATGGCTGAGGTGCCCTTGAGCAAGGCACCGTACCCTCCATGCTCCCCGGGCGCTTCATGGCTGCCCACCGCTCCAGGTTGGCATCTGTCTCCGAGTGTGTGACCATGTGCATGTGTGTGTGTGTCAACAGATGCCAACCTGGATGGGTTAAAAGCAGAGGACAAATTTTGTGTGTATACATGATAATAAAGCGGATCTTAATCTTAAATCTAACGTGTTAATGTATATATCTATATAGATATATCCATCCCCTTGACCACCACAGTGTACCCATCTTCTGATGGCTACTTCCAGCAGGATAATGTCACAAAGCTCATATCATCTCAAACTGGTTTCTTGAACATGATGATAGTTCCCTGTACTCCAATGGCCTCCACAGTCACCAGATCTCAATCCAACAGAGCACCTTTGGGATGTGGTAGAGCTGGAGATTTGCATCATAGATATGCAGCCGACAAATCTGCAGCAACTGCGTGATGCTATCAAGTCAATATGGACCAAAATCTCTGAAGGACTGTTCCCAACACCTTGTTGAAAGTATGTCACAAAGAATTAAGGCAGTTCTGAAGGCAAAAGGGGGTCCAACCTTTAAAGCTGCAGTCTACAGGATTTGTTGTTGTCATACGTAAAGTCCTAATTTTTGGCATTTTAAGAGTTTACATGATCTATCAGAACGCTTGAAGTTGAAAACGGTGACCTCCGTAGTCGCAAAATGCAAGAAATGCTTATTTTTTAACGAAAAAATAAAAAGTTATTCAACTTCCTGTCCCGCCCCATCAAAACACATGAGAACTCGTGCACGTAGACGTGCACGCCAGATGCGCTTACACGACTCCTCATTCATCAACTCACCTGTCATTTGCGATCATGGAAGACACAGTAAGTAGACAAGCCCGTAATGAAGTTCAATAGTCCAGATAAATAAGCGTGGGGATGAGCCTACCTTGTATCGTGCGTGCACAATCGGTGATTGACAGGCAGCAGAGCCCAGCTCATAACCTGATTGGTTACCTTATACCGGTCCGGTCTGCAATTTTGTAAACAAACCTGCTGGTTTTGGAGGGACCTAGCGGGACATATAGGGGACCTAGAGAACTCTTTTTTTTTTTGTATTGGGGTATTTAATGTACTACTTTCAGAATCCCCGGACAGTTCCAGGCATTATGCTTGAAAAAGAGTTGCAGACTGCAGCTTTAACTAGCAAGGTGTACCTAATAAAGTGGCCGGTGAGTGTATCTTTGAGCTATTTCTAACCCGAAATAATCTTGGTTCTTGATTTTCTTTCACTGAGTCCTTACTGATTTTTTATTTGATTGCCTCCCTGGGAGGTCCATCTTTCACTGTGAAAGCCTCTGATTTCACCCAACAAGATTCCAACTAAAAAATCACTGAGGTTGATTTGGAGCAACACAATGGCCCTCATTTATCAAACTTGCGTAAGACGAAAAACATGCGTAGGTCGTGTGTACGATCTTTTCTGCGCAAAGGTTGGCATTTATCAAATCCATCGTGAGCGCAGTAAAGATGAAATCGCCACGACAGGTCTGAGGGCGTGTACGCACTTTTCCATTTTGACTTGCGGTGACTGCAATAGCATACATAGACAGCAGCGTCACTAGTGCGTGCCTCATGAGTCGCAACAAATCTCTAGGTTAAAATTACAAACTTATCACTTCAAAGAAGGCCCATGTTTTATTTGACTTCAACATAAATATAAACATAAACGCAAATTAAATAAATTAAACAAGTACAACTCCGTAATTGGAAGAGTGATGGCTCATTATTCAACCGCCTATTTAAGAGGTGATTCTAGCGGCGCGGTAATGGCGAAACGATGGCAGATCTGGCTTTGTTAGAGGACCTGAACGCGTGCATCAGGCGCGAGAGAGTGTTCCGGGACCGGCAGGATTTCTTTTGGGAAAATGATGAGTGGCTTATGAGCCGTACAGGAGAGGCGCTTTAACACTGCGCATACGCGTACGCGTGCCACTGTGGAGAGGTTAGGGCTCCTAAAGGGCAGGTGGATCTGTCTCTCGGCTGCGGGGGGAACCCTTCTATATACACCCGAAAAGGTATGCAATATTATTATTGCATGCGGGGTTCTCCATACATTGCCCAAAAAAATGGAGTGCCATTTCCAGATGTACATCCAGAGGACCCCGTACCCAGAGATCCCTACCACCAGCCTGCACAGCCAAGAGCGCTCAGGAGGAGAGAGGAACGTATTCAGCTATTCTGACTTTTGGTAAGCATTCTGTTATTCAAGGAAAAAAGACGTAGCTCCGATCAGGCCAGCCACCCTCTCCTCCAAGGCACTCGAATCCAAACCTGGATCGGAGCCCCCCCCCCCCCTGTTTGTGACATGCTGCGTCGGAGAGCTGCGACCTTCTTTGGTGGCAAATTTCATATCGGACCACTTCTTCCTGTTCTTATTGGAGAAAAAGTAAAACATCGTTCAATTTTAGATTTCATTTAATCTGGAGTTTATCACATTTTATTGACCATCACAGTAGGGGAAAATACATAACTCGTCCGGTCTGCGATTTACATCGCCAACGCTGTTGACAGCCGTCCCAGCTGTCAACAGCGTTGACAGCGTTTCTTTGCCGCCTTTCGTCTATCCATGTCGCAAATTCTAGAGGTGCGGCCTTTTGTAGAAGGCGTGGTTAGGATCATTACGATGGATTTCAGCCGCCGGATTTATCAACAGCCGCTCGGTCTTACGATGGGATTGGTGTGGTACGCATGTTCTGTAAATCTCACTTGAGCCTCTGTGTACGACGAGTTCTCCGCTCATATCAATGATGCTTTCTACGACGGCTTGATAAATGAGGGCCAATGTGAATAAATGACATCCTGTCACATTATGGTTGGCCATAAAGGCAACTTTGTGCTCTATAGGGAAGCCAACTCTAAAATAAACTTATAAAACAGTTTCATTATGGGACTGTAATAAAGTTCTGCAGACAGATTTACAGCAAGATTTCTGTGTGTACAAAGCAGAGGTGTTTCACCCTCATAATCTAATATCCAATAATAGATTGAGTCCGTTTGTCTGTGTGTGGTGACGAATGCAAGCTTCCACTTCATTACACCGGTGAGAAGAGTCTCTGATATCATTGTGGGCTCTCGTCTGCCTATCTCCATTAACCAAAATCCACACAAAGCCAGACTAAAAGCACACACAAGGTACTTCCTCTCTCCCAAATTCCCTCTTTGACATCAAGCACTATACTGGACAACAGTGTCTGTGTGTCTGCTTTCACAGTGGCCTGATGCATATTTAATATCTGCCTCTCTGACGTTCAGGTCGGTTAATGGGACTCAGAAAGCTTCTCACAGCAGGTGTGTCAGGACACTCAGAGCTCTGAACACCAGAAGTGTGATGTCAGTATGAATCAGGTCACATCTATGATGTCTGGAGACACTGACACATCAGCTTTTTAGGTCAAAGCAAGCTCAAAGAATTCAAATGAGCAATAAACAAACACTATTCGCTTCTTTTGACCCTTTTTGGTAAAAAAATTACCACAACGGTACCTGGACTCAAAGCTGAATGAAGCTTCAGTTGTGTGGAAGTTAATGTTTCCATTAAGAAAATGTGAGCCCTTGTGAGTACAGGACTGTTACTTTCTGAAGGAATTTTGTCATTTAGATCTAAACGCCATTTGTGCTGAAGGGCCACATAAATGTGGAAACGAATACCTGCCATTAAAAGTTTGATGTTGCAAAATGTGTGGCCTACATTTCTGCCACTGATTAAAATTGATCCAAATTTAGATTTCAGCAGCCAGAAGCAACACAAAGAGAATGAATACAGAGGATTGCAGGTAAAAACGGTGGGCGATATCAGGGGGGAGTGTTGTTGAATCCAGTTTGCAGCATGTTCTGCTTCCATGGCGACTGGATCAGCCTGTTCTTTATATCTTCCAAAATAAATCCTATCAGTGAAGAGGCAATATTGACAATAGATAAGTTATATAAACCACACAGAGGCAGGAAGTCAGTCTTTTGGTTTTTGCTCTGCGGAGGAAGACACCTTCATGCTGACTGTGTATTGGCAACATACAAGAATGCAAGTCTTCGGAGAGAGGACATTTTAAAGTTAATCACGCAGTTAATAGCCTGATACTGTGTCAGGTCACCGGGTCAAAGTGTCAAGCCACTGCAAAATAAGCTGACTGGAGTCTACTTTTTAATGCAATAAGGGCAACAGGTCAGTGTCCTGTAGGAGCCAACCGAAGTGGGAGTAAATGAGTTGGTCTATGTGTCCCGGAGGTATTACATAACATCATATCAATATGACCACGTTGCACTCTGTTATCTCTGAGTAATCACTATCAGCAGGTGTAGCCTTGAGCCATATGCTTTAAAAACTGACATATAAAGCGCATTGCAAATGCGAGTGTCCTAACCCTATTGTTTAATTATCCACTTTAATTCCAAATAGTCACCTGGAGAGGCCAATGCGTCTTTATCCGATGACGAGCTGTGCCTGTTTCGCCTGTTCCGCTTCTCTCGAACACTTCTCGGGGACGATGAGCTTCCTGCTAAGCAGGGCAACAACAGCGCCTCTTCGCCGGAGCCCTCCGTCTCCAGCTCGGTCAAGACGCTTTCACAAGAGTCTGAAATACGAACAGCGACTCCGGGGTTGGCCGCAAGCCCCAGTCCTATTCGGTTATTGTCAAATAATGCCATTGAGTGGTCAGTGGCGTGTAAGTTCGACTCCAGTTCAGGCACTGCGGTTGCACCGGTGTCCAGCACGGGCTGGATGCTCTCAGTATCTGTTGGGTCGCACTCTGACATCATTGTCGCTCCGTTTTCAATCTATACAGTTATAAATGTACATTAGAATACACCGAGTTCCCGTCAAGCTTTCAGTTTTTCACTTAAAGAGACGTTCATGTTTCCAGGAGCACGTACATCCAAATTAAATAGCTGTAAAGCAGCTGCTTCCTCTCACCGACTTGTCCACATAATCCTTCAGGTCTGTTGCCTCTGCTTCCTCTTAACCTCATGCGCATGCGCATGCTCCGCACGGAACGTTGAAAGTTGCGTTCAACTGCTACTTGGAAAGTCCGTACTTGGGGGTTTGTTTAAACACGTCAGCAATTTCTTAGTATTTAGTATTTCTAAGGACACCCGGTAAAAACATATCTTTCAAACATTTCCTATCATGGACATCTTGTTCTAATTGTCCACCTCAGATTTAAAGAAGAGGATGTAAATTCCGGGGAGAATAATTTAAATATTTTCTGTGTTTTTTCTGTGTTTTTTTCTCTGTGATTTGTCAAATTTCTGGATCATAGATTAAACCAATAAACACTGATGAATGTTACAACAGTTAAATTAAGTATTAATGTAGTGGGTTCTAGTCTGTCTGACTGACAAATTCGTTACTAAAATTAAAATTATTTCACACAAACAGAAATAATTGTCACTATAGTCAAACAGCTCACCCATTCACGTTAAAGTTTGCCTCCCAAACAGAGATGTGTAAGTACCTTCTATGACCACTAGATGTCGACAGTAAAACACCAATTGAAATAACTGCGTGTGGAATCCCTCGCAAAATATTCTGTTCATAGTTTTCCCCTTTGACACATAAATTCTGGTTCCCATTTATAACATATTTTACTCAAATGGTATGTTCTGATGTTCAGACTGACTCCATAAACAGGCCTTTCCAGCTGCCCATAAGATAATGAACACTTCTACTCAAATTAGTTTCCTAGGTTGAACCCAAGTTGGGTTAATGCAAATTAAACCTCAATATTAACCTAACCAGATTTACATTATTTTGTTATTGTTGTTTTTTTAAATTTATTTAGGGACGAATGCTGCACATAGATTTGCATTAGTATTTCAGTCGGTCATGTCATATGCTGATTGTCTTCCGTCTGTGCTGGATTAAAGCCTGGTTTAGCCACACAGGCTACTTTCATGTGCAGTCATCATCCCAGTTTCATGCACATGAGTGTAGTTGATAAAACAATAACAAACAAGCTGATAAAAAAAACAGCATATACCAGATCATATTTCATTAACATAGACAAACAAAATGAAATCAACTAAAAAAAACACCAAAACGTGTACAAATGAAAAGATTTTGGCAGAGACTATACACGCCACTCTAAATTATGATAACAAACGTTAGTTAGCAACTATCTTTTTTATTGATTTGAAGTCTAAACTGCAAACTGTAATGTTCCTTAGTTCTGTGGGTATAGTACTTCTGGTACATGCTGCTCAGAAAGACTGACTACCCAAAGGCACTTCTCTGTAGGCTATATTACAATCCCCTCCGGTTTAGGTCCTGGTGTGCAAGTTTAGATTTTCTTTGATAAACTCATTCAATTGAGGGTGCATCAAACCATGCAAAATCTTTTACACATGTAAAATATCTTTCATCATGTTTTCGAAGGTTAGGGACCTATCCATTTAAAACATTACAATGATGATATGAGTTTGACTTCAACCAAGAGTCTAGCTAGAGTCTATCTACTGACTGAAGTGTAATTATTCCTGTTTGTGTCCAGTTGGGGAGACAGTAATTGATATGAAAGATAATCAAACTATTAGGCCTCAGTTTCTAAATTATTCTTGAATTATCTAAAACTCACAATGTTAAATTTAAGTCTGTTAGCACGTTTTTTTCAAATTTGTACCACTGATTGTCTTCTCCATACTCTAACATCTGGGTGTTGATGTCTTGACGGACCTTAAGAAACATGCATACAGTAACAGTTTTATTAACGTTAGGATGTAATCATAACTAAGATAACCTGTCAGAGTAGTTGACCACTGAAGCAGACAGTTCTCCAGTATGTCGCTTCTTATTTTTAAAATGTAGATAAGTCATATGAGAATTTTCTGTGTAAAGATTCAACACCCTAAAATTGCAAAGGATGTAAAGAGAAGGAAGTAGTATTCAAATGTAATATCATCTGTTCAGGGATCCATTTTTGTAACATTTTCTTAAGCTGCCGAAAGGATACTGGTGAATCTGTCATAAAAAGCAGATTTGAACATAGGCATAATTACTGTAGTTTTCCATTGATTCACCAGTTAACAATAGTAATATTCTTGCTTGCTTGCATTCAGCCCCATCTATTCAGGCTCTGGTTATTTTCTTTCAGCACTGCTTGTACCCAACAATCACCCAGTGGTCTCCATAGCACCATGTTCTCCCTTATCCCTGAGCCCGTCTCCAACTATAACCCGGCCCTTCCGCCACCATCGGCCCCTCTAATAAGGCAGTGTAGCTGGAACACATGCAAATGAGCAGTCAGCCAGCTGGTATCACAGCAGCCATGTGATATATCAAGGTAGGGGGGTTAGGAGGTGAAGGAGACATGGAAAGAGGAGGAGGGACAAAAGGAGGGGAGGTGGGATTGGGATAGAAGAGGGAAGGGTCTCATGAGATGAGAGGGAAACAGACAGGTTCAAAGACAAGTGGTAGACAGGAGAAACAAATGCATCTCACTGGTGTCTCTCTTCTGGATGTTAGACCTGTCCCATCAGTGTATTCCCTCTATGCTATATACCGTTTCTGTCTCAGTCTTCTTGATCCAATTTCCACCAATTTCACCACCTATATCTCCTTCAAGGACAATCCTGAAATGTTATTCATGTGACGTAAGACACTTAACAGGGGGGGACATCAGCACATGGTCTTCTCTCTTTATGTGTGTGGGATAGAAAGAAATAGTGTGTGTCTAAACTACGTACTTCATCCACCACTGGGCGACAATCCCCTGCAGCAGTCAAGGCACACTGCAGACACGCTGCATGAATGCATGGATGTGTGAGAGCACAAGAGATCCGCCTTTGCCTCACTGAAGCGCCCATTCCAGCAGATTCTGCTGGCAGAAGATCTGGTTTACTGTGCCAACAGCAACCACCCTTATCCATCGCTGCTTCTTTCCGCCTTCTTTCCCCGTGGCTGCTTGATGAGGGAGAGAAAAGGAGAGCTCTAAAGCTCAACTCATTTTTCATTTAAATGTGTGTTGTCTGTGATTAGAGTCTTTGTTGGTTTTTGAGAAAATGCGACTTCCCCAAATGTCCAAAAATGTCGGCATGTGGGTCGTTGATTGCAGAGCCAAAAATTCCACCACTGAGACATGTAAGGTTTTATGTTATATTTCAAGAAAAAGTAACATTGATTTCATATTAATTGTGGACAATAGAAGTGAATAAACACATGGGATATACAAGTGGTCATCACACATTAGATATTTCAATTTGTTCAAGTGTAACAACAGGAAAAAAAATGAAAATGTATTTATCATGATAGACTACAGTCTATCACTCTTATGTATTATTTCCTGAACGTTTTTGGCACATGAACCGTCTCTTTTGAATGTCAGCATTTGTCCATTTGGTGTCAGTCTTGTTTCTACGGCAAAGATGACGTGCCGTGCCATGGAGACATCTGTTAAGGTCACCTGTTACCTGTCAAGAAAGATTCATACAGAAAGAGACATTCAGAAATTGCATGCCCAGAAGGGTGCCAGTGTATGTGTGTATGTGTGTTTTCATAGTGAGTTGGCAGTATACCTCTCGGGCCAAACATCTTCATGTAGCAGTGTGAACAATATGGCTTCTCATCATACTGAAACACAGTCAGCAGCACATGGTTACAGCACCACCTTACTCATTCACTGATTTCACAAACCTAATGTTTTGCCTCATTTGCTGTCCTTATATACCTCAGCATGTTGTCCAGCTGTGAGCTGTCTGTTACACTTCTGACACTTCAGGCACAGAGGATGGTAGTCCCTCCCTAAGGACCTCTTTTTCTCACCTGCATCGAATGAAAACGAGGACGGTGTGAATTAGAGATTAGCTGTAATGCGAGAGGGATTTTGTATATGCACATACATAGTCTGTATTTCAGTTGCTTCATGTCAAGATTTATATTTAAAAAATTAAGTTAATTTCTTTTTCTAAAAAATGCCAAATTTAAAGGAATTCAGGTGTCTGGCTCAGAATATACAGACCATTGCCCTCACCAGCAAAAAAATAGGCCAGATACTGTGATACTAGGAGAAAAGAGGTAAGTAGGCCAGGTCACATTAGAAAATTTGAATCTTCCACATGGGCAGGCAAGTGAAACTTGCAGTAAAAGAATAAAATTGACTTATAGCTGTTGTGCAGCTCACAGAGAGTTCTGTGCGTGGAACTAAAAGAAACAGTAGGTAAGGAGGAAACCCAGATAGCAGCGTGCAAGGTCTTTTGATTAGACCCACATCCTGTTGCCATCATGGATACAAGTGCGTGCATTAGTGTGTGTGTGTGCTTGAAAGAGAAAGAGAAATGCCCTCTTTTCTCTTCTTAGGAACAGAACATGAATAAAAAAAAAACATTTTAGTATGAATCGGACATTGTTGCTCTTTTTTGCACAAGGTTTTGTTACTTTACAGCAGAAGAAACACAGGTGTGATTCCTAACATGAATGTGATTTTGGTGTTTTTTGTGAGCACAATATTAATCCCACTGTCAGGTCAAATTAGGTTTCACTTGATGATATGAGCTGCACCTTAAAAATATTCGTTGCTGAAAATGCATTCGAACAGTGCTCTAAATACCTTTTTCATCTGTTCATTACTTTGATTTTATTCCATTCTATTTGACTGAAGTTACAGGTGACGACAAAACTCTCCAAATCAAAAGAAAGACAGAAAAAAATAGAGAACTGAAGCAGACAGATGGAGGAAGACAGACAGAGCGTAAAAAATTAAAGAGGTCAGACTCACCAAAGTAGACAGGCTTCCCACAGATTGGACAATAGCCTACCATTGTATGTAATTATTTATCACACAGCGAATGTGTGTGTGTGTGTATGCACTTAAGTAAGTGTTGTGAGAAAATATACCCTACAAGAGCATATGAGTATGAACTGAAAATTGACAGGAAAACCGTTAAACTGTGAGAGTGTCAGCATCTTGTGAAGTCAATCCAGGATGTGGTGGGCAAAACGTCACAGGAAGTGAGTCAAATTTGAGATTTGAGGCTTGAATACCATCATAAGTGAAAAAAAAAGAGCCAGGTAGAATATCCAATCACACCCTTTATACACTGTAAAAGATATAAAGCCTTTTAAACAGCTATTATTTTACAGTCCGTATATATCTTTACAACTAGTATTTGTACCCAGCACTAAAGAGAGCAAAGAAAGAGGGGTGAGCAGAGCAGGAACAAAAACAGCTGTCAGCAGCTCAGATTCCCAACCATCTTCTCCCCTTTCCTGCTCTTTTCACCCTCTTTTCTAGATTAAAAACAAGGAATTGAGCTTCTGAATTGAAGATGGAAACCTAACACTTGTGCCTTTCTTTCCCTTTGCCTGTCTATTCCCCCTATCTCTCTGTCTCCCTGTCACATACTCACACTCACATGCACACCTCCCGCTCGCTGACTCACACTGACACACACCACACACCCATTTACACACATGCAAAAACTGTACTTCTCCTCAGTGACATCACAAAACGAAGCTGCATCCAAAATAGCAGAGGGAGAGGCAGGGAGAGGCCGGGTTGGCGGAGGGACAGATGGGGGGGGTGTGGAGACAGTTATCCCCTTGGGACAGGTGATGGAAGCAGACCTTGGGTGGGACGGGGGGGTGGGGGTGATGAGAGACAAGAGAGACAAGGCTGGAGACACTAGCTAGCCTCAGCTCAGCTAGGACAATGAGGATGAACTATGATGAACTTCACAGGGCAGAACAGAGCTGCTGAAGTCACTGTGGAAGACAGGCAAATGTCTGTTTGGTTCTATCCAACAACGTCCGTGGAATGACTGAAACAGAGTATACAACAGAGGGGAAGTACAATTTTAACATGCTGAACTTAAGTAAAATAAATAGTAATAAAAAAATACCCCTTTTGCAAAAAGAAATGTCCATAAGATGTGTTTAAATGTGTTACAAGACGTATCGTGAGCAAAATCAGCCACCAATGCTATGGTTGAGGATTTCTGTTTAAAATCACCAGAGCACCACCTGTAGCGTCACAAAGGTGACGTCCTGTGCCCTGTATGTTTCACGTGGAACATCGGAAGAACCAGTCCTGACTAGTTGCTGGGTGTGAATGTATAGCTGATTTTTTAATATGTTGGGGGAAGCAATGAAATGAGACCCTAACAAACTATGAGCGGAAGCCCAAGCTAGGAGGAGAAGCTATTTGGTATGTTTTGCTCTTGTGGTAAAGATGACAGACCTGATATTTTCAGTTCATGGCTATGTTTGCACACAGTCAGTTGCCTTTTCAAGTCAGGATTGATGCGCCTTTATAAACAAGAATTAAAGGGACAAACCTGAAAATGAATGACAACGATTAAAGGCTGGTGTTTGTATGATAGATAGATGAGAACAAGCAATTTAATGGCTAATTTTAGGAATGATGTTTTGCAAAAAGATAAAAATCTATAAACCCTTTTAACCTACTTTCTAACCATCTAACCCAGTAAATGCAGTGGAATATAAAAGTCTGATATTTGCTTTTGAAATGCAGTTAGACAGAATGAAAAATACTTTACAACCCTAATTCCAAAATAATTTGGGACTCAATTAAATTAAATTTAGTTCAATTCAGTTTTATTTATATAGTGCCAAATCACAATAATGTCATCTTAAGGCACTTTAGAGATAAACTCCAACTGAAGCCAATTAGAATCCAATTAATTTTAATACAATTATAATCTAATCCAATCAAATTAATTCAATTCCAAATTGGTCACATTCATAGAGAGCCAATTTAAAAAATATTCTCTTCGATCCAATCCTAAGCGTGCACAAGGCGACTGTGGAAAGAAAAAAACTCCCTTTCAACAGGAAGAAACCTACATCAGAACCAGACTCAGGGAGGGTGGCCTTCTTCACAATAGAACATAAAAAAAACATATCACATGCTGATAGTGAGACGGTTTACTATTTCATATTTATAGTGGCAGCAACACATCTAAAAGAAAGCAAGCTCAGGACCATGTTCACCATGTCTGTAAACATCTGGGAACTTACAGGATCAGTTGTTGGACCTTTGGGAGAGGAATATTGTCTCATTCTTGTCTGATATAGGATTCTAACCGCTGAACAGTCCTGGGCCTTATTTACTGTATTTTGAATTTCATGTTGCACTAAATATCTTCAGGTGGTGAAAGGTCTGAACTGCAGTATTAGACTGACAGGCCAGTCTAATACCTGGACTTTTCTATCCTGAAGCCAAGCTGTGGTAAGAGATGCAGTATGAGGTTTAGCATTGTCTTGCTAAAATTTACAAGGCCTCCCCAAAAAAAACACCATCTGGATGGGAGCATATGTTGCTCAAAAACCTGTACATATCTTTTAGCGCTGACGGTGCCTTTCCAGACTTTCCTGTTGACAGTTCCACAGGCACTGATCCACCTCCATAATATCAGAAATGAGCACTGATGGTCCCTCTCCTCTTTAGTCTGGATGACGTGGTGTCCATGATTTCCAAAAAGAATTTCTAATTTTGATTTGTCTACCCACAGAACAGATTTCCACTTTGAGTAAGTTTTAAATGAGTTTTGGTCCAGAGAGGACGGCAGCGTTTCTGGATCATGTTCACATATGACTTCTTCTTTGCATGATAGAACTTTAACCTGTATTTGTGGATGGCGCGGTGAACTGTGTTCACAGACAATGATTTCTGGAAGTGTTCCTGAGCCAATGCAGTGATTTCCATGACAGAATCATGTCTGATTTCCACAAATTTTCAACAAACACATTCACTGATTTTCGGCAGTGTCCCTTGTACACAGAGATGTTACTTGATTCTCCGAATCTTTTGATGATAATATGTATAGCAGATAATGGAATATTCACATTGAGGAACATTCTTCTGAATTTGCCTCAGAATTGGCAGATTACTGAACCTCTGCCCAACATTACTTCTGAGACACTCTGCCTCTCCAAGGTACTCCTTTTATACCCAATCATCTTACTAACCTGCTGCAAGTTAACCTAATTAGTTGTAATATGTTTCTCCAGCTGTTTTTTTTTAGTACCACTTATGTTCTCTGCCCTTTGCTGCTTCCTGCTCATTGTTTTTGAGACGTGTAACTGCTGTCAAAATATTTTTAATGAAATAATAACTGTCTGATTTTAAGCTTTTGGTATATTTTCATTGTTCTATTGTGAATAAGATATTTGTTTAGGACATTTGAAAATAATTTAATTCTGTTTTCATGTACATTTTACACAGCATCTCAGCACGTTGGGAAATAGGGTTTTACTTAAAGGGGAGGTTTGTTTTTTTTTAAACCTGGACGGACTTTATTTCTGGCATAAAATACGTTCATCTTCTCACCGATAACAGTTTGGTGAAAGTCGGCGTCCTTCGGATGATATTTATATCACTCACAGGTTTAAAAAAAACAAACTTCTCCTTTAAGTAAAGTAGAAGTTAAAATTGCACCTCTAGTATTGAGTAGTCAATTAATCTCATCACTAAGATGATACATGTGCAAATATACATACAGTTCATTCACATATGTTTCAATGTCATGTTCTGACGTATATTTTCCCAGTTCCTCATCAAAATGACTTGTGCGTATCATTTCTGAAGCTGATGAACTTCACAGGGCTATTAAATATATAAAGTATTTCCTCATTTGCATATTTGCCAGCATCCCTCTCCTGTGTGTCATGCTTTGCAGAGGAATGGAATACCAAGTAGCTATTTCATCTGACCAGCCTTCCCCACAGGATAACCTATCATGTCTTTCCATCAGCATTCATTGTGTGTGGACAGCAGAGAGTAACATACTGAATCACAGGCTTGTATGCATGCACAGCTCACAATGATTTTTTGATGCAAATTATGATGTTGGGATTTAAATAGAGAGCACACACACACACACACACACGAAAGCAGAGACTTGTGTCATTAGAGTGAGGAGCAGTAAAAGAGTTCCACAGGTTGATTCAGAGGAAAATGTAACTGAATTAAGAGAAATTAGAGAATATTAAAAAGAAAAATAGAGATGAACATGGAGAAACAAAGGCTGTGTAATTGTGAAATGGAGAGAGCAAGGAAACAAGAGGAGAGAAGAGAGGGGGCGTTAAAACCACATTTCCCAGTGGATCTTTTGGTAAGGCCGTGTTGAGAAAACTGCCAAAACTCTTAACAGACACATTCCCGCACTGGCGCGCACTTACGCATGGTTCACTTCTGCCAAGTCATACGAAGAGCTCCAACACACAGTGGATGGAGAGATATGGGAAAATGTGTCTGCGTGAGCTGAAGGATTTATAGTAACATTCAGTGAGTGGTGGAAGGAGTCAAAGCTTGTGAGGACAGAGAAATACTGGCTCCTCTCCTCTGTGTCCTCTGGTGCGACGCCTCCTTTGAGAGCTGTATGCGTGGTGGTAAGGGGTGGGGGGGGGATGGAACACAGGAAGAGGCTGGAGAAAGAAAACGGCTGGAAGGATTCTGTCTTCCCACACATACTGTAAATGCACTGTTGATCACATGTGCATGCACATGAACATACACTACACACCGCAACAACAAGCCTTTGGAAGATACCCCCCCCCTCCTCGCGCTCACTCTCTCACAGTCACCAGTCATCACGTTTCAGCTCTTGGCATCCTCCTCTCTCCTCCAAGCCCAGAATATGACACGGCTTTAGGTCTGCATCTCAGCTGCATACTCACAGTCAGCTTCACAGTACAAGACATATGGCGAAGAAAAGCAAGCAACACTTCAAACATGTGACAGCTGAAGATAACCAAAGGACCACATGGTGATTTACACTGTTGTATCTGTTTGAGGTACAGAGAAAACACCTTTTTCTAAACTTTCTTCTTATTTTTTTATTGCTGAAGTGAAAAAAAAAGAAAGTTTTCAGCATTGCGTGTCCTTGCCTCTGTGATAACCACAGGTTGCCAAGAAAGGGAAAACAAGGGGTTTACACCTTACTTACCACAAAAAAGCTAAGTCTCAATCTTTGCTATTACAAGCACTATGGGTGCTAATTAGGGAGAGTCAAATGAATATTTTTGAGAGAGCTGTGCACTGATGTGTGGCGAACCATTTCACTGGTGTGTTTTTCACAAATATTCCCCTCTGTGACGGCCTTCCTGGAGTCAGACGATCTAAAGGCTATAATCCTCTACTTAGGGTATCAGTGAATGGAACAGTCAGAAATTTAATTCCTTGTTTTTCTCTATTAAGCTAGCAAAGCCCATAAATCCTCTCATGCCTCTATGTAGTGATATGATTATAGCATGGCAACCATTACTACATGATTAGTAGCCATGAGTGGCTGGGTCAGTGAGATTGCATTATGGGATATTCTATTGTTTTTGTGAGATCTGTGCTAAAGCCATTGGAGACATGTTATTGTTTATTGGTGTGTGTGTGTATGTGCTACCCTTTGTTACCTTCTTTGGATATTGTACAATAAAATCATCGACCTTGTTGGGACCAGTACACCTCATGGGAGGCAAAGCACAATTTGCAGGTCCTTGGGTTTGGGGTAAGGTGTGAATTGAGGTTAAGCCAAGGTTTAGGGAACTGGTTATGGTTACGGTTGGTTTTGGGTTAAGCTGTCTTAAAGGGATAGTTCGCCTCTTTTGACATGAAGCTGTATGACATCCCATACAAGCGATATTATTTATTAATACCCCCCCCCGCTGCGTACTGTGAGCCGAGTTCCAGCCTTGTTTTGGTGTTGACGAAGGTAGTCCGGCTAGTTGGCTGGGACTTAAAAAATAAAGCGTTTTGCTTCTCAAAACAATATTCGTTCAAAAGAGTAATACATTTGCATCACAAAATCGTTCATCCAGAAAAAGTCAGACCTCACAATCACTTGGCGCTATTTTCTCTCCCTTGTATCACTCCGTGATTGCCATCTGCCAATAGCCGCACCTGTTACGGTGTTTACTGCTCGGAAGCAGGAGACTGCTCGGTGTGCACTTCGGTCTGCATTGTCTACACAGCAAGCAGTGATACGAAGGGAGAGAGAAAATAGCGCCAAGCGATTGTGAGGTCTGACTTTTTCTGGATGAACGATTTTGTGATGCAAATGTATTACTCTTTTGAACGCATATTGTTTTGAGAAGCAAAACGCTTTATTTTTGTGGCCCCACCCAACTAGCCAGACTACCTTCATCAACGCCAAAACGAGGCTGGAACTCGGCTCAGAGGACGCAGCGGGAGGTAAGAAAATGTTCATAAATAATATTGCTAGTATGGGATGTCATACAGCTTCATGTCAAAAGATGCGAACTATCCCTTTAATGAACAGAAGTTAACGCAATGTAGGATTTGTGTCAGCTTGTTTGTGTTTGTGCACTAACAATCTAATATAGCCTCTGTAAATGCATGGTGATGCTGCTTTTCTGCATTCAGTGTTGTCTTTCTGTCATTTTGAAGCAGAGAGTGTTCACCCACTAATTGGGAACGTGAGGTGGAATTAGACTGTTTTAAGACAGGTTAGTTTTACCCTACAGATGATATGTTGTCGCCATCACATTTACAATAGCTACTAAAACGTGTGCCAAAACCTTAACTTAATGCAGCTTGATATACAATGATGACATGACATGCCCTCAACTTCAACAGCTGTTTATAAAAACTGAGCAAAAGCAATAGATGACTTACTGAGATTTTTTAACAGATTTTTACCATCCTAATGATGAGTCATTTTGTTCCAAACAGAAATATCCCAAAAGATGTTAGATAATTTGCCATGAAGTGTTTTATTGATACTAAAGTTCCCAGACGATAGTCCTAATGCCTTTGGTTATTAATCTCTGTTGTATCATTACTGCTTTATTGAGATATATCAAAGATGGCCTGCTATGAAATCTGGAGGTTTTAGTTGAGGCACATCAGAGGAATCCAATTTTGATTTAGTGAAATGTGTTTGCTTCATGGATATTTACTGATTTTGATACAGAAATGACCATTCAATTCAGAATAGATCAAATGCCCTGCATTTTGTTTGTCGTTTTTGTAATTAAAGGTCAAGTTTCTTGAGTGCCCTCGTATATCTTCGCTGTCCTATCCATGTATCTTTTGATCTGTGAATCTGATTAATGTTTTTCTGTGAAATACTTTGTCACTGTGCTTTTAACGGTGCAATACAGATTAAGTTGATTTTTATTATTTTTACACAGATCTATATTTCATTATATAGTTTAGTAACACTTGTAATGGACCGAAATGGGCTTAAAAAGATGCAAGACGTGTTTAAAGTTTCCTTTTGATTTCAGATGATACAGCAAGGCCAAATAGCATATAATGATTTTACCAACTCTCAAGCTCTTGAGGAAACAAAAGAGCAAACTGTATATTAGGGGATAATACAATCATTATACTTGGTTTCAAACTTCAAGAGTCAACATGAGCCACTCAGCAGGGCTCTGACTTTATAATGCTTGGTTCTCACCTATTGTTCAGATCTGCTTGGGGAAACAGAAAGCCAGGCTGAAGGAAAGAACCTAATGTGTTGCTTCTTGCCTGTGCATTCTTGGCATAGCTTGTTACCCTTTTCATTTTCTGACTGTGATTTTTTTTCCCTTCCTTACTTTAATACAGAAGCCAAGGGTCCACAGGCAGCCAAGTCCCACCGCTCCAGTCTGGCTAAGCCACAGAAAGCTTGGCCTCCTCTTCTTTCTGCTCTCCCTTTCTCTCTCAGTCTTTGTGTATGACTACAGTATGAACCCCACTCTCAATCTTTTCATGTTTCTCTTTGTCACTATGTCTTTTTCATGTGTCACTTTTGTCTCTGGTTTATTATTTGTGTTTGTCCATATTGGTCAGCCTGCCTCTTTGTCTCCCTTTCTCATGCCTTTCTTGTTCGAACAAACACACACACCACCCTCACTGTTTCCCTGCCTGACAGTCTGTCACAGCCAGCGGACTGGTTTAGCAGGCGGAGTTCAGATGGGCTCCACAAACACATGGCACTCAATCTGGCTTCTTGTGTGTGCTGGAATGACATTCCATTTTCTATGTTGTTAAAACTTTGCTTTAATTTCCTTTTAATTTCATAATTAAGGGCAGTCAGTTATGGTCACAGTTATACAAATGGCTGATTTTTACTCTATGGAAGACTATGGGTATTTTTTAAAAATTTATTTTGCAGTTGGACTAAAGAATTAAACACATTTGGATGATTTGAAATGTCGTCACATGTGACCCCCATGAACATATTGCTTAACAATTAGGTAACACTGAAATAAAGTAGTGTCAAACCATCTAAAATTCAGCTGCTTCTCGGAAGGCAGTCTTTTTTAACATGAGTAAATGTGACTTTGGATGTATCCAAAGAGAAAGTGTTGACAGTTCTGTGCCTCATAGATCAATAACCTCTTGTGTGTACTAAAAACAGCATTCTCCAGCTCTAACGAAGCCTGCCTCCTCTTCTACTGTCCCTGTTTCTATACGATCAACGCCATTCATGCCCCCACTCAGACTCAGTAATCTAATTAGAAGGGGAATATCAACATTAGAACACATATCTGCCCTCCTCCTTCCTCTTTCTCTCTCTTTGTTTCTCTGCTCTTCCCTACAGCTGGTGAGAGTATGGTTTGTGGCTGCCCCTCCCCCAGCATTTGAACAAGCCAATAAGAGGGCACGTCAGCAAAATAACCCCCCTACCTCCACACACATACACAGTCAGACACTCACCATCCCTCTTTTTCCCTTACCACCCTATCCATTCCCAATCCCATCCCCCAGAGCCCTCTCTACACCCCATCCCCCTTTTTCTACCACCCCTAACCCACTTACTCATCCTGCCTCCACCCTCCCACACACCCACGAGACTTCCCCACCCTCTCTACTTTTTCACCCGTGTTCACCCTCCCTAGTAACTGCTCCCTACGCCTCCTCTCCATTCCTCTCACTCCTCTTCCCACTCACCCTCGTTCTTGGACACCCTTTCTTTTATAGTTCCCTCTCCTTCATTACACCCACTCATCATTTTCCTTCCACCCCCCCATCTCTGCTCTTCCCTTCATCCTCCCACCTTTCCATCCCCCCTCCATCCCTTTCCCTCTCCTCTATCTTCTGTGGCCTTATCTTATGAATATCGGTAGCACACTGGGTGAAAAATTGATCTTCCCCGCCTGTCTGTGGACGCTGCCACAGCGCATTAGCCTGTGTGTGATGTGTGCATGTGTGTCTGTGGAGGCTTGCTGCTTGTGGGAGAAAGGAAGGGAGGAGTGAGAGGAAGGAGGGTGGGAAGGATATTTGCATATCATCAAAGTAAGGAAAGGGAGTGTAATGAGGAGAGAATGTGCATGTGTGTTTGTTGGCTTGTGTGTGTATTAGGAGTGATGCTGATGTGGCTTGAGTGTGTGAAATGAGAGGACGAGACAAATGAAATAAGGTATGAGGGGGCTCGACAGACCGGGATGGGGTTAGGTGTGTGTGTACGCTTGTAAGAGAGGATGGACATAAATCACACACGTTTTCCTTCGCATGCCATCCATCACAGCGTCACACCCTCCAAGCCACACACATATGCAAAGAACATCAACCCTAAGGATTGCTCACAGTATGCTTCACACAGGCCATAACAGTGACCTTTGACACAACGGCTCTTAAATGCTCCCACAAAATAAGTGTTATGTTGGCCAACTGATGGGAAATATAGCACAATTGCTATATTCCAACACACTTAATCAATTTAAGGACTAGTGAGAGATGGTGAAATACAAATTCACTTAATCTATCCTGCACCATACTACATCAACTAAAATCACTTTACTATATTTGTTATTATTTTCTGGCTGTCTCGTTTTCTTGTTTCTGATCTAATGTAAAGAGGTTCACATGTAACTTCTGCAAATACTTATTTTTAAAGCGAACTTTCTGCTCTGGAGGAAACAGCTGCAATGGGAAGGCTCGGCATTTGTAAATAAATAATTTAAAGCCCCCTTCAGCCTGCCTCTCTGCTATCCACAGCTTCTGATTTAACAGGACGTAACAATCAAGCACCGAGCTTATGGGTGTATGGCCACCAGTAAATGTGCGGGTTTAAAGTGATAAGAGTGAAAAAGAAAGATGGGTTTAACCCGTTTGAGTGTTTAGTTGAGCTGTCTTGATGTTGGTGAAAAACTGGAGGAGGCATATCCTGAAAGCAACTGGAAGCTCGTTCCGTTTTCTGTTATCGATTGATCGAGCCTGGTGAAATCCGACTTGAGCGTTGACGGTCTGTCACATTTCACGCTGACACCAGGCGAACACTGGGCTCATACTCACATTCACATAGGCTCGCACACAGGGCGCACAATATTATCGACAGATAGGAGTACAGTTGAGGAGAGCGCATTGAAGGTACGTGGCTGTGTTAAAACCACTCGTGTCGGGGAAATACGCCGGGTTTCAGCTGTAGACTCAGAGGCGGGGTCATTCCTTAAGACCGTGTTAATTTTAGCCGTGGTTCTTTCTTTGTAATTTTAGATTGGCCACTTTTTATCTTTCTCTCTGCGCTTCGATCTTCGCCTCTTTTCAGCTGGGGAAACACAGCCGGCACATTGTAACGCAGTGGAATCACGCTGACTGTAATTTTATTCAAAACCTCTCTTCCGTGCTACTAGTAACTAAGCATTTTAAAAGGATTCGAGGCGTGGGTGGTTAGCTACGGTTTTTTCTTCTGTGTTGGTTCTTGGAGGAGGGGTGGGTATGGCTTGCCAAGCTAGCGAGCGACATTACGCAGACTGGCTAAACAAGTTTAAATGCGTGGTAAAGTGGATAAAGTTGTCTTAAACTAAATTCAGGGGTAGTCACTGTTGTGATAAACCGACGTGGTCTGATAACACAATTGTTGTGTGGTTAGAAAAGTATAATAACGCATTTACTTCAGCGTACTGTGCGCACCGACGTTAGCATGTCCTCCCAGTGTTAGCCTCCCGCGAGTTAGCGAACCATGGCCATACTCACTGCCTGGTTATTAAGTAAATAAACGTTGGCTGTGATCACAGAGATACATCTTACTTCTCAATGAAAGTGTATTTTTTATTTGAATGCACAACTTCGGCACACAGTTGTATTTACTTCAAAGCCAAACTAACATTTATGGCATTCGCTGTGAGCAGTGCTGTTCAGCTTTAGTTGTTGAACCAGTTTGGGGATTCACGTTGTTATGAGTCGTGTAACTTAAAACAGAATTCAGGAACCACCACGCTAAACTAAACACGCTGGTCAGGGTAAACAGTGGTGGGTGAATAGCAGTCTTCGTCTGGACAGAAACGTTGGGCTAGTCTCTTTATTCTTGAGCTGAGAGCCAACTCGGTTTAACTCTTTGCCCCTCTCCAACTTTGTATTTTCCAACAGTCTCTGAAAGCTGTTTCTGTGAGAGGAAACGAGAGGAAAAACTCTGAAAAAAGAAACGGAGGAAATCCCCCGAAAGGAAATGCCAATCGCAGCCGCTGGACAGCCAACGACTCAGGAGCCCAGAGTTTGCCCCCGGCTGCCCTCCACCCCGGAGCCTGTCCCTAAAGGGGCTGATTTATTCGACGAGGCGGGGGCGGCGGAGTCGGCGGAGCGTACAGAGTACGGGGGCGCAGAGGGGGGCAGAGGACTTGGGGGCTATAGTTTCAGCCCAAGCGGCGTGAGGGGCTTTGTACAGCCCGGATCTACCAACGGCTCTCCGCCGCAGTCCCCGACCGCGTCCTCCTCCTTTCTCTTCCATCCACTGCACTCCCACCAAATGGCCATGGAGCCCCCAAGGACTCGGTCGCGTTCTCGTTCTGGATATTACCAGCAGTACGGTGTCGGGAATAGCAACGTAATACCCGGCAGCGGAGTTGCGGTATCCAACCTCCACCTCCACCACCACCACCAGCAGCAGCAGCAGCACCACCACCACCAGCTACATCCTCAGCAGCAGCTCGGTGCCGGTTGCGCACCACTTGGAGCTCACAGCAATCACTCGGAGAACCAGCAGCGAGCTCCAGGAAGCAACGCCTCTCTCGGCATTCAGAGGCTGTCTTCTGTTTCCGGAGTGCACCGCATCCCGGCGGCAGGTAAAGGGCCCCAGTTGACATTGTCACCGACAGTGTAAGCGGCACTGAAGGCTCAGGCAAGAGAGAGAGAGAGAGAGAGAGAGAGAGAAAAAAAGCGGTCACAATGTTTTATTAAAACTTTTGTGTTCACGCAAGCTCTTAGTTGCAGGCATGGAGGATGGGGTGTTTTTTTTAGAGGCAAATTGAGATGGGGAGGGCAACTGTGCATGTGTGAACACATTTGATGTACTCTAATTGGACCGGGTGTTTTACGTGCTTACCACTGAGCTGCAATGTGAATGTGGTGTACAGTTGGCATGCATGCAGTAGTTAAATGAACAACAGCAATCTGTGGTCTGGACTGGTGTAGACTAAAGCCAAAAGAAATGCTGGGTGCATGGGTAGTAGCCACACCACTTTGTGTTTCTTAAGGCACCACAGCGTATCTGTCAATTATACAAATATTGATGTAGCTAGGTAAGTCTCACAGTGTGTACAGGCTAAAGTTTGTCTAAACTAATTAAGCCTATTCTTTCTGCAAAGACTCTCATAGATAAGAGCAAAGTTAGGCCATGCGCACTGAAAAGGTGACGTTCCAAACAACAAATGGCAAAAATGTGCACTCCACATATTTCTGTGACAGTAAAGTTCATAACAAAGCTGCGATGATGTGAGCTGCACGGGTCGTTAGGTAAGTGAATTGTGACACCACCACAGCATCTTAATCATTTAATATCAGCGCCTGGTTGTGCTGGACTCATTGCAGTTTTCTTCCTAAACAGTAGGTGTCACTAATGAGAAAATGCCGCAGGACACCACAGGAATGGCTTTAGAAGAGGTTGCACAGGAGATACAGTTTGCATACACAAATGTAACTACATGCTTTCAACTTCTCTGCATCATTAATAGTTGTACCTTCTTGGATTTGGTGGTTGCCAGGTTACACATTTAAATAAGTGCACAGCAGGCGGAAACGATACCAAAGCACCTGAAAATGCTAGCTCTTGTGTTGTCAGTTTTGCTGCACGCCGTTGTCCGTGAGGAGAGTAAAACGAGCTTAAGCCAAACATGATTATTGAATTGCATGGCCTGAACAGTAGATGGCAGCACTAATTATTAAAGATGCGTTTTTTTCACGTACACACATTAGCAAAGTTGTTTTGTAAATCTTAACTTGAAATAATGCTTAAGGAAAGATAATAATCTAATATGAATGAAAAAATAGGATGTATGGAGAAGACTAATATGGCTTCTATTTTATCCGCTGACTTTTGCCTGTGGATGTAAGCGAATATCCTTTTTCAGATAGGTATTTTTACTAATTGTGACCTGGATAATCCTGGGTTAGCCGTTTTCCACTGTTAAGCTGAACGTGGTGAGAGTGTGTGTGGACTGGAGCTGGGAGTAGAATACATGTGAGGGCACTCTCACACAGCGAAGTGCAGTGTACCGTGTAACATGGAAACATCACAGATAGAGTTTCACCTTCACTGAGGCCACGGGAAAGATTTTTATTCCCATAAAACCAAAAAGCTTCTGAGGTCGGGAAAATACTATGGTTTAAGAAAGATTTAGGTGTGCTCCTTCTTGAAAAGACTAGTTACTCATCAGTAGCTACTAATTTTACATGTTTCACATGAATCATTTAAAAAGTGTAACAACCCTGTCATTCCCCTCACTGAGCACCGCGTGTATGATAGAAATGCTTATCAGGGTCTGTAGTTCAGTCATTTAATTTATCCAAACGCCACACAAATCCACATTTTATACATGGAGCACATGTGATCCTTGGCTTTGTTGACATTTTTGATTTAAACAACCCTTTTAAACAGATAGTATCTACACATACAGTGTATGCGTACACAGACAACGTTTAATGGAGACTGGAATTACCTGTCCTGCAGAGTGAGAGTGAGAAACGGCTGAAGTCACATAAACAAACAAAGGCCCCCATTTGTAGACCAAACCTACAGTTTGTCCAAGCAGTCTGTGGGCTGCTTATCTACACTAAATAATCTGTATTTGTATATGTGTGTTAGAAACAGAGACACGGGAGAGCTGAGACAAGTTATTAAAAGATTAATTAAAGTGTCGCGTAGGTGCCGCTTCACACTGCACAACCAAGGAAGACCTTCTGTTACCTGCAGACTTAACTGTGACATAGGATTGCTTAAATCAATGGATAGAATGAGTGTATTGTATTCTGTTTGAACTGAATTTGATCGAAAAGGGGAAGCATTTGCTAAAAGTTGTAGAGTACTGGACCTTAAGCCCACAACAAACACACAAAAAGAAATATACATCCATTTGAAGGACGACAGAACGATGCTCACTCTGCGAAATCTGAAGAGGGTCCAACAGTAAGAACATTAGTAGCTGTTGTAGTTTAAAAATGATGATGGTGCTGTTGTACTTAAAAGTACAGTAGTTCATTAATTGTTGATTTATATTCACAACATGCATCAACCTAAAGGGAGAAAGCTTTAGGAATAATTTAGAATGAAATATTCTTTCACCAGAATGAAGCAGCTGGCTATTTGGACCCTTCCCACCACAACACACCTTTTATTAGACCCTCTTTCCACTCCCAGAATGGGCCTTGCTTGTTGGCTGAGAGTGCGACAGAAAGAGAGATACTTAATCCATTCTTCCCATGTTTATCACCTGCACTGTGCATGAAAGATAATGCAACCCTGTACTCTTCAACTCTGCAACCCTGTATGGAACTCTGTTCCATATACAGTTCACATGACTATGCCCCCTGGTTTGTAAATCGTGTCTATTCAAGTAAAAAGACTCACAAAATGCTTAAGAGTGCTGCCAAATTGGTCTCTGAGTGGATAAAAACATCTCTCGAGCGGTTGATATCCTACCCTGATCCTGACTCACCTCCGTCGCAGCCCGTCCCCTTTTAGTCGCATTCACTTTTCCCTCCCTCTGGATCAGTCAACCCTTTTTGTACCCCTCCAGTCCATTTTCTTTGGCCTCTTCCCTCACATTTGTCTAATGGAAGGATCGTTTTAATGGATTGCCCAAAGCAGCAAAGAGGCAGACACTCAAGCCTCTCTACATCTACCCCTCCACTCCTGTCCTCTTCATCCCTCTGTCAGTAACAGAAGACGAAACATGCACTTTTTTTCTAAATTTATTCCTCTTTTTTAAAAAACTTTCCTTTGTCTTGCCACCCTGGCAACCCCATCCAGTTTGAAGAGAAACCTCTTTCACTTGGATTGACCAAGTAGCAGGGGTTCCCTGCTACTCTTTCACTCCAAAAAAAAAATAAAGCCAAAGAAGTCACTACGGTCAACAAGAGAGGATTCTTGGAATAGCGCAGGGTGACCTTAAATTTGGCCCAAAATCTAAGGGAAGGGCTTTGATGTGGTTTTAAAAAAGCACTTCTGAGAGGGAGAGAATGAGAGAATGTCAAAGGTCGGGTAAAGCCTCGAGAAAGGTCAGTATAAGAAAAAGGAGAGGAGAGAGGCTTGGAAGAGTACAAAACAATTCACTGGAAAAGAGAGGAATTGGTCTAAAAAGAAGCCCTCTGTGGGGTTTGGTAGTTGCAGGAGTTCTATGAGGAAGCGAATCATGTATTTTTTAGGAAGGTCAGGTGCAGAGAGGAGTAAGGAAGGAAAAGAAGAGATAATTAGACTGAAGTCTGAGAATAATGGCAAATAGAGGTTGTGAACCAGTTTTATGGAATAGAGCTGACTGGAGGAGTGTGTCATGAGTATGACTGTAAGTAAAGTGAAGAGCCTTTGAGTGTGCAGCATGTAGTGCAGGGCATGAATGAGTGTTGAGTGAGCGAAGGATGGGTGGGAGGTACTGTTTGCCCCTGCTGTTTGCATGTTGGCCTCCTGTCCATGTTGATATAAGTGGGTATGTCCACTTGTTCAAAGGATGTGGCTTGGTTGTAGGGCTGAACGATATATTGCATTTGCGATAATATCGCGATATGACCAAGTGCAATTTTCTAATCGCAAAGGCTGCGATTATAAAAAAAAAAAAAAAAAAGGCTGCGATTATACTCTGTTCACGTGACATGCGCGAGTAAAACATGTGATATGATCAAACGAGATTGTCTAACCACAGAGGCTGCACTCTGGTCACGTGACACAGGGAGCAAAGTTATGAAACAGTCTACCGGAGAGGACTCGCAAGCAAAGCTGTAACCTACACAATGGCCTCAGGCTCAACAGAACCAGACCCTGCGGGGATGCTAGTTTCAAAGAGGAACTGCACATCAGTCGTGTGGGACTATTTTGGTTTTAAAGTGATGGTTCGGAGTAGATTCACCGGGTCATTTGAACCGTGACATCCAGCCAAGTAGCCCACCCGAAGTTTTTCCGATCTTGGCCGAACATCAGCCGAGTTAGCTTAGCCGAGTTAGCTTATCCCGAATAGCTTAGTAGGCTACAAGCGCTAACGGACCCTGGCAGTATCTCCAAAATTACCACACTAAAATCACATGCCATGACACCAAACTTCTACAGTAGTACAAATATGGTCTGTACTCACAAAACGATGCATTTGGAAGTTTGTACATAATCCAGGAGTTTATTATTATCAACACAAGCCTGATAGCTTTTCTGCTGCTAAAGCTGCGTCAACGTCACTTCTGGGAGCTGGGAGCTTTAAAGTAAGATGAGGGTTGATCTACTACTGTAGACAACAAAGCAAGGCTGCTCAATTTCTCCATTGATAAAATAAATTCACAACTCTACAACATAAAAATTCATGTAGAATATAGCATATACTTTGTTGTCTACAGTAGTAGATCAACCCTCATCTTACATTGAAGCTCCCAGATCAAGGAAGTGACGTCGACGCAGCTTTAGCAGCAGAGAAGCTATTAGGCTTGTGTTGATAATAATAATCTCCTGGACTATGTACAAACTTCTAAATGCATCGTTTTGTGAGTACAGACCATATTTGTACTACTGTAGAAGTTTGGTTCATGGCATGTGTTTCCTTGTTCCTTGTCAACACTTTATGCTCAGATGTTTGTAAGCTCAAAATATACTATTGTGTATGTTCAAATATACTGTTTTGTTAAATAAAAATGTCAGTCATCAATTCATGCATCACCTCATGTCATCATAACAGAGGTCTGTCTTCCAGGAAAGAACAGTTTAAAATTAATGTAATGTAGTTTATCCATACTGTATGATGTATTGCTTGTCTTTGTTTAATAATACAGAAGACAAAGACCTTAAAAAATAACCGCATATCGCATCGCAATCGCAATATTGGCGCGAAAAATCGCAATTAGATTATTTTCCATAATCGTTCAGCCCTACTTGGTTGTGTCATGGGAATAAATCTGTTACTAGACTGGCTGTAGTTCAGAAGCAGTATGTCCTCAGGAGTCTGGAAACTTCATATTATGGTCACTAGTGGAACTGGCATTAACACTCAGTCAGTCAGATCTTCCCAGGGACAGATGCTACCAGCTTGAACTATGTTTATGCCTTGTATCGTAATCTCAACATTTTGGTGTCATTGGCTGTGCTTGTCATTCCAAAATAACCCCTCTGTGTCTGTTTGATCGTTCCTTTTCTCCCTGAGTTTTATGCAACACAAATGTAAGGCTATATGGGTGTTTGCTGAGCTACGAAATCATTTATTTAGTTAAAAGTTGAAATAGATACTATTGTTTTTCTACAGCTCGCTTACAGCATCATCCACCTCTCTGTGGTCCACACACACTTGGTGTGTTGGAAACAGTCATCGTTTTTTTTAGCATCGTTTACGGCTGACTGTGCTACAATCTCTTAAAGATTCAGGAATTTGTGGAGTTGTATTTTGGCCAAACGAGGGCTGTTGAAGCATATTGTGTACACAGATGGACAGCAGAGAGTTGATGCAGGGATTGCATAGCATTTCAGTGAATGACAAATTACTGTGATCGCTTTGATACCTTTTGCCACTTCTCAAGCTTGCAGTGAGGGAAGTATTTAAAATGCACCAATTTTGGTACAAGTATGACAAATCTCAGATCGTACTCATTTCAAATCAGATATATATATATAGATATATATATATATAGAGAGGATGCTAACGTAGATCAGCACCATCTTGTGAGGAGCCATGTCCTGTTTTCTGTGCCTGTCACCATTGTTTATGTTTGGTTTGGTTTAGTTTGGCTTAAAAGCTGGTCAAAATGGTCACATTTGGTGAAAAATGGAAAAACTGAGACAGGAAAAGAGATTTGATGTGGACCTTATGTATAAGGCAAGTTTTGCTTTAACGGTGGAACTTTTTAAAAACATGTTTTTATGGTATTTCCAGTTTCTATGTGAAATGAAGTCTTCCTCTTAGTATTAGCAGCATATGACTGTGCAGTGCAGTAACGATAATCACAGATCCCATGTCAATAAGTAACAAGAAGGAGTTATTGAATTTCAAATCAGAAACTTGACATTTTCAGTACACGGAGCAGCATGGATCTCGGGTGTATAAATCGAGCATTAGTTTCCCTAAAGACACAGAACGAGTACATTCCTAATTAACCATTACCATTTACCTCCTTAGAATTGACTTTAAATGAGTTGAGAGCCCAGTTTTTGGCAATGGTGTCAAGATTTATGATGATAGAAGAAAATTAAGACTTTCAACCACTACCACTCCCCTAAACACTGTGTCTCAGATGACAGTCTTTATGAACAGAAAGCGAAGAACGGTGAGCGAGAAACCTCCCATGGTGTGAAGGAGTGTTTAGCTGTGCGACTTTATGCATCTTTATGAATTTCTCCACTGACTTGTATGTGCACACTCTTTGTATACTTGCTGCCTGGGTGGGCTGAAAGCAGGAACAGGACTGTCAGAAACATGTGCATTTAGATGGTATGACATCACTTTCAAAACATTTGTCCTGTCAGCGCTCTGAAAAGATCTTGAGATTAGTAAAAGCAAGAGAGCAAACATAGATGGCACCTAAGTTCACACGTGAAGAGGAAGTGCTTCATTGAAAAGTCAACTTGTGGGAATGCTGTCATTGATTAATAGAAGATCCGCTCTGATGCTGATATTGGAAGTGAAACTGGACAGCGCTTGCGGTGCGCTCAGGCGGGTATTATCCTTGAGCTGATGGTGTGTGTTTATATGCCGGAGGCTTGTGCAGACATGCTTTGAGCTGTGTCCAAGTTCCCTTCTAAATAAAAATCTGCTGATTTGAATGGTCATTCTTTAATTGGCGGAGAAACTAGCTGTTCAACGTTATGGATTTTGACTTCACAAGTGAAAATACATAAACGTGATTCAACAAAAAAATAGAGATATGTTTACATACGTGCAGTATAAACTGCACAGAAGGGGTTTCTGGATAGCTCGTGAATTAGTTTTCATCTTCAGTTTTCCATTTCATGATCCTGTTTGTGTTGTCACGCAAAATGCTGCCTACAGACACAGTCACTTCACATTCATATGTGTTGGGTGCGGACACCTGCACGTGTTTGCAGTTTGTGGGATGTGAATTGTCATTCTTGAGGAAAAGTTAAAGATGGAGGAGCAACCTCAAGTACTGCAGCGATTAAGTGTAAGAAAAAGAAGATAATGTGAAAGATAATGAGGAAGGGCATGTGGGAGGACAATGAAAGGGCGGCAGAGGTAGAGTTACTCCCAGTTCTGAATGCATGCGCACACACTTTTGCCATCAAGACTGTGTGAAGCAGGTAATGGCTGGGCAAGCGTTACTTTCTGCCTATTTTAAGCCTGGTATCGGCTTGTGACTTGACTGCTTTGTGCTAGGGTGTGAAGTGTGCTGTGACATGTGTTAAGGAGGTGGGGTGATGTGAGAAGTGCGCATGTGTGTGTGTGTGTGTGTGTTTGTTTTTCACATATGTTCAATTTTCTTTACTTTTTGTACATGCTGTTGAACTAGGTGCAAGTTCTGCAGCACTCAGTGTGGTTCTATTTATTGAGCTGGTGGTTTGTTCACTAAGCCTGTCACTGCACTCATCCTTCCATCCATCCATCCATCCATCCAGCCACTCCCCTGTGTTTTTGCGATGAGACAGTAAAAGGTAGTTGAACACAGACAGGATGCAAGAGAGTGATGGAGATCGTGGACAGAGATGGTGTGATAGTGCAGAGACAGGAAATGTGGATTTTGTGTGATAAAGCAGAGCAATGTATGGGAGAGAGACAGGCCAGCAGATAGAGAAATGGATCGGTGGCATGGAGGGATGTGACGAAGAGAAGGAGAGTGTGAGGAGGACGAGTATGTGGAAGGAGGATGGCTGAGCTGGGTGCAAAGGGGTGCATGATGAGACGGGGAGGGAGAGGTGAAGGAAATGGATAGAAATAGCTGATGCACTCTGAGGCTTACAGAAAATCAATAGTAGTCAAGAGGGGAAGCCACAACCCCCACTCTGCTCTCTCTGGCTTTTCTATCACCCTTCACTGCTCTCTTCCTCCAGTCCTTTTCCTTATGTTTTCCTCCACTCCACGTCTGTTCCTGTCTTACTTTTCTTCTTGGCGCTTTCACTCTTTCCTGTGTATTTCCATCCCTTTTTTGTGCTTCTGCTTTGTCCTCTTCTTTGCACCCACACTTGCTTCCTTCACACCCTCTCTTCGTACTTGTTGGTTTTCCAGAACAAACGGCTGTAGTCGGTGGTAATTGTCTGCAGGCACTGCTAAGGTGTGGTTGAGGGTGCACATTTCTTTTTGCCCATTTCTACTTGATGGTGTTGATTCCACTCATATTTTCCAGTTGTGTGGCACCTTTTTAAAGAACACCCCTGGTGCTCAGGTTTTTTTTTTTTTTTTTTGCTATTACTTGCACATATTTATTTATTTGGGCAGACTTTGTTCTGTTGCGTTCAAAGTTGTGAGTGGAATTGTGGTGTGCTATTTGAGTGCCTCTTCCAAGCAAGCTACTGTCCCCTTTCACAAATACACTGCCTTCCAGTATTCTGGTGGCAACAGAATGAGTGTGTGTGTGAAGTTTTAAAGACCCCGCAGGTCTTTTCTGTAACCTTTTGAGACTGATATCCGACTGGGCTGGGCCGAGTAACACAGCCGTATCACTCAGCACGGTTACATGCATCCTTTTAACTGGACCACCATCAATCTGACAAAATACATGCAGGGGAGTGAAATAGGGTTGTTGATTAAAGTATGCCAGACGCCGCAATGCTGTGGACTGTGTGTGTAAATGTTCAAGGCCTTTTGCTGCTTCTAACTCTCTCTGTGAGAGATCAGTGTAGGCTACATGCAAGTTTAACCAAGTTTACCGCACAGATGTTGTTGTGAAGTTACTTTCATGGTGATTTTGCCAGATGATGCTGTGATGATTAGAGCATAAAAACAGTCTTGAAATGCTCTAAGCACCCCTGAGTTGCACATAGTCTTAATTGGCTGAATTTCAATCACATTTACTGATGCTTCTAGCTGACAGATAAAATAAACAATACGTGAATGGGAGCACCTTTTAGTGTGTAAGTCCAGTTTTGAGAGCTTTAATTTTGTAGAATTCCAGTTGGATCAACATGTTGCCAGCAGCAGTGGATGGAAGCATTTGAAAATATCATTGTGCTTGGCACGCCAAAATGAATGGTGGTGGTGATGATTTGACATGTTGAGGTCGGAAAACTGTAAAGGACTTTCATCTTTAAGCCTTAACCTACCCCACTCCATGTAGTGTCCAGCATTGCAGTCGCGATGTTTGAATGACTGGTTGCCACGACTTAAACAGATTGATGAAGCTGTTGATATTACATATCTCATGTGTGGGAAAAGGCCGTACAATACAAAAGGTAAACAGTCTTTCGAGTTGCCTGATTTATGTAGCAGGAAACACATGAAAAGGGATTATTTAAAGAACAATTCCCAACCCCCAGGCTGTTGACATGATTATTTTAGCTGTTTTTACTGTGTGGCAGGATAGATGTATACAAAATGAACAAAATTTCTCATTATTTGGGAGTTCTTACATTTCGCATTCCAGCTTTAAATTTCTATGATTATGACTTGGTGACTTGGTTAAATTGATTAATGCCGTTGTTCTCCTTGTTGATAATTCACCAATATTTGCAAAGATTAGTATTTGGTCATATTCATTCAAATCCTCCTTATCAAAATTCTCTAGAATGTCATAGCTATGAGTAAAGAATTGATCGTTCCCTTACATGTTATCATTCAAACAGCAATCCCATTATTCACCTCAGCTTCAGGCCGTGTCTGCAAAACTAAACTGTGTGCCGTCTCAGTCCAGCAGTGGGCATGATGTCATTGAAATGGGTTCTGTAGCCTCTGTGTTGTCCTCTATAGAGTGAGTCTAACTGAATGACTTGTCTCTGACTCAATTTACAGGATTCTGACAATGTGCATGTGAGCCCATATTCAGGGAGGGAGCTGGATTTTTGCCTATTGTGATGAGTGAATGAGCGGTGTACAGAGGAGCGGTGTACAGAGGAGTGCTGTGCAGCCGGCGAGTGAAAGAAATGTTTCACCAGTGCCCTGTCCCAAGCCATCTCACTGGAAATGGCCTTTTAGTCTGTTTTCTCTGCAATGATATGGAAGCTTTACCTATCACAACCTTTTCACTCCATTTATATCACTTGCTCCAGGGATTATAGTATAGGAGGGTATGCTTCTCTGAGGATTGAGGAATTCAGCTGAGGAAACCTTACTCCACCTGCCTCCTCAGTCTCTTTCTCTCCCTTCTTACTACTTTGTTGTCACTCATAGCTTTTCTTCAAAGAGGGAGGCTGTGAGCAGGAAAAATCCTCAACTGATGGGTGAAAAATGCTCTTCTATAAGGCTTTTTTGCATCTATTTCCATCTAGTTTAGCTTTTCTTTCATCACTATTGTAAAGGTACTCTTATTTGGAGTGCCCTTGGCAGTGCTTACCCTTGGAGTGTATACCGCTGCCACCATCTGTGGTGAGGATGTCTCCTACTAAAGACCGGGCCATGAAAAAAGGAAAAACAAAAGCCAAAATAGATAGAAAAGACAATAAAAAGATGAGAGGATTGTGGAAAAACAAAAGAGTAAAAGTCTTAGACGTGATGCAAGCAGCGGTATCACCAGAAAGCTCCTTTAATCCAGGATTACTTTGTTTATTTTGTGTTTGTCCGTGTGTAGGCAATGGAATCCGTGGAGACAGGGCCATACCATATGTGTTTCAGTCACATTTGTGCTGTACACAGGGTCAGCAGCCTTTCTAACAAACATGTTGTCGTTGTTTTTTTGATGTTGTGTACTCAGTCCAGCTTGCTTTGGAAAAATGACAACAAAGGGATTAAATTAACTGTACGGAGATAAGCGGAGGTCTCCACACAATGGCAAGGTTTAATGGTAATCCCAGTTTCAACAAAGGTGGTGCCAACATGTGTTCTATATTGGACTGTAAATAAATAAACTGAACTATATTCATGGATATTGTTTTCTAGTAAGGTCAGATCCCTGCAGATTCTTGACTGATGCATACATGTTGAAATGTTGCTTTTATTTGAAATGCTCAAGGCATTCAGGGCTACCATACTCAGGGAAACAAGCTGTTGAACAAAATGAACAGAACTAGTTGATGTGTTTGTTCCAGCTGTGAATTATATAACGCTGAGGGTCAAGTTAAAAACACCATGTAGCACAGTGTATGACCTGTTTTGCTCTTTCCTCTGTGCAGGAGCGTCTGGTGTAACCTACCACTGCCATCCAGACCATGCTTATGGAGAGGAGAGTGATAAGGTAAGTCCCACACCTTTTTCCTGCTTGAAATATACATTGACAGTAACTGTCTGTTTCCAACAGGATTTCTAGATGCACATTATGAAATCGGTTTCTGTGCTCACTTGAAGTGTCATTTGCTTTTTTTTAGCGGACAAGGTTTTTAAAAAAAAAATTCACACATAGAATTTACTCATATGACTGAGGACATGAAAGACCAGCTATTATGCGTCCAGAGAAGATATATGGTCGATACTGGCTGATATTAAAGAATAATCATGCAGCGCTACTTAGACCATTTGGTTGAATGGGCTGGAAGCTGTTTGATATTTCAAGGAGCCTTTGAGAGAAAGAGTATTGAGTGAAACAGCACAGTCACTTGTGGGGTTTTCCACCAAAGCGGGTCCGGTGTTTGTTTAGAGCTAGACCCTTAGAACCAGTTATTTCTGTTTCGAATGCCAAGGCTCTGGCTCCAGCCCGAAAAAACTGGTGCTTCTGCTTGAATTAGGGCCTAGGAGGGGGAGTTATTAGACCAACAAAAATGTTGTAACCACCATGTTAAAAAAATCCGGAGCCAGTGTAGTGTTTAAAAACTGATTAATTCAAGAGAGAGCATAAAAAGACAAAAAAAACGTTGCTTTGAAATGGATTTGATGTCGAAGCGGCAGAGGTAGAACCAGAGCTCAGTGTTCCCCTGATTTTCCTGCTGTTTAATGTTTTCATATTCACATTTATGAATGTTTCCCAATGTGCATGTTCATTTACGAGCATTGTTAGATGCTATGATATCACCAGCTGGCATTTGTAGATCCTGTTCAAAACAGCATATTTACAGCACTGTTCAAAAGTACCGACGGGGGTTGTAAAGATCCTTAACAAACACAGAGGTTGGTATAAAACAGCATTTACTAACTAGACTGGTGATCTTAAAGCACTGGTTTATAGAAAAAATGGAACATACACTGTGATATCTGCAGATAAACCATCTTTCTGCACTGTGGTCCTCCACATACACCAGAGGGAGGTTCAAACATGTATTTGAAGAAATATTTCAAGTGACATCATGTCAGGCTCTGTGGTTGTTCTCTGGCTGCGGAAAACCAAACCAGTTCTTTGCTGTTTGTTTGTTTTTTTTCTTCATTGTAGCTGGCTCTGGTACCAGCCCTGAGCCAGCCCTGGGCCTGCTTTGGCTGAAAAGAAGCATTAGAGCACAAGAAAAATGGTCAGGAAACAGAAAACCTGGAGACGGAAATGAACAAATGTACAAAACAAAACAAGACGGAGAGCGCGGTCAAGAATCTACTCAGAAAACTGAGCAGAATTTGTCTAAACGTTGGGGAGAGCACCCACGTCTCTTTGATGTTTCAAGCGTGTAATATCATGTCAGACTTGGGAGAGAAGTTGTGGAGAGAAACTCCCGGATACATGCAGACGCACTGAATCACCTGGAGCTACTTGTATCATGTAACAATGATGGCAAGAGAGAGACTTGTCTGAATGGAGCTGAATCTGTAGCTGCTGGATAGGGATCAGTCAAGCGAGTTTCAAGCTAAGTCTGGAGAAAAACAGGGTGTGACACCCTGTTACAGATCATCTGTGTAGTCTAAACACACTAAGACTCCAAAACAGGTGTAGTGTGAACACCCCAACGATCTTATGACACTGAGAATGTTTTACTTTTCTCACTGCATGTGAGAATTCTGATTCCCTTCTGCATCCTCTTTACTGGACCATTTCCCATCTTTCTCAACTATTAAAGAAAGGCAACTACCCCACTACCAGGCATCATTAGCATAGTCAGTGAAGCTAAAACAAGGTCTTGAAGAGTATGGCTTTCATTTGGCAGATGTTCAACAGAGTTCTTGACTGCAAGAGCTTAAACAAAGCAATGAGCGAGATGGCCAGAACATTGGGTGTGGTCAAATTCAAGAGTTTGGTAAAACGCTGAAAAGGAAAATCAAGAACAACATTACAATGTTGACATCCATGGAAGTGGTGGATGATCTGCAAACCATTTGTAAGCCTCAGGAACACAAAGACTATAAGAATTTCCCAAACCTCTTAAAAACAGGCCAGTCACAACTAATACCAACCTCTTACAGAATTGTATTTGAGTATGAAGAAGGCACCTCATGATCTGAAGCATTCATCATCACCATCTGTAACACACAGCAGGGGGAGTGTGATGCAATGGGCCTGCTGTGCTGCCAGTGGCACTTCGTCGCTATTGTTTATTGATAATGGGACGGTAGCAGCCTACAAATTTTGACCTGTATATGAAGATGCTGTCTGCTCAGATTAAGACAGACAAACAAGAACTTCTGACAGCTTCAGTGAAGGCCTGAGAAAGCGTCCTACAGCAGGAATCCTCTTCTGTGGTGATGTCCAGGCGTTCCAGACAGTTGTTGCCTGTCAACAAAGTGGAAGAAAGAGCAAAAATACGGACTGCTGCGGTTAAAAAAAACAAAACAAAACAGCAGCATTTCATTTAATCATTTTGTTCAGCCCCTTGCACTAAATCCCAATTCTGAGCCTCGAATCCATTTAAGTTGTTTAATTTCAAATCTATTTCAAAATAGATTGCGCACGGAGCAAAAAGCATGAAAAATAGCAACTGTAGGAATGTTTCTGAGTTGCAACATAAGTGATGTGTTTTGAATGACAGCAATAACATCAATTTCTGTTACCTAATCTGTGGAGCAACTTTGGCCTGAAGCCTGAGCTTTGAGGAGAGCTGGATGTTTCTGACTGTCCCATACTCTGAAGCAACTGCGTTCTGTTGAGAAAGTCAACTCAGTTTGCAACTACTGACTCTGCTGTACATTTCACAAATACTTGAATAGATTTATAAATGCTGTTGTGGGAGCCAACAGGATGCACAGAAATATGGAGAAATGTTCTGTACTATAGAGGGTGCTTTCCTTCTGTTTTTAGAGACCACACACAAAATAAAAGGATGCATATAACTTCTTTGTTTAACGCATTAGAATTTCAGCAATAGGCTGTACATTTGTAATACTTCAAATGATTGTCATCATCAGAAGATGTGGTCTGTGCAAAACTCAGACAGTGTAGTTGAAAACCAGTGAAGTCGAAGAAAAGGGGAAGCAGGATGCTGAGGAAGGTGTTGAAGTAAGCTTGGAGGGGAAGGGAGGGAAGGAGGCAGGGAGGCAGGGAGGCAAGGCCAAAAACGGGGAGGGGTATTGCTAATGATTTCACCTCCAGCTGTGGAACTTGGTTGGAGTGAGAGAAGCAAAAAGGAGGAGAAGGCGTGAGGGAGGGGAAGGAAGGGAGGAACAGTGGCAGAGGAGCCAAAATGAGCTTTGAAATCTTGTTGATGGAAAGAAAATAAGAGGGGGAGGGAGAAGTGTTGGAGTATTAGTGGAGGCATGTCTGTAAATAATAATGAATATATGCCCATATTTGCTCAGTGTGCACATTCATGAACATATTGTTGTGCTGGAAAAGAGAACCATGGCCTCGGTTGTATTGCCTAAGTGTGTGCTTGCGTGCCCTCTGTAGGCCTCCTTTTATTTTTGTTCTAAGCAATGACAGCAAAGCCACAACAGCTGTTGGGCAGAGTTGCTGTGTGAGAATCAATGCATGCATATCCCAAATGTGGATATTGTGAAATAGAATGTGGAAGGGTGTGTCAGGCTGTCCAGCCTGGCTTGTGCACGCACTGAATGTGAAGACAGTGGAAAGGAAGGGAGGGATGTGCATGCATTTTTTTTCCACCTATTTTAAAGCAAATCAGAAACATGATTGAACCAGACTTTTGTGTCTGTGTATTTGATCACAACAAGGGCTCGATTTGAACACCAGGCCAAATTCTAACGTATTGCTCGAGGACACACTCCTTTGTTTGATGATGCTCCCCTCCCACTAACGCAGGCAGGCAGTGCCCATCAAACTTTCATACTAATGGGCCAATAGTCTGCATGTGTGAAGACACGCTGTCCGTGTGTTTGTCCTTCTTCTGAACCTCACTTGTCCCCCCAGATTTCAAGCCAAAGTGTCGGACTGGTCAGACAGACGAGGGAAAAAGGAGAGGGAGGGTGGGGGGGGGAGGGGGGAGGGGGGGGGCTATAGATGGGTTCAGCTTATCTGATGGAAGGAAAGGGGGATGGGAGGAGGTTGCTGGGAAGGGTGGGGAGAGTGTGGGGTGGTGGAAGAGTCTGGCTTAGATGTGAAAATGGGCACAGTAGTTGTCCCAAGGGTTTTGGGGTTGGGGTGAGGCTGGTAGAGAGGTTGTGGGGTGTTGGATCGGATGAGTGGAGCCTATTGTCAAGAGGAACAGAGAGGGATGCTGTTCCATGCTTAAATGGGAATATAATGGATGCTGGGATTTTTTTCTGTATTGATTGTAACAAAATCAACCCCAGAAAAGCTTCTCTTTTCTCTCACATAGTGATGAATCTGAACTGTATGACTTACCAGATGGTATTTTAGTATGTAGAACTTTACTATTTATTTAACTTACTTAAAGCAAGAGGGTCTCAGTGTGTTGGAATAGTTATATTGAGTTATCTGAGTAGCTCGTGAGAGCTCTTTCCTTTCCTTTCCTGTTTCTTTTTTTTCTTTTTTTTTTTTAATATTCAGATCGGTTCAAGTACTGTTGTTGGAAAATTACTTTTCTTTTCACATTTAAGCATCAGGCCTCAGCCCTCCTGTAAGTCTGTTATCTCCCTCCCTCTCTAAATCTGTTTAGAAACCAACTTTCTAAATGCATTTAAACATGTTAGTCTGACTGAAATGGTTTGACAAACAGATGATGCGGTTGGGATGGAGTCACTCCTGCATCTATACACTCAACTGGACTTAAACGGGTGTAGTCCGAGTCATGTGTTGACTCCACACATGCTCCAAAATGTATTTACTTATTTTTTTCATCTTTTTGTAAAATCAGTGAAGCATGAGTGTGTATTAACTAATACAGCCGAATTCCTAAAAAGGCCGATCGTCATTCACATATTTTTCTGCTCTGCTGCTCGGCTCACAGTTGATTAAAGCATTTCCAGCCTGTTGCTCTATTCTAACTAAATTTTTTTAACTTCATCATCATCATCATCATCATCATCATCTGACAAAGGCAACGTCTGTGCACGGACTTCAGATGTACTACCGGTACTTAAATGTGCGATGATCTCCCACAGAGAGGATTAGAAGAACATTTTCTCACACAGTCCACAGCATCGCAGCATCAGACATACTTTAGTTAAAACCTTGTTTTCTCTCCTGTCCATGTTTACTGTTACAATGACGGTGGTCCGTTTAAATGGCCCAGTCGAGCAGTTAGCGTAGCACAACTCTGCTGAGCATGTAACCAAACTGATTGTTATTTATCCCATAAACTGGTCAAGCTCTTTTCACATCGCTGCTACCAGTGAGCCATTAGTGTACAGTCTGTTCGGTCCTACAGCCAAGACACATTTCGTTCTGGTTTGTTAAAGTAGCAGTTTGCCTCTGAGGAGCTTCAGAGGGTATTGTTCTTTATAGGCTGTAGAGCTCAAACAGTGGCAGCTGCCCATGTGTGAATGTGAATTTGCACTTGTCTGCAGGCGTTTCTATAACGGTGTGTGTTTCTGAAGTCTGCTCTCCAGCTGTTTCCTGTTAGCTATCACGCTGCTCTCGAGGTTGCTGAGCTGCGTAAGTGTATATATTCGAATGTGTGCTAAAAAGTCACAGGCGCTGAGTCATTTTTATCACTCTTTAACAATGTGATTCTCCCACAAAGAGGGGCGGTAGAAGCAGGGATCAAGTAATATTGTAACTCTGAGGGAATGTGTGTTAGGGGTCTGTTAAAAGAACCCGTGTATTCTTCAGAGCACAGCAAAGCTCCTCGTAAGGGGGAATGACTAATATCTGACACATGGGCATGTCTGTGTGTGTTCTTGCCTCACCGGGTGCCAAATGTTAGAGTCACCACTTGACAGTAAGTGAAGTGACTCACAGATGAGTCGAAAGGATTGAAGCGGTATATGATATCTCCTTAGTCAGTGCAAACCTGATGACTACATGGGTAGCTATATCACAGTTTTTGTGAGTATCACTGACTTTCTTTACAAGAAAGTACTCGTCAAACTATCCAGTTGAGGGTGTGTACTTGCAATTTGCACATGGGCTTGTGAGTGCTTGTCCTCTGTTTGCATTTCCTCCCTCCAAGAGGAAGTGACTTTGAACCCTCAGGGCCTCTGAATGCTGGTGGTGTAATATGCTCCCTTTCACAGCCACATACATCCCTGTAAGCACATACAAAGGCACTTTCTGGATCACACAGGAAATGCCATGAGTCACGAAGGAATACGGAGTCTGAGCAGCAGTAGGGATTGTAGGCCAGAGGGACTGTAAAGCATAGTGAAACTGATTTATTTGATAGGACTGTTATGGGTCACTAAACACAATACCCATCCCCTCTCTCACCCTCCTCTTCTTTCTTCTGTCCTCTTCCATTTTCCACCCCTCCCTCTGCAGAGTGAGGAAAGCCCCAGTCCAAAGCGCCAGAGGCTGTCCAGTCAGTCTGTCTTAGAACAGCTAACGTCATCTGCTCCCCCACCATCCACTCCTTCTCCCCCCATCCGCCCCTGGGAGTCGGGACCTCCAAGTCGGAGACAGCCTCACCCCCATACACACTACCACCAGGAGAGGTGTGTCACTCCTGTGCGGCACAGACGCAGGTAAAATGCTGTTCTTGTGTTTCAAATACATGGGCCAGACGTCATCAAACAGGTTTCCACACCTCCGCTGTGACACGTTCACTCTGGGTCCTGCCTTTAAAGCTCTCTCTTCCCTCTTATAGTCCGCCAGCAAGGCGTCAACGCGGTCGTCTCTCCAGACCCTCCCGTCACCTGCCTCCTCATCACCATCTTGCCGCCCAAGGACCGACACTTCGCCTGTCGCCGTCGGATCTCCAGGATGAAAACTACCACCACAACCCCGTTCCTTCCACACACCAGACATACCCAACACACACTCCAAGCCCCTATGGTCAGCCCCCCACAGCTGGTGGTGGAGGGGCAAGTTCAGAAGAGCCCCGAGCTTTCCACCCCCCAACTCTGTCCCCACGACTACTGCACCCGGCCGCCCACCACCACCCCCATCATCATCATCATCAGCAGCAGCAGCAGCATCATGCAGTTCAACAGCAGCAAGGAGCCATGGTCATGGACCTGCATGAAAGGGTGGGTTTGTAAATGTTTTCAAACTTTTGGAGGCATAGTGTGTGTGTGTGTGTGAGGCTTTATATCAACTGTAATGTTCATTCTCTTCAGCTGCAGCAGGGCAGTGTACCAGTCTCCTACACTGTGACCCCGGTCCCTCCTCACGGACTTGCGGCATCTTTGTGTAGCGGTCAGCATCTTCCCCCCTCCTGCTCCTCACAGCAGCAGGTCCCTGCCTGCAGTGTGGTCTTCAGCACTGGACAACACTACCACCCGGTGAGAAGAATATTGCAGTCAGCAGTTTTGTGGGAGAATGTGACCCGTTTGTATGCCGTGCAGTTTCTGCAATGGCTCTGCCAAAGAAAGGCACATTAATAAGTTTACTCTGTCATGACTGCCACCTTGTGGCACATTTTATTTTACACAAAGAGAACGTGTTTTAATTGCGCTTGACTTATTCTGCCCTTCTCTTTTTTCCAGATGCTCCAAGCATGCTCAATGCAACATTTGCCAGTTCCCTATGCCTTTCCCTCACTACTTTCCAGTGACCCCCAGTTCTTGATTTCTCCCCCTCATCATCTCTCCCACCACCCGCCCCACCTACCCACACCTGCACAGTTTCTGCCTTTCCAGACGCAACAGCCACGATCGGTATGTGTGCATTTTATGCCCTTCGATTTTATTTATGTATCAGAAAGAAAATTAGGATATAACTGAAAAACAAAAGGCACAATTTAGAGCTACGGAAACTAGAGCAAGTCTTTAGTGCCATGCTGGTTTCTGACCTTGTTTCGAGTACTCATTTAGTAGAGAGTCTTGCTCATACATATAATAGAAACTACAGACAAAACCCTGAGGGTATGATGCACAACGTTTATTTTCCTTTTAATTTTGTTTGACATTATCGTTCATGCCCACTTTTTTTTTTCTGGTTTTAACGACTGGATCAGAGTTAACTTTTACCCATTTTTAGCTGCAATCATTTCCCCAGTATGGCATTTTTAGCACAGTAATAATTTAAAGCAAAATGGATTGAATCATCACAAGAGTAATGGATGTGAAGCTACCAAACAGAACAAACTGTGAACCTGCTGTGTGGACTTTGCTCAAACAAAACATCAAAAGTCTTTGTTCCACGATAACACCCGTTATTCTGTTTCTTTTATTCCAGCCCTTACAGAGGATTGAGAATGAGGTAGATATTGTGGGGGAGCAGCTCCCTGTTGGTGGAGGCTTCAGCTATGCCCACCATCACCACCATCACCACCACCCCGCCTCCACCCTGCCGCCCTCCACACCTCTCCAGTTCCTGTCGCACCATGACCCCCTCTCACAGGAACTTTTTACAGTGGTGAATACATTCTTTATATCACAGATTTTGTTGGATCATGATGATTGTTGTTGATTTTTAGCCTTGATGTAATCGATTTTCTTTTTGGTGTCACTTTCTATCACAGCCCTATCCTCACTTTATGCCTCGCCGATTCCCAAGCCGGCGTTACCGCTCGCAGCAGGTTGTGCCCCCGTCTCCCTACCACCACAGCTTCCTACCTTACTTCCTGTAAGTGTTTCTCACTGCCTCAGGTTTTGTGTTGCACCCACACAAGTGAATTTGCAAGGGATTTGAGAATACTGCAGGTTGATGATTAATGAAGTGTATTAAACATTTTGCTCCTTGGTTCTTCAATCTCCCACAGGTCTATGTTTCCCATGCCACCAAATGTGGCTCCTACAATCAGCCTAGAGCTGGATGTGGATGATGGAGAGGTGGAGAACTATGAGGTGAGACAAAATGCTGCTGCTGCTGCGTTCGGCCAGCAATGTTATTACATGATGCTGCAGAAACCAACAAAATGAATTCTGCTTGTGTGTGTAAAACAGGCGCTGTTGAACCTCGCAGAGCGTCTCGGAGAGGCCAAGCCTCGCGGTCTAACCAAGGCAGACATAGAACAGCTTCCATCATACAGGTTCAACCCCAACAACCATCAGTCTGAGCAAACTCTGTGAGTACCTCTGTGTCCTCTCTGACCTTTTCCTATGAGTCACTGCAGTTGATTAATATTTTGACTTGAAGAGAGGATGATTAACGCTGCTGATCTTTTGCATTGCAGTTGTGTGGTATGTATGTGTGACTTCGAGTCTCGGCAACTCCTTAGGGTATTGCCTTGTAATCACGAGTTCCACGCCAAGTGTGTAGACAAGTGGCTTAAGGTAGGTGAAAACTTTCTCTCATTTTGATAATCAGCCTCTGAAAATGAAACCATATTCAGTGGCCTGTAATCTGCTGACTTGTTAACAACTTCCCTACACATAAAGTTAAAAGTTGTATACACTTCCCTCAGTGTAATTTACTCATTTGTTTCCTCCAGGCTAACCGTACCTGCCCCATCTGTCGAGCCGATGCCTCTGAGGTCCAGCGGGACTCTGAGTGACCTCACAATAAGACAATGCCAGACTCTCTTTTGGATGCACCATTCAATTAGTGAACTCACACATTCTCTCATATAACTGGGACCACTGCTCCCGCTGACACTGAACAATAATTCTCTCCAGGAAGCAGCATGTAGGTGTGTGGAGACATTCTACTTGCTCGCATTATCGCTGGACTTCTTAGGGCTTCTGTTTTTAAACGTTACTCTCCTCCTCCTCCTCTGTCTTCTCCTGATGCTTGCTGACCACTATGAATGGCCTTTGAAACACGCAGGTGGACATCTATGTGCAAATGTTTTTTACTTCACAACAAGACCTTCCTAACTGGTGTTACCTGTTGATGGACAGGAAAATACTTTAACGAATCTGTGTAGTGATGCTAAAATACTGATTTACAATTGGCATTCCAAAGATTGCGACGACAGAATCCTTGTTAATTTCCTGGTTGTAATTGTCATATTTTGGTGTGCACGCACTTTCTACTGTCACTGTTCGGCTCATTGTAATTGAGAGTGACTCTTCTAATTTATCGGTGTATTCTTGGCTCTGTCAGCGCCAGAGCCGTCTATTTTGGGTGAAACAAAGATTCTGTTCACTGTGTGTCAGAGTGAGCCTCTTGGAAACAGAGTGCAAACATAGTTTATAAATCTATTTTGTTTTCTGTGTGCAAGTAAATGAGTGAGTCGGTGCATTTGTGAAGGTGTGGCTGTAACCGTGTGGAACAGTGTTTTTACTGCAATTTGTTTCCACTCCGCGACAGATCGCTTTGGACTCTGTGGAAGTCGAGGATATTCTGACATTTTCAAGTTTTGAATTAAGGTTTAGGAACATAAACACCTCGGGAAGTTAAAAATGCTTATGTGTCATGTTTCTATTTATTTTTTTAACCACAGATTACTCAAGCACATCACTCACTATCAACACTGTTTGGGGGGTTTTAAAGGACTTTTTTGTTGGATAGAATTTTCACCCATGCTCACTTCACTAGTTTCTTATCAGGACTTTTAAAATGTGACCGTGTCTGTCTTGGTACCCTTCTTAAGTGTTGGCAGGTAGCAATTCAGTGTTTTCCCCATGTCTGACAGGGATCGACTTTAAGAAACCTGCGAGTTCTCAACTAGATCTAGTATGTTCCACTGACAGATTTTACACTTCAGCACTTTAATACTTAAATTTAGAACCTACTCTCATGATTCCTGTTCTGAACAAACCACAGTTTCTACAGTAACCTAACAGTTCTACTCAGTTATATTCTCATCGCACACGTTTTTATTTCCAAATCTTGTTGGTCTCTCTGTGTGTGTAGAATAAATAATCCCTGTAAGGCTTGCGTCAGCATGTCATAGGTCACTTGAAATATGTTCTCCTCAAACAAAGGTGAGGCTTCAGTTTTAAAGTATCACTCAGTTTATTACGGTCACAGCTGGTATTCTATTTCTAGATGACGACAGCGGTTATATACAGTAGAGACTGCATGATCAGATGTGTGTTGTGACTGCAGTGGCCTACGTCTGAGCTGGCATTAGTACAAATGGATTTCCACATCATTAAACCATCAACACCAATAAAAATGTCTGTAACAGTCATTTGTTTTTCAGACGTGGCAAACAAACAAATGCACCAATGCTGGGGAAGAAAATGATTGAATTAGAACTTTCCTCAGCATTGTCACTGTATAAAATCCTGTATCAGCCATGGGAATCAACGGAAATGGTATTTCCTGTCATCTTTTCTCGAGGTCCTATTTGTATCGGTATGCATCCATTTTACTTTGTGTTGGACAGTTTATTTGTTGCTTGGTACAATAGACCTCAGTTCCACTATTTATGTCTTCAGAAAATGGCACAAGCAGTATGATTAGTGCTTTCATTTAGCTGATCTTCATGCAGATTGCCGGGTTGTTTGAATATTTTTCCTTCAAACTCTATGAAACTGTATAATTAAAATGGTGTCATAGTAGTTTCATTATGTATTATATCTGTAACCAAAATCATTTGAAGGCTTGTTAAGATGATGATGATGAAATTTTTAACAAACATTTGTACATTTTGTATGAGAGTTACTTCTAGTAATACTTTATTAAGTAGTGCAATGATTTTTTTTTTTAATCCTTTACCCCATCTTTTGGATTTCAAAAGCTGGTTCATTAATAAATGTATAACATCCTCTTCTAAGCATTGTGTTTTCTAGTTGTTCTGTCTTCAACTCCTCGTCTATCTGCATTTAAAATGGTATTCCATAGAAATGTCCTCATTCATGAAGGTGGCAGGCCACAGATGTGGGTAATTTCAAGCTTGTACACTTGATGGCAGTGAAGTTGATGCATATCCAAAAGTTTCCCTATTTTACAGGGCCTTACTAACAGTTGATCTGCATTATATTTCAATCTTTAATCTGAGAGTTTTCCATGCTACTCTAACCACTTGTATAAAACAATCGTAGAAAAGATAAGTGCTGATCCTGGATCGTAACACCAACAGTTTGATCCTACAGAGAATTTTACACAATGTGTGTTCCACAGTCTGATTGATGCTTATCAACTTTATAGTTATTATGAAATGAAACATGTTGAACACTAAATATCCTAAGTTATTCCAAAGGAGCAGTCACGCCACACAGCTTTACTTACTAACAACTCAACAGGATTTTAATGATTTCACTGGGCATTTTATACTTCAGTCACATGACGCATAACTGCTTCATTTAGAATGAGAAAATAACAGCAGAGTAGAAACGGGCTTTTCATACACTTGTGTCAGCGGTGAACCAGGTTAAATCTATAATAAACTTTGTTATCATTTGCTGTTTTAGTTTGCCCACAGCCTCAGTTCTCTTTCCAGCATATTTTTAAGAGTGAAATTTGTCTTTTGAAAAAGCAAATTTGCACCTCACATTCTCACTGTTAAATTAAACTTCTGAGAGAAAAACAAAGAAATCGTGTTTATGAGTTTAGCAGAGAAAATGTGGGTCTCACAGAAGTCCAGTAATACAAAACTTCAATTTCAGTCCAATAATGCAAGAAGAGGGCACGTAAAGACACTTTTTCTTGCTTTTATTCAGTGCAGGTTTGATCCCTTCACTTTTCATTGTTCTATTTGTTGCTTCATAAAGGTCCTACGTTTCCCTTATTTTGTCCGCAACTCGTCACTATCTCCTGTTTCTTGTGTCTCATCAGCACAAAGGCTATTCACTTATTTCTTTCCACTGTATTTATTGTGCTTTGAACCACACTCTGCTAGATCTTCTGTTTAATTTTCTCAGTCCTCTCCTGTTTTCTGCTATCACCTGCTTCGTGTTTTGATTGGAACTGGATGTAAATACAGAACCTCTGCTGTGCCAAACTCCCATGATCCAACCTCTGCAACCTCTGAGTTTTTGACTTCACCATTAGAAGCTTCATCATCCGTTTCATATGGCTCACCTTCTGTTTTGCAAACCCAGGTGTCTGCAGACTCTTCTGTTGCGTGGATATCTGCCTGTGTAGTGAGCTCTTCCGTCTCAAAGAATTTAGACGGCTCTATCCTTGCAGAAATCTTTAGAACTGTTTTTTTCTGTGTTGTGATCTCCCGGTACATGCCCCTCTGTAATCACAGAAGTAGTATGTTGACCTTTATCAGTCTGGTGGGTGCTGCTCTGGACAAGTGATGACTGTTTAATCAATACAGTTAAATGGGTGTGTTGGAGCTAACGGTAGGTTGTGAAACACTTTAATGTGGACTTGGTTATCTCTTCACAAGATTATCACACAATAAAAACAAAGGTTTTGTCTACTTTCTTGTGTGTTTGTGTGTGTTCAAGATTATATAAATGAGCTAAAATCCTTCTTGTCCAAGTCAAAACAAAAAAATGATAATATCCTCTTCTACGAAAGCTACACTTTCCTCAGATTAAGGTAAATAAATGTTCTAATAGCCACAGTAGCCACAAAGAATGGTCAGAGGGAAGACAGTTAATTAAATTTCTCATTCTGTTGTCAGGACAACCATTTCACATGCATCTCCTTTTGTCCTTGGAGGTCTGGTAAACATGATCATATCTGGCGAAAAGGCGCCATCTAGCGGACAGTTTAGGTTTCAGCATTTACTAAATGGAACATATTAACAGACCCTTATATTTGCCGGTTTCAATGCTCCTATAATGATAGTGACAGCAATATCTTTCACTTCTGTGACCTTTTGTCTCCTTTTAAAACGGCAAATCTTGACAATAAATTTATATATTTATAAAATCTCCATGTCCATTAGAGGTGTTGCAGACCCACATCACAGTAGAGTGTAATGGTAGGAGTCTTAATGCAGTGTCGTCCATCTTTAATCAACCTCATGACATTTTCCAACAAGGTCAAGAAAAAGAGCTTAGAAAAAGATGATAGGTCATTTTTTGACTATTCAACTGCACACCAAGACTAAATTGAACCAGGAGATAACAGAGAGAACAGAATCTGAACCCATAAACCCACAGAGCATGACACTGAGGTCCAGCAATCAGTTTTTTAACTCACACTGGTTGGCACATAAATGGGTCCAGAGCTCCTTAATCCATCACTCTGTATCCCACTGACGATGAATGGTAATTCTCATTATTTAGCAGCATTTAGGTGTGTGGAGACATTCTGCTGACCCTTGTCTGCAGTCTGAGTTCATCAACGTGCTGCCTTGATGAGTTGTCCACTAGATTCCTAAAGTCTGTGCTGAGCAGTTTGTTACCACAACTACCACAACTACCACATCTAGTCAACATTTCACTCCAGACTGGAACATTTCCAAAGGCCTTAAAAACTGCTGTCATTAAGCCTCTTCTAAAGAAGAGCAATCTTGATGCCACAGTACTGAACAACTACCGGCCCATATCAAACCTGCCATTCTTAGGCAAAGTCCTAGAAAAAGTTGGATACCAACAGTTTAGTGACTTTCTCCTGTCTAACAATGCTTTTGATACTTTCCAATCAGGCTTTAGGCCCCACCACAGCACTGAGACAGCTCTGATCAAGGTGACAAACGATATCCGCCTGAACACAGATGCAAGTAGAGTCACTGTCTTAGTTCTGCTGGACCTGAGTGCTGCCTTTGACACAGTTGACCATGTGATCTTATTACAGAGGTTAGAAGACTGGGTGGGAATCTCTGGTCGTGCTTTAAACTGGTTCAAGCCCTATCTGGAGGACAGGAAATATTTTGTTGAAATTGGTAACTGTGTCTCAGACCAAATGGCTATGACCTGTGGGGTTCCCTAGGGGTCAATCCTGGGACCTATACTGTTCAATCTGTACATGCTTCCATTAGGCCAGCTAATACGCAGCTATAATGTGTCCTACCACAACTATGCAGATGACACTCAGATCTACGTGTCACTGACGGCAGGAGAACACGGGCCTGTAGATACATTGTGTCACATCGAACAGATCACTGTGTGGATGCAAAACAATTTTCTCCAGCTAGACTCGGACAAAACTGAAATCATTGTCTGTGGCCCACAGAAACAAAGAGAAAGTGTTATCAGTCACCTTGAGACTCTCTCTCTAAAACCTAACTATCAAGTTAGAAATCTCGGGGTAATATTGGACTCAGACCTGAACTTTAACAGCCACATTAAATCAGTAACATCAGCAGCTTTTTACCATCTAAAAAACATTGCCAGAATCAAAGGAATAGTGTCTAAACCAGACTTAGAGAGACTGATCCATGCGTTTGTCTCCAGCAGGTTAGACTACTGTAACGGCCTGCTCACTGGGCTCTCTAAACGGGCTGTAAGACAGCTGCAGTACATCCAGAACGCTGCTGCTCGAGTCCTGACTAGAACCAGGAAATACGACCATATTAGTCCAGTGCTCAGGTCTCTGCACTGGCTTCCTGTTGCTCAGAGAATAGACTTTAAAACAGCTCTGCTTGTGTACAAGTCTCTTCATGGTCAAGCGCCAAAGTACATCTCTGACATGTTAGAGCCATATGAACCAACTCGGGCTCTGAGAACCTCAGGGAGGGGTCTCCTGCTGGTGCCCAGAGTCAGGACTAAACAAGGTGAGGCTGAGTTTCAGTTTTATGCTCCTAACATCTGGAACAGTCTTCCAGAAGATGTGAGACAGGCCTCAACTCTGACAATGTTTAAATCCAGGCTGAAAACAGTTCTATTTAGCTCTGCATATGACACCTGAAAGTATTTTATCTGCACTCTTCACTTTTAAATTAATTAATTAATGATTATTTTTTCTTTTTTTTAATGATTTTATTGCCTTCTTGTGATTTTATGTAGCTGTAAAGCACTTTTACCTTGTGTACGAATTGTGCTCTACAAATAAAATTGCCTTGCCTTGCCTTGTTCACATAATCACTGGACTTGATTTGGCTTCTGTTGTTGATCATTACTCTCCTCCTTCTCCTCTAACATCTCCTGATGCTTGCTGGCCAGCATGAATGGCCTTTAAAACAAACCCACACATTCACACAGAGATGGAGGAAAACACTGTTAACAAATCTGTAAATCTATAGTAAAAGAGTTTCCCTTGAAAACTTGAAAGACTATTTTTCAATTAATCAGGTATAGAAAATGGATGGATGGATTATAAATATATATTGATGGTAGAAAAAAGGATGGATTAACAGAGCAAGTCAAAATTGGTGCAGAAATGGGATTGTTTAAACTTTAGAAATAACAAAAACAAAAAAACTTTGGTTTTAAAGTTTGGAGCGCCTACTGTAAGTCACTGGTAGCTGTCAGTGTCCATTTTTACCGGGAAAAAGGAAACTGTGCCTTAAATCTATATTTTCATGTGCTGAAGTGTCAGATCTACTACTACGATACTGATTTAGCTGTAACCACGTCGGTCTCTTCAAAGTTACTTCCAGGTAAATATTTTCATGCAGTGTATCTGTAAACTGGTAGATATTGTTTACTTAAACTGTCAGCTTATCCACCTACACCCGATGGAGGATCTCCAAGTGCACAGGCAAATGTGAGTACATGCAAGCAAAGAAAGTTTTTCAATTTGTTTGGATGTAAATGCATGGATTCTATTTTGTTTCATGAAGTGAAGTTAAGACAGCACAATTCAGATGGAAACCTTTTTTTTTCTCATGCAACTTTCCATTTAAACGTCTGAAACAAATCCCACTAAAATCCAACAGAAAGGGCCACACATGCAGAAAATTTGAGACATGCAATTACAACAGGGTTAGCACCTCATCCATGTACTGACCAATTGGTAATGCTACAGTTACCGCACAAATAACATATTTGTTGAAAAGAATATAATTACTGATGATATTTGATCTGATACTTCATGCCTGATCTGTAAAACTACACTTATCAAATATGTGAAGAAATAGTCAAATCCTGAATACTGAAATCCATCTGCCTCTCATTATGGGTTTAGTTTATCTTTTGACATCATCCCACACCCACTATTACGGTCTGCAAAACTCAAATCTATGTTTATTCCCCAGCCCCAAGCCCTCAGGCTGAGTTTTGTTGTTAGCCAGAAAGCCTAAGATCCTCTCAAGACGATGAACACACTGCTCATGAACCACAAAAGAGTGCTTTTTTTGAGCAACGGATGATTTACAAAACAAACAAACAAAAAAAAAAAACTATCAACCAAGGATCAGTTGAAGAAGATTCTCTGCACTCACAAATACCTGCTCTGGTCACCTTACATTTACACTGACATCTTCAGTCTCTCATTCAACCTCTCCTTAAGTCTTTCTACCAGCTCACTGATTATTATATACTTTTATGCGCTTCATTGTTGTTCCTTTGCTGTCTGGTATTTTACTATTAAAGCCCTATATTCATATTACTTGCCTGCCACAATTTTTTTGAAACTCCAACTTCTTTTTGAACTCATGGAGATTCTTCAACATTTACCATCATGTCAAAAAGAAAGTACACTCTCCTTCAATTCTAAACAACCTCAAATTAAATGCACTTGATTCGTTGCTCATCATCAAGTGTGAGCAAACGTTTTTACAGTTTGTTGGTCTGCAGCATTCAGGTGTGTGTTAACACAATGCCAAGGAGGAAAGATGGGTTTACAGAAGCAATTGTTGCTGCCCATCAATCTGGGAAGGGTTATAAGGCCATTTCCAAACTATCTGGAGTCCATCATTCTACAGAGAGAAAGATTATTCACAGGTGGAAAACATTCAAGACAGCTTTCAATCTTCCCAGGAGTGGACGTCCCAGCAAGTTCACTCCGAGGTCAAAAACCCAAGAGCTACATCTCAGACTCTACAGGCCTCAGTTAGCCTCTTCTCTCTAAAAAGAACATGGCAGCACAGCTTAGGTTTGCAAAGCTGCATCTGAACAAACCACAAGACTTCTGGAACAATGTCCTTTGGACAGACCAGACCAAAGTGGAGATGTTTGCTCATAATGCACAGCAGCACGTTTGGAGGAAACCAAACACAGCATATCAGCACAAACACCTCATACCAACTGTCAAGCACGGTGGTGGAGGGCTGATGATCTGGGCTTGTTTTGCAGCCAATTGATCTGAACACTTTGCAGTCATTGAGTCCACCATGAACTCCTCTGGATACCAAAGTATTCTAGAGTCAGATGTGAGGCCATCTGTCTGACAGCTAAAGCTTGGCTGAAACTGGCTCATCAACAGGACAAAGATCCCAAACACAGCAGCAGATCTACAGAATGTCTGATAACATTACACAGAAAATGAATATTCAAAGTCACTGCAGTTAAAGCTGTTCTACAAAATGTTGCATGGACTCAGGTCAGCTGGTCCAGTCCAGAGTCCAGACTAAACATGGAGAAGCAGCATTTAGCTGTTGTGCTGCAAACAAGTGGAACAAACTGCCAGTGGAGATTAAACTTTCACCAAATGTAGACATTTTTAAATCCAGGTTAGAAACATTTCTTTTCTCATGTGTCTATGCATGAAATATCTTTTGACTTATCTGGACTGTTGCCTGTTTTTAAATTCATTTAAATGATTTTATTTGTTTCTCTTTATATTCTTTTATGTATTTTTAATGCTTCTTGCACTCCCCGCTGCAATGCTTTTATTTTATGTAAAGCACTTTGAACTGTTTGTACATGAAATGTGCTATACAAATAAATTTGATTTGATTTGATTTACTTTTTTTTTTAATACACTATTTCTGCTTTTAGCTTAGTCTTAGTCAAATAAATGACACAGTGTAATTTGTGCTGTTGTTAATCTGAAATAGTTTTACATGATTTTAAGACCCAGTATGTAAACCTTCAGAACTGTGAGAGGGCGAGCTTTATTTCTTTCATGAGAGTATATGTGTTCTGAGGCCCTGTAGGAGCTTTGTGGAAATGACCCAGACGATGTAATAAAGGTTTGCAAATGAAACTGCAACCTTGGATGAAAATACAATATACACACGTATAAGCCCATATTGATCCCACGACACATATGGTGTCCCAACTATAAATAGATAAATATGGCTGGTATGATCTAAGCACTTTTATTTATCAGCCTGAAACCTGCCTGTCTGAGGCAGAGGTTGGGATGGGGCTGAAGAGTTAGTGAGGCAGGGTGTTGTGAATTGCTGTAAAATGTGGCATCCTCATGCCAGTTAACTTGACTGAAGCAGACTCTCACTTCCATTATAGCAGATTGAAATCTCCACTGGGCCGTGTAAGAGAGTAATGTGTTAGTTATATGGCCGAGACTGGTGGATTTATGCTCTTTCAAACTACATCAATAATGTCCCAGGTGTAAATCATCAGTTTTTCTTATTTTGTAACAGGAATGTCTATGCATGAATTCACATGTGTTTGCATTAAGAAATGCCTGAAAATATCTGAACATTATTGAAAAAAAGATGACATAGACATAAAACAAGTGAAAAAAGAAATTCTCCACACCTTTTCCCAAGATAAGGCCATATTTCTGATTGTTTGAAACTGAATCTGTCATGTTTTATTCATGAGCCACACACCGAAAGATCTGAAAAGAGGTGCAGTATGTTCTTTCTTCTTTGCATGCCACTGTGACTTCTGCAGCAGCGCGGACACCAACATGATTCTCCTTTTACTGTGATAGCCACATGCACTCTGTCCTGTAGTTAAATATACTTTTGTATGAGCTGAGCTCACAATATGAATTCAAATATAAAAGCAGGCCCACAGGTTAGTGTATATGTCTGATAAATGAATACTCTGTTTATGGATTCTGATGCTGTAGGAGAGATCATTGAATCGTGGAAATTGATTCCTCTAAAGAGGCGTGTTTCTCCAACACATTCAGTTCAGTAAAAAGAATGGTGGGGAGCTTTTTTAAGGACAAAAAGAAAATTTACATGAATGTTTCTTTTTGTATATATGCAAAATAATGTCTGTAATTGGTAATAAGTACATGCATTTAAATAAATCCTTTATTTGTGTTTTGATGTTTGTAATTTTTGCTCATGGTATCTAAAATGGATTTCACTGTCTGACTAAGTGACCACTTAGTAGCTTCACTTTTTTCTGTTCACAATTTGTAATGATAATTGTCAGAATTACAAACTTTGTCAGTGGTATTCCTCAAAATACTTTTGTCCACATACAGGACTTCAGAAAAGTTCATATTACTGGAATGTACTCTGTCCTGATCTAAATGAGTAAAACCTGAACTCTCTGCAAATAGTGGTTGCTCATTCCTTGTTCACCACTCTGCTCCTTCCCTTTCTCATAGCACTGAGTTGGTTGGAGATGAATGACATGTTGGAAAATGATGGAGTGAAACCAATTCAAATTATTATAATCATTGCTGGGAAAAGTGAAAAAATGAGGAATAACATTCAAGCTTCAGTGTTGTAAGAAAGGTTGGTATGAGCATTAAGCGCTACATAAAGGATAGTGCTCAAGTAGAAGTAAGTGAATGTATGAAAAGTGGAAGTCCTTATTATGCAGAACGGCATATTTCAGATTGAATATGTGGTGAAAGTGGTGTATCAGCTTTATATAGGGGCAACTTTTTAATTTACGCATGGGGAATCTTATAAACATAAGATGACTTAATGATTTATCAAGTCTGTCCCGAAGTTTTAAAGTAAATCCCCAAAGTGATCATAAGCAACTTAAGTTGTCAGATAGTGAAGTAAAATAGGCACTCAGAACTAAAGATTCTGAAAGATTTCAGCAAATCACCTTAAAACTATTCTTAAATTAAGTAGCCAACTTATAAATAAATGGTTAGCCTTCTTTCCTCCATTGACAGTTTATATAGTGGGCTCAAAAATAATCTAATTCTAAGCAGTGTCAGCATACATTAGAAAAGATGTGAACCTTTTCGTGCCTCTTAGCTAAAAAACATTGTAGTACCGCAAATGCCGTGACGTGAATGATTTTGAAGAAGTCCGAATCTTAAGAGCACACTCGAATCCCTCCTCCCTGAACCCTCGTCCTGCCTCCCCTCCTGCCTTCTCCTCCGGCCTCTTCGTGGACTTTAACCGCGGTCACTAACCCTGAGGAGCGCATGCTGGTTGCGCGCGCCACTGTCTCAGCAGCTGCGGTTCCTCGTCAGAGAGCGGCAAACTTGACGCAGGTGACGGCTGATGGTTCAGGTCACAGAAAAGAAGTTTCATTCGGAATCTTTGGACGACAGCATCAGACACAAACCGAAGCTCACTCGAACTGTTTGAACTGGGTCGAAAGCGGTTTACAGCGGTTGGTTTGCTGCGGAGGCGGCGGCGGCGGATTACAGGAAATAGGACGGAATTAGTTGTCTTTTGCTGCCAAGTTGCTAATTGAAAAGAAACATTTTGTGCACATGACCTCTTTACCGTAGTCCATTTGTCAAAGTTTTTTTTCTTTTTTTACGCTGCATATTATTCCAGCTACAGAAACGGGACCAAATGCGTGGGAGCATAAGAAGGGCTCATTGTTTCACGACGGAATATTCACATGTGAGTTTTGTTTTCTTTCTTTTTTGGAGGACACCAAGCGGAGAGGAGATGACACCTAACGCTTCCCTCTTGTTTCTCATTTTTTCTCTTTCAAGTGAGTTATTTTGTATGTTTTTTTTTTTATTCAAGGCAGTGAGATTATTTACTGAGGAGATACATGTTTGAATAGTATTTCCCTGGAGAATACAATCAATGTTACTGCTTTGAAGAGGGTGATAGAGCTGTCCAAGGTCCTGAGTAGTTTTCAGTTTTAGCATATTTAAGGGAATAATGTTACAATGAACGTTTTCTTACGCGCACACACACTCACACACTAGCAGTAACATGTCGAAGTGCCAGATAGAAGTTAATGTAATTTGTTTTTGTGCAACATTTGTGGAGATTATGTGATCTTTTATATGTATAATTTAACCAATACAACATTACAACTCTTCCATAGATTCTGGTCACTTACAGTAAGGTAGGAAAATGTGTTGTAATATTTTTCAAATGTGTGTTATTATTCAGAAAGCTACATAAAAAAAACTCCTTAATCAATTAATCACGTTTTCCCTGAGACCTTAACCAATCCAGTTCTAATCTTATATCTCTGTACCTTACTTTAGTGTCATGAAATACTTTAGAACTTTTGATTTTAAAGTAATGTTCTTTAGGGATATTAGGTTTAAGTCTTTAGGCTCTCATAGGAAACAAGACATATGGGAGAAGGGACATCCCTCTATTTCAAGAATATCTCTTAACATCCATCATGCCTAATCTGCACTAACTTTGCACTTCTGGACCTGTTCCTCTGCCATTTACATCGATCTCAATAGATTTATTTCTTAATGCTTATGCCAGAGTTTCTTACTGTAAATCATCTATATTTTCTATTTCCTTCCTTTGCTTAAATGATTCATTCTAACATTCCCAATCCCTGTTACGGCTAGTGATGTATTTCATACTCTTATTCGCATTGTCATGAAACTATAATATATGTATATCTATATATATATCTATATCTATATATATATATATATATCTATATATATATATCTATATATATCTATATATATATATATATATATATATATATATATCTATATATATATATATATATATATATATATATATTTTTAAATTTAATTACATTTTTCTGACAAAGCGGGAAGTTGATCAGAATCTTAAGCAACACTTTTTTGTGTGTGTAATTTGTGTGTTGTTGTATCACAAGAAAAGGTGGGTGTAATGCATCTTTGTATTTTATCAGAATTTATTTGAGAAAAAACAAAACCACTCCTTACAACAACTTCCACATGAGAGAGTGTGGTGTTCATACTCTAAAAATATTTCTAAGTAAAAGCAGATGGGCCCTGTGAATAATTTACCAAGGGCTATTTTATAACTACAACCAAGAAAGGCCCATCTCCTGTCTTTTAGGGAACACACTTGAGTAGCAAGCTCACTGTCCTAAAAGAAAAGCTTCTTAGCATTAGCCTGACCTTGATTCACATTTAGTTTCATAGGGTGTTGAAGTTTAGATTTTTGCCCATGAAATTGGTTTGATTGGAGCTTCAAAGCCAGATTGACACAGCAGTAGTTGTTAAATAACATAGTGATAATAACAATAGAAAAATGAAAACAACACCCCCTTAAAACATGAGCTATCAATGTTCAGATAGCAGATCTCTGACAAAGTTGATTGGTTATGACAGTTGACAGAGAACATTATTAACATTTTTCTGCAGCATCCATCAAGGCAAAGGTACCCTGGAGTTATATATTATTTAGAATATATAATATAACTCAGAGGCACACAGCTCTTCTCCATGTCTTCCACCATGTTATTGTGAATGTTTGCATTTCCTCGAAGGCCTGAAGATTGGAGTTGACTTTGTGCTATGTAATGGTGTTTGGCAGCAGTCCTCAGTTACAACAGCAGTATTTTAAAAGAAGGCGTCAGAAAACATTAGGATCACAGAAACAGCAGATAATTTGATCTGCTCTCAGGAATTAAAAACACACTATGCATATTACTGCGAGCTGCACTGTATTCTTGATATAAAGTGCACCATTTACTCTGTAAAAAAAAAACACCTGTCAACCTCACAGGAATTGTTGTTATCCTAAAAGAAAGTCAGGTCTCCAATGTTTTCTTTGGCAGCTACACAGAGAATTTGGTCGGCTGGGGTTTTAAGGTGAACAACCCTTCTCTATTGGCGTTTCATTGACAGGCCCAGGATACCTACAAACACCCCAGAACAATATCTTGTATCCCAGTTGTGCCCCTCTTCTGCCTTTATCTCAGGAATAATATTTGTTTGATTAGCCCACTTGTCATGTAACCATCAGAGATTCCATGAAGTTACTGATCCTGGCTTAAAAATAGTCATTTAATCATCGGTAAATCATATTAAACAAGCATGGTATAAGGTGTCAAAAATCTAGCTCCAAATGTGCTTGTTACCTGACTGTTTCGCTTGATTTTTGTCAACATGCTTCATTAAGCTATTTAGGCAAGGCAGCTTTATTTGTATAGCATATTTCATACACCGGAGTAATAAAAAACATGCTAAATTATATGAAATGATTTGAACAATCAAAGAACATGAAAGTTTCTACTTTAGAGTCAAAAGAATGGCAGGGCTTGACAAAATAACCTTTTCTACAACTTTTATTACAAAGTTAATACTAGAAAATATTAAAATAAACGGGTAAATATGAAAGAAATCTTAAAACACAAACGGTAACCCTGCACGATTTTTTACATCTTAACACAGGTTGATGAGCTATACTACGATCACTTTAACTTACATATAAAATAAATTAATTAGGTTAATCTTTATCTCAAACCATATCTGTCTCTTACACAAAGGTCCATGATGTTAAACCATTTATCCTCATGTTTTTTAGTTCCAATAGATTCACATGCTTCTCTTCCACTGAAACCAATGATGTGCAGTCTGACATGAAAAGGTGAATCAGCTGGGTGCATCAGAAAAAGGAACATCCATGCGTATTCAGCACTCGCTACATTTAATCGTATAAAAACTGACAATTCATGTGGCACAGAGTGGGAAGCCACCCAGATATTAAATGCTCACTGCACTGTTCTCTGTTTGTTTGACACTGTAGGCACAATGGCAGATGAAGCCAATAGATTTTGTCAAAAAGTATTTTGTTTCTAACTTATTCATACTATCACTTTTACATAATCAATAATTTAGAGCTGTGGAAACACTAAGCTTCAGTGATCTCCTCACAGGATGCATGACTGGATTCTTCTTTGTCCCTTTTCCTCAGCACCCTGCAGTTAAGCATCATACTGCAAGACACACACCCAAGCACTTAATGAAAACATGGGATGCAGCCATAATGTCCTGTGGTGTCCACACACACACACACACACACACACACACACGTGGAATGTGGTGGTATTTGCTGTGTGCTTTCAGGGTTAAAATGAATCAAATTAAGAACGGACCTACTTTTTTTCTTACAAGGTTTTGGTTTGCTTCAAGACAAATACATGGCATTTAGTTTTGCCATTAGTTTTTGTCCGACCAATCGTGTTCTTTTCAAGCAGAGCAGGGAAGTTGCACGTGAGCTTCTCTATTATTCTAAAGAAGCCTGCAGCACTTGGAAATTGTATGCAATCAAACTGTCTTTCTGCTGACTGTGTTTTGCCGGTAGGCAGCAGAGCAGAGAATGCAGAGGAGCGGCTGGTCAACTACCTTCTGGGCCCAGAGCACTACAACAAACTGATAAGACCGGCTGTCAATAAGAGCCAACAGGTCACCATCTCCTTGCAGGTGTCTCTATCTCAGCTCATCAGCATAGTGAGTATACACTGTGTACAGACTTTATCATACATCCAAATCTTCTAAGCATGTTCCACATGTCTACTTTTAGTTTCATTTGATGTTATTCAAATCCTTTACAGACGGTGAATATTAACCTCACTGTCATTATTCAGCAGATTGTATAACAAAATTTAAGATCTAGTCTTTTCTTGATAAAAAGTTTGAAAGCCTTTAATGAAATTATTAATCAGTACCATTAATTAAGCAGTATTGTCAAAATGTCGAGCTGCGCGAACAGCCCTCTTCAGTATCTTCCTTGTTCTGGAGCACCTTCACTGTACTTGATTTATCTTCTGAGCGCTCTTGATTATTTCTTTTCCTTTTGAAGTTTGTTCAGTCTGAAAAACTACTACTGATAGGCCAGTCAGATTTGCTTTTGCACATCAATCTCATCATCAAACAAGCTGTCTGTGTGCAGCCCAGAAATTTGTAGCTGCTGCAACTCTGCCGACCACGCTTGCACCTGGATCAGAATTTTATACAAAGGTTGCTGCACACAGACAAAGAGGGTCAGAGTCAGGACAGAGTCTGCCTGGAGATTGGCCATTATACACGCCTCTATAGTTTCTAACTGAAAGACTGACAATGACTGTAGTAGTTTTGGATAAAAGCGTCTGTCAAATGCATAAACATAGATCAATTGATATGGAAGCATGGGACACTTTGGCGCATTCGAACCTATATCCCATGTAGTCTGGATCAAGGGTCAAGAAAGGTGGTAGGTAGGCAGATTGAGCTGAACATTGCATTTCTTTAAGGTGAGCATTTCATACACAATTTTCTCCCTCCATCATACAATCGTAAAAGTGAGTCACAGTATAACGAAGACAAACTGAAGCAGCGGCAAAACATATGTTTCAAAGCATAATGTCACCTCTCAAGTCCCCAGAGTCCAACTGCCTTTATACAGAATTGCACTCGTGGTCTGCTTTAGTCGGTACCGTGGCCATAAAAGCTCAATTTACACAGTAACCTTAACTAAAAGTTGGTAAAATAATTCAAGAACTCATATACAAACCAAATGGCTGAAAAAAGATATTCAGTTCTGACACCTTACTTCAAAATAAATCAAATACACAACAACAAAAAAACAAAACAACAGTGCTACAAAAAACAAAAAGCTGCACTTAGTTTTAACCAATGATGCAATCTATGCCATCATTAATACTTCAAGTCAGGATGTGTTGGGCCGGCCCTCCCAATCACTAATCCTGCATGATGGGTCTGAACAAAGAAAAAATATACAAACATGCAGCTCAATAAAGGTAACTAAATTAACTGACGACTGCGTGTTTGCTGTAATCCAACTTAAAAACTTTGATGAAAACCGTAACATCCCCAACACAAACACATGTTGAAAATGAGCAAATGTGAATTAAAGGTTTATTTATGGGATAAATGTGTAAGTGACAAGTGGTGAATAGAGGAGATCTCACCAACCTTGTTAAAGATCCAAATTGTAGCACGAATAGAACCACGTGTGTGTCCACAAAGTCCTTATTGGTTTGTGCATACAGATGCAGAATCCATGAATTCGCCTTTTGTCTGCTGGTATGAGGGTATACGTTTGTACTGCTTGCAACATGGCAGCAGGGTGAACAGGCTGTGGCTGTGGGGTTATGTCATTTAGGCTCTGTGCAGATACATCACTGATATCACTGAGTCTTAGTGTATGAATATCAGTGATGCTTTAGGCCGTTTTAATCAGCTGCTGCAGAGTTCAGGGCCCAGTTGTTCAAAAAATTTAATCTGGATCAAAATGATCCGGATTTGGAAATCCCATGTTTTGCTATCCAGGATCACCTGATCCAGATTACTTTTATGCCAGTTTTTTAAAGAAACTTTGGATCACTGTGATCCAATCCAAATACCGAATTTCAGAATTACCAAATCTTGGTTAGCAGAAGTTTAAAATAGACTCAATAGTGTAGCCTACTGGCTTAGCAAAGAACAACAGGTACACCTAAAATTCCTCTGCAGGAAGATTCAGCTCACATTCTCTAGCCTCTGAAATTGTGGCCTCTCCATTCCCTTCTACACCTTCAATTCCATGAAGAGCCTCTGAATTTTCACCTCCAATGATATCGAGGACCATGTCGGTGTAATCACCCCTTTTATATGGCTTGTTACCTGTGCTAGGGTTTTTTGCTTCACTGAGGTCCTTTGTTGCCTTGGCCCGCAGGTTTTTCCAGCGCAGTGTAACTTGTTTTGTGTTCCTCTTTTGGCCAGACCACATGGCATTAATCCGGTTGGTGATGTCTTCCCAAATGCTCTCTTTACCTTTCTTGGTGACTTCCCCACCCTTTGCTGAGCTGAAACCACCTACAATAGTGGCAAAATTGGCCCAATCAATTAGGCATGCAGCAATCAGCTCGTTGGTGGTTAACTGGATCGACCACTTAAACACATCATGTTTTGCACACATTTCTCTTAACCTACAGAGGCATCCACATGGCGGGTATTGTTCATCGTTACCATAGGAGAAGGCACCATGCTAGGGTGTATGCTGAACGTGCCAAACCACTTGAGCAATACACGTCAGAAGAACTATATGCACGGTTTCGCTTTGGGAGAGATGACATTAAGTACATTGCAGATCTGGTCAGACCAACACTACAACACAAAACCCAAAGGAGTCATGCTTTGTCTGTGGAGGAACAGTGCTTAATTGCGTTGCGCTTTTATGCATGTGGGACTTTCTATCAAGTAATAGGAGACAATATGGGAGTGGATAAATCAACCGTGAGTAACGTGGTGAAGGTTGTGTCAGTGACACTGGGCAGTCTGATCAATCAGTTTGTTTCCTTTCCCAAGGATGACCAGATTGCTCAGACTAAGCACACGTTTTTTCACATGGGTGTTATCTATTGGTGTTATCGATTGTACCCATGTGCATATCCAAGTACCTCGTGAGAGGGAGTGGGAGTATGTCAATCGGAAGGGGAGGCACAGCATCAACATACAACTTGTGGGTAACGCCGACCTCATCATCACCAACTGTGTTGTAAAATGGCCAGGGTCTGTCCATGATGCATGCATTCTAAGACAAAGTGCACTTTACAGAGAGCTTCAAACCAACCGACCAAATGGCATTCTATTGGGAGACAGCGCTTACCCTCTTCTACCATGGCTAATGCCCCCTTTTCCAGTTGCAAATACACCTGAGCAGGCATGCTTCAACACTGCTCATTGCAAGACAAGATGTGCCACTGAGCGCTTAAACGGAGTGCTGAAGAGAAGGTTCGCCTGTCTGAACTACCTGCGAGTAGAACCGAAGGTGGCATGCAACATAATCTTGGCCTGTATTGTTCTGCATAACATTGCAACCAGGCGTCATGTCCCTTACGATGCCAGTGACAATTATGATGGACCTGAGCCTGATGTAGACCCAGAACAGCCACTACCTAATGAGGGACACACTGGACATGTAATAAGAGACGGAATGCTACGAAACTACTTTTAACTTAGCTACTGAATAACTGAGTAACATTTTTTGTTGTCTAATTCATATGGATGGCTGGTAGCTCTGAGATTTTTCTTTCGACATATCTCATTAGATATGAAATGCTTCATAGCTTTTTTTTGTTTTCTTTTTACTCATCATTATCATTTTTAATTATATTTTTTTTATTTGTATTCATCCAAAATATGAATAAATGTATATCATATGAAAACAGTAATTTTGTCAGAACTCATTTTGTTTTAAAAAAACTTGAAATATTTGGAAAATCACAACTGAATCCACCCTTCTGATGGGATCAGGATTATCTTGTTTTTTTGGATCAAATATATCCCAAACCAAGTTCAAAGTTTTGAACAACACAAAACGAAGGTTTTATTCAGATCAAATGTAAGATCGGATTACATGATCTGATCTTCTATCGGAATCCATCTTTTTGTTTAGAGCAACCCATTTTCAAGATTTGATCCAATCCGTTATCCGAAATCCCATTGGATTACTTTTGAAAAACTGGGCCCAGGTGACTTGGTCCATGCATCCCACTAGGATGCTCTTTATTGCCACTCTGAAGATGTTTACAAGGAATTTGGAAGTTTTTTCTAAAAGTACAGTCATTTTAGAGCATTGTTAACCACAGAAGAGATGTCTGATGACCAAAGGTAGAAATCAACGATCAGCTCTTTGGTGCATGTCTAATTATATGTATCGAAATAATCATAAACAGCATCAACAACAAACATTAAAAGGGACTCTCAAACCTGTGCTGATTCTATCGTCTCATGTCAAAACATCTACCATTTTATGTTGTCTCATGTTTTTATGCTTTTATTATTTTCTAATGCTCTCAATTTTAATGTAAGGTGACCTTGGGTGACCTGAAAGGCGCCTCGAAAAATAAAATGTATTATTATTATTTATTATTACCATGAAAAATGGATTATGTTAACCTGTTTGTGTATACGAAACAGCCAGAGGGATAAAAGCACCTGTGTGGGTGTGCATGATCTAAAATCAATGCAGTCCTTTGTCTCCTCACCCCCTGCTGGATCAGGAAGTTTCAATTTATTGAAAAATAACAACTGCTTCACTGCAGTACTTTGATGTGCTATAAAACGATAACTTGCACATAGATATTACAAAAGCAAGGAAAAATATCACATTATTAATTTTGATTATGAAAAAATACATGCACATGGAAACCTTATTGTCTATTCAACTCTGAAATAGGAGGTACTGTGTTCATTTTCAAGATGTTCTCTTATCATTAAGAATCAGCTTATTGTCTGTCTTCATGGCTGCATGCAGCCCCTCAGCTGGATTCAAACATCATCCCACGTGGAGCTGTATGTTGGCATTGAGCATGAACATGCAAGTAATGAGTTACTGGAGGAAAATTGCCCTCAGTCCCCTCAGCATCCCCCCATCAAGCCAGAAGGCAGCAAGCAGACCTTTAGTAAAGCTGGTTGTTCTAATGTTTAAGTAACTGTAAGTTTTACTTTTGTGACATTTACAAGGATATTTGAAATTATATTAATATGCCTACGAATGTTACAAAATATTGTGACCTCTCCCTGAGGGTTTACTTTGAACTATTGTCTTGTTAAAAATGCAATGTATAAACACTGATTGGTGACTTTTTTGCAGAATGAAAGAGAACAGATAATGACCACTAATGTGTGGCTGTCCCAGGTACAGTGCAATCTTTCTTTAATACTTTGTATGTTCCATATCTTGGTGTTTCATTCACTCATGGAATTTATGATAATACTGTATCTGTAGGAATGGAATGACTACAGGCTAAGATGGGACCCAGACAAATATGAAGGCATCAAGAAACTGCGAATACCATCTAAACTTATATGGCTTCCTGACATAGTACTCTACAACAAGTGAGTATGTGCACTTCACCCCACCCAGGAATCACAGAAGGGATATATGTATATACATATATAGTCTTCGAGGAAGATTGATCAGAAAGATTTGAAGGGATTTGTCCTATTTCTGTCTCTACAGTGCATAATATAATTCAATTATTCAAGCTATCTGGAGGAATTTAAGTGTGTAAAGTGCAATACCGCAAGCCTAAACTGGACTAGTGTAATCTCTGATCCCTCAGGCAACGCCGCATCAAGAACCGTCATTTATTAATAGCTGATATAACCTTATGGGGAAGAGATTACTGTGGGAATCCTTTGTTAAGCACTACAATATGGAGTCACATTCACAAATGACACTTCAGATTTTAGTGTGCAAAAAGGGAACTTTGTGTGAACCTTGTCCAGAGGCAATGTCAACCTCTGGGGTCGGAGGCATCTGGGAAAGACCATCACACAGTGGAAATATGTTTTGTGGTCAGATCAATCAGTTTTCAAGAAGCTTTTTTGGAAGAGAAGGACAAAGTGTGCTACTGACCAAACCAGAACATAAAGCTGGAAGTCAAAAAGCCAGGCTCTGTGATGGTATGGAGTTGTATCATTGCTCTTGGCAAAGCTCTTTTACATTTCTGGAATGGCGGCATTAATCCAAAATAATTATTGAGATTTTAATTGAGTAACACATGCTGCCTCCAAGACCACATCATTTCTAGGGATGTCCATGCATATATCCACAAGACAATGCAAAACCACATCCCGCACACATTAGAAAGGCACGATTGAAGAAGAAGAGGGTACGGGTACTGGACTGGACTGCCTGCGCTAAGAATTTTAAAGGAAAAATGTAACAACAACAATGACCCTGTACTGTTGCACACTTTAAGACTCGTTATCAGGAAGAATAGAAGTAAATACCAAGTGAAATGCTTTATGTCTTGGTATCCTCAGTCCGAGAAGTGTTTTGAGATGGAAAGCAACACTACAAGGTGGTAAAAGCTTTACTGTTCTAACTTTTTTGGACTGTTTTTGTCGAACCAGTGGTCTAACAATGCTAACTTTAATGGTTAAAATGGGAGGGTCAGAGACGTGATGAAAGAATAAAGTAATTGAATAGATGTAAGTTATTTTATGTTCCCTCCACATCGTCTTCATCCTTACTCTCCTCAATGTTACTTTGTCTTTAAACCTGTTTCCTGTTTCAGTGCTGATGGCGTGTATGAGGTTTCCTTCTACTGCAACGCAGTGGTCTCCAACACAGGGGACATCTTCTGGCTCCCCCCAGCAATCTACAAGTCAGCTTGTGCCATCGAAGTGCAGAGCTTCCCATTCGACCAGCAGAATTGCTCCCTCAAGTTCCGCTCCTGGACCTACGACCACACAGAAGTGGACCTCATCCTCACGAGTGATTTTGCCAGCCGTGACGACTTCACGCCAAGTGGAGAGTGGGACATTGTCTCACTCCCAGCACGGAAAAACGAGGACCCCAATGACATCACTTATCTTGATATCACCTATGATTTTGTCATCAAAAGGAAGCCTCTGTTTTATACCATCAATCTGATCATCCCCTGCGTGCTGATCACATCCCTGGCTATCCTGGTGTTCTACTTGCCGTCAGACTGCAGAGAGAAGATGACGCTGTGCATCTCCGTGCTGCTGGCGCTCACAGTGTTCCTGCTGCTAATATCAAAGATAGTGCCACCCACCTCTCTAGCAGTGCCACTCATAGGTTAGTCATGTTTTTGTTTGTTTCCAAGAGTGTTTAGACTTGAAAAAATATGAAAACTGTGGATTTACCATAACTACAGGGAAGTTCTACTTTTTTAAGAGGCTGACAAAAATGTGTTGATGTCATCAGTCATAAAGATATTTAAACTTTTTCTATGATTATGTAACCTAAAAAAAGTCTAAAGTGTGAAAGGAAGTACACTCTTTAAATTCTTTAAAGGTTTTTACATATTAGGACATGATAAAAATCATCTTATTACATGTTTACATGCTAATTACATACATATTACATACATGAAGATTCTCTAAATACAGCTTCAGATTAAAAACAGCACAACATATCACATAATGCAGTAGCTTGTCGATCCAACTTTATCAGCAATACCTTGAAGAAATTGTTTTCTGTATGATGTCGTCGGTGTCTCACATCATTGTGGAGGAATTTTGGCCCACTTCTTTACAACATTACTTTAGTTCATTGAGGACTCAATGACTACAAGGTGCCCAGGTCCTGTGGCTGCAGAACAAGCCCAGATCATCAGCCCTCCACCACCGTGCTTGACAGTTGGCATGAGGTGTTTATGCTGATATGCTGTGTTTGGTTTTTTCCAAACGTGCTGCTGTGCATTATGACCAAACATCTCCACTTTGGTCTGGTCTGTCCAAAGGACATTGTTCCAGAAGTCTTGTGGTTTGTTCAGATGCAGCTTTGCAAACCTAAGCTGTGCTGCCATGTTCTTTTTAGAGAGAAGATGCTTTCTCCTGAAACCCTTCCAAACAAGCCATACTTGTTCAGTCCTTTTATAATTATACTGTCAAGAACTTTGACGTTTAACGTGAGAACTGAGGCCTGTAGAGTCTGAGATGCTGCTCTGTAGGTATGTTTCTCTGAGCATTGCATGGTCTGACCTTGGGCTGAATTCGCTTTGAAGTCCACTCCCGAGAAGATTGGCAGTTGTCTGAATTTATTTCAAGCCTAAATAATCTTTCTCACTGTAGAATGATGGATTCCAGGTTGCTTTAAAATTGCCTTATAACCCTTCCCAGATTGATGGACAGCAACAGTTTCTTCTCTAAGGTAATTGCTGATGTCTTTCCTCCTAGAAATTTAGAAATGTACATCGTAAAAAACAACTAAGCAATACAGATTCTTATTAAAGGTTTTCTTTGTCCATGTTAGACATGCTGCTGGTTATCGTTTGCAACCATTATTCAAATATAGAATAATAAATGACTGACAAATGAAATCAAAGGCAGCAGCAATGTAAATTAAATGCAAACATCTTAGTTTTCTCCTTCTGTTTTACTTTCTTTGAGGTAAATACTTGATGTTCACCATGGTGCTGGTCACATTCTCCACCGTATGCACCGTCTGCGTCCTCAATGTGCACCACCGCTCCCCATCCACTCACCAGATGCCTGACTGGGTTAAACACCTCTTCTTAGCGAGCCTCCCTACCTTCCTCTTCATGAGGCGTCCAGGCTCTTCCAACTTCCGCGATAAACTCCGCCGAAAGTACGCCAGCCGGAATACCATATGCAAAAGCAATTCGCAGAGCAGCACAGGCAACAGGCAGCAATCCAACATCAGCCTCAGCGGAATCCGAACGGACAGGGACTCTCTCTATATTAATGAGGATTTGGCGCACACGTTTTGCTGGAAGGTGGGCGACATCCCGGGTGGCAGTGGTGGGTTTTCAGACTACAGGAGGCCTTTGGCTGTTCAGTGGGATGTAGACCTAGAGGAGGCAGTGGATGGAGTAAGATACATCACTGAAAACATGAAGATGGAAGACGGCAATGAAGGGGTGAGGAGACCAAGCTGTGGTTATGAAAATGATAACAGATGATCAGCAGAGAAAGATATGATATAAAAATTTCATGAATAGTAGACAGTATATGTTGTCGAAGAGAGAATGAAGATTGAGAAGGCATTTAAAAGCAGATTATAGAGACGGATGATGTCTGTTATACAGCAAGGAAGAATGAGAAGATTACAAGGCAATTTGAGATATGGGACAAGCCATGTCTTTAACTGTGACACTTTTTCAGTCTGTCAGTCATCTATTTTAATCTGAAAATATCTACAAAAAAACCCTGCATGCACTCAACCCTATACACAAACTGACTGCACTCGGTGCTATAACTAGCCTTTGATTTGTGGCCTCTCTCTGTCTTGTTGTCAGCCATCTTTATTGGAGTTGAAAATATATCTCCTGACATGTGCTGCGTTGCATAAGATCCTTCATAGCCACAGTAAAAAAAAGAAAAAAGAAAAAGACTCCTTCTGACTTCTAAAGATGACATTTCTCAAAGGAGTTGACTTTGATTGTTTGAGGTGGAAGTTTAGCAAAGTCAATGAAAAATTAGGTGGATTGTGAGCACACAAATCCACAAGAACACACTATGCTGTTCTTAGGTAGCACTGTAGCCCCGCTGTGGCTTACACAGGATTTTTACTCATGAAACCTGCAACAATATGAACTTGTTAATTTCGTTCGGTTCCAGATCATCCAGGACTGGAAGTATGTCGCCATGGTGATAGACCGTCTTTTCCTGTGGATCTTCATCCTGGTGTGTGTGGTGGGAACTTTGGGACTCTTCATGCAGCCACTGTTCCAAAGCTATAATACACCCACCTCTGATGAAACTGAGTGAGTCTCAAACACTCCAAAACATATATTAAAATATACACTATCAAACCTTCTGTCTTGGCAAAAACTGTCATTTAAGTGTAAATTGTAAATTAAATGCACTGTTTTCTCTTGACATGATAAATAGCTTATTCTGCATTAGTGGCTCAGCATTTGGCTTATTAAACCAATTTTTTTTGTTCTATCTGTTTGCTAAATCCTCTTCTGCTACATTTATTTACCATACCTTCCACGTAAAATAATTGTCTTTACTAGAGGAAAGAACTGGGCTCCAGCCTTAAAGGATAAGACCGGTTTTTTGACATTGGGCCCTTGATTTCACATTATAACATGATGTTCTACTCACCCCTGCTTGTTGTTGGTCATTTGGAGCTGTTCCGAAGATATTCGAGAGGCGTCTGGCTGCTCTCTTGAGATATTCGGCCATGAAACGGTTTCCTATGGGCAAGCTTACACAGGCACAAACTATGCTGTTTATAATTTATTAATTACTGTACACTAGCACTGATAACGTGGAGGTGCGTCGCTTACTTAAAAAAATCCGGGTTACTAATTTTGAATTTTAGCCGAATGAATAAATAGGCAGCAGGTCTGTGGGCTGTCTGTGGCAGTAGCACGACGATGACGTCAGTAACACCCACTTTACGACAAAAAAAATCAAAATTACAATAACCCGGATTTTTTTAAGTAAGCAACGCACCTCCACGTTATCAGTGCTAATGTACAGTAATTAATAAATTATAAACAGCATAGTTTGTGCCTGTATAAGCTTGCCCATAGGAAACCGTTTCATGGTCGAATATCTCAAGAGAGCAGCCAGACGCCTCGCGAATATCTTCGGAACAGCTCCAAATGTTCAACAACAAGCAGGGGTGAGTAGAACATCATGTTATAATGTGAAATCAAGGGCCCAATGTAAAAAAAACGGTCTTATCCTTTAAGAATTTTACGCAAGACCTGACATATTGTAGCTGCTATTTCTGTTAATGCTAATTAAAAGATTTGTCTTCATATCAAACACACCCAGCAGCATTTAATTCATGCACTGGGTGGATTTTGCAGAATAAAGTACGTGTTAATTTACATTACTATTTACCACGTTGTGTTTTTCTTTCCATAGATATGGAGATTTCTAGGATTTCTGTGACATGAAAATGGAAACAGTGAAATATTCGTCTCTCTAAAGGCTTCGAGAAGCCACAAAATGTCTGGCAGTGATCTGTTGCTGCTGACTGGATCTGATATGTAACCAGCCTAATCTGGGAAGCCAGCAATGGTTGTTGTGCTTGTAACAGTGGACTTCAAATGAAGATGGAATCAGATCTGCTTAATACATAGCCTCTATTTTGGACAGGCTTGTCTCCACCCACATCTGAAAAACTCCACTTGAATCAGAGGCATGAAAGTCTTGATACACATTTATCTTCCAACATTTGAGTAACTTCTGTCAAGATGGCAGGTTTTCTAAAATATTTTGAACTTTGGACTGACTTAATTTTTTGACACTGTACACTGTTGGCACACTGGTTCCCTCTACACTGCAGCTCTTATGAGGTCAGCTATTCTCTGCAGTACTGTTGATATGGAAATTATATGAACATTTAAACCAATTGTCCATGGTGATACAACGCAGTGGAGTATAATTTATCCTCTCTCTTCAGTACTCAAACTGAGCTTTGTTGCAACAAAGTGGGGACATTTTGTCCTTTTCACCTTTTTTCTCCATGAAAATATTAATGCTCCCTTTCTCTCTCTTCCATGTTCTGCTTCAGAGGTTTGTGCTTCATTTCCACCATCCAGCTCCCAAGCAGCGCTATAACTGTCATGCATTGCTTATTTAAAAGAATATATTTTCTGCCTTTGCTCTCTGACATTGTTTCCCTCGCTTGTTTGGTTAGTCTCGTCTGTCTGTTTTTCTTTTCTTTTTTTCTTTGGTCAAATCACATCACAACGCCTGTCATAGAAACTGAGAGATGCTTTCCAGAAACTTGATCTTAAAGAAAAAAAAATGATGCAAACACAGTGACAGTAGTTTCTTGCGGTATACATGCACACTCAAGCATACGTGCATTTTTGCTGCGCTTTACTATTTGAAAGGAAAAGATGAATCCGCGTGCGTGTATGTGCTTCTCTGCCCTGCAGCTAATTTTCAGCCCTCACTGTTGACAACTGCCTTAAACTGTTGAAAAAGATCTCAACAAAAGATCCTGTAGCAGCACCATGTTCCACTTCTAATAACAATATGACACTAACTGTGTTCTGATACAATGTGTTGAATAAAAAGCTGTGTTTGAACAGTACTGTTCTGACAGTAATTTGTTTTTTCTTGAGGAGGTTCTACTTCTAGTGGACAGTTCGACATGTCACAGATGGAAAACTGTTATTTTCTAATTGGCTGGGTCAAGTAAAGAAATGTTAAATGAATGAATGTTGTTAAAAACATCACTACTTTTCCTGCTGTGACAAGCAGAAGTGGCCAAAGTGGTTATGAAGGTGAAACATTTCTTTAATTTAGTCTTTTAATGACTTATATTAGTCTCAGTTAGGATGTTAAATGTGAATAATATGGATTATCTACTTATTGCTCTACTGCTTCATTCTAGTGACACATTCATAAAGTTAAAAAAATAGCTTAAACTATTTGACAACATACAGTTTCTCATAATCATAAAAGTAAGATTTCTCTGTTGATTTGTTTGCAGGCTTTCGGTGCATGAATGTGAACACTCTGTGTGGAAAACAAAAGATTAAATGCTTCAAATAAAAAGTGTCTGCATTATCACACATTTTTTCATCACAGACTGCACATAACAGCCGCAGAGACCAAGAAGTTAAGCCTAAGCAGAGCTGCCTTAACCCTGCATTCCTTCATATGACCAGCAGGAGGCAGCTTCCCTGATTGCAAAACAATGTCCCCCTGTCTGCAGGCCTATCAGGAAAAGGACCTGCTCCTCACTTGATTAATTACTTACTTGTGACACTCAGCACTAATAGCAAAGTAATGTCTTTCATTAGGACGTTTCTATCAAGTCTGAACCATGTTTTGTGTCTTTTTCAAAACTTGTTACCCAGTGAACCAGAATAAGGAGATTTGTATGTCATAGAAATTAAGATAGTAGAGTCCAGGTGAAATCATGAGCTAATCACAAAACAGAAAACTTTGTATTGGTGCTGATGAGCACAAATCCTGTATTTTTATGTGTGCAAGGCTTTTTTTGTGTGTTGGGCCAAGGAGGTAGGATTGAGCAGCAGGTAATAAAGGAAAAGTATCAGTTAATGTGATGCAGTTGAACTGTGTTTGTTTTAACACACGCCATGACATCTTCCCTACTTTCTTAACCCAACAGTTTTTAACACCCAGAGGGGAAGACACTGAACTCCACATCGCCTCAGATGTTGTAACTACTCTGAGCGTCATGCTTTGGATAAAAGCGCTCTTTGAAGGAATTCACGCGTTTTCCTGCACACTCAAAAATGACGATACTTGTATTAAATCCCAAACTGTGAAGATATGTCAAAACATCATTTTACAAGCTCAGAGTCTTGTAGGCTGTTATTTTAGAGCAGGATTCCACTGTCTGCCCAGACTTACTCTCACAGTCAAAGAGTAGGAAAGAAAGATCGAGCATTTTATTGCTTTGTAGTGGGGATAAATAACATTCTGTATACTCTGAAGCTGAGTTCTGACAGTGTGCCATAAAAAGAGGTGCTCAGCGTTCAGAGAGGGGCAGACAAGGTTTGCAGAACATAGTCTGAGTATATTTGTTCTTTTAAAAAATCTTGGCATAATGACACAAATATGCCATGTGATGTGCTATGCGCAAAAGAACTTTTCTCAAACTTGTTTTCTTCAGATTTTGATCTAACAGCAGCAGACGACACCACTTTTGTGTGTTTTACAGGTGTGTGAAGTCTTGTGAACGTGTGTCTAAGTACTGCTCTGGCTATTAAATACATATCCAGACAAAATTTCATACATTTGTCCAGCATATTTTTGGTCAATGCTCAGTCAGTACTATTGATCGGATTAAAAGGACATTTTTAAACACGTATGATCATGCTGACACACTAAAACATCTTTTAAGGGAATCGCCAGTGGATCTGTCTGAAGTGTGAAAAGGTTAAATCCGTGTGCAGGGTTGAATCCTGTTTGGTTGTTATTCACGAGTGTGAATGTCTTTCATCAGTCTGACAAAAAGTGGACACCTGCTTCAAAGCACATCTGCTCTTGCTCCATTGGGAAGGAGTCTGAATTTGTAACCTTGTGTTTCTGAATTTGTAACCTTCATCAGATAGCAAAAGAAAAATATCTTGTTAAAAGAACAGCACCATTGGAAGACAGAGCATTGCTGTCACCTTTAATGCACTATTGCATGAAGGGACGCACACACACATCAGACCATGATACGATTTAACGGATCCAAATCTCTTACCTCAGCCAAAGTGAAGCACTGATTTTTGACCTGAAGTCAGCACTTCAGCAAAAAACTATGAGCCTCTGCTGTAGTGGACAGTTATTGACAAAACCTATATTTACTGTGCCCCCTCTGGCTTGTGTGCACCTGTGTGTGTGTGATATCAATATAAGGATGGCAAGAGAAAGAGGTTGACAGATTTGTGTTGTTGAGTCCACAGAAAGACAGGTGAGGATGGAGCAGGCCAACGGTCAGTGTAACGTGATGCTTTGTTTGAGGTTGTGAATGTGTGAGGGATCTGAGAGCTTTTGGAGTTGCATATATTTCAGCTTTTTTTTAACCCATGAAGAAACTGTTGCCACTAAGATATTTTGGTTACTTGATATTCAAATGCTATCAAGGAGCTTTGAATGTAAGTGGCTGATAAATCCTCGTCAGTCTGACCCGACCCCAGTGGAAACTGAAAGATAGAATTGTTGTAAGATTAAACATCATCTGTTTTATTATTCAATTTTTATTTTTAATATCTTAGTTATACACGATCTCATGACAAAAAAGTGTGGTAGCTGTGTTGGTCAACAGCACAAAATGTTGCAGAAAGACTTGTGTTTTGCCGGCTGTCCCTTTCTAAATATAGACCACATTGTACCTACAGTGTGATTCTGTGCGATTATTATTATTTAACTTCTGGATATGTCCCACAAAGTGGTGATATCAAAGCTCGACATCTCACGATGTCCATCGGGACATCCATGTTTAGTGTCTTTGACATGTTTTCTGGTGAGTCCTGGCTCCTCAGTCAGTTTTGCTTCCTATTGTATTCTTAAATTCTTTTTTTAATGCATCTCGGTTGGTTTTGCTTCTACTGTTTGTTGCTTGACGCTTGTGTCCTGTTTGTGTGATTGCTCACCACCTGTTTTTGTTTGTCATCACCATGTGTATTTTATTTGAGTTAGCTGCCAGTTCTTTATTACTCTACCGGTTTCTTTTCCTGGTTCACTTGATCTAGATTGATGTCACATTCAGTTTGCAGTTTGGAATTACTCTTGGATTGCTTTGTACACCAGCACTACAATACTTTTTGTTAAATATTCTGTTTATTTTGTTCTTTTGCTTCTTCTTAATCTGCCTACATCATGCCAACGTTTGGGTCATTTTTGTATATCCATTGTTACACTTAATTTCAATCCAAAACGTGTATTTTGTTTGTTACATTTATTTGTTTTGGGGACCAAAAAGGCTGCCAGACCGAGTCCGACTGTTCAGTTTTTTCTCCACAACAATAGGTAAGCAGATTTGTTTCTTTTCAACGACAGAGTTCTGGTTTGCCCCTCTCAAGCTTTTCAGTGGAGCTAAGCATTTCCTGTTGCTTAATATTTTGAGGACACACTCAATCTCCTCATGTTAGCAGGAAAGCAAATGTGTATTTTCTAAAAGGTCAAATGCTCATTAACCATTACCCTGAGCACATATCTTAAGCAAAGCTGATGTTCTTTCAAAGAGTCAAACAGCAGCTCTGGTTTTGTCCGTCTTACTGCAGCTGATGCCTCAGCCCACACAGCAACCAGCAGACTTGCACCTGCATGCCCTGCAATATTTGCCAGTGTTAGCTGATGTCTGAATCATGCTGGAAAATCTTGCCCCCAGTGTCACTTAAGTTTCCTCAGGTGTCTCTCCTAAATAAGCAGAGGTTTGACAGCCTCCCCCTGCAGTCCATAGGGCACGTTCTGCTCTGTCTACCCACACAAATGCCTGAGGATGGAAACGCCACTGCTTCCTTCACACACACTCCACCAAACTTGAACACATGCCAGATCCCATCTTTCTGGCTCATTATTTCACTTTCTCCCTGTCTCTTCCTCTTCTGTTTATCCTCCTTATCTATCCTTCCCCTCCTCCCTGTCCCTTCTCTCTATTTCTGCTTTCAGACTCCCCCTCACTGTTTTTTATTCTTTCGTAAATTGTGTGTGGAGAATTGGGAACTAAAAATACACCGGTGATAAACCCAATTATCTGTCCCTTTTTACGCTACACACCCAAGAAACGAAGAACATGACACAAGCTGGGTGAAAGATGCCAGCCTTCAGAGTGAATTCATGTGTTTTGGGCTAGAAAACAATAAAGTTTCTGCTCATGACTGTGGAACTGCATGTAAACTGATGATGGTTGAGAAAATAAATAGTTATATGTTCAAGAAGTTTTTTTGTTTAGAGACATATCGCTCCCAGATGACGCTGCTCTTTTTTGTTTTCTGAGTTTTCATTGTGTCTTTGTGGCTCCTCTAGATATCGCTGGCTAAACGTGATGGTATAAGTCAGTTTGTCCCACCGGATAACACACTTCCAACAGCACACAATATTTGATCCGTCTGTGTGTGAGGGTGTGTGTCTGTTCAGCATACTGGCTGGAGATGACCACAAAGGACATCAGCACAGAGACATAGCACCGAGATATAAATTCAGATGAAAACAAATTACATTATTACATTCTGTTGTGAATGAAATGTTTAATCAAATTTTTTATGTTTAAATGCCTTATTCAGTCAGATATTTCAAAGCTTGTACAGCACTAACAATTCATACTTGACAGCCAAATTTAAGTTTTGGCTTTGGAGTAAATTTTGATTTCCTACACATGTAGAAAAGAAAAATACAGTATTGGCACCATAATTTGGGCTTTAATTGTACTCTACTTCCCCGTTTATGCCATGGTATTTAATAAAAGCTGCTCAGTCCAACAAAGAGTTATGAGCGCGATGTTCAAAATGATGTTTGAGTGTTCATCTTGCCCGTGGCTTGATTATGTTTGAGTGTCAGATACTTCTTTCCTCGCTAGCACAAGCTGTAAGATTCAAAGTGTTGGTGAGCTGACGTGCCTTTTTCAGATTTATGCTCATCATCACTCAGGCATAGATCTGCAGAGCTCAGTGATTTGCATAAGTGTGTGTGTGTGTGTGTGTGTGTGCATGTAAAGATTATCATAAACCATATAGTCCAGATAGACTCCAATCTAAACCTACCTAATCAGTTTTATATATAATTTGGGCCAAAACTCGGTGACCCCAGTTGAATCCACGGAAATTACAGTCAGCATGAGCTAACCCACTTTGGACGACATATATCAGACCATATGACATTTTACTGTCCTAAGGGAAATTCATTTTGCAAAAGCAGCAGAAAGTCATGGAAGCATGGACATGTGTGCACCTCTGTGGATGTTCATTTTAGGCTGCAGCTGAAAATATGGTCCCTGCAGCGGACATAAATCCTCCTTATGTGGGTTCATACTGCACACCCAGGTTTGCATAAAGATACACATCCAGAAGTAAACTCACGATAGCTCTGTGTGGGCAGTCAAACTAATCATTGCTTTTCTCAGTCAGACAAATGAACACATGTGTGTAGGTGTGTGCATTAAGCTGATAATCCTCCATTCAAAAACAGGATGCCTTCTATTGGCACACCCCATGTCATCTGATGGAGGCACAAAAAGTTATTTTAGTAGATTTTATCTAAAACAGTTTTACATTATTTTGAACAAAGAAAACAGCTCAGGTGCTCTTTACTTACATTATTTTCTTATCTTTACGTGTTTGAGACAAAACAGGGTGCAAAGATTGTTCTTTAGCTATTACGTCATATCAGATGGCATCAACTCAGCCATTCCTGAGGCTATAACTCACATTTTGTTCAATTAATTTGATATTTCCTTTCACCTTTCCAACCATTTTATTTTCACAATGAGTTGAAAAGGTTTGGCGTTGACTGTTGTGCTCGACAACAACCCACAGACAAAGAAGCCAAATACCAAGCCATCAAGAAATACAGACATTTCAACTGACAGTGTAAACCACACAGTCAGCCAAGGCACTGACATGAAAGAGATGTCCAATTACAAGCCTGGTCCCTTTAAATGTTATCCACTTCGCCCAAAATTAATTCAGTTGAACTTCTGCACATCTCTTCAGTGTTATTTTTCACAGTGTGATGACAATATCCAGATAGTCTGCAGAAAACAGAACAACTACAAAGCATAATCCTGAAAAAAACAAACCTTATTTGTCCTTAATCATATCAGCACTTTTAGATCACCTTTTACTCAGACTAGGTTTTAACCAGGGATCCTCATGTACAATAGAATCCAGGTCTGTAACAAACCAAGTTCTCAAATTGACCTTATTACTAGTTTATTTGGTACATTTACATCTAAAAAAAGTGCAGTAGCCTTACAAAACCTCACCTTACCTTTAGAAGGCCACTTATATTCAGCTTTGTTGAGACCGTCAGAAAGAGAATGACTCAAAAAGTTGCAGGTTTGCAATAAAAGCTCAAAAATTGTACATTTAAAAGTTTTCTTTACACAGGTCACAGACACCATTACATCGACGTTCACTTTCTTATCTCACTACGTCTGTCACAATAAGACTGTTGATGTAGCCACTGTTGTTTAAAAAAAACCTCTTACATGTAGGAAAGGAGGAAGGGCTGGTAGGAGGATTTTGTCTGAGGACTTCCAAACAGGAGACGACATATTTGATGCCCATTCCGCATAATCTTTTCCACAATCCACTTTTCTAATTTTTCTTATGGCTCGGGTAAAGAGTTAAAAACTTGTGATTGGAGTTAGAATTAACACAGACCTATATGGATATGTTTAGATGTCACTAAATACAAGGTTAGATAATGAAAAATACATGCACGCGGTTGGGGTTAACACATTTTATTATTCATGGTTCCCCTTATGTCATGTAGATGCTGCATGACAGAAAACAACAGCCGAGAGATATGTTAGCGTCTCACAGTTTATGACCATTGATTGTGACACAAGTAGATTTAGAGGATGTGGACAGACTCACCAAATGCATGTTTTCTGGCAAGATTCGAGTCATCCTGATTTACATTTTCTTCTTAAAAATAACAACTTTTGGGAACGCAGTGAAATAAGAAATTGTAAAGAATATTCTGACACCCTGTTATGTGACCACTTTCTGCTTTAAAGGGATTACGTATGTACTTTAACCAGATATACTAAATCTGTGTTATGCATTGCATCAGATTCCATTTGCAGTAGCAGAAACTGATGGGGTTTCTTGGATATAAGCATAAGCTCTTAAGTTCTTTGAAAATCATGCATTCGACTGTCCCTATTTCAACCCTGACCTCTTTTCTTTACCACACTATGCTGTTATTTCTACCTTACTATATAGTTAAGATGTAATATTGACAACCCTGCCTCCTGGAAGCTCCCAGAAGCCTCTCATCCCCTCCACTCCATTAAACGCATCTCTGGGAGATGATCATGCCAGGGATAGTAAAAACAGACCATCTGAATTTCATTACTTGGGGTTGAAAATAAAAGCACTTTTCTCTGGGCCAGAGGATGTGCCGCAGATATGTGGTTGTAAATAATTCAGGATTGTCTAAAAGTTCTAGCGAGAGAGACAGATATTTTCATGTCTTTTGTTTCACTGGAAGAAGAAAGATGGCTCCAGTGCATGTTGCATGAATGAGGGCAGAAGAAAAGCTGTGCCGTAGGTATGTGAGGTGAAAGGAGAAGGGTGCCAGAAAGCGTAAAAATTGAATAAAATCAAGAATAACAAGAGAACCGAGAGGCTTTTGGGCATAACACACCCAGTTTTTTCCAAAAAACATGAATTAAACATGAGAGAGCAGGGCAGTACCAGTTATGGCGCATCACACTAAACAGTCCTGGCAGAAACATTGATTCTCACCCAGTTCCTCCTGGAAACTGCTTCACTAATAAGACTGGTGAAGACAAGCATGTCATGATGCCACACTGTGAGCACAGCACTTGTCGGATGGCAACATCAGCAACAGAAAAAGCACATTATCCCTGTTGTGCGTATTCTGTGTGTACATCTGTTGTTTTTATGCAGCTCTTGCCTCCATGGATCAGACTCAGTAAACTCCCTCCTATGGCTAATAAAAAGGCAGAGAAGCATTGTTTTGATATTTTTTCATGTTGAAGTGAGAAGATACTGACAGTTGTGACAAATTTCAAACAAGACGTGCACTGTTATGATGGTTGACTTTGTTTAGTTGGGATTATATGGCCTCAAAGGGGAACTCCGGGGCATTTGAAGCGCATTTCCATTGCTAGAGGTTGTCAAATACTGATAGTAGGACACAGACAGGTGCAAATCTGCGCTCCCTGTGTGGAGATCGCGCTGTTCGCGCATCCTGTCATTCGAGGCTAATTCGTGGTGGCTAGGGGCAAGCGCTAACCCTTCCACGTAAAACAACAACTTGCACACTGCAGAAACGTCACACCACTTTATAAACCATCCGACAATAAAGTCACAAGCCTTACCATCAAAACCATATGCATGGTTCTCACATTACTGGCATGGGGACGTTACAAAACAACTTTATAAACAGCATGTCACTTACTGGGCATGTATTGTTGTAATGTTTTAAATACTTGAACACAGTTTTTCTAGAGAATATAATTGTTTTGTATATGGGATTATCGTCCATCGACTCTTTTGGGCTTTCACATGCGCGAGCATACCAACAACCGGTAAGTGACATGCTGTTTATAAAGTTGTTTTGTAACGTCCCCATGCCAGTAATGTGAGAACCATGCATATGGTTTTGATGGTAAGGCTTGTGACTTTATTGTCGGATGGTTTATAAAGTGGTGTGACGTTTCTGCAGTGTGCAAGTTGTTGTTTTACGTGGAAGGGTTAGCGCTTGCCCCTAGCCACCATGTATTAGCCTCGCATGACAGGCTGCGCGAACAGCGCGATCTCCACACAGGGAGCGCAGATTTGCACCTGTCTGTGTCCTACTATCAGTATTTGACAACCTCTAGCAATGGAAATGCGCTTCAAATGCCCCGCAGTTCCCCTTTAAGTGAAAGGGTAGTCCTGACATGAAGTGTGTGTGTGTGTGTGTGCGTGTGTGTGTGTGTGTGGTTGTCTGTGTGTGGACGTGCGTGTGTATACATATGTGTGCCATCACCAGTATGCACACCTATAATTCATGTATCTGAAGAATATTTATATCCCACGTGCTAGAGATAGTTGACTTTTACCTTGGACACAACACCACAAGTTTAGTTGTTTCTTTGACATATTGCAACATTTTATACAAATGCCCTAACCAACATTACCAGATACATCTGGACCATCAACAGATCCATCTATTGTTGGCCCTCATCAGACATGGTCTCCATGGAAGGGTGGCTGTCAAGAAGCCATCCTTAAGGAAGGGAGGAAGAAAAGACTGAGGTATGCCAAATGACACCAGAAGTGGACTGAAAATCAGTGGCAACAGGTCTGATGGAGGGATGAATCCTCCCCAGAGCCCGGACCTCAACATTACTGAAGCAGTGTGGGATCATCTTGACAGAGAACGAAAAACAAAAGGCAGCCAACATCCAAAGAAGAGCTTTGGGATGTCCTTCAAGATGCCTGGAGAACTATTCCTGAAGACTCCTTAAAGAAATGACAGAAAGCTCGTCTAAGAGGGTTCAGACTGTGTTGCAGAATAAAGGTGCTCATAAAAAAAAAAGTTGACTTTTTGTTCTATCTTAAATACTGCATTTCGATTTATTCACTCATTCCCTGTTTTCCTGTTAATATATATATAAACAATCCTTTAGTTAGTTTATGTTTGCACTCATGCACTTTCAGTTAATTCATGCAAATGTCACCTTTTTTGTATATAAAGAAATTAAGGTTGGCTCAATACTTTATTGTATAGTAACATGATAAACCTTGCCCAAACACTATATGTTGTCATAACTAATTTAAAACTGTACAATGTCTGTTGGAACATATCAATTTTCAAAAATCAGTAAGAATTCAAGCATTTTTGTCGATAATTTGTTCATAGGCATTGTAGAAGACCTCTCTTTATTTAGGATAGTCAAATTAATCAACTTTTGGTGAGACTGGTTAAAAATTTAGTTTATTTTCCAACAAACTAATATTTTTCCTGTTCAAATGTTGATTATGGGCAGATAATGTGTGTATATGTGTGTTTGGAAGGACACACGTAAACAATCAAACGGTGAAAAATGACGCCTGTCTCGCTGGTTTTCCTGTCCTCGCGTGCAGCATCAGGACATATCCCCCCAGATGTGTCTCCATCCTTCTTTTTTTTCCTCACCAAGCAACGCAGCTGGGCTTAGCACTGCCTCCTGAATTACTTAGTTTCATGACGTCAAACCAAGCGTGTAAAGTCAGTGGCTAAAATTAAACTTAATCATCTGGTAAACAGGCATCTGCGGAGTTTCTGATGCGCGTATAGATGAGGCGGAAGCGCGCTTCGAACTCATCACAGCGCAGTGCTGCGGTTTAGTGGCTGGGAAAAGGCACAGCATGCCAAATGGGCAAAATCTTAAATCTTGGATTTAGCCGTGCTAACAGTCTAAAGTAATCCAATAATTATACATAAACTGAGATATGATTAATAGAACTAGAAAGCTGCAAGCAGCTGTGAGCGGGACCGAGGTGTGCGTACGTTGGGATGTGCGCACGTTGGGGCATGCGTTGGACGCTGGAGCCGCAGCTCTGCCCACACACACGATACCCTTTGCGTACGTACGAGCACATCATAACCCCAATGCGGAGGGGTTTTTGAAAATTTCTAGGGGGCGCCACTGAGCCATTTTGCTCCGCCCACACACGATACCCTTTACATACGTACGAGGTCATCAGGGTGGACGTGTGTGCCAAGTTTCATTAAGTTGCGATGATGATAAGGCTTTCAAATCACAAACGCCATCACACGATTGTCACCGCCTGGCCACGCCCACACCGTTCAGAGTTTGGAAAAGCTTCTCAAGAGTTTTCTTCCCCCCTAGCTTAAGAGTAACCTGGCCAAGTTTGAAGATTTTAGCATGAAATATGTAGGAGGAGTTTGATCAAATGCGAGGTGTGAAAAAAAAAAGATGTTTCCGACCACCATTAGGTGGCACTGTAGGTGGATGTCACTATTTTATATGTGCGCGTTCAGGCTGGGTCCAGCAATCAACTTATGAAGTTTGGGACAGATTGGATAATGTGTGTGGAAGTTATAAGCGACTCAATTTTTCATGGCGAGTCATAAATTTGAGGCGTCGCCACGGCCACGCCCTTTGAGGTTTGAGAAAGTTTCTCCATGATTTTTTCCCCCCATGTCTTAAGAGTAACCTGGACAAGTTTGAAGGTTGTTGCATTAAATATGTAGGAGGAGTTTGATCAAATGCGAGGTGTGAAAAAAAAAGATGTTTCCAACCACCAGCAGGTGGCGCTATGGGTGGATGTCACTATGATATTATGTACGCGTTCAGGCTGGGTCCAGCATTCACCGTATGAAGTTTGGGACAGATTGGATAATGTATGTGGGAGTTATAAGCAACTTAATTTGTTGTGGCGAGTGATGGCGAGTCATCAAACTTTGAGGCGTCGCCATGCCCACGCCCTTTGAGGTTTGAAAAAGTTTCTCCATGAATTTTTTCCCCCCATGTCTTAAGAGTAACCTGGCCAAGTTTGAAGTCTGTAGCATTAAATCTGTAGGACAAGTTCGATCTTATACAAGGTGTAGAATCGGTCAAAAATGGCACGAAAACGCACTTTCCATCCAAAATGGCCGACTTCCTGTGGACGTGGCACATTGGCGGCATGACACTTTTTTGTGCGTCTTGGCATGATGAATGAGTGTACCGAATTTCGTCGTCCCACGCGAAACTAATCCTATTGCGGGGACAATTTTTAACCATCGTAGGGGGCGCTACAGAGCCAATGAGCGACTCCCAAAAATATAAAGTTTAGATTCTTTCATGTCGTCGACCGGCACGTGGCGCTCGCAAAATTTCCTGAGTTTTCGCATACCTTTTGCAAAGAATAAGAAAGAATAATAATAATAATAATAATAAACCTTACAGATACAATAGGGTCCTTGCAGTTTCACTGCTCGGTCCAGAGAGGCTACGAATGTGTGAAACAAACAAGTTAGTACAGCTCGCTTCATTTGCGCTGTCTCTGGTGCTGAAACGAGCTGTGTCGCTCTCCTGTATCTTTACATGGAAACTTTCCATCACTCGATACCGTCTGAAAAACAAAATATTTATATTATAGCCAGATATCACCATTATTTCACCATTGTTATTTATATGTATGCGATTGAAACGACCTAAAAGGGTAATTCAATATTCTTCATTCTGAGTTTTGAAGAAAAACTACTAAACAAATGTGATACTTGACTTTATACACACACGCACGCATATATACACATGTATAAGACACTCTCAGTGTTAAACTTCTAAATTCTTTTCTTTCCATCAGCCAAGGAATCAAGTTCCCTCCCTGCATGTATGGATGCGCCAGTGGGGAGCTTTGCGCTCATAGGGGAGGGACGAACCATGAGTTCGGATAATATCAGGAAGGAGCGCACCGGCACGGCAAGAGAGACGGCACCAGGGGACAGACGGGTGTTCTCAAGCAATTTGACACAAGTTGTTTCTCCCATCGGTCAAAATAGACAGCGTTCTTTCGAAAAAAAAAAATAAATAAATAAAAAAAGTGAACGGGATCCCCAACTCACAGGGGAGAGATGAAGCCAGCTGTAAGACTCACTTTGCTGATTCTTCTCGTTGGTTTGAAGGCACGAGGTAAGAGGGATTTATTTGAAAGGTTGTAGACTGTATCCTGTAGATTTGACGCTTTCAGAGACACATTCGGATTATGTGGTTCGGAGGGACAGGGCAAAGCGAGGAGGTGTTTTAGTGTCCAGAGTTAACTTAGAGATTTTGTCACGATTAAGACTCGTGGTTTCCCCATCATGATTATCAGTAAGTTTTTCTTCATCCAAGGTGATGGATCGTCTTTTTATTTATTATTACCTAAACTTAGAAAGGTTTCCCCCGACAGCCTTTTCTCAGTTTTATCATTTAAAAATGTCAAAATGGTTGTAAAAAAAATGAAGATTTAATGCAAAACGTGCAATTCAGCAATTCTGTATAAAAAACGTCTTCCCAGAGTTTACATAAACAAGAAATTGAAATGCACAAGAATCCAGGAAAAAAGCAAATTAATTTTGATGAATGCAAATGTTGCTCTGAGGCAAGATTTCAGGAAACCAAAACAGATTAGAATTAGTATGCAGGATATTATGCAGGATATGTTTTCCTGTTTACTTCTGCAGTGAGATATGAGGTTATACAGGGCCTGTTCCACCGTTGTTTATTCACACAGAGGGCAGATTGGAAATTATCTGTCAGGGGGCTGAAAGCATTTGATAAACGCCCTTCTTAAAGCAATGTCTGTCTCTGTATGAATCTGATAATCTTCCATAGTTTCACAGCAATTCTGGCACTTCAAAGTTGTATTGACTTGTCATTAGTTGTGTTTCTTTGTACGAATATGGAGCAAACTGATACCTTTAGGGTGGGGTTACCTGATGAAGTGGGGTTATCAAAGTTATCTCTGATTAAGCCGAAAGTCTTGACAGAGGTTATCAAGGATTATCAGCAGGTGAGTCTGTAAAAATAAAGAAAAAACTGCTGAAATTGAGTGAATAGGGATGGTGGAAGACCAGGAGGATGATGGGAGGAAGAAAAAAAGGTAGGAAGGAAGAGAAGAAAGGGGTGGAGGGAGAAATTAAGCATTGCTAGCAGAACATGACAGAAGGAGAGACAGAGGAAGAAAAGGGGGATGAAAGGAAAAAAGATAGAGCTTCAGAGGAAGAATTGAGGAGAAGGAAGAAGTGGTGGGAAATGAAGGAAAACAGAAAGGATAGGCAGGGCAGAAGGAAAGAAAGGAAAGATGAAATAGTTGGAATGGATGAAAGGATTTGTGATCATTGGAATGCATCCAGCCTCTTAATCACCGACCGCAGCTGAGCAGAGAGTCTGACCCTGAGCCACTCTGTGAAATAGATGCACAAACGGTGATTATGCTGCGGAATTTCAAAGCGTTAACGTAAACATTTGCTTTAAGGGCATAAATAGCAGCTAGCTGATTTATGCATGGTGGCAGATAGGCTCTCTCATGGTTTATCAGCCTGTACATTCATTCTTTATCCTTGCATGACCCTAAGAGGTGTGTGTTCTCTCTTACTCTCAATTTTCAGAGACACATGTTGAGTCAAATCTGTAACTCTGTCATTTGTACATTCTTGTAAAAAGTGAACAGCCTAAATCTCATACTGCCGTCCAATTTATTTGAAAGAACACACTCCTGGGAGGTAATTTGGTGAACTCCTGAAGTTGGTGGTTATCTCAGAGAGCAGCTGACAGAAACATCTGGTGAAAAACTTGCTAAACTGTGGCTGATATCTGAACTCTACCTACTCTATTGAAGCCCCCTGGGTATGACTTTCCAAGAAGCAAGGCACCCAGACTGAGCAATGTGACATCCTATGCAAATATGATTTGTTTTTTGTTTTCCCACCTTGCTTTCAATCTCCCTGTGGTAGTTTTGCATCTGTTCATAGTCGCTATGTTCCTGTAGTGAGTTTGTTTCCTTATACGGTTGTTTTGTGCTTCATGTTGTTGAGTTTGCATCCAATTTAGCTAGTTCTGCATCTCCAATGGAAAAAAAATTGGCCTAATTTTTAATGACTTTGAATTTCATTGTGGTTGTTTTCCATCTTGTGTTGATAATTTTGAGTGTCAATGAAGCCATTTTACATTTCCAGATGATTGCAATTGTCCCATGCCAATCATTTTGCATTTAATATTCGTTGTTATCTGTCTCTATGCTGTTGTTTTGCATCTTTTTGCAGACATTTGCATTTATTTTTGGTGACATGCATAGTGGTTGTTTTATATATTTATGTAGTTACTCTTCATACTCTTTTTGGTCATTTTAAAACTGGATCTTTTTGTCTTACCATTTTAGATCTCTTTATGTTAAGCTTTTATGTGCTTTTTATTTATGTTGGTGTCTTTTTCAATCTGTAAACAGCTTTGGGAAACAGACAATGCAGCACTTACCTGTTGGCATTCATTAACCTTGTAGAAAGATTGCTATCTTTGATGACTGAAATGTCATTTTAAGAATGAATTGGCAGAGTACATAATACAACATCACACTATCAGACCACACACTGCTGCACTTGTGATCATTCTGATCAGTGTAACTCATGCAAACAGACCTTGCATCCTTTCTCAGAGCTGAGTGTGGGTAAAGTGTGGCAAACAGAAGATCTCATGCAGTTGTGTGCATAGCTATTTACAATACAGAAATGCACAACCAAATTGTAAACAGCACGTACACAGGTGGTGTACAGTATGGTTTGCTTCTGTTGGTTTTAAATTGGACTAAAAGTCTTTCTGTTGCCAGTCAACATATTCACTACACTGTCTGTTGTGTTAGTACTGCTCCCTGTTCTCTAAATATATTTGAATGCATGACTGATGATTCATTGAACTGTAGCGATGAGGCGTGTATATGTGTATGCGTGTGTGTGTGTGTGTGTGTGTGTGTGTGTGTGTGTGTGTGTGCAGCTGTGTTGTAACAAGGTTTTTATCACAGTATGAATTTATGGAGCAGAACACAGCAGATGGGGCGTGGCTAAATACAAACTGAGTCACAGATTGATGTGATGATAACTCCTCATGCTGCAGCCATCTCTTCTCATTTAGCCGCATTCACATCACTCAACCAGCTTGCTGGAGTTCACCGTTTCACGAAAACATAAACTGTCCTACCATTTCTTAATTCAAATGAAAACAGCTTACAACTTATATATAAAAAGAACAATGTTATTTTGTGATTATTTATGTTTCGTTTCTGCACTTTTTCGAAAAGAGTTGTAGGCTGGATATAATTTGAGCCAACCCCAAAAACGCACATCATTGATGCCTAATTTTTCTCACACTGGTTCAATGTGAAGAGGACAGTTCCCCTGCCCAAGTGAAATGAGTAATTTGATCTCATTTACTCCTAATATGGACAACATGTACCTCTTCTAATGAGATAACCACCACTGATATAGTATACTACAGAGGTTTAGTGATTCTCTTCCATGAAAACTATTCATATTCATGTAACCCACTTTTTTTTGGTGAGTGGACCTCGGGGGAAATTTCTATTAGGTGAAAAAAAGTTGAAAATATGTGAGCACACAGATATGTGGACACTAATAAGGGATAAAAGGAAAAGGTAAATCAGGTAAAGCTGTTTTATTGGCATATAAACAGTCTCGGCCAGACGGAGCAACCTGAGTCAGATTCCTGCTGCGCTGTATTATATTTGTAGCTGTTTTCTTATGACCCCACCACACTTTCTCACACACAAATCTTTGAGATTGTGTCGTGGTTGTCAAATTTCTACTTCAGCTGACTCTGTTTTCTCTCATACGTTCTTCTTTTTCCTTTTCAGTTGAATTCATTGCTTTTAAGATAAGTTTTACAGGTTCAAAAGGAAAACAGCCAATTCAGCCCCATGTATTGTTTACCATAATTATACATAACACATAAGAGAAATAACCTTCCTCTCTTCCATGCCAATCTCTTTCTCTTCCTTTCTGTTTCTCACATATACACTCTCTTTTAAAAGTGTTTGCATACTCAGGGGAAAATGAAAGCTAAAAGGAATTCTAACACAAGCCTCTCAAACAACCCATAAAATGGTCTCCTCTCTCCCATCACTCACTGTAATCCCATCAAAATGTAATATGAGTTGGCAAAATGTATTAGTCTTACAATAAAGGCTCAAAGCTGTGAGATGCCCGTATTTGTTTAGGCTTTGTCTGTTATTGCCATGCAGGGTAACTAAAAGGTTAAAAGCTCTATTTTCCAACAACTTCTGCCCCAAGAATAGACCCCCAGAATATGAATATCTTACAGTTACTGGTTTTCATCTCATCTCCTGGGTGCATTCAATATTTCAGGGGATGTATATTTGAGGCAAGTCGTTTTCTAAGTGAGTCTTGACATATTCTGCGCATTGAGTTGAATAATTGAAACTGTACTGTTGAGTACATTAATTGTACATGCTTTGGACCTTGATGTACTGCATTTTTCACTTCTTAGTTTTATCATTGAGACATGGGATGCTGTTTGTTTTTTTCTTTTCTGCATTTTTCCCTTTTTGATTGTTTAATACAATACACTTATCAAATGAATTTTACAAGTGTTGTCGTGATTCTTTTAAACCGTCATTTCCGTGCTTGCGTCCTTCTAAGTTTTTTTCTCTCTACAGCTTTCAGGATTTCTGCTGAAAAGTGCTTAATAATTAAAGCTTTGTTCAGTAATGTCATTAGTAAAGAACAGAGGTACAGCCATGTCAAAAGATATTGTTGGCAGTTATAACACATTTATATCTAAGGATTAATGTAGAAAGAAAATTGCTGAACATAATGAAACACAGATTTTACATATTTGATGTGTTAGTAAAGGATGATTCCAGAAGCAAATCGTAATGGTATACAAGGTCTTATAAGGTCGTATTCATGTATGTATATATATATATATACATAAATATAGGCTGTACAATATAATGAGCTGTTTTTTATTTAAACCGGTTACTGTCCAGAGTACCAGAACCAAGGGCCCAAAAATTCATTAAATGTACTTTTATTTATATACTAGAAATTCATAGCAAAAAGCCTTCTCAGGGCACTTTTTCAAAGAAAAAATAAACTAACAAAAAACCTACAAAGCAATCACTGACGATCAGTAAAGTAAGAAAAAAACTCCTTTTTAACAGGAAAAAATTCTGTAAAACGAGACCCAGGAAGAACAGCCATCTGTCTCTGTGTACAAACAAGTAAGTAAGCTTTATTAGAAACTGCGTCTGTCTACTGAACTCAAACTAGGAGCCTGAAAGCTGTCTAATATGCTACTTCTGGAACTCTAGGAAATTAAATCAATCACATTATCTGTTAGAATAATGTGGCAATATGAGTTTTTTTTTTTTTTAAATTCTATTCCAATTTCACATGGAGCCAATAGAGATACCCTAAAACTGCAGAAATGTGATTTTACCTGCTTATTCCCATCAACTTTATTATGTTACTGCAGTATGCTTGTAGCCTCTTTTAATATACTACAAGCCATCAACCTGAGAAGGAACTGGGATAAAAATGACCCTGTACGGCTAAATCTGCCATAATCTCAGACTGAGGTCGTCATGTTGATTGAGGTGCTTGTTCCTTTTTGAACAAATAAACATAAATATACTTTTTGATGTGTTAACCTGATGAATGATCAAAATGTACCATAATAGCATAAACCAGGCTGAATAAACCATCATTTAAAATGTAGGGTTTGTAAAAATGATTTGACATGACAGAATATATATTTGAATGACTAACGGGATGAGATTGTGCTTCAGTTTAGGACATTATCATTGTGCTCAGGGGAGGCAGCCATGATTTAGGTGGAAGAGAGATGTGCAAATGTGTATGATAGAGAATAAGCAACTGAACGTAAAGAATATGAAGTGCATGATGATGATTAAGCCTTATCAAGCCTTTAAATGGTTAAAGGCTCACTGTGTGTGCCATTTACTATTCATCCCGACTGGCATTGGTTGGGAGACAGACAACACCCTGTGCAGGCCATGAGTCCCTTAGAAGACACTTACAGCGATTTATTAATCTCATACGCATTCTTAATTCAACAGCTTGCAGTAGTTGTCTGTGGAAGAGTTTTAATGAACCGTAAACTGCTAACTTGGTCAATTTTGTCAGGTCGTATTTAATTTATAGCAAAGTGAATGTGAGAGGATAATTAATTTGCATATTGTCGTAGACTTTTTAAAATCTCCTTTTATTCCTCATGAATTCAGAGACTTGTTACTCACTAAACATTCTCATCCATAGAATTCATCTTTCACTCTTTGTGCCATGCCATCTGTTAATCTGACTATGATGAAAGCAGCCAGCACACACTGATGATTGAGACCAGTCGGATACAGAGAGGACATAAATGTGGTAATTCCAGATGAAAGTGGGTTGAACCTGAAGCTCATTTCCTGGTTCCTTTTTGATTCTTAACATGAAAAGCATCTGACCATGTCAAATGTTCACATGTGCACGTGAGCCTGTTAGCGCACTACTCTGTTTCAATCAAAGCACTGGTTTGGTTAGTGGATGTGTAGCAGAGGGTAACGCTGTCATTGTGATTAAATGCTTAAATGCAAATGAAGCACCGTGGCAGTCCTCTTTTGCTTCATAGAATTTAACCACTTCTTCACTTTATTTTTTACCTTTACCTTTTTTCTTTTCTCAGTTATTCTCCATGGCATTTCTTTGAGTCCATGATGGTGAAAAGCTTCTGTCAGCATTGAGAATAGAAATGTTTTAATTTCTTTGCCAAATGTGGATCAGATGAAAAATGCTCAGTCTCTCTTTAAACTCTATTCAGCATAGCTTTAGCACATGCTAAGCAGCTATCAGACAGAAGGGTATGAAGTCTGGATTCTCATAATCTTCTGAGTGACATCTTAAGAAGGCTTTTCTTTCAGTCCGTTTCTTCTCTCCTCTCCTTTCCCCTCTTTGCCTCTCCTTGCCTAGGTGTTTGGGTTCTCTTTTTCTTAGCTCGGCATGTCATTGTCTCCAGAGGGCTGTCATCGAGAGTTCATTCTCAGCTGGATTTGTGGTGTCATTGTTGTCTTCATGTTGGGGGTTATCTTTTGCCTTTGAAGGAGGGAACTTGATAAAATTGAGTCAGCAGTGTTTCATCTGTAGGATTTCAAGGCTGTCTCCAAAGAGGTCCATTGTAATTAAGAGATTTTTCTCTCATCTTTCAAAAGTTCTTTTTGGCTGGGTTTAGTATAATGAAGACAGTATTTCAAGTAGTTTAGGAGAAAAGTATTAGTAAGCTGACACAGGTTCTTCAAAGTTCTTCTGAGTGGTAGATTTCTTTTATTTTCCAACTTCTATTCCTTGTCTCCTGTTTTGGTTTTTCTCCATCTACTTCCAGTCCAGTCCCCCTTTTATCTCCTCTCATCATGCAACAACATTACAGGCTTCCCTACCTGAATACATATGGTATTGATCCAGATATTTATATGTGATGATGAAGAGGTGAGTGGGGTTTCTGCATAACTCTTGAGGCGTCTGGAAGAAGGAAGAATGGGTGATCATATTCACTGAGCACAGGAGGCATAACGGATGTGACTCAGTTGGCTTCAAAGGGGAATCATGTGGAAAACGTCAAACTGGTCACTTTGATGTAGTTTCATTTGAAAAACATCTCACACAGCCAACTGGTCTTTTTTCGATTTTGACTTCACTTTCACTATTATTATGCTTAAACTAATTGTAACCCTGAGGATTCGTTGCAGTTCTGACTGCTGATAACACAAGCCTCAGCCATTGTTACATTATCTGAGAATTTTGTATGTATCTCCAGTAAATAATACAACTCCAATTTCAAATAAGTTTGGAAAACTGTATGTTGCACATCTTACAAACCAATGTTTTCTTTCACAAAAGAACGCAGAAAACACGTCAGTTGTTGAAAATGAGACATTTTACTATTTTGTGAAAAATATGACAGCAGCTACACATCTCACAGGGTCATGTTTACCACTGTGTTTCATCCCCTCTTCTTCTAACAACAGTCTGTAAACATCTGGGAACTGTGAAGACCAGCTGTTGGACCTTTGGGAGAGGAATTTTAATGTGGTCCTGGATCTTCTTTGTTGTATTTTGCGGTTCATAATGCTCCAAATGACCTGAATAGGTGAAAGGTCTGGACTGCAGACAGCCATGCTGTTGTAATAGATGTATGTGGTTTAGCATTTTCTTGCTGAAATACATTATGCAAGGCCTTCCATCAAAAATACATTATCTGGATGGGAACATATGTTGCTCTAAAATCTGTATATACCTTTCAACAATGATGGTGTCTCTTCAGATGTACAAGTTACCAGTTCCTTAGGCCCTAATGCACCCCCATACCATCAGAGGTGCAGGCCTTTGATCTGAGTGCTGACAACAAGCTGGATGGCCCCTCTCCTTTTTTGCCCAGAGAGCTTTAACCTGGATTTGTGGATGGCACAGTAACTGTGTTCATGTTCCTGAGCCCATGCAGTGATTTCCAGGACAGAATGATGTCTGTTTTTAATGCCGTGCTGCCTGAGGGCCCGAAAGTCACAACAATCCAAAATGAATTTTCAGCCATGTTCCCATGTGCATGTGAGTCTTTTGATGATATCATGTGCTGTAGATGATGAAATATTCAGTCTTCACAATTACTGAATCACAGTTACTGTATGTTGACAAACATTATTCTGGAATTGGTTCTCAATTTGTGTTTAACGGTTGCTGAACCTCTGCCCTTTTTTACTCTGCATCCTAAAGAGCTCTTTTTATACCATATCCTATTACTGATCTGTTACCAATGAACTTAATTAGTTACAGTATCTTCCTCCAGCTGTTTCTTTTTACTATCTCTTACTTGTCTAGCCTTTTGTTGCTTCCGTCCCAACTTTTTTTAGACGTGTTGCTGCCATTAAATTCAAGATGGGCTAATATGTCTTAGTAAATGTTTTACTTTCAACAACTGATATGTTTTCTATGTTCTTTTGTGAATAAAATATTGATTTATTTGGTTTGCAAATCATTGCATTCTATTTCAGTTAGTGCCATTGCACAGCATCCTAATATTTTTGCTATATTATTTTTATAATATTGACATTAATCTATAAAGAAAAGCTTGAAATGGGAAAACTTAAAATAAATCATAGCTCTTTCAGCATCTAACACATTGTCCTAAAAAAAAAAGAAAAAAAGCCTTTGAGTCCTTCATCTTGTGTCCTCGGGCTACAGTCTGAAACTCCCCTGCATTGTGCTAAAAAAGCTTCCTACACATTTTCCACGTGGTAGACATCACTATATTGTGCCTCAGGCATCTTCAGTTCCCTCCTGGACAATTATTAAATACGACGCTTTATATTTATAAAGAATAGAAGCTATCCTGTCAGACACATACCTATGTAGGTACATCATAATAAATCATGAACCTTCACAAGTGCCAGGAAGTACAGATATATTTATCATCACTAAAGATATGAAAAAAAGGACATGCAGCTCATTTAGATGATCTTTTGTTTTTCTGGGAGTTTAAATGGAATTTTATACTATGAAGTTTTATATATGGTGATACCTGTTCACAGTGCAACCTATGCAGACAGAATCATTTCAGATGCTTTTAAAGTAAACCATCAAAATTTGCCTACAGAAGATAATCAATTCTTTTTTGGAATTATGCTGACACATAAATATGACTGTATTAAATGTTTGGTAGTACAATATAGAAAATGTGCCCTTATTCCCCTGGTGTTTGGTCTTTTCCTCCTCTTCACCCTCTCACTTTATTTTTCTAAACTGAGCTTACCTTCTTATTTCTTTCACCTGTACCATGGTCCATGGTCTTATTCACTACTCTTGGTCCAGTCAGTCTGATCCCAGTTTTTTCTTTTTAAACTAACTTCTGTTATTTTCCCTGCAGACACACTTTTACTCAAGCCCCCTCTTTCAATATTCCACCTCTTCATATTACCCAAGGGGTCTGATTGGAAGTCTCTGCCACCTCCTAACACCACCATACATTTACAATCCAATCTTCTTTACATAAATAAATGATTACTTTTTGAAGGGCATTTAGCCTTGACCTTAAAGGAGAACTGCGGTATTTGACATTTTGTACTGGATGTTCGTTGATATTACTCCGCCACCGCTAAGAAAATAGTGCGAGCATGAACGAGCTGCCAAATAAAACACGACAGAAGCAACTTTTCACAACGAAATTTGATATGGATTACCAGTGCACACCAGTAACCACTCCGGTGAGTTGATTATTTTGAAAACGGACGTTTATGGTGCTTTTACGGACCTTTTTGGACATGCACATGACTTGCCATTCTGAAGCAGGTTGAGAAGAATCAAAATTAGGCAAATACCGGAGACAGCAGTAAACATCAAAAAAGCGGTGAGGGGGGTTCTAAAACATTACAGACGACTCATAAATGAGGCTTAATGTTGAAAATACCACAGTTCCCCTTTAAGGCTGAATCTGCATTGCCTCAAAAAAAACAAAAAAACAACCCAAAACTTATAAATACACACCAAAAAATAACAGTACTTTAATGCTGACAGTAATATTTTTGAATTTCCCCTACTAGGGGATGAATTTTTTTTCTATTTCTATTTCTAATATAACTACTGAGCCTGAGCTTATGCGTTAGATTGAGAGATAACTGCAAGATATAGTCAGGCACAGCAGAGTTTCTTGAACATATCTCCTGAACTTTATTCTACTCTAACCCAACCCGAAATAAGAAATGAAAAGACATTTCATGAACTCGACGTCGCTGCTCTCAGTCTTCATACTTACACTCTTTAATTCTGTGACTCAATTATTACGCATCTGAAATATAGCAATGTCCTAAAAGTTATCTTATGTCACAGATTTGTTTAAACAAAACTTCTTCCTCTGATGATCCCAGCTGTGGAATGAAAATCTAAGGAGAGTTCTTAATAGATGATTCATCTAACATCATTGAATATTGATTCAACAAACTCAAAGGACTTTTTGAAGTGATGCTGCATCTAAATTGGAAGAGGCTGTGGCTTGATTTTCTCTCAGTTCTCCATCAAAGTTATATTTTACATGACCAGAGCTGATCAGTTTGGTTTGGAGGTTTAATAATGATAGCTGTGACTCATCAGCATTAGCTTTCCAGAAAACCATGATGCCCCAGATATGGTGAGATTGTAATTGACATATCTTTTGACCCTCCTCCTGTCTCACACTCATTTGTCTGCAGTGATGGCTCTTTCTGTCTTCTTTAACTGTGCGTCCTCAGATTGCTTCTCGTCCAAGGCAGAGGACCGACTGTTCAGGAAGCTGTTTAGACGATATAACCAGTTCATCAGACCAGTGGAGAATGTCTCTGACCCGGTCACCGTGGAATTCGAGGTCTCCATCTCGCAGCTAGTCAAAGTTGTAAGCTTTGCATTCACATACACACAACTATACATCCACATTTACACATTTGGCACCTACAGTGTTGTGTCTTGTTTTAAAGTGTCTAAAAACTTTAATTATCGTACAGCATCTTCTAAACAGTTATGAATGTCTGTAAAGTGTAAGTTGTCTTCCCATTAGCATTTTCATCATGTTTCCTACCCTTTGAATCAGAAAAGCTAAAGATAAAAGCTGCGCAACAAGAGAAGTGAAAGCAGAAAGTTAATCCAGTCTTTATTTAGTCTGCTCAATTTCACGGATTCCAAAAATGCCACACAGTGTTGTTACACAGGGGTGTTTTGCTTTGGCAATGTTAAGTTTAATGCTTGCAGTGGGGGGTGGGGTGGTTGGGTGTGGGTGCCACAAAGTCCCCTGTGAAAAGAGGTTTTTCAGCTCAGAATGGAAATCCTCAGATTAAGAGAAAATTGCCTGCAGGAGCCTTTTTCAGACTGGACTGAGTCGTAGCTGTATCTGCTTGCTCAGAAAGGTGAGATTAATCTAAAGGTGAGTGTGTTGACGTGTACACGTGGGTGCCTTGTATGACTGTGGGCTTCCACGAGTGTTTATGTACAGGATGTGGCAAATGCAGTTCTGTGGAGGCTTTTGTGGAATTCTAAGGGATCATGAGGCTGCAAATCAAAACTAGATAGAGAAAGGTTGAGAAGAGGTGACATTTGTAACTCCATGTATCATAAAGCTCACGGTTGACCTCTTCAGCCATTAAACTCAAACTCAATAGGACAAAGATTAGGAAATAGATTGTATGTCTTTTAAAATACTTCGGTTATTTATTTCTGGCATTATTTTCTCTGTAATTTTGTAGAAATCCATATGGCGTGCATTTTACTATAGATGATTCCTGTTGCTGTTTCATATGCACAGGCACACACTTAAACACTGTGTGTGCAGGCTAACACATTCCCTTTCTTTTTCATGTCTTTGCAGGATGAGGTGAATCAAATCATGGAAACAAATTTATGGCTCAGGCATGTGAGTATACATGCACACTGATAATCACCTCAAATACACCAAATGCATTTATTATTTAATTAGCTTAGCTCTACTTTGATGTCTACAGAGGGAGGTAAGAGAAAACTGAAGAGGGTCATATCTATGCACTCTGATCAGCCATCCATATGCGATGCTACAGTCTGTCTCTGTGTGTGGTTGTCATACATCATGCTCAACAAAGAATAAATAGGAAGGCACAAGTGATCGAGAAGAAAAGGATATCTCAGATCGACACTTGAAGGCAGTCAGCTGGTGATAAATGTTCGCATTATGGCCAGCCACACTCTGCCTCCCAGCAGATCCATAAACACAAACCCTGAACTCCTGACCTCACACAATCAGCTGTTCACCCAAATAACACCGTGGCTGTCCTAACTCTCTAAAATCTTACAATTACTCTCCTCTTTTCTCTCCTCCCACTTTCCGCCTGCAATTGTTTTTTTTTTTAAAAGCCTGCAAATCTTATAGCTGTTGCTTTTATAAATCACAGAGCAGTTAAATAACTGTCACATGAAGATGCAATTTAGTGATGGATGAGATGATGCTGTGATCTCTCAGCTCTGCATTTAATATACATAAAAAGTCCCGGACAGGCAAATCTAATTTGTTGTTTGTTATGGCTGAGTTGTTTATATGTAACATGGCATCGCCAACAAGAAGCTGCATCGACACTACAGTCAGTGACTCTGGATCACAGCCAGTGCTGCATTTTTACAGTAGAAGCCACGAGTGCTGGAAACCCTGATATATTTATTACAACTTTTTCCATTTTACACAAAATCTTTAATATACAGCGTTACTAAATTTGTTTACTGCAGTGAATGTCCCTCCTGAGCTTTTGTATGTCAAAGTAGGCCTTAGCTCCTACTACCTTTTGTATGTGGCCTTTGGAGCCGGTTGTGGTTGTGACTGGTCTCTTCTAAACAGCCCTTTCCATCTGATCCAGTGATTAAGAACTGACTGAATGGGAGGCTGAGCTGCCATTTTCTTTCTGTAGGTTTTTTATATATGAAATGATCCCCATGAGATATTTATCTGATCTTACTGTGATTGTGATCTTTGTGTCACTGTATTGCAGGACCCATCAGTGTGGGCTTGTGGACTTAGAGGAAGGTGGTGGTGGAGTTGCTCACCTTAGCCCCCCCCCCCCCAAGCACTTTTGATGTGTTTTGCTATCTTGATTTGATTTTTTTTCAGTTTACAAATTGCATGCTTCCTTTTGCATGCTTTCCTCTTTTTAAAGAGTTAAGAGATTCAAGGACTTTCAGATGGGAGTGCTCACGGTACTGAATAGACAAGTTAGCCGTCATTTCTTGTACTCCTTGACCTATAGATATTTCACAACCCTCTTACATTTTCTACTCTTCAGCCTTTATTTTCTTTAAGTTGGCCATGTAACTTGCCTCTTTTTGCCATTCCTTGTCAATTTCTTGTGATTCGCTGACATTCCAGTCAGTACTGTTTTGGTATTCTAAGGAAGTAAGTCATGTGGGTGGAGAAGAAGAAGAAGAAGAAGAAGACTGAACCTTAGGTCAAAGTCTAGTTAGAACATGAGTGCATCGATAAATTGGACAGAAATATGAAAATATAAGGGCAATTAAAAAAACTAAATAAAAAAAATGTGTAGCTCTCATCTCATTCTGATCAAGCTGAAACCACAATTGATAACACGAGAATGTGCTGTAGTAAGCTTTCTGCATCATGGTTTCAGATTTTCAAAAAATGTAAATAGAGAGGAATAAAACCCTTTCTTAAAAGAGCATATAATAGCATATAAAGCAATATAATTAAATTACTCATCATTTTGCCATTATAAATTATGTGATTAATGGATGATTTAAAGTTGATGATTTAAAGTTGATGATTTAAAGTTGATGATTTAAAGTTGAAATTATGCAACATTTCCACAGCAGACAGCAAGATGGAAACTGACCCACGATGGCACACAAAGACCAAACTGTGTTTCAGAAGAAGGGATATCATTTATTTTTCACTTATAAACCAAGAGAAGTTGAACTTTTTCAGTTCCGTTTGTGGCTTAGTGCAGACAGCTCTGCCTTCACTAACTTTGTGTCCTGCGCCGTCGCCGCCTGTTACTGATGGTTTTGAAACTACATTTTTTAAATCATTAATTTATTCTGATGTTTATTGTGAGATTGAACCATTCGTCACTGGGCCTATCCAGGTAAATCTGTGAAATTTCGAGCAGCAGCTCGAACTGGTAGGATAAGAAGCAAGAGGAAGGCAGGCTGCAGACAATAAACAATAAGCTTGTTATTATGCACTCTGATGGGCAGGGCCCATTTTGACCATCTTTCTTTGGGGCTTGGTGCTGACACAATTATCTACATGCCTGAACAATTGGGAATTATCCAGCCAATCATAATGTAAACTCCCACGATAGATAAATGGAAAAACCAGTGTAGCGTGAAGTGGTTAATTGAAAATCTCCCAGGTCATAACCGGGTATTAATCCACCTCGTTAATGAATGAATTCATCTTGAATGACATGCAAATAGCCAAGACTAATGGATGCACGGCTCATAAAATGTTACTTGCAGGTATGTTGACAGAATAGCAAGTGAACGCACTGATTCTTTATTTTTGTCAGGGAGCTATTCACTCATAAACTCCCCCTTCCTCTCAACTGCACTTAAAACAGACGTGTATTGTAGAAGTCTTTGAATTGTTTGTTTAATGAAATCTTTGTGAATGTAACCAGGAGGAAGTCCATTAAAGCAGCATTTTTATCAGAGGAATATGCAGATGCAAACAAAAGCTGGCTGATGCTCGATGAAACTTGTTTTTCTGCCAGTGAAAATGACTTTCTTGCTAAATGATCCTATAGTTAAAAAAGAAAAAAGAAAAGAAAGTTAGCCTGTGGTATGAATATGTTTTTCCAAGTTTCCAGTGACTTCTACTGTCTATAGTGTGCAATGCAAAACATTGTGCAGCCCAGTGTACTCAAAGTGTTTTTCACTTCTTCTCCTTCAGATTTGGAATGACTATAAACTGCGATGGACGCCGGCAGAGTTTGACGGGATTGAGTTCATCAGAGTTCCTTCAAACAAGATTTGGAGACCTGACATTGTGCTCTACAACAAGTGAGACTTTCAACAACATGACAGTCATGATTTGTTAGTTTAGCTAATCCGACCATTACTGTTGTCACTGTTCATGTTCGTTATGAGTATGTTTTCTAAGATGTAAAATGATGACCACCAAAAGCAAAGGACAAAAAATGATAATGGTGTTAAACAGCCTCAAAATCTGCTCAGAAAAACTCAGGGTGGCTGGTTGGACATACAACCAGAGAATGGTTTAAGTATCTTGTTTTTTTAATGCTGATTTTATTCAACTGAGACCAAGATTTTTTTTCTGCACTTTGAAGTCCCACTCCAGGCATCGCTTAAGCCCTTGAAACTAATCTCTGTGCATCAAAATTGCAGATTTATACATTTTTTCCTTGTCAAAATAATCCCTTTGTGCATTGAAATAGCTTAGATGAATTTTTACACCTTTGCCTCATTTAGTACGAAGGTTCTATGAAAATGCTAATTAGCTTCATCACTCCCTTGTACCCTTTGCCTGCAGTTTGCCCCTTTTCCTTCTGCATATGCAAGCAACCCCATGCCCACCCATTCCAGTTTTTCTGCTTCGAGGGAGAAAACACTGTACCAATAAACAGTGTAGAAATGTGTTGTTGTTTTTTTAGAAGAAGAAAACCCAGAGCTGTTTTGGATGCTTAGGAAAGAGAAAAATAAGAATAAAAAATCCACAACACCTGAGTAAACTTTACATACTACATACAGATGTGTACTTCCTTCATATATATTTCTTATCTAAGTGTGAGGTAATTATTAGTAGTTAGCGTTTTAATTACAGTGAACATTGTGTATTACAGTGACAAGGTTATTACACCGTGTTACTTTTGCTTCTGTCACTACTTTTCCCATGTAACACAAACTGTGTGTAACTGTCTGACCATGCATAACAATGTATGATGCAAAAATGAAAGTGTAAAAATCAACAATGCAGCATTGACTTGAAGCACTAAATCTTGAGCTATTATTACCAATGAAATGCATGGCTCTACAGAGTATTTAGCTTCTTTCCACCCAAAGGTTAAGTTTTACGACCCGCTCCATTATTGTCTTGGTTTTACTGGCAGACAGGGTTTTCATCAAGAAAAGCTGTCCGACAGTTACTTTCATATCGCACATTAAACAATGAACGCTTAATTGACTTACAAGTGAATGTGCAATATTTATTTCAAACCAGTCATATGAATATATTTCATAATGCTGATATGTTATGTTATATTTTTTCAAAAACAAATAACAAAAAAACTGAGGTTATGTTCTCTTTTTTTCATCATTTGAGGTCATCTTAGGTTGGAATGATTTGTCCTACATGCTCATAATAGTTGCTAAATATGTTATTCAAAGATAATTTTGTATTTTACAATCATGTATAAGCTAGATTAATAACCTTCTGCCTTTTCACTCTTAATGCCTTTCTTATTTCCCAAAGCCTCACCTTTTATCTTCTCCCCTTTCTTCTGTGCCTGACTTTAATCATCTCCTCACCTCTCATTGCCTGACATCTCTGCTCACACATACATCCTCTCATACCTTTTCTGCCTTTGAAATACATCGGACTAACTACACGTACACACAACTCACATGCAGCGCTGTAGGTGATTTCCTGGTGGAGGATAAGACAAAGGCCTTGCTGAAGTTTGATGGTACTATCACCTGGGTCCCTCCAGCCATTTTCAAATCCTCATGTCCAATGGACATCACCTACTTCCCGTTTGACTATCAGAACTGCTCCATGAAGTTTGGCTCCTGGACGTATGACAAAGCCAAGATTGACCTGGTACTTATTGGATCCAAGGTCAGTGTTTTTAACCGTGTTCAAATCTGATGTCGCAATTTACAATGCATTTCCTAATTTGTCCAAGATGCTGTTTCGACCTATATTTACCTTTCAACATTTTTGCACAACCAATAGAGGTCGGGAAATATGGCCTAACGTCTAGTTGGCGGAGGGATATCTTTGTATTGCAAGGCAACAAGATCAGAAACGTTTCAGCTCTGAGACTTACTCTGCGACCTCTTGTATTGATTTTTGTTGTTGAGAACAAGTGAGAAAAATTGTCAAACTGTTAGTCACCACCATCCGTTGTTTAACCATTTTCAGTTTATAATTATTCAGCCGTTTTCACTTCCAACTCGTCAAATACTGACACTTGGTCAGGGCCCCACTGTAGCGTTTTTAAATGCACAGAGTACCCCAAAGCATAGCTTTTGGATGTGCAGGGTTTCCCAAGCTCATAACGTGACAATGTCAGGACATGTCGCCATAGCAACATGGAAACTGTAAGGAAAGATTTCCACAGTTAAAAGCACTGTGTACTGTGTAAATTTACTGTTTATTTCAACACCTTTATTTATTTATTTTTTACTTAACTTTAAAAAAAGATTTCTAATAACCAGGTTTTTTAGTTCTCAAACTATAACCAGGTATTTTGAATGGAGATGACGCAGTAAAGTAGAGGAGTGAAGAAAGACTAAAGAGCGGCAAAAAAGGAAGTGGAAATACAACAGTGTCAAGGTTGGAGTAAAACATGTCTATCCCTCTCTTCCATGCAACCTCTTCGAGTGATCTGTGTTGCTTTTTTATAAGCCAAAGCTCTTCCTGTCACCATTAACTACTGATGCAGCCTTTACATCAGCTAGTGTTGCAGAAGGATAACTAGTGGTGGAGCAGTCCCCTGTGTGTCTGATAGTGTAAATGATTAGTTGGGAATAAGAATGTATTAGTTTATTTGTGGGGACATTGGTGAATAATCAGTAGCTGCATTTGCAGTATCTCTCATATAATCTTATTCGGACAAAACTGTAAAGCTTCTAACCGAAGCTTTTATTCTTCTTACATGTTTTGGATGTGAACATACAAATCCTGGAGTTTTAATTAAATTTAAACCTCCATTCAAATTCAAATGATAACAAATTAAGCCATACGCTTAATATTTACGAGATTAACTGACAAGACCAATTTAAACATGGTAAATTGATGCTAACTAGTACATCATTTTAATTTCCTTACCCATCTCTTAGGTGAACCTGAAAGACTTCTGGGAAAGCGGCGAGTGGGAAATCATTGATGCTCCAGGCTATAAACATGACATCAAATACAACTGCTGTGAGGAGATCTATCCAGACATCACTTATTCCTTCTACATCAGGCGTCTGCCACTCTTCTACACCGTCAACCTCATCATCCCCTGCCTCCTCATCTCTTTCCTCACAGTGCTGGTTTTCTATCTCCCATCTGACTGTGGAGAGAAGGTCACGCTCTGTATCTCTGTCCTGCTCTCCCTCACTGTATTCCTGCTGGTTATCACAGAGACTATCCCCTCCACATCGCTGGTCATCCCACTCATTGGAGAGTACCTGCTCTTCACAATGATCTTCGTCACACTCAGCATCGTCATCACCGTATTTGTACTGAATGTACATTACCGCACACCAATGACCCACACAATGCCATGTTGGGTGCGATCAGTGTTTCTCAAAGTTCTGCCAAAGATTATGCTGATGCGGAGACCGATTGATGAGGACGGCAAGGCTGGGGAGTTAGACAGCAGTGGGGAAGCAGGAGGAGCAGGAGGGGGAGGAGGAGGCGGAGGAGGAGGGAAAGGAGGGAAGAGACGAAAGAATAGCTTGATGCAGGTAAAGGGTCTCAATCGGCAGATGTATTGTCCATTTAAGAAAAACTTTACCCAAGTCTTCTATCTGTATCTTCAAGTGTGTACTTTGACACACCAATTTGAGAAAGTCAGGTGGTGCCAGTAAAGTGTAGACATGCGAGGTGCATACCAAGTCATTAAAATGTTCTGATTGCTAAATGTTTTAGATCCTTTTACAATAATTCCAATAGGTTACATCAAGAAAAGCTGTCATCTCACTGACTGCACGTTAACAAATTATGACAAGCAAGATCATAATTTCGAGTGACTGAAATTGGAGCTCAGTTGCAAATCTAAAAAAAAAAATCAATGCCCTTCGTAAGACTATCGCAAGTTAGTGCTGTACTGCCATCTGTGAAATAAGCCAAGTAGGAAAGAGAATCAACTACCAAACAGTCTCAAGTTTAGGTTATGATTATTGTCTCCAGCAGGTTGGAGGAGGATCCCTCAACTGTCTGGAGTTTGGAGATAGTAAGATCTCGTCTGTGGAGGGCTGTACTGGAAAGAAGTGTCCTTGTCCTTGCCAGCATGGGAGGGAGACCCCGGATACACCACACACTGGAAAGATGTCACGACCGCTGAGTGCCCAGAGTATCAACACAGTAGTGGCCTTCTCCGTGTTGTCACCTGAGGTTAAACAAGCTATTGAGAGCGTTAAATACATTGCTGAGAACATGAGGAGTCGTAATAAGGCCAAAGAGGTGGGTTGCTACTTTACTGTAACTCATCATTCTGAATGTTATTCCTGGAGGTTGAAATCTAGAACCACTGCTTTTAAAGTTTCATCCAAAACACACACACATCTCCATCAGATCAGTCTTTCCAGTATGTGTAGTAGAGAATGGATCTTAAGAACACGATTGGCTTATTAGCCAGTCATTTGGGATGCTTACGTGACATTGGAAAATTAAAATTATTGTGATTGTCTGAAAACCAGAAAACCAAAACCAGAAATTTAAGTTAGATTGACTGAAATCAAACTAAATAAAATGCCTCTGCACAATATTTTCACTTCTGCCCCTGTTCCATAGTTCCAATCTCGGGCTTTGACCCTTACGTAAAAACGGTTAACACAGGATAACCACGAGGGACAGTATGCATCTTGTTTGTAAAAAGTAAAAGTATAGTAAATCTAAATAGCCCTAAAGCTGTCCAGTTCACCTCTCTTTGTGGTACCACTTTGCCCGAAGCTAAATTGTTTTTGATAAACAGATTTCTAAGTTTTGGTCTGTGATCAGCCAGAAAAATCCCAATACTTACAAGCTTTATAGGTGAACATCGGCATTTGTTTTAGCATAATTCAGCACCATCGTTTTACATATTTTTGTCAATAAATCAATTCGCCTCCCGTGCTATACTGGAATGAGGACAGTTGTCCAATTAAATGGTCTTGGTGAGTTATAACCGTAGCTCAACTTATGTGCATGTAAATATACTCATTGTCTTGGGTCAGTAAATCTCCATGGTTCCTTAACATGCATGCCTTCCTCAAACCTTTTATTCACACAGTTTTCTAAACGTAAATGGTAAATTAAAAGTCTTTATTTAGCATTTTTCTTATTTTGCAGACCACTCAAAGCAGAAGAAGTGTTACACTACATGCCACAGTCACATAGATATTCATACAGCTTTTCTTAGTCTTGAACACATCAGAAGCAAAGTGAAGTTCAGTGTCACTTTTTAGGACTCTTCAACATAGACTGGGAAAGCTGGGGAGTGAGCCACTTTCTGATTGGCTGAAGACCGCTCTTCCTCTTGAGCTACAGTCACCCCAGAAATCCCAGCAAGTGCATGTAGCATTATGAGCAACTTAATTTATTAGCCACAGGAAATACACCAAGCATTGGCACACTAGAACATTTAATATTTGTAAGGGAAAACTTGGCTTACAGTTTAAATATGAGCAACCTGGGTGGTGTCCAAATACAGGACATGGGCAGAAAGGTGTTGCTGATAACAGGTTTGCTTGCTTGAAGAGTGAGCAGTTTGGAGGATTCAAGATTGTTTACAGGCCAACAAACAAGTTGCAGAAGGACAGGCAGGTGATCATCCAAGAGTAAAAGGGAGGGGCAGAAAAAACACCAGAGGTGTGGATCAATTTGAATTTTGAATGGCTTTTTGGAATACTCAAAAAGTTGAGGAAATGAGCTTCACTGCTTCCTTCCTCATCTCCTTTAACAGAAAACACTAGGCCTTATGAACAGAAAAGAGATAATACTAACACCAACTAATTATCAACCTTTGTTATGAAGTTACATTTTATATAATATCTTTTGATATGAACATGATATAGCTTATACATTATAGTCTTTTTGACTACACGATAAGGTCTTAGGTTAATCCTTTCTTGAATATCTGTAGTTTGTTTCACTACTGCAAATCCGCATCTCAGCTTAGTCTCAGTGTGATTAAATTCTCATTGCGGTAGACTTTTCTGTCTCGAAGCACTTAAGATTCCTTCTACCACTTTTCCTAAACCTCATAATATTTTCATTGAGCTCAAGAAAAAAACTTTTCAGAAAATGTATTTTTGACAGTTTAACTGTACACTGCTGAGGTTTGAAACTGCCATAATCCAAAAATACACTTTGAAAGGCCGTCCTCCTAATTATATTGAAGGAGACATGTGTACAGGAATGCAAAAACTGAGACAGAAATGTAAATAGAAAACATCGAAATAAATGTGTTTGGGGAAATAAATGGGGAGAAAAAATGGGGGAATGACTGAAAAGTGAATACATCTATGAATTGAATTAGTTTAAAAACAATGTATGGTGAAATTAAAATAAAATACATAAATTGATTATTTTGAGGGAATAAATAGATCAATCCGATGTAAAGGAAAATAATGCAGAAATAAAAAAATGTGCTGCTGCATACTCTAACGCAGCAAACGGGGCAGTACCACGGGTAATCGTGGGGGCAGTGTTGCACAGTATAGCTCACATGCAACCAGCGAAAGGAACAAAGAAGAAGAAGACAAAAACAGAAACTTCTTCCACATGCCGTGATGTGTTTTTTGTCTTTTTCATGATCTCCTCCACTGTTGCCATGTTTTTATATTGTCGTACGTACCCATTTATATGGAAGCCCGTTTCCGCCACTTAAAGGCGGGGTAGGGGATCTTTTTCTGGAACATTTTTACATATTGCTTGAAATACTCTTCACACCCTCATGCAACCAATTAATTAAAAGTTTTGACACAAATATGAAAAGTTTTAGTGGCCTCTAGAACGTACAATCTAGGAAAAACAGTATCCAATCATTGTGAACGGACCGTTCACAATGATTGGATACTGATGCCGTCTATCAAACTGCAATCTGCTCCTCCCTCCCCCTCCCCCTCCCTCCACCTGTGCGCGTACCCTGCTCCATGAACGTCCAGAAGCTTGGCAGGAAGCTAAACTAGAGCCAGCTTGGCTAGCACCTAGCATTATTAAACGTATAGTTAGCATAAACTAAATACTAAATACGGCAACGATCGATGCTTGCTGTCAGAACAGAGCTCGTGCACCTTCGTGCTCGTGCGCGTTCATGTACTCTAGAGGCGTGCCTTCAGGGGAAAAGTGAAGAAAAGGGTTGGGACTTTTTACCTGTGTATTTTCAAAATGCAGCTTCGCTGGACTCAAAATCCAGGATCTCCTACCCTACCTTTAATAAGAATACATTTAGAAATACTATCTCATGATTATGAGATACTAATTCATGATTATGAGATACTAAGTCCAAATTATGAGATACTACGTCGAAATTATGAGATACTAAGTCATAATTATGAGATACTAAGTAAAAACTATGAAATACTAATGGCACATTTCCACTAGCTCGGCACGGCTCGATACGGCTCGGCACGGCTCGGCACGGCTCGGTTTGGTTGTGTTTCCATTACAACCGAGTATCACTTTGTGCCTCCTAGACGTGGGCGGGGTCGTCGTAACACGGCTGCGCGACCAGAACAACAACAACAACATACGAGGAGGATAGCATGGAGGACATCGAGGCGCTCGTGTTGCTGCTCACCCTGTGGCTTTTTGTCGCGCAGAAGGCAAGAGAAGAGAGCCAGAGAAGACTCCTGGCCACCAGACAAAACAGTATTGAAAAGTGACGACACTCATCGGCCAATCAGTGGAAGGCAGTCGGCTGACGTCACGTTTTAGTAACGCTTCGGCTCGCTTGGAACCAGGGCTGAGGTGATACCAAAAGTCTACCCGGTTGCAGGGACTGCGTGCTAGTGGAAACACGCAATAAGTCGAAATTATGAGACACTATCTCATAATTATGAGATACTAAGTCAAATACTAATTTCGACTTAGTATCTCATAATTTCGATTTAGTATCTCATTATTATGAGATAGTATTTCTAAATTTATTTTTATTAAGTGGCTGAAACGGGCTTCCATACATTTACGTACATTTAGAGGTTGACCCACACTGTGGGATGTTGACAATGACATAGAACAGGGAGAAAGGACAAATAAATAGCTGTGGAAGTGAAATCAGGAGTTTTATTTTTCACACTTTTCCATCTGTGTTGCCCTTTTTCACAGTCTCAAAAGTATTTATATTCACGTTTCAGCATTACTATACAGCTGTTCACTTTTACTTCTAATTTATTTTTCTGTAAATCCCAACATATGCACAAACCAAGCAAAGCCAGTAATAGTCCCAGGGCCTTCCTGCAGCTATATGAAGTTAACCACCACTGATTTTACCAAATACTTTTTTAGTTGCATGTCAGTTTTCCAGCTATTCTACAAGCATCATGTTGAATATAAGTGTTACAGTAGTAATCACATGGTACAGTCATTTTGCTTTCAGCAAAATTATGCTTTTAAGAAGTAAATTGTAGACAAACCTTATTATGTCATGCAGGACACAGAGTATACCGGACTTTCTACTGGAGCTCATAGGAAGGAAACACACAGCAAGAACTCTATTGCATAATGCATTAATGCTAAATCAGTCCAAACTAACAATGGTGCTGGCCTGCAGTGGTGTAATTCTTTGCATCATTGTTGTAGGTTGTAACCTGCTTCATACGTTAACAATATAAGTTAGATGAAAGTGAGATGAGAGCTCCCCCTCCTCCTTCTGTCAGTTAGAAATAAAGTGGGTGAAATCTCCCAAAGGGAAGGACTCTTTTGAAATACAAAATGTGTGAGTCTATCAGCTTTGTCAAAATGCCTGTCGCTTCTTTTGGTTCGCTCTGGTTTGAATGTAATTATCATAGTAATTTTGTTTCCTGTGTGAATTATCTATTCATTTTCTGTCGACTTATGAGAGATGTTCAACTGTTTTCACTACTTTTTCTTCTCTTTCCCCTTTTTCATCTTTGACATGAACAATCCAAAGCTAACCCCATCGACTCTTGCGACCCCAACCCTCTGAAACTCCGGGTCACCTGTTTCTGTGCACACCCTTTAAATGCTTTAAAAATGTATTTTCATTTCTAACCACTGACACTATCCTCTGTCCTTGTGCACTTGTTTTTTCCCTTTCCCTCTCTCACAGGTGGAGGATGATTGGAAGTACGTTGCCATGGTGATTGATAGAATCTTCCTTTGGGTTTTTGTGACCGTGTGCGTCGTGGGAACCATTGGCCTGTTCCTCCAGCCTCTTTGTGGCTTCGTCTCGTAACTGCTAACCAGTCAAGGTTCTCTGCCACCCTGTGCTGACCAACGACTAATGAACTCTCAGTTCTCAGATCAGAACATGGAGTTTTGAGTCCTAAAGCACTACTGGGTGTGCTGAGTTTGCATTTAATAATGCCTTAAGTTTATCTTTAGAGCCTACTTAATTTACCCCCAAATACTAGATACTACCTAGATTGTGGTGATCCTCTTAACAGACAGAAATTAGCTTAATATGGTGTGTTAGAGATCAGGGAATACCAAGCTAAGTGCAGTTACTGCGAGCAAATTGAAAATAAATAAAAGCGGCAGTAAGGTGACTACGATGATAGCAGGTGCTGTGGCGCTATGGCGAGGATATTTGAGGATTGTGGTATATTATGACTTGTCTGGAGTAAACATTTGGCACATTCAGTAGTTCTTTGGGACTTGAACTTGTACATCTAACATATGTTGGTAAACTTGGAAATTCTGAAGCCAAGGGACATGGCACAAACTCTCTACCACATTGAACTCAGCAGCCCCCAGCTGAGCTGATGACTACTTGTTCCTCTTTATGAGTCATCAATCTCTACTCAAAGCCAGTCATTCTTGTTTCTTTTTTGCGCAATTTTCTTTTAAATACCAATCTTCTGGCATTCAAGATAGTGCTTTTTACAAATAAGGGAAGGCTGTTCTTCATTTTGCAATTAAAAACCATGCATTTCTAAATGTTTTCTCTGATTAATGTTCCACAAGGTAATTGGTTGGCCTGGTAAATACTGGATTAAATTATTGTTGATTAGTTGCTCTTAAAATAGGAATGCATTTATTAATTCATAAGAGGACTCTATCATCCAATTCCATGGCTGTTAATTTAAGCTTTTTTTTTTCATTGTCACATATGATTAGGTTTATGATTGAGGTCAAACATGCGACGCAAGACACATGCACAACAGAAATTTTGATTGCTTTCACTGAGAGCTGGGTGATATTTTGAATTAATCAGTGCTGTTATTAATAATGATTAATAAATTAAAGGTTGTAGTTTAATCTCACTTCGAAAATATCTCAATTTCAAAATTATGATACACAGTTCCAGTAGTTTAGCTACAAAAAGGAACAATACAATTATTCATTGAAAAACAATGTTCAATGCTGAGAATACTGAGAGCACAATATAAGTTTGTCAATCCAAATCTAAACAAAACAAAAACACATTGTTCCATATTCCGTTGACCTTTAGTACTAAACAATGGAAGATAAATGCAGTCAGTCTGTTGTCATCATTCTGATTAAAAAGCAATGGGGATTTTTTTTTCATTTGAACAGACGTTAAAAGTTCAGTCACTTTTGTTTTACCTATGCAGCTGCTATTTCATCATGAAAGGCCTTTAGGTTTTATAAAGAATGTAGAATTTCTATTAGTTTTGGAAATTGACTACAGTACTGACCAAAATCAAGATTTTCTTTCTTTCTTAATGTCGCCCAGCCCCATTTCAATCACATGCTTTTTGTGGTTAGATTATATCACTACAAAGTTTATGCCTTATTCATTCATTTTGATTTCTTATGTTTGTCATTGATGTCTTTGAAATGAGCAGCTTGTGTTGAATGGAGCAAACAAATTTGTGTACATTATCTTTCTCCTGTCTTTGAATTTAAAATAAATGCAGTATTTCTTGGTACTGGTAGGGATTTTAACTGCGCTGATAATATTTTGTTTGCCTGCACATGTACACACACACATGCACAATGACTCATACAGTACCGGGGACAGAGGGATTGCATTGATATTTGTGAATCATTGTCTACAAAAGCAGCCTCCAGATGTATAATTAAGCCTCCAGTTATAATGTCAAATTAAAGTCAGGACATTTTAGTGCTATTCAGACATAATTTCAGTGTTAGGATAAAATGCATCATTATGCATGACATTGCCACATCATTATAATTATCTGTCTCAGGGTCACTCTCCCAGTCTCCCAGACTCAAATGTTTAAGACTTTAAGGAGTTAACGTTCTCACTTGTACAACATGTTTTATAACAGGAGACAAACTCATTTCTTGCAAGCTTTTGTACCAGAATATCTATTACTTGGGGTACAAGTGCTAATACATTGTTTTTCTTAGACTTTTCTATTTCTTTAGCCCCTTTCGTCACCAAAAAGACGTAAACTCTCTACAACAACCACAGTGTAGAGTCACAACAGTCATTTTTGAGTCCACAGTTTTGAATCAAACCCCTTTGAACAAGAAAGCACTACTTGGCATAAACTAAAGACAATTCTAAAATCCTTATGTCCGTCAACGTTGATCGTTTAGGGCTTTACATAACACCCTTTTAGAAAACATGCACAGGGCGGTCGGTGGCGTAGTGGGTTAAGCAGCCGCCCCATGTACAGAGGCTTCAGTCCTTCAGTGCAGCTGGCCCCAGTTCAAGTCCCGCACCAGACGGCCCTGTGCTGCATGTGTTCCCCCTCTCTCTGCTCCCTACTTCCTGTCTCTCCCCAACTGTCTATCCATTAAAGGCATAAAAAGCCCCAAAAAATATATTAAAAAAAAAAAAATCATGCACTATTTTTAAGATTTTCTTATGGAGATAAAAACCTTCATGAAGTGTTTTCCTGACTTATTTCTTAGTTATTTAATTGAGGAGATTTTAGTGCTGCACTGAATAAATCCCAATTTTTTTTTTAAAAAGTGGGAGCCTAAACACTTGGAGAGGAATCCACCTATTAAATGTAGCAAAGTACTGAACCGTTGAGGTGTTGGAGTCTTACCTGTTGATGTTCATACCATATTCCATCTCTCCTTGTTCTTTTAACCATTAAAGGAAAAGTTGTTTTGCTGATCAAGCAACTCCTTTTTTTAAATCCCTGTGGTTCTCTTGTAATTTGGAGGGCCCTAAATATGAAACGGTTCTCCAGCTCCTGCAGCTCCCTGTTCCCTCAACTGAGCACTTTCTGAGGGGTCTGACTAACGTCTTCCTTAGTTTTGAAACTGCTGGCAAGACTGGTTGTGATATATTTCTCTAGTAATAGTTTTTGACATCCTGTTCATCCCCTCACATGAATCACATCTTCTTTCAAGCTTCCAAGACGAGATCTCTGTATCTCTGCTACAGTTTGTTTCTGATAGGTGTAATTTTCTTGTTCCATCTGATCACTCAGCTCCCGTCTGCTGCCTCGCTCTTCGAGGAGCTCACAGGGCAGGCATTCCACTTGATTAAAAATAAACTTGTTTTCTTTCCTCTTTTGCTTCGCACTTATACAAAGTTCAGTGACATTATCATTCTGCATCCTACAGGTTAACCTTCAGTACTGTAGCCTGGGTGACCTGACACTTATCTGCTGTCTTCTTTAGTTGAATGGCATACTTTTCAGAACCTAATGCTGAAAGACTTAGACTTAGTCATACACATCTCATAGTTTGCTTCCACGCTTGACTTTCCATATCACGTGGGGTTTACATGGGGTTGACAATGACTGTGCGACCCAACCACCTTGGAGGCAATGAGGTGTTTTTCTGTATCAAAGAACTTCCGCCTGAAATGGTGGTGTTGTATTATTAAGCATGATGATGTAATAGGATGGCAAGTTATTGCTCCTTGTTTTATTCAGAGGTCCTACTGTTACACAACTCTTTTTTCTGCAGGTTTAGTGATATTTGTTGAAACATGTGGCAAGAATACCTCCCAAAATGCAGAACCAACATCTGACATCAGTAATTCCCTTCCCTGACTTAATGGGATTGAAACTCTAGTGTAATGTTCTAGTTTTTACACACTACTGACCATAAAGCATATGTCTTATGGGAATTTTGGGATTACATTTCACATTGAGCTTACCTTTACATCCTATAAATGTAATTAACATGTTTTTCTTCTTTTTTTTCTATTGTATTGGTTGTAAACATTATAAACAACTTTCTATCAATGAATAATGTACATGAATGTAATCAATGTGAGAATTGGCTGCATCCACAAGCTTTGGAAGGAGATCAGAGAATAGTTTGACTCACAGCATAATCTTTATAATAAAATTTGGTGCCATCAGAGCATGAAGCACATGACAGTTGCTTAGAGGCTTTGGAGGGCTGACAGTCACAGAGAGGGGTCAGAGCTCATGGTCACATGAAGAATGGTCTCAAAGAGAACACATTGTACATCCTGAGTGGGACAAAAAGCTACATTATGTAATAATTTTTTGTGCAGTGGCACAAATAAGGACACTGAACGGTCTGTCTGATATGTAATGATATGTTTGGAGGGTTCATCTGTTTGGTGATTTGTACAATGTGTAGCACGAATGCAGATGGTGGATTAAGTGCTGGCAAAGGTTTTCACAAAGCAATACAAGCTCCACATTCATGCTCTGTTTGTTCAAAAACATTTCTGGAAAAAAAAAAGGTCACAGAAAAACAGATGTGTTTTTTAACTGAATTAGCTTTATAAGCCAAGAGTCTGCTTCAGACAAGAGGAGCTGTCTTATAAAAGTATAATAAACAAATACCTGCGAGCAAAATGTGTCTAATGACTCAGAAACATGCAGGAGATGAATGGCTTTATTAAGGGTGACAAGTCCTATGGTGAGTAACCACACAAGTTACATCACATTTGTATGTGACTGCATTTTCAAAAGTAGGGATGCACAGATATATCGGCCTCACATCGGTATTGGCCAATAGTCATGCTTGTCGACTGGCTGCAATCGGCCGATCAGCAAAAAGAAAAACATAAACCAATGGCAGTGAGCGCTGTTTATTTCATGTTGCATTGACTTTGCACTGAAACTGACAGGATTAGCCTGTAGCTGCAGATTCAGCAAATATCCAGATGGCAGGCAACTTCAATTTTTTACAATTTATTTTGTTTGGCCAATCAAATACTGAAAATGAATTGAGTAGTTAATAGTTTAACAGGCTAAAAGGAAATTGTAATTTTGGAAATTGTTATGATTCACACAAAGAACTTTTCTACGTGAGAAAGGTTATAATAAAGGTTGGTTGATACATTTGTATGAAAAAAATATTCAAAAGATGCAAAGTGTGATGAAGGGCTGAAATAGGAACTGTTCTGTTATAATGCATCACTGATATAAAAGGTGACATTTTATGCCTTTTTATGCAATTGTTTTTAACAATTTGACACAATTTTTTGAGATCAGATTGAGATTTATGAGACAGGCTTTGGTCAAAATACCTGTTGGTTTAAGCACGGTGCCTCTGGTCACAGCCCTGTTTTAACAGTCTGTTTCCAGGGTGGAGAAGTAGTGCTCAATCCCATCCTTTTGGTGAGGAGCTACAAAACATTTCCACACAAAGCTGACTTTATTGGTCCTTCCTTTCACTCATTCAGTATTTTTACATTGGCAATGCACAAACAATACATTGGCTAAAAATAGCGACAAACATAACAACTTGTAACTTATTTCCACTTTGTTTTAATAATGTAAGATGTTTCATGTATCTGTGAAGACAGAGTTGAATAATATCACTTGGATACCGTAAGAAATCAAAACTAATTGGTAAGGTTTAGAAAATGATACCATTGCACATCACAAATGTCACTATCATGGACACCGTTCAAGTCCATGTGTTGCGCAATGCTAATTTTCACCTCTTCTGTAATCGTAATGTCAGAGTTTTCCTCTGAGAGCTTGAGAGCTACATCCTACACTCAAGTTTACAGCTGGTAAAACTAGCTATTTCCTGATCATCTATTCAGTTGCCTCATAGGGAGCTGGCACCCTATCTCATGGTGAGCGTGGCACATACCACATCACTAAAGACTACCATTTTTAAAATGCACTTGCAGCTTCTTTCACAATCACCAGAAGCTCAAAACAACCAGTCAAAAAGCATAAAAAGGATACAAATGAGCGCCCTTAGGCATCAAGCCGACAACTGTACAGTCAGTACAGGTCAGGAGCATCAATTAAAATCTTTCTGTTTTGGGTTAGGGTTGTGTGTTAGGACGCTGTGTTTGTCCCATTGCCAACTATTTTCAGTCAATTCAACTTCTGGAGCCAACATTGTGCGTATTGATGAAAGGGCTTACTCTGATCGGCCATTTGGCATACTGAATGAGCACAAAAAAAGGGAGGCAGGAGTGAATTTGGAAAAACAAGCTGTTAACTTACTGTAACGCGTCACACACGATCTCTTCTCATTTGTCATTCATCAATTATTTTTCCAGAACAAGCTACATTTTCACAATTACATGGCCATGTGGAGAGAAAAAAAACTGAAGACCAACTTGAAGACCCTGACACAAGAGCGATCAGATCTGTTTAATTTTGTTTTTGTTTCAAATTCATTTATTTTATTTTGTTTTTCCTTTACAAGGTCATCGACTTTACCTTGTTATATAACTTAGGAACCTGCCCCCTTCTTGTACTTGCAAGCTATATGCATACTTACGTAGATTGTGTGTCATGGCAGGCAGTTGCAAATCATCATTTTGGGGTATTCAAGTGCTATTTTGTATGATGAGAGCTGGTGACAAGGAGGCACAGCAGGAGGCCTCTCGTCATCACCGGTTCTTCACTAGAGATATTTCTAGCAGTTCTCAAAGTAATGACAGACATAGGCCTATGTAGTGGTGTGATGAAGATCCAGACTGGTCTGAGTATTTCAGAAACTGCTGATCTACTGGGATTTTCACACACTGCCATCTCTGGGGTTTACAGAGAATCGTCCGAAAAAGAGAAAATATCCAGTGAGCGGCGGTCTGCTTCGGGATGATAGGAAGGAAACAGTAACTCAAATAACCACTTGTTACAACCAAGGAATGCAGAATACCATCTCTGAACGCGCAACACGTGGAACCTTGAAGAAGATGGGCTACAGCAGCAGAAGACCACACCGGGTGCCGCCAGTGTTGCCAAAAAAAAAAAAAAAAAAAAAAAAAAAAATCACAAGAAGTCGCTATTGGCTCTCTGAAAAGTCGCTAGATTGCGTCATGACGTCATAAGTGACGTAACCACGCCCATCCGCGTGTGACGTAAACATGTGGCCAGGCGGAACTGACATTTTTGTAAATGCTTAGCGCTCTAGTGCTACCCACATGAGTTATACAGTGTGTGTAAATGCTGAAAACTGGCTATGGTACATTTATGAAATGTCTTGGATGTTCCAGAGTGTATTGTGACTTAGTCGGATGATCAGTGTTTGTGGAAGGAAATGGGATTTGATTTACTTAAAAGGTTGACTTGCTCCATTTCACGACATGGTCTCACTACAGCTGAGAAACGATTTGGCTTAATGTGCTTGACTTCCCTGCTCCTTTTCATGAGCTAAATGCTCAAAGAATTACTATTTGCTTGCTGTAACAAAATCGTTGGAGTAACTAATCCTAAATAAAATGTGTGTATATGGCCACTTACGGTCGAAAATACCCCCCTTGGACTGGGCAGAAGACTGCAAGGGATTCACTGCGGTGCTGCCACAGCATGCAAAGTGGTCAGTCACCACCAGCAAGATGCCATTCAGTCCTCTCCAGTCTCCACACTCCGAAGGCACAGCACAGGGCAGGCAGCGACAGACTGCTAACTAATAGCTACTAGCTACATCTCCCGTAATTCACTGCTGGATGTGTTTAGCTTGTAGCTACACCTGTCATTCACTGGTAGGTGTGTTGGCTAGCAGCTACATCAGAGACGTTCTCTAATGTAGCTACTAGCTAACACACCTACCAGTGAATGCCGTGAGACATTCTCTGATGTAGCTACCAGAGCCGTAGATAGAAATGCTCTGGTGGTAGCTACTAGCTAACACACCTCGCTTCACCAATCACCATCCCCATAGACGTGATGCGTGACGCCATGACGCACGCAAGAGTTGCATGGTGCACCCTAGTGACTTCCGGGGTTAGTGATTGTTGTGAAGCGATGCGAAGCGCAAACTGTACTAGCTCATATCCTGCAGTACTTCTGTCTCGGCTTGTATGGTGTCGCGGGGCAACTGATTTGTCACTCACAAAACAAGTTAAATTGTCGCTAGATTCAGCCAGATTGAGCCCGAAAGTCGCTAAGTCGCAGATTATTTTTTTTGTCGACAGAGATGGCCAAAAGTCGCTAAATCTAGCGACAAAGTCGCTAAATTGGCAACACTGGGTGCCGCTCCTGTCAGCTAACAGCAGGAAACTGAGACTACAATTCGCACAGGCTCACCAAAACTGGACAATAGAAGACTGGAAAAACGTTGCCTGGTCTGACAAGTCTGGATTTTGAATTAGTTAAACAGACCAGAAATTAAATTTCCGCTAACGCGTAAACGGACAGGAAATTAAATTTCTGCTAGTTTCGCTACCGGGTTAATTTGTTAAACCCGTTTTTACCTTGAAATTAACCTTTTAACGCAAGTAGACATGCGTACATTCTATACGCACATTCAATAAATATGTCAAATTTAACACGTTAAATGTCTATATGTAATTAATTAATTAATGTTGACAGCCCTTGTACTATATATATACGGAAGCAGAGAACAGATTTTTTTAAATTTTATGCTATCTCAACATAACAAAGATCGTTTTCTCGTGATAACGAATGAATTTATAATGTGTTCGTCTTGATTTCAACCTACAAGAGCTGCCACGAATGGCTTCTGTAGCCACTGGCTGCAGCTGTCAGACATATAGCTAAAGATGTCATATGAAGATTATCTCTTTATATGTCTAAATATCTGTATCCTACCGATAAGTTACTTTACGTTAGTTTGTTTACTTGACTTGGTTTGTTTAGGGGCTACCGGTTAGCAGATAAGAGACTGACAAACTCCCATCTATCCGGCTGCTTCAGCTGCGGTAACAATTAATTCATTATCACGAGAAAACGATCTTTGTTATATTGAGATAACGAGATACTAAGTCCTTCCTTATCACGAGAACATGCATAAAAAAATAATAATCCATGGCCATTCTCGGCTTCCGTACATATACATAGATATATCCATCCCTATATGACCACAGTGTACCCATCTTCTGATGGCTACTTCCAGTGGGATAATGTCACAAAGCTCATATCATCTCAAACTGGTTTCTTGAACAAGACAATAAGTTCACTGCATTCCAATGGCCTCCACAGTCACCAGATCTCAATCCAATCTGCAGCGACTGTGTGATGCTATCATGTCAATATGGACCAAAATCTCAAAATAATGTTTCCTACACCTTGTTGAAAGTATGCCACGAAGAATTAAGGCAGTTCTGGTCCAACCTTTTACTAGCAAGGTGTTACTAATGAAGTGGCCGGTGAGTATATATATACAAATAAAGCACTATTAATGGCCCTGTCACACTGTTGCGTATGGCACTAGCGTATGCCAGCGTATGGAAATTATCACTCATACGCTGGTATACGCTGACATATGCTAGGGGAACGCTAGGCATAGGTTGTATACGTTTCAAGCACGCTGGCATACGTTGGCATACGCTGAGACAGAAATAAATTTTTGAACATGCTCAAAACTTTTGTGCGTGTGGTTAATACACTAAGCATACGCTTGGCATACGCTGAATACGCTAGAGGTACGATATAGGTACGTTACTGATAGGTCGAGAACGCTGGACATAAGTTGCCATATGTTGGCATGAAGGTGTACCATACAGCTAGCGTATTTATAGCCTCCGCCCGTCTGGGGGAGATGGAGGCGGCAGACGGGCGGAGATGGAGGCGGCAACTGACATATCTGAGGCAACCGACGATTCACGGGAGCGGTCAGGAGGAGGAGTTGGGGATCTTGATCGCTCAGAAGCATGTAACTCATCAGCCGCAGGTGCATCAGGCATTTCAGCAGGTTTGGGTGAGAATGATTCTTGTGTTTTTTGGCCTTTTCCTCGACCTCGGCCCAGGGCCCGGGCAAACGACGATTGCTTCTTGGGAGGCATGATCGAGATGAATGTCTCGAGAGATGTTGATAGCGCGTAGTCTACTGCAATAATGGAGCAATGTGGAAAGGCTGCTGATATAGGCGCGTTGAAACGTACGCTGGGCATGCGCAGTTCATATGCTACTCATACGCTAGTCATACGCAGAGTACGCTGGTTATACGTTGTTCATACGCTGGCCATGCGCTGTCAATACGCTGACCATAAGCTACTCATAGGTTCAATACGGTAAGTATACGCACAATTCTTTATTTTGAAGGACTTTTCGTGCGTATGAAAATTATATTATTAATTTTCATACGCAACTCATACGCAACAGTGTGACAGGGCCATAAACAAGTATAAGATAATAGCTTTCTGTGGATCTTCATCATACCACTTCATATGTCTGTCTGTCATTACTTTGAGAACTGCAATAAATCTCTCTCTCTCTATATATATATATATAAATATATAAATGAGTAATTCATTAACTTTTACTTAACCATATGTATATCATATCCTATGAGAAATATGCATGCGTATCGAATATGCTGAGCACGTAAGAGTATTTAACAAGCTAAAAAGGGAGTGCAATTGGTCATCATGGTACTTAACAGAAGTGAGTTTCTGGCTCAGAGCAATGAACAGGTCTTTATTTGTATTCCAGTGCACACTGCACATTTATCTTTTTCAGCAGTTACAACACTGATGCTCAGTCGAGTTTATAGCTTCAATATGCAGAGCAAAACGTTTAAAAAAGTGTCTTAAATTGATTTGATGTTGTTATTTGATCACAGCACCATAAAATCATCATAAAAACACTGTTACTCATCTTTTCTTTATCTTGTTGCCAAAAGCATTGCAAGAGAATTGCGACAAAACCCCGGCAGTGGTAAAATTAGCATATTCTTGAAACATCCAAGAGAAATGTTCTTTTATGCACAATTGCATGCTTGAGGTGGAGCCAAGTTATAGTTGGTATTTTCTGCATTGAGCACAAGCAGCAGTAATGAGACCATTCTGGCAATACATCATATCAAACTTTGATGAGCCAAACAAGGGATGTTTACATTTCATTTCCTAAATGTATCTGTGCATGATTTCAAGCCAGAGGTTATGTAGTTGGTTTAATGGGTTAACTTTTTAAATGTGAGCAAAAACAAAATCTTGTAGGTTAAGCCTACCCAGGCTCCGCCCTCGCAGTGACGCAACACCTTCGGCTCTGCTACACTTACTCAGGCAAACTGCTCATTCAGGTGGATTCGAGTTCCCGAAAAAAATGGGAACTCCACCCACTTTGTCGGGAAGCAATCAACTTTGAGCAGCGCCAACGGCCCAGGGTAGAGGCGTGTTCAAGGTAGTGACGTGGTTGAACTGCCACTCAACCCATGGATTGTACACGGAAGCGCTTCATTCAATATCAACATGGAGCAGCGTCAAGCTTTTGACACTGCTGTAGATGCTGTAATGAAAGTGTTCGACGGGAGATTCAAGTTAAAAATCGAGCAAAGAACAGCCCTTGAATCATTTCTTGACAGGAAAGACGTTTTCGCCTTGCTCCCTACTGGCTTTGGTAAGAGTTTATTCTACCAGTTAGCCCCGCTGGTAGCTAAATCATACGTCAGAGGAAAGAGTGGTGTGATTGGCTTAAGTTTAGGCACAGCCTTTTCTGGCCACAACCAGTAGCAACCCGAGGGAGGCGGGTTGACCAGGCCATTTCGAATCGTATTCGTTATGGTCTTGGTCAGACCAGAATCTCGAAGAGATTTGAAAGTCGATGTTAATCAGGCTACGTTAAGCCCTCAACTTCCCATCTCAGGGGCCTCTACCCAAGATGTTTTAGATGCTTATCTAACCAACAAATAAAATGGCATGTCTACAGGATGTCCTCAAATTCTGTACAAGCCCGTTGATGACCCATTAGTTTGAGCCACGTGTGTTGATGCAGGGAAACATCTAAAACATGTCGGGCAGTGGCCCACGAGGACCGGAGTTGAGGAAGACTGATATAGCCAAATAAGAAGCAGGTTGGTTAATGGCTCCGCAGATAAGTTTTATTTGCATAGCTGAACATCGTGAATTATGGGATAATTATTGTAAAAACCTCTCCCCTCTGTCATAAGGCACTTGAATCAGAAAATAACCAGATGATTAATCCAAGGACAGAGACACACTTTAGATATAAATATCAATATCAACTCTTTAGGTTCTCTGTGATCTCTGTAGTTGATTTGCTTATGAGGATATCATCTTCTGATGTGAGTTCTTAGAAACAACTTTCTCTTTTTTTTGTGCGTACACTAACACAACTATAACAACTTATTGAAGAATTATGTTAGTACTGTTTGTGAAAAAGTGTGCTTATTCGCTTTGACATTCAGACAAATTTAACTAAAAACACTGGATAATTGGGTAGTGAGGTTACAGGTGACTTCCGTCCAGGAGATGTTTATATCACTTCACTTAAGCTTTCACTCCCTGTTTAATTAGAACTAAGTACAAATATTTGAAAAAAAATGATTTTTTCCCTTTTCCTTTCTCAAAAAGTCTCGTGTCCACACAGGCGAAGCAGCTCAGTAAAACAACAGCAAATCATACCTCACTCTCAAAGTTCTCCCGTCAACTCGAGATCCAGGTGGATAGGGTCTGGTCCAAAATTAGTAACCTTGCAGATATTAGTACTGCATGTCTCAAATCTTTTTTTTCTTTTATCTGGTCAACTATGTGTTGGGTCCAACAGCATCTGTAAAATATACAAATGTGTTGCAGGCACAAAAGAATCTGATATACATTACTTTGAGAATCAAAAAAACATTTATGGAGCAGAATAACATGGTGCTCTGATGTGCGGTCTACAATAGGAGGCTCTTTGTAACCGAGGTCAAGTGAAACTGAGATGTCAACCAAAACTGGAATTACATTTAATTTGGTTATACTCGTTTTTTTTCTGTGGGATTTGGTAAAGGGAATAGAGCTCAATCCTAATGGGAAAACATTAGGATATTTACAGTAGAAATTTACATCGAAGTCCCTCTAGAAAATTGCCTTTTCTATGCTGGAGGAGTACATTAAATCATAAGACGTTATGAAAAGCCAATTTGTGAAAATGGATGAGGCAATGAAGCCTTGAGCTTGATTCAGTGTGGCTGATAGATATCTATACATATATACATAAATAAAATTATTTTTTTATACCGGCAAGGCTTCCAGAGATTTACGATGAGCAACTTTATTTGAGAAAGGGTTTGCAGAGTGAAGAGGGAAATATATTTGATAGCCAAATGAGAGGATTGGTGACAAGATTGAAATTTGTGTTTAATGTCCCACGTTAACATTATAGTGAAGCATTTGTATAAAAGGTCTGAATTATGTTATTTGAAGCATGGTTCCTCAGCAGTAGATTGCTCATGTTGATGTATTGGATATAGAGAGAAGGACCAAGAACAGCTGAATTTCGTAAACACTAGAATCATGATAGAGTGGTGGTGGAGGCTTGCGGAACTTGACAGGAAATCTATTTAAAGCAAAACAGAAATTGAAAAAAAAACAGCAGTGCCAGAAAACCATTCACTAAGAAAACAAAACAGACAAGCAATGACCAGACTACAGGGAAGAACTAGAAGATGAAAACAGCAGGGATCTGACAAAGAGTGAGCTTAACAAAGGAGTATATATGTTGGGGGGAACTAATGAGTAAGTGGCAGCAGCTGTGGTTGACTGAGTTGGAGGCAGGTGTGGAAGTGGACTGAGGATCATAGAGGGAAACTGAGGATACTAGGAGTAATGATGGCAAGGTCTAAACACATTAATGACTGCAGGGATAAAGCAAGCTTAACAAAGAGCACAGAACCAAAAGAATAAGAAATGATTACAGAGAAAAGACTAGAGACTCAAAATACAAAAAAAACAGAGAAAGACAAATCAAGACTAGATATATACAAACAGAATAAATCCTAATATGAACCAATGACTTCATAAGACAAGCAAGAAAACGGAATAGGAAAAAAAACACAGAAAAACCAAGACAAGTTAAAACTAATACAAAAGCTTAAAATCCACAAATCCTAACAAGAATAAAGTGTATTAGAGCATAAAGAACTACGATGATATAATAGAGAAGCTAAAGCTCAGCTTCACTCACCGACGGGTACATTTCTGTGAGCTGAAGTCTTCACACAGATACAAATACATCACAACAAATACTTAACACATAGGCTACAGTAAATCCAAAGAGATGACATGTATTTAAAATGAGCTCTGACTTCACCAAAGATCTGTTTATACCAAACTCTCGAAACATGTTTCTATGTGTTGAATTCCTTACCTAACTTCTTCTAATATATATAAGCGCATTGCTGGCTTACTCTTTTTGATAAATTTGTTTGCTTGTGGGATAATGGAGGAGGAAGAGGTGGAGAGAAAAGAAAAAAGTCAGAGCTGTGGTTCACAGCAGCAGAGAGGTGTTTCTCTGATGGCTGGCGGAGGCAGGAAATCACAAGATTTAATGTTCGATGTTAAACTGAGCAGCGCTCACAGGCACACTTCAGACAGAGCAGTGGGAGGGAGCAGGGAGCTGTGCAACAACACAGCGTAGGTTTTATGATTAAACTGTAAAAATATATCATTCTCAGACCGTTTTTCAAAATGGAACACCCAGTTTTCATGAGCAGATCTGACTTTCAGTTCCGTTGAAAGTGGTGGACAAAAATGAGACTTGTGGAACTCATCCTTTCATCATAATAGTTTAACTCTTTGTGGAATACTGCTGCTGCTGTCATGTTTGTAGTTTAGATGAAGCATCAAGCTAACTTAGCTTAGCACAAAGACAGGAAACAGAAGCAGACTGAGCTTGCCAAAAGACAGCAACAAAACCTTTGTGATTTAATTGGGTTTGGCCAGGATTAGCCAATAAATATATGCAGCACACCATGAGCCCAATATATAATCTTTGTGTATGGGTACACTTTAAACAAACAGGATATTATGGAATGAGTGTGAGTTTGAAGTGTTAGCAATTTTTTCATCCAAAACAGAATGCGAACTACTGATTTTATGAACAAACAACAAACAGAAACATCCATCCATCCATCCATCCATCCATCATCTTCCGCTGGTCCGGGGATCGGGTCGCGGTGGCAGCAGCTTGAGCAAAGAGACCCAGACGTCCCTGTCCCCGGCCACTTCCTCCAGCTCTTCCGGGGGGACCCCGAGGCGTTCCCAGGCCAGCCGAGAGACATAGTCTCTCCAACGTGTCCTGGGTCTTCCCCGCGGCCTCCTCCCAGTGGGACGGGCCCTGAACACCTCACCGGGGAGGCGTCCAGGAGGCATTCTCACCAGATGCCCGAGCCACCTCATCTGACTCCTCTCGATGCGGAGGAGCAGCGGTTCTACTCCGAGCCCCTCCCGGATGACCGAGCTTCTCACCCTATCTCTAAGCGAGAGCCCAGACACCCTGCGGAGGAAACTCATTTCGGCCGCTTGTATTCGCGATCTCGTTCTTTCAGTCACTACCCACAGCTCGTGACCATAGGTGAGGATAGGAACATAGATTGACCGTTAAATCGAGAGCTTCGCCTTCTGGCTCAGCTCCTTCTTCACCACGACGGGCCGGTGCAGAGCCCGCATCACTGCAGACGCCGCACCGATCCGCCTGTCAATCTCCTGTTCCCTTCGTCCCTCACTCGTGAACAAGACCCCGAGATACTTGAACTCCTCCACTGGGGGAAGGATCTCATTCCCGACCCGAAGAGAGCATTCCACTCCAAACAGAAACATATTAATTGTTTTGATGTTTCTATGTGCTACATTTTTTCTTATAGTGTTTAATATTCAGTTATGTGCAGCACTTTGGTTCAGCTGTGGTTGTTTAAAGTGCTTTATAAATAAAGTTGGTTTGGTTTGGTTTTAGTTTGATGTAACAATGTCTTTATGAAATCTTTATTGCATCACCAGAAACAAACTTTTCCACATACTGTACAGGCTGCAGGTTACTCACATCTGGAATGGTTTGAGGAACTTGAAAAAAAAAGAGTTCAAGACTTTTGCTCAGAATTTCCTTAATTTCAATCCAATTGTGCATCTTTTTGATTTGAGAACGCTACAGAGGGCAATCATAGAAACGATTATCTGCTTCAAATGTAAAGAACTTGTTTTGCCATTGACAGGCTTGACTGTGAGTAAAACAGAAATTAGCTATTTGTATACAGTCATCCATCCATCCATCCATTTTCTATGCCCGCTTAATCCAACTGTCAGGTCGTAGGGGGCTAGAGCCTCTCCCACCGGTCACTGGGCGAGAGGCGGGGAGTATACAGTCATTTTATTCTCAAATATTTGGTCAATAATCTAATTATATTCTATGCATGTTGTATGAGAGATTGTAGCAAAACCAGATAAAATTGTTTTGTAGGCCGCAAACTTAAAATAAGATCTTGACCATTCATTTTTACTAACCGATTAGAGAGCTGAGTGGTCAGTCCCTTCAGTCTTGGTCTTTTCTTCCCAACCACTTTCCTTTTCCTACACCTGGGGCAATAAATACTATAATTTTTATCAAAGCTCCTTTGGCCATTTACATTTCAGGCTGTTCCCAACTATTGGACCAATTCTGAGTGTTTATGTTCCTGAGAATTATTTGGATTCAAAAGGATTGTAACCGCTGATGTCACGGTGCGTGATGTCACCGTTAGCAGTTCGGCAGTTTCATGGTGGGTTCACTTCCACTGAACTTTGATAAGACAGAGTATAGTTGGTGAAAAATATGCTCTACCAAATCGTGGAGCAGGATGTTAAAGGGCTCAGCACGTGCAATGACTCAGCACGGTGGCACACACTGATCTGAAAGCAGAATGACATCATAATGGATCTTTAATGGCCTGCTGATCAAAAATGCCATTAAAGAGTTCTCAAGAGAACAGGAGTGGGCAGCAAAAGAAAGGTTGACGACAACACATGATCATCTGAAAGTATCTTCTCCTCTTTTAACACTTTAGAATAAGCGCTGCTTTGCTGTTAAAGCTATCGAGTAAAAAAAAAAAAACAGCCATCACAAGAGTCTCTGTTACAGATTTTATAGCTCAGTCTTAACTTCTAAGAGTTAACAGATGTACTTAGAGAGAACTAGGTCTAATTTCCAAAAAGTATTCAATGCAAATCATCTGCTAGCTTCTTGAACAAAGAATCACTATTCTTAACATGTAATACAGCTGGCAGACTCATGACTTAAGCCCATTGCTCTATAGCTTACATTTTTAAAAATCCTATGACAAGATCAAAATTAATTTCATGCATGTAATTTTCAAACCTTTGCAAATAAAAAAAACGACTTTTTATTCCCAGTATGCAAACAGTAATACCACATCTACAGTGTCTTTAAGCATACTAAATCCATCTAAAAAAGATTTTAAAAGAATCCATTTTAAGGGAGCCCAAGTGAATCATTTTGTTATCAAAGCTGCCACAGTTACACCCACTGGTGTTCCAGGATAGTTTAAGAATAGATCTTAAGGCACGTATATGTGGTTGTATGGGTACGTGTGTGTGTGTGTGCGTGCGTGTGTGAAACTTATTGTAAGAGGTCATACTGTATGACAACACAGCTTCTGCAGTTGGACTGAGTCACATATGAAAGTCTGAATCTTTGTGACAGCTTAACTTGAAGATTTTTGTGCATGTTTGTGTAGGTGTGTCTGTGTGTGCATCTGGTGGAGCACTCATGCATAAAGATGTGCAGTGTTTGTTTGGAATGCAGTGAGCAGAGAGGCCTGAATAAGGAAGAGTGAAGGAGTCTGATTGAGTCATACCTTTAACTCTCCATCCAGAACATTTTTGTGACAACTTTAAAGTTGGAGGAACAGAGGGACTTTGTAAGTCTACATAAATCAGCATGTGTGTGTGCAGATGGTCCGTGTGTGGTCATATCAAGATACGCTGTATCCAGAACTGCAGACAGTTAGTCGCAATGAGTCAGATCTCTATCTCCCTATTAGAATATTTTTGTGACAGCTTCCCTGAAAGAGGCAGGAAAGTAGAGATTAAATTACAGACTCAATTTTAGGTGGGGCAAGCTACTGTCCCTCAGTGTTGATGGTCTGCATGTGAATGAAGATATTGTGAGTTTTTGTGTATTGCTGCAGTACTGCGCTGAACTGAAAAGTCCTCTAGCTGTCTTCAGATAGTTTCACAATCAGTTCAACTTTAGATGTGCTGCAGTTACAACACGGCCAACACATGACTTCAGGACTGAAACTTTAAAGTAAATTAGGGCTGGACAACGATTCAAATTTTTAATCTAATTAATCACATGATTTCCCTGATTAATCACGATTAATCGCATTTGTACGCAAAATCCAAAAATGAATTCAAAAGTAGTGTATTAGTTGTGCAAACACACTTTTAACATCAGCATTTTTATGTAGTTTTTATGTAGAAGCCTCGCTCCACTGTTTGTTTCCTTGAATGACTTGCTGGTATCAATTGTGTGTTTTGCCTTTAAGTGATATTTTAGACTGGAACTACTACGGTGAGAAGACCATTCAACTATAGTCCTCGCTGCAGCTGGCCCCGGTTTGAGTCCCGCATCGGACATCGGACGATTTTCAATTTCGATAAATTGACCCGAAATTGACCCGAAAATCGCAGCGAAATGTGCCTTCTAACAGTTGTTTTAGCATTTGGTGGACCTATTTTTCCGGACACCGTTGAATAGCAGCAGCAAGACATCCAGCCACTAGGTGGCGATAGTGCGTTGTTTGTGTACAATACAAATCAATGAAGACGGACAATAATGGTAATATAACTTCTCTGGAAGCGTATTTCGTGGTGATTTTCGAGCCAGCGTATCGCTGTCCACCACAGACCACACGGTGAGTTTCATGTCTCTGCAAACGAAAGTTTAATGCCGTTGTATGATTGTTTGCTTGAATGGTCATTGACTCAATGCAAAGGTGGGGGGGCTGCCGCAGTGGATACCTAAATGCTCCGTTCAGCACCAAATGTCCAAATTGTGATCAGAACATCTATAATTCACCCCAGACTACCTAAAAACAGGGCTTAATGTGCAAAATGGCGAACTACCCCTTTAATGCGCGATAAAATATTTATCGGCGTTAAATAATTAATGCGTTAACGCGAAAATAACGAGTTAACTTGCCCAGCCCTAAATTACATATATTAAGTAGTTTGCAATTAATCATTTATGGGAAATTGTTCGCTATAAAATGATCATTTAAGTACATTTTGCTTACGTTTTCAAGAGATGGAGTTCTTTCTTGTATCATATTGGTACTCCTTTCTGAATACTTCCTCCACTGCCTGACAACAAACCTTGTCATCATCATTGTCCTCTGACTTTAGTTGCATCATTTACTTGTTGATGTTCATGTTCTTTTGCCTTGTAGCAGCAACCATTATATAAGCATTGGCACACTTTTTTTTAAACAAAATTTAAAAGTGCACTAATGTTTCATTTTATCAGGTGAATTGGCAGACGTAATTCTCCAGTCTTTATGTAGAAAAACCTTTGGGTAAGGTGGTGAACTCCATGTTGCTTATGTTGTGTAATAGACACTGTGTTTGTGAGTAAATAGGTAAATGCGAATTGGAGTGTAAATGTGCTTTGAGTGGTCCACTAGACTACAAAAGTGCTATTTAAATCTATTTCACTGTGAGCTATGAAGCTTGATATTTATACATGCTGCAGTTTAACCAGGCTAATTACAGTATATTGCCCTGTGGGAAGCATGGCCTTGAAGGATTGAAGTCAAAACAAAAAAATCATGTGCTTAACAAAGGCTGTAATAGTGCACACCTATGACTATAGAAGTTTTAGGGCATGTACAAAAAATCCCACAGCACCAATACCTGCCAAAGCAATACAGCTTCACCAAGACTAATATGTCATATTGATTGATTGATTTAATCATATTAGAGTTAACATTTGGTGGTCCTTTGACTCCTCTGTGAGCAGCTGTGATGGTTACCAGACTGTTACATGTACATTTCCTATAAAACAGCTACTTCTTTGAGTATTCATTTTTGTACTTGTCTATAAATTAGTGATGATTGTCCTTTCTCTTTTTTGTTTTCCGTTCTCTTTTTTTTAAATTTTTTTTTAAACTGCAATCAAAGCCAACATGTTTTCTCTGTCACGTATTCCTCTCCCGCCATCCCCATCCTATGGTCCCAGCATGTGCAGGGCAATGGGCCCAGCAGGATCTTCCTCTCTTTTCCAAATCATTGAGAATCGACCAGCTCAGAGAATAGAGGTTTGCAATAGCAGAGCGAGTGCTATCCTGCCACTGCAGCTGCTCCTGGCTGCCACGGCAACTGGGGCAGAAAATCAGTCTTATCGCTTTATCATAATCAGCACTGTGGTTTCAGATCTCCCAGAACCACTCTATACTTTGTTTAGGCTACCTATTTCTCTGTTCTCTTCATTTTTTAAAATCTAGTTGTACCTTTCCGCTACACAGATTCAAAGAGTCATTCTGTTTTTCCTTCATTTTTTCTCTTTAGGTGCCAAGCTCCTTGAGGATTTACATGTGAGAGGAATGTCCTGCCCAAACCTTGCTCGAGCACTTGAGAACATTGTCAGCGCTTCATCTAAGGACTTCTATAAAACTGCTATACTTTTCTACAAACTTGTTTAATCACCTGACAAATTAATCTGAAACAGACGTTTGATTTGACGTCTGCCCTCCAAATCTTCTCAAGAATTATATTTACGACACAAGAAAATTAAAACAAATCATTTTGTTATCCTGACCAAAACTGGACTTTTAAAATGCATGCAAACTTGCCAGTCAGATCAAAATCGTACAAAAGCTCTAAAAGCTGGACGCACCCAGATAGATTGATTGGGAAGCAAATTACTTTTGCATACACTCAGCTAAATTCCAATTATCCTTCAAATATGCTTAAAAGTTCCATTATTTCGTATAAGTGTGTATCAATACAGCCAAATTCCAAGTAAGGCTTTCCTCATTCACTTTTTTTTTGTTGGTAATTTGTCAGACATCTCATTCACTGACTAAAAATCAGCCCATAAAGACTATGTGTCAACTTGTGGTTGCTTAAAGCATTTCCAGCCTGTCACTCTGCTCTAATAACATCCAGATTTTAGAACCGCAGCTGCATCTGACAAAATCGCCATTCAAATAGCTTAAAGGAAAGGACCGTGCTGTAGTTTTTTTTTTTCAATATTTAGATGTATGATGAACCCTAAAAGAGAATAATAGTTCTTTTTTTCAGTTTTTTCACATAGTCAACAGCGTCGGGCATACTTAAGATAATAACTCAATTACCCTCGTGTGCATTTATACAGGGCTTTGGTCAAGTCAAGCTGTCACCATAACTTGACTCAAATGTGTACACAACCGTACTGAATGTGTGAAATGTGTGACATACTGCAGATTCTTTCCTAAATGGCAGAACTTGTCATGACAAGTTTTTATCAAGCTAAGACTCTATCTTTTTCCACTGTCTAATTTGACCATATCTTTCTCTTTGTCACTTCATCTTTGTATAAAAAATGGCTCAAATGAGATAAGGATTTGGCTGCATTCTTCTCAGAGATGCTCCCTCTTATACACATGCTGGTATCTCAGCGTACTGGATCACTCCAGTTGGGTGAGGGTTTGCACCAGCCTTTCACTGTCACCTTCTGCATAATAAGTGATCACTTGGAGGCCTCTTATCCTTGTGTCTCCAAGTGTGCGTAGCCAGTGCCTGAATACACACTCTCCTTCTTACCAACATGTAGTTTTGTGAATTTATGTATGGAAGCGCAGGTTCCAGAAAATGAATGAGCCCTCTTGTAAAACAATTATTTAATGGGAAAAAGAGAAGATATGCTGGTGGGAAAAGAAGGCACGGTGGATATAGAGGGAAGTATAATAACACAACATACAATCAGCATGACAAATGACAGCAGCTGAAGCAGCAGGTATTGGCTCTGCAGCAGGAATTCACAGTCATGTCAAATTTTTCTCAATATTTATGTGAGAAACTTTGCTGCCTATATGTTTATACTGCAGTGCAGAGATCTGCTCACATATCGTGTTGATGCATTATGAGAAATAACCCTAAAAAAAGAGAAGGCCACAACCTATTTTTGTTTAGAATTCCATAAAACTTGGATTAAGTATTTTCTACAGTGTAACTTGATGGCATCTAAAGATAGATAAGAGCTTAAATACTTACACACACAGCTTTGGAGAATAGCCCTTATGTTGATCATGGTCTACTATCCATTTCCTGTTTGGATTGAAAAGGTCACTGAACATATACCACCACTAAATACAAGAGGGAATGACTGCAATTTAATTAGAAGCTAGAGATTTGTTGGTGTGTATGGACAGCCAGATGTATGTGCCTCGGATAAAGCTCGGTCTTTTATCGTCATGGACAGAAGAAATTCCACAGTGACTGAGCAGTGAACCAGCATAAAATGTTCCCAGATATCCAAATTTGCAAACAAATGGTTGATATATTTAGGTCAGGGACAAATACAATCCCAAAATCTTGTGATGCCTAGATTTATGGGGTTCCTTTGCCACACTGAACTCTTGTATTAGTCAAAAGGACATATATTAGACGGATTAAAAGCTATTATTAATCAGGGAAAAGAAAAAAAAAACCTTGCTGCTTTTTTTCTCAAATCCTTGGTTATTTGATGGTGTTAAATGATTAGGCATTTCTACTGTAATTAAAGCACAACTCGTTCTGCTGACCTCCCTCAGAACTGATGACCTTAATGTGAACTCAATTTCTTAATTAACCTGGAATGAAAATGGAATGAAACTAATTACTGAAATAGTCTTCCATCTAAAGACCATCTATAGTCTACATTTGCCTCCAGCATTGGATAACAACCCTCTTGAAGCCTTCCCTTGTAGTTTGTTTTCCACTGCCACAGGGTTTGAGTGTTAGATAAACGGGAAGGTGATGCTTACGTGATGGGTACATGTGGTTGTTTTTGTATGTGTGCGTGAGACAGATTCCTCCCTCTGGGCAAGTCTTGGCAATAGAATAGCCTGCACAGGACAGCCTCTAATGAAATGCACAAAGCCAACATAAGCAGCCAAGTGGCAGATTTTCAAGCTTGTCGTCTGTATTTGTGCCGCAAAGAAGTGTGTGTTCATGAAGATTATGAATGAACCATCAAATCCCACGCATTTCGGTGTTTGTGACTGGGTGCAGAGTGATTCACCTTTCAGTCCTTCTTCCAGCTGCTGTTAGCTCAAACTTAATTAGCAGAGACAGAGCAGTAGTCCATCTTCTTCACCAGCTCGCCATGAGTTGTTTACAAGTCAAGCAATTGCTAATTTGATTGCTGGAATAAATGACACAAAGAAAATTATTCTGAGCTCTATACTCTCAAGGGCTACCGTCCCTTTGCTCCTCTATAAATCCATTCTTCACAATCTATCTGTTCTCTCCCTGTCATTTATATTTCCACAAGGCATTTAATGTTACATGTGAGGGGGAAAAAACTGCTATGCCTATTGTGAAGCCTGATTATATTATGTTGGTTCAATTTTCTCTGTGTTACACAACAATTACCCATTAAGAGGAGCGTCTTGAAAAGCCTAAGCAAGCTATATGATATTGATAGCTCGACCGCCTCACCTCCTTAGCTTGTACAGCAGATAATCAAATAGATTGTGCAACAGTAAGCGCTCATTTTTGCCACTCTACCTTTAATTCAGGGGTAGGTGATCCCTTTGGAATGTCAGTGTGCCTAAAATCATTGCACAACCATCTTTGGTCTTTTGGGTTCAGGCTCTTATGGTCCATGCTGCCAAAATATAGTGACGCTGTGGCTCAGGTGATAGAGCAGCTGTCCACCTACTGAACAAGTCAAAGCAGCCTTGGGAAAGATACTAAATACACCTTTACCCCAAGTGTGCTCATCAGTGTGGAAATGTATATGTAGAAGAAAAACTATGGTGCAGGGATGGTATAATTAGCTCTGTATGAAAGTGTGAGAAAATAAGTAAAAGAGAAACACTTCGGGTGTAGTTTAGGGGTAACCAAGACAACCAGCAAAATGGCATCCATGAATGCGATGGTGGTGTTGTAAAAAGAGCACATTTTACATGTAATGATGATTCTAACTTTAAATGACAAAAGTGTTTTCATAAAGTGTTGGCGTGTTTTTGACAGGAGGCATATTGATCTAAGTCATGCAAAGGTGCTCTACCCCCCTCCTTACTTTTGTGGATTCTTAAATGAAAGACGTTCAAACAATGGACCTTAGTCCGTTCTTTCTCTATTTTTGTTGTCATCGCTTCTCAAATATGTTCAAACATTTTAGCTAAACAAAACAAATTCTTACCAGGCAACAATGGTCTTAAAGGTAGTGGGAGAGCATTTGTCACAAGATGGTGCTCACGTCCCAGCATGCAACACGACATGCCATATCTTCATATTCTCTATAGAGGAGTATTGATGAGCTATCTGTATGACCATTTTAATTCAAGGACTTCCAATGTTCCTGCACAGGGATTTATTTGTTTTGTTACACTGAGAATTACTTTGATCACATATTGGGGTTTTACAGAAACAGCTTCCAAATGCAAATGTTATGCTTGGTATTAACTCCAGAAAACTTAGCAGCTTAACTGATTAAGAGATATTGAAAGATTAGCCCCAGCCTGTCCATAAAAGAGAGTTCAACTCAACTGTCCAGCTATCTTTAACCCCTTGAAAAGAAAAAGGGCTCTGAAGCTGGATTTCCTAAACCATTCTTCCTGCTTGAATGTGAATATCCTCAAATTAAAGCTAAGATGTATTATATAACTGCAACCTGATTCACGATGGCTTGACTGTCAAATGATGTGGCAGTGTCCAAATGACTCCTGGTCAGATTTGGTTTGATGTGATTTGGCAGAGTATAGAGTATACTTCCAGTCCCCTGACATGTTTTTATTTCTCTCCTCTTCGCAGTATCTTTTTATCATTAGCATGGCATCAGCTTACAGCCTCACACAAAGTCTAATGTTAGACAGAGATTATATCACAGCATGTATGACAGACATGGCACTGTAGGGCATATATAAATGTCAGTGTATTGCTAAACTGAATGGAGCTTCAAAATGTGCTCTCTGATGATTTATGATAATGTGCTGACTACAAAATATTGTGATGGGTTTCTTAGAGGAGACATACAGGCCACTGCTTTTTAAAATACCATCTAAGCCATTTATCATAAACTAAGTGCTTCACAATAAGTGGAAGTGCTGCCCATCTAAAGTAGTAAGTCGTGTAGTTCATCAGCAACCTTTGCCACCTATTTGAACAGAATTTCAGGACTCATAAGGCTATGATGATACAGGACTTTTCAATTTGTGGAGCCACAAACTTTGAGCAGCACTTTTAGTGAAATGTACAAATCACATTTCCAGAAAAAAAAAGAGAAATCTAGGTGAAAAAAATCTAGGAATCCTGGGATGTCAGACTTAATGTCTGCATGACTCATAACAGTGTAGCTTCTTAGACACAGACGGTGTGTGCTTGACTGACTTACCTGCGGTCCACATCTGTTTCCTATTAAAAGCATCATGATGAGGAGAAACGGACAACAGCAACCACAGACTGTTGAAAACCTGAAATCTGGTGTTCAGCAAGAATGGACCAAGATTCTTCTTAAAAACTGCAACCAATTACCATTCTCAGCTCAGATTTAAAGATTTGAAGACACTGAAAATTGCTTCATTGCAGCAATTTCTTTTCAGTAAAACTTCAAGCAAAAAAAAAAAATTAAGTTTTCATTGCATTGTTGAAAATTTCCCAATTTTTCTTTTGTTTTGGTTTGTCTCCCAAAGTTTGGCAACCAGCTGTCTGATGTATTAGTAGTAAGAGGAAGAAAATGTTGTTTAAAGTTGAAATTTTTTCAGTGTAATAACATTTGTTATGTTACTAATCTTGTCATTGTTCAGCAGGAAAACACCTGTTGTTGGAAGCCCAGAGATAGAGGAATTAGTTCTGGCTTTGTGTGTGCTTCATCTGGATTTACTTGATGAATATGTGTAACATGTGACTAATTCTTGTACTCGCAAAAAAAGTCTAAAACGATTTCTTGACAATATAGCTGAACCTCTCATTTTTGCTTATATTAGGCTTTCTTTCTCATCCTCCTGTGAAGGGTGTACTCAACATAGCATCACAACCTATTGTTAGAGCAGGTGCGGCTGAGCATATGGACCTGTCTCATCGATGATGCCTAATCGCTCCTGAAATTAAAAAGTGGAAAGGAAATTATTCATGAGAAACTCTGTTTTTAAGCCTCTCATTAAGTAAGAATTCAAAGAAAAGGCACAAACAGAAGAATCACCTGCATTAACTTGCATCTGACTGCATTGTGGTTTTGCAATATCTAATTTCAAGGATTTATTTGCAATGTTCTTTCCACTCAAGATTGAGATGTTTGTCTAACCAGTGTAAACACAACAAAACGAAAAATATAACCATAACAGAGAAAACACGTTCTTTGTTGTTGTGTTTTCTGAAATATTGTGGTATTTTAGTAGTTTTATCAGTTTAGGTGTTTTTGTCCCCTCCAATATTTGGTAGAGTTTTCGCCCACAGTTAATCAATTTAATGTAGCCTTTACCATGGAGACATAAGAAGTGTTCAACGTATTCATAAATCCTCTTTCAAATTTGAATTTATTTACATGTGAATGTTTATATTTTTCTCTGTGGACCTGATGTGTCCTCCTTCCACATCCTCTGACGGGCCAGCCCTCCTCTGTCCCGCCCTCAGCCCGGCGGCTCGGCTCCATCTGCACCGGGACACACACACAAAGAAGCTGCGGGGAAACACAACGGCTGGTAAAACCGGATGGAAGAAAAACACAAGCCGCTCTACTCCGAGGTCTGGAGGTGCTACGTGTTGATGCAACAGCGACAACCGACTGTCCTTCATGATTTAAACTGGGCAATACAGCGGTGATACTCCGAAGGTCCCACATGGTTGTTGAAGTGGTGCATCCTATAGAATAGTGTGAATGGTAAAATAATTCGATCCTCTCTCTGGAAAGGTCCATTCGGTGTTGTTTTCGGACAAGAGGAAGCATGAAGTTTGCGGTTGCGGTGTTGTGGTTGTGCCTGGCTCTTGGGAAGGCAACTGTGCAAGGTGAGAATCGAGGGGGGGGGGGGGGGGGGGGCACACATCTGTGCGTAAAACTGTTGAAGGTGTAGTCAGCAACTGCCGGGACTAAACTAAACAGAGGGTAAACTCAGTGTTTGAGCAGGAAGGTTTGTCCCTGATTTGGAATCGCGTTGCGCGCTCTGCACGCATCTCACAACGTTATTCTCTTTATTCAAACAGATTAATTGGTCAATGTGTGCCACGTTCCGCACAGCGCTTTTTAACAAATAATGTGCTTTACATAGAAACAACCATGCTGCATAATTCAGGTGTGCAATTTTAATCATGTGAGGATGCAGGACGAAATGATGGGGTCAGTTCTGAGGAGCACGTTCATAATTTATTAAACAGTGAGTGCGCAGCGCCCCCCTGGGGAAATGTGACAGAGGGCGAGCTGCAATACGCTACAGTAGAACGGTGAGGGGCAACAAAAATACAATAATCATCGAAACGAATGGGGAAAAGGAATTCTCTCACATAATAAAGCTGTTCATCTCTCGTAGGTTTTGTTATGAAAAGTAAATAGTGGAATATTGTGTCACTTTGGTGAACGACAGGAAATATATTTCAGCTGCTCCTTCTTATGAGTGTGTGAGGATATGTTAAGTTCACTGTAGGCATTTAGAATATAGGCTATCCAGTATAGGTAAAAGACAAGTATATGTATATGTAAGAATAATGTCCCCAATAAATTCCTGTAACTTGCTGACAAATTTCCATCGGGACTATTTCTTAAAAAAATAGTCATATTAGCTGATCATAATTTAGCTTAGATGCACAGTTTATTATGTTGGATGTGTAGTAGGTGTATGGTTCCATCTTATTATGCCATGTGCAATGACTTTGACTGTGTCCAACCCAGCCACATGCACTTATTGAGGCACTTATTGGTTAACCTTCTTGAAAAGTCTAGTTTCTCCTTCAGAAACCTGTCATGTTGCATTGTGGGCAGCTGTGAGCAGATTCAGCTCATCTTTTGTGCACTTTCCTGTCAATGGTCCGTGGAAGCACTGCACTGGTAATCTGTGGAGTTAGTGAAGTAAAAGGGTAAAAACACAAAGTTATACTTTCATTTACTTTCACGAATGTGGAAGAAAATTGGCTCCCCTCCGTTACCCCCTTTCCTATTACCCCTCTCAGTGGTACGTCCTGCTGTGGTTCAACATGGAGCAGATGGTGGTGTTGAGGTGATCATACACTGTTTCACCCATGGGGTGTTTTGGATTGAGAAGGAGGCAGGGTGCTTGTTTGCATGCTGGGCCACTTCTGCTTCTCTATCAATCATCAGCAAAGCTTTCTTGCACACACACACACCCACAAAGTGCTGTACATTTTCTTCTTACATCGCTGGTATAGGAAATAGATACACACACAGACTCATGCTAATGGATCATAATTTTTTTACAGAGATTGAACACCATCCCCCGAACCACCACAGAGCACATTCTGATCAATACTTTCCCCTTCATGTCTTCCCAGCTACAGACACACACATTCACAGGGTCAATCAGCATCTCTCTGAGGGAGGGAGCAGGAGCTCTTGTAGAAGAATCTGTACCTGTAATGTTTGAATAGTGAGTCTCCTGTATTTTAGTTGAAACAGTGAGTCGAGATCTGGGATCGATAAAGCTGACTGACTCTGTTGAAGCCCCATTTCTTGTTGTTGCAAACTTAGTGAGGATCTGATGCAATGGGAGGTAATCTGAGTCTGAAAACATCATGTAATCAGAATTTTAATGCCTCACACTCAGCAGGAAACAAGAGAAAATTGAAAAGTGGCAAAATAAGGTCCACACTTACTCAAACTTTCTTTTAGAGAATAATCTTCCTCCTAAATCATTCAGCCATAAAGGCGTGAATGATTTAGTGCTTTTTTGGTCACCCATCTCTGCAGAGGATTTCTGAAGCTGTTAGAGTGACTGTTGGGCTTTTTGTCACTTTCCTGACCTTCTTGTTTACTTATATGGCTTGGCTGGATGACCAACTCCAGGAAGAGTCTTGGTGGTTCCAAACTTCTTCTCGTGCTCCTGGAAAAATACATTTAAAATGGTTTATTATCTCTGCCCTTATCTGTGACTCACCACATTTATTTAAAGATCCGCATACTTCCGTGCAGTGATTGATATGTTTTTTTTGCCCAGACATATAGTGTATAGTGTAGAGTGTTAAATACGAAAGTGTGTGCCTCTCATGCCATGGATCCCAGGTGCAAAACACAACAATACGAGAGGAAACACAACAAAACCAAAAACTTTGCAGCATTTAAAAAATAGGGTCACAAAATGTAAATGATAACGTTTCAGAAGTCACAACATTAAAAGTTCAACTAATTTTTTTCTGTCTTACAAAACAAGTTTTTGTTTCATCGTGATGTTTTCTGATTTAATTTATTTATGAAATGTTGTCTTTTCTACTTCATGGTGTTCTCCGTTTTAGTTTTGTGTTTTGTCCACTGTTACTTTTTGTCACTTTATTGTATTTTCTGAAATTTCATTGTTTTTTTGGTTTTGTTTCCAACCTGATTACTTTTTTAGATGACTGGTTCCATTTTTAAAAGATAGATAACAATAGAATAAAAATCCTTCTCTGCTATGATGGATTATTGAGTGTAGATAGTTAGCAAAAAAAGATTTCTGAGCATTTATCTTGTGTATTAGAATCAGAATTTACAACACAAAAACAATTTTTTTAAAAAGTGAGACAGAATAATTTCATCTTAAATGAAGCTTAGATTTCTTGATAAATCAGTCATGTAACTTGGACACACACATATATACACACATACATATATATGTAAATACATATATAGGGATGACTTTTGAGTCTCTTTCCAGTAAGCTAGAGTGTCTGCTTTCAAGTATTAAGTAAATATTGTGCACTTACGTGGTATCATTTAATCTCTGCCATAAATTCTATAGAGCACTTTACAATGGGTTTCACATTCACCCATTCACTGAGCAAAGCTGCCATGTCAGAGGCTTCCTTCCGTCACAAGCACCTTAGAGTTCAGTGTCCTGCCCAAACACATTTCTGCTCCAGCTCCTGAGTCACGGCCACATGAGCGAGCAGCATGTACAATGTATAAGGGAATGGTTCACACAGCCGAAAAGAAGTCTCAGTGTTTAGTTGTAAGTAGAAATGGGAATTTGTTTTCCCCTTGCTATCTGTTTTGCTGTCTGCTCTCATTCCCCTTGTCCCAGTTAATGTATCCCTCTGCACCAACATCTACCCTTCCCCCTCATGCGGTCTCTCTCAGACGCTGGAGGGAATTGCTCTGGGTCACTCTGTCTCTCTCCTTCCTTATCAGCTCTTTCCACTCCTCTGATGCATTCCCCTTGTTGGAGAGGCTGTTGAATTGAACTTCTCTCTTCTGTCCGTTGGCTTCTTTTACATCACCATATCACAGGCTGTGCCAAATATTGGCTTCTTATGTGGACAATCGCTCCAAGCTTTGAGCTGATAAAGCCACTGAGTTACAGTGTGTGCTGCTCAAGCACAAATATCACACACTGCTTTGAGCGTACGGCGAACGCTGCTGTCATTTGCATCTGGCTTATAGACAGTGAGTAACGGATGAGGTTCAGTGTCTTGCTCAAGGACAATGTGGCAGGACATACAGCTGTTGTTGAACAACTCTAGTTATTTGTGGAATAATTTCTGCAAACTTTAAGTCACAAAGTAGCTTCTATTTTTACCAACTGCAATGTGTCTCCTTTCAGTTTAGGCTTTACACTCATTTGTTTTGTGCTTTCAACTGATGAGTGAGACTGAACCAAAATGAATTACACACCGTAATTTTGCTTGCTCTGATCTGTAACTCTCCACCTAAGGGACCTGATATCTCTCAGCTGTTTGCAAATGAATGGCGACAGGGGAAGTAAAAGCACTGTTCTTTCATCACAGTTTCCCAGAGTGCAAGTGTCATTCTTTAACTGATGATTATGTCTTTTGCCTGACTGCACAGAGCGCTTTGAGCTCTTTTTGTCTCCCCTGGCAATTGTTCCGTCTGAGGTGATCGTGTCAGCATGATCATTTTGCCAGCCTTGGGAGCTTAGATGCATTCATCCGGCCATGACCAGCTGTCAGTCCAGTCTAAGTTTATTGTCTGTGTGTAGAGCTTGATTGTAAAGACTTAACTTTTTTTTCCTCCCACTTGCCTGTCAGGCTCCATAAAGATGGTTCACATTGTTAATTGATGACTTTGTGTATGTTCTGAAAGCTGTAGGATGACATTTATGTCCAGATCAAGTTTCTGAGTTCAGTAACAATATAATTAAAGCTGCAACAGATTTTTATATTTTTCTTATTTAATTCATCAAGTAAGTCACTGATGTGTAAATGTATAATGAGGCGAAACAAACATATCTGAGGATCTGAAACCAGTGAATATAGCTGAAAATATAATCCACTGGATAGATTGCCATGATGTTTATGGCACCCTGATGAAGAATCTGTGAGCTTTTGATCTGCTGGTCAGTGATAGTCTCTAAAACTCTGGGATGATTTAAGTTTTTGTTCATCCAGTGAAACATCTCTACATCTACTGGATGGATTTGCACAAAATCCATGGTTTCAAGGTAACATCTCATAATTCTGAATTCACAATAATTCACAATGAGGTTGACATTTGTGAATTTGGAGCCATCTGATGTCTTTAATGTTCCTGTCAGGATGAACTGTAGCAGCTCTAATGCTTCTTTAACATTAATTTAACTCAAGCTAAGAGTTAAATTCACCCTGCATTTTGTTTATGATAGATACTTATTAAACTAATGACTTCATGCCCAATCCCAGCTGTGGTTTCCACATATCACTCATCAGCAAAACGTTTAATCTAAAATGAACTACTACTAATAAAGACACCTGCGTGACATGTTAGAAGAGCAGTATGGAAAGCAATGTGATAGATGACGCAAAGAAACACTACTATGTAGACCAGCATTTAGTTTTTTCATCTTTACAAAGGTTAAACAAATATCAAATGATCTGTATTCATTTAAGAGCTCTCAAAGTTCATCACGCCAGTTTTCCCTGTTTCCTCCTCACTGCTTTTTTCTCCTGCTCCTTCCAGCTTTGGATGACTTTGTGTCATTGGCTGAGATGGAGGATGCCTTGTTGAGAAACCTCTTCAAAGGTTACCAGAAGTGGGTGCGGCCTGTCCAGCATGCCAATGACACCATAACTGTACGCTTTGGACTGAAAATCTCACAGCTGGTTGATGTGGTGAGGAAATTATACACGCATTCACAATTACACAAGAGGCATGTTGAGTAGAGAAATTATTTCAAGTTTGATTCACAAGCTAATTTTAACCAAGGCTTTAGACCTTTACTGACACGTTTGGGTTGTGGTTTGTTCTCAAGCTTTGCTTGGAAGGTTTGTTTTGTTTTTAAATAGGATAATGTGTCGAACTAAGGAGTGGCAGCAAAAGAGCTTCAGGAAAATTTAACAGACTCTGGATTGGTAGTGCATTGATGTACTGTCCAGGCACAGTTGCACAAATGTACCATCATAGAAGAGTCATCAGAGGAAAACCTTTTCAGTATCAGCGATTGCAAATATCCAAACAAGGCTGCTGTACTCAGGGAAACAAGAAGCATGGACAGTGTAAATTAAAGCAGTAAGTTTGACTGGGCCTAATTAAACTACATAAAACCAGATTTATTTCTTGTTTTATATACTGTAAAATTGTCAGTAAAACCCTGTTATAGTCCCTTGTGGAGTTGAGGGTTAAAGGAGGGGGAAATAATTATTCAGACTGAGGGCAGAATATATCGAGCACAAGAAGGACTTGTGGTTATGTGGAGAAAGGAAAGATAGATCTATTTCAACAGATGTGTTTTTCAAAGAAATACAATTAAAGAGAGAAAGGAAATGAGCATACGACAGGAACTATAGAAGATGGATAATAGGGAAGGTCAACTGAGAGAGTATTGTAGAGATTCTACAATGAGAGGATGAAGAGCAAAATTATTTAAAAGAGCAAAGAAGATTGAAAACAAAGGCGGAAGAATGCTTGAAAGAGAAACCCAAAGTGGCCCATATAATCAAATGAAAGAGTGAGGCCAGAGGGCTGCAAGGGAGCAGATTACTTTTATTGTTCAACCAAGAACCATGTCAGCATTTTACACTCATTCGTCTGTCATGCAGATATAACATTAATGAGAGTGCCATCTTGTGGTACATTCACTATATCTATGCCTCAGATGGTTTTTTTTTTGTTTTTTTGGACAAGATGCAATCAGATTGGCCTCATCACCTCTTGATAGAAAAAATGTCTATTTAATATATTTTCCTAATTCTCTTACTTACTTTCTACAACTCTGCAAATCTTATTTCAAAGACAAAAACTCTACAAATGTAAGGAAAACCCCACTGGGTGTTCCCCTCCTTGCAATCCTCCATCAGCCTCTTTCAGTGACTGTCATAAGTATTACTTATGTTGCTTATATTTAATTTTGAGCAATATCAAGAGAAAGGCTGCAGTGTTCATGTTGCTATTTTTTTTCCTCTTTTTTTTGTATTGTAAATTGATTTAAAACATTGTTTTTCTTTTGTCAGTATACCCTGAATAAAAGCATTGAATGCCACAAGCTGTTCCACTTTGTTTTCTAAGTAGTGGATAATACTTTCAGACTTTTATGGCACTCAACTTTTTAGTCTCCAGCTTCTGGTTTGCCCAGTAAGAAGATTTACAAACATTTAAATTCTTTGTCTTACAGGATGAAAAGAACCAGCTAATGACTACAAATGTCTGGCTCTGGCAGGTAGACACATTCACCTCTACAATTACCTTCATCTTTACAAATTCAAAATCTTTAACTTGTGACTTTCTTTGTCACATGTGGGAATTGGGTTAGTTAAATATGCAGTCGTTTTGCTCTTCATGACTTTGCCTCATTCTGTTCTAATCTGATGATATAAGATTTATTGGCTGTTAATGTGGGTTGCATGTTCCCCATTATATGCCTGCTTCCATTGCCCAGAAACATGCATGTTATGATGATTGGTGATTCTAAATTGACCCCAGGAGTGAGTGTGAGCATGCACGGCTGTTTGTCACGTTTATCTTTGTAATGGACTGTCGACCTGTTCAGGGTGTACCCAGCCTCTTGCCTGTTTGACAGCTGGGATAGGCTCCAGCCCCCCCACGACCCAAAATTGGATTAAGCGGGTATAGAAAGTGGATGGATGGATGGCTGCCTAGTAATGTGCAGCTGTAGCCCATATAAAGATTACCAATATCACTCACTCTGATGTACTGAGGTGTTACTGACTGTTTTACAAGAGTGCACAAATTTCAAATATATATGTTTCAGACCAAACTTTCCAGAAAGCAAGTATGAGGAGAGGCATCATCGGTACTCATGTCTTGTCACATTGTCAAGTCCAGTTCATAAAGATACTTGTACAGTGATTGAAAATAAAGTATGTGCCAGATTACTACTTGTTGTCTGGATGATTAGCAACAAAAAGAACATTGTAACAGCTATCAAATGTTATAAATCCAGGTATGCTTGACATTGTTTTTAAACTGCAGTCATTCAGAACAAAGACACAAACATTGTCATGGACAAGGCGACAAGCAAATTTGAGATGGTTTCACAAAGAAAACATAATATAATGAACAGTTTGGTGCTGTCCATGGTGCTAAAATGGAAACCGTTGTTGGTGTAAATGTATTTGAGTGAGTGGCTTATTATAGTCCTGTTTTCTATCCATGTTCTTTAAAGGAGTGGATTGATGTGAAGCTAAAGTGGAACCCAGATGACTATGGAGGTGTTACGTCGATCAGAGTACCATCAGAGACTATATGGCTCCCTGACATTGTTCTGTATGAAAAGTGAGTTACGCAGCACACTGCAAACATTATTAGCACACTCAGAGCTATTTTTGGTGATTCTGGTTAAGTAATTGAAATCAAATCAGTAATGTTTGCCTTATTTCTGTGTTTCCCACCTGATTCTCTTCCTGTGTGCTCTCTAATATAATATTGATCACCATCCTGACTCTTTCCCAACCTCCTCCTTTTCTGTTCATTTTTCTGCCAGTGCTGATGGTCGCTTTGAAGGTTCCCTGATGACCAAAGCCATTGTGCGCTGGGATGGCACTATAACATGGACTCCACCTGCCAGCTATAAATCCTCCTGCACCATGGATGTCACCTTCTTCCCCTTCGATCGACAGAACTGCCCCATGAAGTTTGGCTCGTGGACTTACGATGGAAACATGGTTGACATGGTCTTAGTGGATCACTACGTGGATCGTAAAGACTTCTTTGACAATGGCGAATGGGAGATCCTCAATGCCACAGGAGTCAGAGGAAGCAGGAGGGACGGGGTGTACTGGTACCCATTTATCACTTACTCTTTCATCCTGAAGAGGCTGCCCTTGTTCTACACCCTCTTCCTCATCATCCCATGCCTCGGGCTGTCCTTTCTTACCGTGTTGGTGTTCTATTTGCCATCAGATGAGGGAGAGAAACTGTCGCTTTCGACATCCGTACTGGTGTCACTCACTGTGTTTCTGTTGGTCATAGAAGAAATCATCCCATCATCCTCCAAGGTTGGTAATCTATGCAGGTTTGACTAAGAAACCTATTTTTATTTGAAGGTTTTACTATGCTGTAATTTTTCACATCATTACATCATTTTTACGAGTTCACTTATCCTGACTGACTGTAATTTTAATCTCAAATCACTGACTTTTAATTCTCTATAGCCCACCGCTGAGCATTTCTCCCTTTTACGCTCCTACAATGTTGCCTTAATGGTCTATTTAGGGTTATTACAAGCTATTATCTAGAAGACAGTAGAAGAAAATGTTGAATGAGTTGCATTTAGGCTAATCATTTGGCAGACATACAATAATAAATGCATAACTGTGTTTCCATTACCCCAAAAACATATAATAACATGTCTTAATGTAAGTAATTAACTCATTTTCAGAGGAAGTGACTCACGTTTCACACATTAGACTGAGGTGTTTATGTGGTTGATTTTCTAATGTCTTTTTTTCACATCTACAGGTGATCCCACTAATCGGAGAGTACCTGCTCTTCATCATGATCTTTGTCACCTTCTCCATCATCGTCACCGTCTTTGTTATTAATGTCCACCACCGTTCCTCTGCCACATATCACCCCATGGCCCCTTGGGTAAAGAGCCTCTTTCTTCAGAGACTGCCCAGACTGCTGTGTATGAGGGGACACACTGATAGGTAACAATTACTCAGTTTTTATTTGTATTTTTGGCCAAGAGCTTACATTCAATACTGATATTGCAGTCTTAATATGAGGTTGAGAAGACATCGAATGTATGTTTTTCTCTTATTGTGTGGAAATACATTAAAATGCAAATGAAAATAAATTCCTCGAATAGAATTTATATAACATGCGAGATGCTAGGCTAGCTGTTTCTGCCTGTGGTATCGAGCTTATCATCTTACACTCAGCCATGAAGTCTGTCAGTATAAATTAAGACCTTTTAATTTAAAAATAACAGGATGACTGTCATGATCCTCAGATACCACTTCCCAGATATTGAGATGCGAAGCCCAGAGCCGAAGCCCAGCCGAGGTGCGGGCCGACGAGGTGTTCCTGACCACTGTGGCAGCCAGCCGAGAGGAGCACACGGAGGGAAGGAGGATGAGAACCAAGTGTGGCTGGCAATGCTGGCGAAAGCCACAAATTCAGTTCGCTACATCAGTCGCCACATTAAGAAGGAGCACTTCATACGAGAGGTATGAGGGAAGGCGTGGGATGAATGCGATTTCATGCATGTTGTGTCAAATTACATACTCTTATAGCTTTTTATTAGCTAGAATCTAACTCCCTCTTTATGTTTCATTTGCTCAACAAACACTTTTTAAAATGACACAAAGCAGTTGATATGTTCCAACTGAGAGATATTTTGCTGTGAGAAAATGCTTGAGGTTTACAAAGAATCACATCTGTGAACTTCATTTGTCTGTCTGTCTCATCAGGTTGTACAAGACTGGAAATTTGTGGCTCAGGTGTTGGACAGGATTTTCCTGTGGGCCTTCCTCACAGTGTCAATACTGGGAACTATTTTAATCTTCACTCCGGCTCTGCATATGTACTTCAGCACACCTCCGTGAACATAAACACAAACTCATGAAGACTCACCAACAGCTCGTACCTCTTCTTTCCCTGACAGTCTTTGACTATGATTTATTGATAAAGTTCAATAAATATTTCGTATTGTATATTTCTATTGTAGAAGCAAGCTCAGGCTACAAACTTTAACCTATCAAAAAGAACAGTTTGCAGCCTGTAATGACTGCAGGAAACTGAAATGTTCTAAATTCAACTTGTCTTTCATTCTAAGCTGCATGTAAAGGAGTTTGAAGGAGTGAGAGCAATAATTAGGTTAAAGTTGCTTAAATTATTTGAACATCCATGTTTGTACTAACTATATTGTTGCAATTGTAAATGCAATAAAATGCACAATATCACTTCTTGAAGAATGAGTTGTTATATGTGTCACATGCACCTTGTTGTGAAGCCTGTTGTACTCTACTGTATGTTATGTAATGATGATCTCAATAAAAATAAATATTTTCTGTGGAGACTACGACGCAAAGAGAGCAGCTTTCTGGGGTCCGATGGAGTCAGCAGACAGCCTCTAGAGTCTAGACTCACAGTGTTTCAGTTACTTTGTGTAATTTGCTTGACAGTTTGAACATATATAAAAAACAAAATGGTAAGGACCTAAAAGTGACATCTGTCTTATTACTTAGTAGAATGTTTCTAACTCAGTCAAATTAAAGCACTAAATTGGCAGCAATGATACAAGCTGAGCATTTCAAATGCTAAGAAAAGAAGCTTCAGTGCTTTCTTTAATAACACTGAAAAAAGAATAAAGAAGATAAAACTGTATTTTCAGGCACTTGCCCCCTGCTTCATGCTAGGTTTGTGCGCAGGGTTGAGATGGGATCACCTGTATTGGCCTTCACTCAGAACTTACGTAGGCCCACATAACAAACTAACCATACTCTCATAGGAAGATGTGGTTTTGGCTTGTTTCTGTTAATCTATCTGACACTTACTTTACATAGGTGTTATGCACTTGCAGATGATCAGACCATGCAGGGTGGAGTTTTAGCTGTAATGGCTCTGTATCACCACTAAAGGGCAGCAAATACATTTTACTTTTCGTTACTGATCACACACTTTGTTGTATTTCAAACTTGTTTTACATAATAATACAAGGGGAAAAATCAAATGTGGTAAATTAGCAATAATAACTAATAAACAAAATTAAAACAACCTATTAGAGAGTTTAGCTTTCTGGTTATTATTACTGTTATTTATTTTGTGGTATTCAGGCTTTAATCAACTATTAAAAAAAGAAAGAAATCGTCAGTCCCCAGTGCTGTCATAGTGTTGTAAGCTTTGACCTCGTTTTCAGATTTTTTTTTTCCTTATCTTATTAGATATGTCTAGCATGCTTAAATGATCTCTCCACTGGTTTCATTTAAACAGTCTGACCTCAGTCTACTTATCTATTATTCACCGCTGAAGATCTCACCAAGGCAGACAGGTGTGTGTTTGTGAGTGCACGAGTATTAACTGTGTGTTTGTGACACAATCTGAGTGGACCAGAGGATTTCATAAATAATAAACAACCTTACACATCTTTGAAATGAGGAAAATCTGCAACTGTCACCTTTCCAAAAACATTACATTACATGGATTTTCTTTTGCCAGTGCTGCTGGGAAATTCACAAGTTAAAGAATAAAAAAAGATTACATGATAAGGAGCACTTACTTCAAATTAAGTACACAAATGAAGTATGGGCTGCCACACCCCAAAGCTCTCCCTAATCCTAGTTTAAAAAATAGAAAAAAGACAAATAACTACAATGAATCCGATCTAGCAGCTGTTGTTCTTTTGCACAGAAGTGGTATGGGATATGTTTAATCCTGATTTAAATCTTATTTCTACTGAATTCCAAAAACAGATACTTGATGCATCATCCACAACCATTATGTAAATCTTAATTCAGCTCATTGAACATGTGCTTCGTGCTTCAGCTGCCACATTAGCAATGACAGTTACTTTTAGTGTGTATAGCAGCAAAGGTGGCTTAACCCACCTTATATATATCAAATCAAATCAAATTTATTTATATAGCACATTTCATGTACAAAACAATTCAAAGTGCTTTACATGAAATAAAAGCATTGCAGCGGGGAGTGGAAGAAGCATTAAAATGCATAAAAGAATATAAAGAGAAACAATTAAAATAATTTAAATGAATTAAAAACGAGCAACAGTCCAGATAGATTAAAAGATACCGTGCAGATTTCATGCATAGACACATGAGAAAAGAAATGTTTCTAACCTGGATTTAAAAATGTCTCCATTTGGTGAAAGTTTAATCTCCACTGGCAGTTTGTTCCATTTGTTTGCAGCATAACAGCTAAATGCTGCTTCTCCATGTTTAGTCTGGACTCTGGACTGGACCAGCTGACCTGAGTCCTTGGATCTAAGAGCTCTGCTGGGTTTATATTCTCTGAACATATCACAGATGTATTTTGGGCCTAAACCGTTCTATGATTTGTAAACCATCAGCAGGCTTTTAAAATCTATTCTGTGACTGACTGGAAGCCAGAGTAAAGATTTTAAAACTGGTGTGATGTGTTCAGATCTCTTAGTCCGGGTTAAAACTCTAGCAGCAGCGTTCTGGATGAGCTGCAGATGTTTATGCTCTTTTTGGGAAGTCCAGTTAAAAGAGCATTACAGTGATGGAGTCTACTGGAGATGAATGCATGGATGAGTTTCTCCTGGTCTTTTTGGGAGAGGAAACCTTTAATTCTGTTGATGTTTCTGAGATGGTAAAAAGCTGCCTTGGTGACAGCTTTGATGTGGCTGCTGAAAGTCAGATCTGAGTCTACCAACACACTCCGAGGTTACGAACTTGGTGTGAGCAGGCCAGAATTTGGTGCCGTGATACCCGGATTGGCTGACTCCGAGGGAGGACTGCCGGAGCCGATCGAAGGGGACCCTTTTTTCAGACAATTCGAGGCGCCCGAACATAAGGTGAGCAGAAAACCTCTTATATGAATATATGTGAAATTTCTGCACATTGGACATGCTAAATTAAGTTGTCTTAATTAAAGTAATACTGTGTAACATTTCTACCTTAAAATAACAGCTTGAAAAAAAATTGTGCTGCTAGAATGAGTTTTAATATTACGATTGGCCTGTCTCCTATGCCCTTCGGGGGTCTGAGTTGGAAAAACTGCGCTATGTAACTTTGCTGGAGCGGCCCGGGAGCTTGGCGGAAGTACTTCGACTTGCTTTCTGGCACACCTACCACAAAAACAAATAGACCCCTCTCACGCTCCCAGGTACATTTGATTACTCTTACCTTCTCGGTCGACATAGCTTGCACCTTCTGACTCTTCGCCGGTTCATCAACAAACGTGAAACGTGAAAGCGAAAGGGTGTTGTATTTACGACAGTGTAACCGTACATTACCTCCAAGCCTGTAGGGGGAGCTCCATAGTGGGCTTTTTGAGAAGTTACATTGTATCGCTTTAAGATGTCCTCTGATCAGTAAAAATCAAAGTAAAAATTTACTGTTTGTTTGTTTTATTGAATAGTCACACGTAAAAGTATAAAAACACATAGTGTCACACAGGGAAAGAATATGAGTGTCCTGATAGGTTTAATTCGAACAAATAAAAGAAACCCTGTGAGAGGTTGTCTTCTAAATTGATATCCGCATGAGAAGAGTCTGTAAATGAACCGCGTGTGGTGGTAGGCTGTTAAAAAAAAAAAAAAAATAGAGTGTTTTCCTCATGAGAATTCGGCATGAGGACACAGGGCTAGCTTTGTTATTTTTCATGAAACGGTGGGGTGGTTTGCTACTTGATTGACATTTTACTGTGATATTACACAGATCTCAAGTGGTTCTGCACAAAAGGGGGGCATTGGAATAGAAAAAAGGGGAAAGTTAGATAGGGTGTTACAGAGATTGGTGAATTAAAACAAGTGTGTGGACTGGGAAAAAAAAACAGCGATAAAGCGCACAGGAGTCTTAGACCCTGTGTAGAAGCTTCTTGAACGAGTCCTGACATTCGGGCACTGTGCCATTCACCCATTCTGACTAACATATGTAAAACTATTACTATCTAAATTTGTCACAAACAATGATCAATGAGTGGAAAACTTGCAAACCCGGCTCACTGGGGTCGGTACTATTTGACACCTTGACTGGATGGCAGAAAAAAGCAGAAATATTTCTGACAAAAGTTAAATTCTCTATTCAGAGACAGTCCTCTGCACAACTACCACCTAATGGAGATGAGAGAGGGGCAGCCTATTTACTCCGGGTAAGAGAGCTATGGCAGGATAGAACTTGTGAAGATCCAGTCGTAAGTGAAACCATTGAGATGCTATTTAGAGGAGCTGTGGAAGCATCACTGTCTCCCTCTGTGCAATCTACACTAAACAAGTGGTGGGATTAACAAACTTGACATACGCATTATGGGCAGCCCATGTCACTCAATACATTGATAATGAAATCGAAGAACGGGAACAAGAGAAAAAGGAATTAATTTCCCTGCAAGCACAAGTGGCAAAATCACAATTGAAAGAAATAAGAGAAAAAGTAAATCATAACAAGTTAAACAAATATCACAGCAGGCCCCTCCTCCCGCCATGCAATCACACCCCCCACCTGCTTCTTATGGGCCATACCCACACCCACCTCCACATCCTCACCAACCCACAGCTGACAGAGCAGACCTCCATTCAGAAATAGGGGAAGAGAAAACCACCACAACAGGGTCAAACTCACCCGAAGAATTAATGATCGATGCTATCAATGCGGGGGCTACGGCCATGGGGCCAAACAAGGTCGGGCCCAACAGTACTCACACCAAGTAGGGGGGATTCCTCAGTATGATTACAATACTTACCCTCCTCCAAGACAGGATCCTCATCAAGCCCCTCCATACTCAGACCCACACCAGAATTCTTGGCATCACGCCTCTGGCTCCCATCGAATGCCACAATTGGGCGTCCCAGGACTTAATAAAATCTTGTGCTTAGAGGTGTGTTAATACTTCATTGGTTAGAATTTACAGAGCTGTGATGTGCATTGTTGTCTCATTTGGATGGTGAAAGGTCATTGTGAATAGATCCGATTGGAAGCATCTGGTTAGGGCAAAAGTTAGGGCAACATCTTTAGCTTGAGTCACATCAAAACAGGTTGAGCACTAACCTAGCTCTAAATTAACAATAAAATAGCATTTATGATATTAGCAATAAAACTAATATCAATCTAACTCCAAACTAACAATCACAAGAGCAACAAGCTAAATTAACCTAGCATCAAAGTAGCATTTTTTTTATCCAACCTAAGAGCAGAAGCCTCTTAAGCTAACATAGTTTAACATCAATATTAACACTAACCGTAGCCTAGCCTAGTCATAAGCATATTTGGCAATATCCAAATTGCCTAATATCAAGATAGCATTAGCACAAGCTTGAGTCTAACCTAAACAAGAGGATGAAAAAGTTTAGGGGGAATAGATAATCAAAGAAATGAGAAAAAGAGAGAAATAATAATAAAAAAGGTTTATGTCTTTGTTTAAACATATTTTCCATGATAACTGTGGGCATGACAGAGAGGACAAAGGGTTAGATAAGCTTAAGAAGATTAGACAGAAAATATTTTTGGAAGACATTTTGGAATATAAAAGGAAGTTTCCCATATAAAAATGAAGTTTCCACAGTTGTATAGGTACATACAAGCAGGTTATTTTTGCTCCTTGTAACTATGTACCGACATAGATTGCAAATTTACAAATGTTTCCCAGCTGCACATGCTTAAAACAAACATTTCCCTTTTGAGACGAAATACAAGATGTCTGAGATTATATTCTCTAAAACTCAGGTCACTGGCCAACAGCAAGAGAAAGTGTAGTTTTACTGTCATACAAACGGGCTGATTAAAAGTTTTCTTCATTGCAACAAAAAGATTGAACAGATACAAGTAAATAAAATGATTCTTAGTGTATTCACTGAACAACATTGTATTTATAATGTAAACAAGTCAATTTGATGCCTTCAGCAACACACTCAAAGGAAGTTGGGAGAAAAGTGTGTTTACTATCATGTTACATCATATTAGTCTTTGATCATTTCTTTAATCTTTGATCATTTGGGAACCAAGGAAAGTAATCATTGTAGTTTTTCAAAGGATGTGTTTATTCTTACTGAATAGAAGATTTGGACTAGCCTGGCTGACGCGTCCACAATCTCAATGAGATGGTGGTCTGGGAACTAGGTGTGCATTTTCTCGTATTTGAGGCGTGGTTTACGAATGCCTAGAGCCGTTTATTGGGCGCTACGAATGTCTATCAAATGACGTCAGGTTCTTCCCATGCTGCTTTGCGCGCGATTCATAGCCAATTGTATCACTTATACCAGATGACGACAGAAATTCGACGAGGAAGAAGAAAAAAATGGAAAATAAAAGTAAACTTGCGCTCTAAGCTACTCAAATTGACAACAAAGTAGGCCTATATGCTATATTCTACATGAATTTTTATGTTGTAGAGTTGTGAATTTATTTTAATAATGGAGAAATTGAGCAGCCTTGCTTTGTTGTCTACAGTAGTAGATCAACCCTCATCTTACTTTGAAGCTCCCAGCTCCCAGAAGTGACGTCAACGAAGCTTTAGCAGCAGAAAAGCTATCAGGCTTGTGTTGATGATAATAATAAACTCCTGGACTATGTACAAACTTCCAAATGCATCGTTTGGTGAGTACAGACCATATTTGTGCTACTGTAGAAGTTTGGTGTCATGACATGTGATTTTAGTGTGGTAATTTTGGAGATACTGCCAGGGTCCGTTAGCGCTTGTAGCCTACTAAGCTATTCGGGATAACTCGGTAACTCAGCTGATGTTCAGCCAATATCGGAAAAACTTCGGGTGGGCTACTTGGCTGGATATCACGGTTCAAATGACCCTAGGGTGAATCTACTCCGAAACACTTTCTAAGACTGCATTGAACGGTAACGTTGTGTCCGCTGTCATGTTGGATTAACGCTCTACAAGCTTCGGTGTAGCGCATAGACGTCGTCGTCTTGCTCTCCCCCGTCGTTCTGTGATTGGTTCCCAAACTCTAGCAAAAATAAGGGCAGTGGTTTCCAGGCTGACTTTGCAGTGAGAATGAAATCGAGCGCAAAGCAGCATGGGAATTCCCAGGCTAGATTTGGACACCGATGCACCCCAAATCATCTCAGACGCTGGCTTTTGTTCTTTTAATCACATGCCATCCTGGATGGTTTTTTTTATCTTTCGCACATAAATCCAGAAGTTTTTTTCTAAAAGAAGCTGAAATGTGAACTCCACTGACCACAGAACATGTGTTAACCATCTTTTTTTTTTTTTGTTCACTACGAGCTTAATATGTGTGTAGGTTACATTTCTGAATTCAGTAGCAAACTGTGTTGAGTGAAAATTATTTTTCCAAGGTACTGGTCATTATGGTATGACAGTTTGTCATGCATCCACAAGTCTATACATTGTGCCACTTATCCAAGTCCAGGTCGTGGGGGTCCGGGGTCAGAGCAATCAAAGCATAGATCTCCAGACCTATCTCTCCCCAACCAACTCCTCCCATTCATACTGAACACTGAATCATTCCCAAGCCGAGAGGTATAGTCTCTGTTGCAGGTCTGTAGGTCCAAGGTCTGCCTCAACGACCAGTAAGACAAGTTGAAAACACCTCACCAGTGAGGCACCTGGAACATCCAAAAGTGGTTTCTGTCTTTTCCTTAATGCCGAGATTTCCCCAGACTTCTTGAAGTGTTGAGATGAAACATGATTAGATTCTCAATGTTATGCTCTGTAGATGTTTAAACGCCAAAGTTTTAACTTTGCATTGAGATTTCATTTCTGAAAATGATGTGTTTTTTCCATTTTGTTATGGATGACGACAGAGTTCATCAAAAAGACATTTTTCTGGAACTGCCTCAGAGAGACTGACTTGAAATACTGAATAAAAGCTCCTCCTGAGCAACATTCATAGAGTGTTTGGATTCAGCTTTGCTTAGTATCGACATGAAACATGCATAGATTTTTTTTCTGTGACACAGGCGTACAATTCCTGCGGCAATGAACAAGCAAAGATCGAGAAGGTGGCCATAACAGCTCTTGGGGGAAATTCTGGGCATATGGAAAGAGTCATTTTTGTGCCTCATATCTGTTTTCACCACAGTGAGCTGAACCTCATCTGGATGGAAAGGCAGAGAGCATTCTTTACGAGGTAAGTCTCACATGCATCCAAATGGTGAAAACTCGAGGTTGTACACTACATATATCATGAGTAAATAACAGTTTTCGTTCTAAGTTCTTTGAAAGACCTGATAAAGCCTCATAAGGAAAAAACTCACATTTTTCATCAGCTCAATCTTAAGAGCATTTCCTGTGCTTACATTCAATTCATATAAGACGATGAGCTGAAAAATCCTCACTTTAGCAGATTTTGAAAATCCTATTTATAATTTATCTGCATGGAATCTTTAAACCTAAAATAAGCTTAAACTGGTAGTACTTACGTTGCAATTCCCCATATGAGGGTTAAGACAAACATGGAAAAAGAGCAAACTTGACAATGTGGATGACAACAACACTGTGATGGAAGAAAAAGCATACTCAGTATCATTTGAAGGATTACAGTTGTGCTTGAAACTTTGCAAACCCTCGAAACTTCAGAAAAGTCTTAAAAAAGAGACAACTTAATGAATTAAAGAATAATCAACTAATCAAATGGTTGAGGAAATGAAACAATGTTGCTCATCTGCGAGAAGCAAAAGTATACATCAATATGAATAAGAGTGTGATGAAGAAAAGACAATCTGATCAGGAGATTAAGCAGAATTTGGTTAAATGTTGGTGAGAGCTCCCACGCTTTAACTGATGTTTCCAGCATTTGATGTCACGTTACAGCCGTGTAGTATGAACACGCTGTAACGTTAAGTCCTGAAGACAAGAGACACATGTCAATAATAATATCATGACAGAACTTTGCTCGTTTGTAATGCACTGCTGCCTCAGGACCTGAAGATCATGGCTTAACGCTCTTGACTATAAAGTTGCTTACTGTGTTAATCTGCAGGTTGGGGGAGTTTTTGATTCGACGGAAAACAGATGTGTGCTCCATCTGATAGCGATGACACACCAAACAGTAACAATGTGGCCTGGAAAGCTGAAGCATGAGCTGAAACTTTCTGGAAATCTCCATGATGCCTAAAGGAACTGCCGATTAATGTGTTAGTTCTCTGTAGGCTTGTCACTATGATCTAACCCTCTCACATTCCTTTTCTTTTAATTTTGCCATTTGCCTTCAATTTTGCTTGAGAGTGGGTTAATTTGACTCCTTTCTCTTAGCACACATGTAAAACAGATTTTGATTTAATATGGTGAAGTTCTGAATACAGTATGTACTAAAATAAGCATTAATCACATGTCCAGTCTTGGGTTCAATGTTTTTGCATGAGAGATTTATCCGTTCTTGATATTTATGGAAGTAGCTCAAGGCTACTATGCTACATGGTAATATGCATGATAAACGGACGCAGGGATCTGTTAAAATTGAGTGAGACAGTGCACATACAGTACGGCACCGTAAATAAATAGATGACCACAAAGACAAAGTCATGTACAATCATATATTCTCCAACATATACTCTCAGAGTACCAACCAAAAAAATCAAAGATTTAAAAGAGGAGGAAGGGAGCCATAGTGAGATGGAAGGTTTGTTCACTCAGACCGAGCAAACAGAGGAGAGTGATAGATGTTGAACGCTAGAGTAACTCTGCAGGCAGTCGTGTAATTGTTTGAGGATATCCCTGATGCTCACAGGCAGTTGCTGCAGGAGCACAGAAGAGATACGAAAGGAAGCAGAAAGGTAGAAGAGAGATGAAGAGGATGGGATAAACAGGGACAGAGAGGGGAAAAGAAGTGTGAAAGCCATAGAAAGTGAGGGTGAAAAAAGGGTGAATATGAAGGAGACAGAAGGAAAGGAGGATGAACACGATGCAAAGAAGGCAGGGATGGCATCAAGGAGCAAGCTGAGATGAGGATCATGAGATCATGAGAGCATTACATCAGACAACCATGAGAAATGTCATGCATGCTAATGTAGGTAGACACAACCTCCCACACACACAAATGCCCCAATAATGCCTCATAATGTCTCATAGTGTAAGGTGAGATGCTTGTGTGCCCTAAAGATGTCGTTCCTCCTGCTGACAGCACCACACTGAAACTCAGGCAGACATCTTGTTAGAGGTAATTATGTGATACAATATGTTATCACAATTAACTGTGCACTGCAATTAACCTCACCGGATGGCTGCCATGCTGATTTAAGATACATTTAGTGAGGCATACACGGAATTGTGTTCATCTAACTTAATTCATTTTCTGCACCGCTGCTGGAAAGAAATGCTCATAACTCAGTGTAGGAACATATTTCTAACAGAATTACAGTGAATAATGCACAGGATTGACAGAAATAGGCCCGAATAACAAATAACAAGCAGAATCTTTAGTAGATGGTGAGCTCTACGTGTTTGAAAAATGCACTGAAATGCATTCATCCATCCCTCCAGGTTCCAGGGGGGCTCGAGCCTATCCCAGCTCCCACTGGGCGAGAGGCAGGGCACACCCTGGAGAGGTCATCATTCCGTCACAGGGCCCCACAGAGAGAAACAACCCTGCAGGCTAAGGAAATGTATGTTTATCTTAAACCAGCCCCCACATGCCTGTGTGTAAAAAGACATCATTGGTCATTATAGATTTTATCCTCTTCCTTGGGGCAGCAAAGAAACACTGTTTTAAAACAATCTTAGTTTTTGCAATAGGGGGTTGGAATTCCAAAGAGCCTTTTACTGTTTGAAAGCACATCCTTAAAGATGTCCTTAGGAGTAGGAATAAAATCTAAACCACTTCCATCCATGTCTAATAGTTTGCATTCCGCTTCTTGCCTCCTTGCACTGGCACATTACTGAATTTTTTGTTGCATCATAGCCACCTGAAAGTGCTTGTAAACATTTCAAAGTAAAAAGGTGCAGAGAATGAGGACTTTAGAACCATAACTAAGCTATTTAAAGCTAGTAATGGCAGCAATTTACTGCTTTGAATTCATATTAGATTATTCAGGGAGTACAATATTTTGACCACTGATGGCAGCGAATGAAATGCAATGTTAAGATGAAGTAGTGTCACCAGAGAGAGTCAGTCCCTCCAATGTTCCCTCCAATGAATAAACTATGTTCGTCGGCTAAAAACCCTTCCACATAAGCCTTTTAATGCAGCCTGTTTGGACAAATCTGCACTCTAACTTTGAATGAAAAAGCTTGCCCAAAAGGTTTAATGAGTACTTTGGTCACAGAGCCAAAGCAGAACCTGTAAACCAAACCGGATATAATCCCACATCACTGGTATGCTATTTGAAAGCAAACGGTGATGATAATTACCTGACTCACCTACATTATCACTGTGCATTTGGTGTGTATGAACCAACAAATGCTATGATGGGATCAGGAGAAGTTTCTTTGTGATGTACTATAGTGTTATTTCTCTGAGAAAAGAGCCAAAGAGAGGGATAGATCCAGTGCTTAAACTGCTGATTTTCTTGTGATGGGCAAAGCTATAAGCTGATGAAATACTCCCAAGATTTAAGATTTAAGTTGTTTTAGTGCAACACTAAGACAAGGTTTTTAAGCCACGTATTGCACCTTTAATATTTCTCATTATTTTATAACAATGAAAGAAGGATGTGACTTGTATGGTCACATTTAATCAGAGGTTTAAATCAGCATGATTATAAAACAAATCAGAGTGGTGCATATGGGTCATCCTTTCAAAATGATCTAAATCTACCACTATAAGAAAAGCTCGAGAATTGAGGGTTCTATGTATAGTATAATTTGTCAGTGGTTGATTATGCTTTTAAAAGAGGGGATCATCATTTCTACAGAAGAAAAGGAGTAGCAGGAAAAATGCTGTTTAGTCAGTTTCGGTCTGGTTGTATTCTTCCACTTCAAAAGAAGCAGATACAACTGTCATCACAAAGTCAAAGATTAATCATATTAAAAAATGTAGTGAATTAAAAAGTTTAGCTTAAATTGAAGAGGCGGGGCATGTCGCCCTCTGTACGGGATGTGCGCAAATTGATATTACGCGTGTTCAGCGCTCCTTGAGTCATCATCAATTAAACGTGTAGGGACGAGCCCGAAATGGCTTGGGGGGGCAAACCTTGACGGAGTTGTCGGTGTTTCGGTTAGCGGACAGGTGGCTGTCATAATCATCACTGCCCACACATTTCACAGGAAGGACGCAGGAGGAGCTGGGGCTGTTTGATATAAAGAAATACAGCTGAGCGCAGCGAGACGGGAGCAAAGCGGAATCCAAAGTGACTTTTGAGGTGACAGCCGACCCAAATACAAAAGGACAGACATCCTGTGTGCGCGTGCTCGCGTCTGTTTCAGAATCCGACGAGAGGTAGGAGAGAGAGACGGAGCACCAGCAGTCTGACAAAGCTCTGTCCCCTCCAAGTTTGACATCTCCAGCGGGCTTCAGGGGATCTTCTGCGCTGCTGCTATCATGGAGCATCGGAGGCGCACTGGATCTGTGTTGGTTGGAGTTTACCTGTGGGCGACATTCTGCTGCCAAGGTGGGTTACTAATACTTTCAGTGCACTTTTTTTTTTTTTTCAAAAGATGCTAGAAAGCAAAGAAGCACAGATGCACCTGTGATACTTTCGTTCTATTTGGTCATTTTTGCGGAAGGCCCATGCATGATCATTTGACAGAAAGTTAAGAGTCACTGGGGGTGAGGCATGCACAGGAGTCATCAGTGGATTCTTTGGAGGAAATGTTTCTCGTCACGGTAGCTGGAAAGTGGTGACTGCATAAATTACAGATCCGGTTAGTTCTTTATGTCTCAGGGTTTAGTTATGTAGATTGTCCAATATCGTATATTTTCCAACACGTGGATTAGTGTTTCCATGCGCCAGTCCTATTGGAATTTATTAGCAGCAAGGATGGCGTCTCGTTACTCGTAGGTGATGCACAAACTCCACGAGGCCGTTAGTATACAGCTATTGACGTGTGTAATTCTAGAATAGACTGGTCCTCAGACGCTGCGTGAATCTCCTGTAAACTATACTAAATTTTAGATATCTTAAATTACTACCACATATTGCAGGCTGTTTTAATTGAGTAAGATGATATCCTTTTACAAATGCTAATAAACGTGCTCTTCATAACAGAGTGGCTATACAGGAGAAATGCACATGTTAGGGTGATGTTGCCCCACTGCCACAGATAATATAATCAGACGGTCTCCGTGAGATCACCTTTAACTTAACATGTTTGCATCTTCCTGGAAAATCTGGAGTTTAGTGTGCCACATAGATGTGTAAATCTTTCCTAGAAAGAATTTCCTTCCTAAGTGCTTTAAAATTTCCCAAAAGCTTTGGTAACAGTTTCAGCCATGCTGAAATTAAAATGATGCTTATTCATCACTTACTTTGGTGTTCTGCTCCTGATGCAGTCGATCCAACTCTTTTCATTGCATGCACCAAATGTCGCATGGATCTAGCTTGTGATAGAAACACGCATGTTACTGGTAGAGCACACGTGAGCCTAAATCAAACTCTGATCTTGTTGCTGCTGCCATCAGCTGCTCTCCAAAGATTCTACTAAAATCTTTTTTTACAAGATCACACATGCAGGCCTGTGTTTACATGTCAGCTGACATTCTTGTCAATGATATTGATTATGAATCACCCAGGAGAACAACATTAGCAATAATGACTCTTTAATGGAAAATAGAACAAATCTGGGATGGTTCATGGGTCTGCAGGGTGATGCAGACAAATCTTTTTGATCACTTATTAGTTGTAAACTACCATTCATCACCCTCAGGCACAAGCTGCACCTATACATATTTTCATATTATCAGTCTTGATAATTAGTTCATGTGAAATGAGTTTCTGAAAGTCACAGAATAATATAGAACTCCAGTGAGTATCTTAAAGCTCGCTGTTTTGGATTTTTTGGGCCTTTTTTTCAACAAAATGAACTGTTTTGGTTGAATCTCATCACACTGATTACCCTCATTTCTTGTTTGATGAGAGCTCTGATTAACCACGTACACACTACATACTCCAGCACTAAACAGCAGACAAAGTGACTGGCTGAAAATAATGGAACATTTAGAAGGTCATAAATTCCTCACAAAACTTTCTCCTGCAAATGGAGGAGACAGAAATGGAGTGCGAGTATATCCTACATCATGTGGTCTCAAACCTGACTCCAAGTGAGTGCTCCTGTTGCTCAGCGCCTGCTGCCAACACCAGAGCATCTTTACTGTATTGTGAGCAGTTTGTTTTCAGAAACAGCAGTTCTGATTACACATTGTTGAAAGGGTGACAACAAGCAACCAGAAATAAATTAATGAAGCTTTAAGGGAAGATTGCTATAACAAACAAAACTGCATAACAGCACTTACAAACATGAAGTAATGTGCCACCATGAAGACTTGAACGATGTGTGAAACAACCTGATTCCTGCATCAATGAATCAGGTATCTTTATATAGTTTAGTGTCAGAAGTATTTCTTTAAAAAAAGTTCCCATAAAACAGGGAACTGACCCTATTTTATACGAGATAATCACTTGGTCCAAACACATTTAGCTCTCCTGTCCTCTCAGATTTTGGATATGTATTGACTTTTCTTTTCTTTTTTTTCTTTTTTTTCTTTTTTTTTTACAGATTTGCAAAACAGCTGCTTTAATGGAATTTAATTTAAAAATTTGTCCAAGTCACATCTCGGTTGAGATTGCACGAGGCTAATCAATATTTAATCTGTCTTTGTGGTGGCATACTGTTGCCCTTGTAGTGTGATAACTGTCCCTGTATGGAATGGTATATAGTTTCAGAAACTCCATGAACATATTACTGCTGAGATGCTTACTTTGCAAATCATAAAAGGGAAATATTCAAGTGGAGTAATGTAATAATACATATGCGACAATGTGAAAATGTGCAGACTGCATCATTTCTACCAGCAACATTGAGGTAAAAATAAAGGGAAATCATCAAAGATAAGTCAGTTCAGATGTGCAGATATGAGAACAATGGACAATCCTTTTTTCTTTTAAATTAAGGGAAGGTTTTTATCATTTAAAAAGGGGACACTAATAGCTGTAGGATATTTAACATCCTATCAATTATCTGCCTCAAACAAGGTTTTCCTTGACAGCTGTTGTAAATATCGACCACAGACTGTCCCCAGTTTTTATTTAATTCAGTCCAGTTGTTACAGTTACAGTGCTGCAGTATCCCTGTAGTTATTGTTGTTCCTTGTGCTATTGAATGAGATATTCTTTGTAAACCAACCAGCCTTTTGGGAAGCATTAAAAATTGACTATGCTCTCAAGTCAGTCTTTGGTCTACTGGCCTAAAGTGTCCCTTTTATTGCTGGAAGCTACAAGCTGTTGGGGGTTGCCTTCTGGCCATTGAAAGCAATATGGTGAACTCTTAAGACAGAAAAGCTCATATTAGATTTTCCTCAAGGGAGGGTAGTTTCTACATTTTTCTACATCTATTCTCGTCTGTTGTAAAATAGTTTCCTAAAAATGTTCCCAAAAGCGGGACATTTTGCAAAAAGAGTACTTCACCAAATGTACACATCAAGATCATTTACCAGTCAGATATAATTCCTCTGAGCATATCAAAACAGGTTAAGAAGTTCTCTTGTGTGTCTGAAAAAGATTAGGCTATGTTAATTAAAAGGATCATCTCAGGCTGTAACATGTCACATTTAAAGGTCGAACTTCATTACAAAGAAATGTGGCATTTGGAGTGATGCTTGTAGAGCTAAGAAAACCGGATGTTTAACTGCATTGACTGCACTGTCTGTAGGACTCCCAGCTGTAGGTTGACCTCTCACTATGAACTAAAAGTAGGAGCAAACTTTTTGGATGAGATGCACTGGATTTCCCCTTCAGGGACATTCATTGAATAGAGTGCTTTCTAATTGCCCATAGTTTGCTGTTAAGTGGACTGCACAGGGTATTCAGCCATGTTAAGTAGGATTCCAAACTGTAGAGACACTCAGTTCAAAGGGAAGCCTGAACTGTGAAGCAGAGCTATAGAGTAATACAGAGTTGCGACACGCTTTGAAGTCGCCGCTAGGGCTGTCACGTGGTTCATGTGAGCCTCCGGAGTTCCAAACATCACAGCGCTGTCAGTCAGTTTGAACGGATCTTAGCGGGACGGAGCACAAAAACGATAACTTTAACATTTACGATGCAATTTTCGGTAAATATTGACCCATAATGTGCATTGATCACTTCACCGACGATGTATTTTATCAACGTTTTTCTTTTTTGGAGCGGCAGAGACACATTTATCACTGTTTTAAATTGTAGAGGGTACCCCTGCATGTTAGCAGGGGGCAGCTACCTTGTCCTCCTTAATACTGAATCATGCCAGTGGTCCAGCTTACCTTCAGATCTACATCCTTCAACAGAGCCTGATGTTACTGTCTGTTCCCAGGATCTACTCCTGTTGTCCCAAACACTCCATCTGTAGAAGATGTCATTCAGTCTGTCTGTTCTCTCTGGTGTCAGATGGACAATGAGCCCCCCCCCGCGACCCGATCGACGGATTCAGCGGGTATAATGGATGGATGGATTAAAATATGAATTTAACTTTTTTCTGGTTAAAACTATATTAATGACAAAATAAATGTGTCAGTTGTGAAAAAAAAAATAAACAAAACTGATTTAAACCAAACATTTTAGTATAAAATGTCATCAAATAAGTTATTTTACTGCGATTTATACTGTTGGGTAGATTAACCTGCAACAATGAACTGTATTTGATCAAATTCAAGGGTTTGGACATTGTAGAAATCGGCGGAAGCCCTAATAAACTTACTTCATTAAAGACCAGTCAGCTAATGCCTCACTATGCCAAAAATGTTGTAATTTAATCAATTTACCGGAGAAAATACGTCAGAAATACCAAAAATGTATTAAATGTATTATTACTATAGGCCTATATAGTATTTTGGTAATGTTTTAAAACCTAACAATCAAAACAACTTTACATAATGTCACCTGACAATAAAAAGTTAACGGACTTTAGTGAAATGATCACGTTAATCACCTCATGTTAGCCTCTGTTACCAAGCTTTCAGTTAGGTCTCTAAATCCATTACATTTTTAACATCAACACCGATATTTCATGCTAATCAAATGTAAAAAAAACGATATCTGAGAGTATACTTCTGATAGATAATGCTTAAAAATGTAAAAAACGTTTAAAATGCTGTTATTTTATTAACTTACCAGTAATTGAGTAATTGAGGTTAACGGAGTTCCGTCTCTTGTTCGGAACTCTGGCGTCTCCGTGACCCACGTGACTTCCGCATTCCTTTCTTTCTATATAAGTCTATGGTAGTGTCGCCACTCTCTTTTTACACCACTCTGCTGTGAAGGAAATAACTGAACACCTGTTTAGCACTTCACTTGAAGATGAATGGCAAGATTACCCATCAGTCATTTCGGTTTGCTTGAAATGTAACTACAAAAGAGAGAGCTTGCTTAACAGTTTAAATGTATTTTGTCATTGTAATCGATGTTCCCATTAATTATTAAAGTTAACTCAAAATGAGAGAGTTTTGGCTCGTTCAGAAACTAAACTTTTACAGTGACCACTACAGGTTTACTTCAAGCCGAGTATAGAAAGCAGTTTGAAAGCTTGTTGGGAGACTCGTACTAAAACAAGCAAAAATTAAAACGAGCAGTGATATTGGCCCTCGCAGCCAAGCGCCGCTTCGGCCTTGCGACCTCGTGAGTGCCAGCACCGCCGCTCCGACGTGGTCATCAACGCAGTCACGCTTCTCCCACACCCGTCCACCAGGCGGAGCGTGTGACGAATCTCCCAAATCACCTTCAGTCCACGTCAGTACGACACCAGTGGCACGTGTTCAAAGTTGGACCGATATCTCACCTTCCAGACAGGAGTTACCGTCACTTCCTGTTTTGTGGGGGCGGGGTTTAGCGACGTCAGAAATGTACAACGCCAATGTGTCAAGCGCTGCTACGTAATGATGCACAAAAAATATGGTGCAGATCGGATGATGTGTCAAGGAGATATAGCTGTTTAAATGATATAGGGGGCGCAGTGGAGTCACACTCCAATATAATCCTATTGGGCTCTTTAGAGGTTAACAAAGGCCATTCTTATCTAGTTTGGTGCAAATCGGATGATGCATGTGAGATTTAGAGCCGAACGTATGCAAACGGCGAGGGATTGGAATTTGCCATTCTGCCACGCCCACACTATTTTGTAGATCCTGACAATGATTTCATGATTGTCGGTGAAAGCATGGCTTGGGGCTGATGTTTTTAGTTGTTCTAGGGGGCACTGTGGAGGCATTAGGCCACGCCCATCAAATATTGGGCTGCACACCTGTGGGGGGGTGGATTAGGATCAATCCCAGTGAGTTTGGTGCATCTCAGCTCAAAACTGTAGAATTTAGAGCCAAACGTATGGTAACGGCGTGATGTCTGACTTCGCCACGCCGCCTCAGCCACGCCTTCAACTGAAAACTGTTGGCGCTTTAAAGCAAGTGAGACCAACTTGTTATCTGTATTTTGACACAAGATCATGTTGATTGGGTGAAGGGGGCCAGAGATGGAGCTTTCCAAGTAAAAAAAATGACTTCCTGTTCTGAAGGGGCGGAGCTTAGATGCCGTCAGCATATGACCACATAGAATCGTCGGGCATCCAACATGGATGACTCATACCAAGTTTGGTGCAGATTGAACTTTTTACGTGAAAGTTATAGCGTTTCGTTTACACTGGCGAGTACGCCAAGTTCGCCGCTTGGCCAAGCCCCCTAAACATGCTCAAAAAGTCGAGATTTTTGTTAACTTTTGCTCCCCCATCCCTTAACTGCATACCGACCAAAGATGAAGTCCGTAGCTCAAAATCCCTGGGGCGTGAAAGTTTTTATACAAGGTGTGTAAATCTGAAAAATGGCCAAAATTTGCCCTTTGACCCAAAATAGCCGCCTCCTTGTACGTTTTAGAGCATACCTCCAAGAGACTTTTGTTCTTGATTTGAGGCGATCTACATACATACCGAGTTTCAGATCTCTACAATGTACGGTTCGGGCTATCTCATGTTAGGTGGCGCTGTAGAGCAGTTTGGCGACGCCCACTTTCGACTCCATTAAAATCATGTGATTTCACGCGGGGGACAATTTTGGGTAAAGTTTGGTGAGTTTTCGAATACGTTTAGATCTCCCCATTTGCGTTTCTGCGTGGAAAAGAAGTAAGAATCGGCGGAAGAATAATAATAGTTAAATCCTTCAGATATAATAGGCCTTCGCAGCGTGCATGGTGTTGTGGTTGGCACAGTCACCTCACAGCAAGAGGGATTCCTGCTTTGAATCCCGGCTGGGGATTTGATCATTCTAAGTGTACATGGTTGTTTGTCTCTGTGTGGCCCTGTGATGGACTGGCGATCTGTCCAGGGTGTTCTCTGCCAGTGACAGTTGGGATAAGCTCTAGCCCCCCCCCCCCCCCCCCCCCCCCCCCGTGACCCTGAATTGGATTAGGTGGGTACAGAAAATGGATGGATGGAGCTTCTAGCAGCCGATGACAGAATGTCTGACAACATATCGGAGACGGGTGATAAGTTCAGATCTGCCAAATTCTCTCCAATTCGAAGTGTTGACAGAGAGACCAGACAGAGCTTAAAGACAACGTCTGCAGGGTAAATGAATCTATACTGATATGATGATCTCTCACAGAGAAAGTTAGAGGCAGCAGAATTTTCTCAGTCCACAGAGTCTTGGTTTTGGACATTTCAGCCAATAACTCAATTCTGATCCTGCACACTGGGACAAGGACAGTGGTCCAGTTAAAACTGGTTAAGTCAGCACAGGTGAGCTGAAACCATAACTTGACTGCTGAATAATTTGTTACACTTGTGGATACCCTGTGTGTGACAGGAAGAATAGAAACAGCAGAAATACAACTCAACTTTAATGATTGAGAACTAAATGAGAGGGCTTTGAAATGAAGGTAATGATAAGGCTATATGGTATCCCATTTAAAACTGATAGATGTCTTCAGGTTATGTAAAGACTGTATTCAGTGCATTCAGTGTACTTTGGTCAGTGAGAGCAGAGCATATTATCATAAACTTTCAACAGCTGCCGTCAGGAAGAAGAAAGAAAAAGACAGAGGTGGAAATACGGTTAGACCAGAGAAAACTTTGGGTAAGGCTCTGAAGGGAAAAATGAATAATTTGAGAATGAAAAAAGAAAAGGAAAGAAAAGAAACACTATACAGCAGGAAAAACACCTCTTACCACATACAACAGCCCTTAAATGCAGATTCCTTTCATATGATAATGTGTTGAAATTTTATTTAATAAAAGATTTTCAAACGTAAATTATTCTCCATACAAATGTGCTACTTTTGGCCAAGCTCCTCTTTGAGAAGGTTGCATTGTGGGTAACCTGTTTGAGGTGCAGTAAATCACTGCCTGGCGTCTGTAGCTCAGAGATATATGCTGACAGAGAGGCTTCGACCTCTCATCACTCTAAAAACAAATGTCTTGCCTCAAAAAATAAACAATTTAAAGAATCAATGCATTTACAACAGTTTACATAGATTTTTGTTATGACGAATTCTAAAAACAATTGTTCTGCCAACAAACTACAATATTTAGCAGAACATTTGCATAAACCCTCGTTTTTAAAGTTCATTACTTACAATAATTGAGTTGTTCCAACTATTTTTCCAGGTGCTTTATATTAGAAATACAACTACAGTTGAGTTGACAACTGTTTGACAAAAGAAACCGTTCCAAGTTGATTATTTCTTTATTCTTTAACCTACTATTCACCAAACTAACAGGCAGTGTTGTCATTAAAGATTTTGCTAACTAACCATATGATTAAAATCACCTGCCCAGTGTAATATTTGGTCATCTTGTCAGGACCACGAGAGACTGAAATACAACCGTGAAAACAGTGCATTTCAAACAACCAATGAGATTTGGTTCCTAAACTTGACCAAACAGTCAGTGAAATCAGCAAATAATTAAAACAAAGAAGTAAAATATAGCTCATCAAGTCTTCTCAAACGTGGGTTTGATTGTACTGAGTTATTCAATTCACCAGTCAGTGGTTTTAATCTTGTGGCTTATAAGTTTAAATAAGAAGCATTGTGTAGTTATGCCATGACAACAAATATAAATGTCTGGCATAGGAACGAACATGTAGCCTTTTTTTAAGCTTGGTCAGCTGGTTTAAGCCCATAAATCAAGCAGCACACCTTGCAATGTCTCTTGTCTGCTGGAGTTTGGCTCTCCACTACAGCAGCTGTCTTGTGGTCAGATCCTCGGGTGGACCGGCTCTTAAGGTAAATAAAAAAGGCAGTGTGTTAGAGATAATGACCTGTAAGCTCTATGGAAACAAAAGTTCAAACTACAAGTCACCTATGCTGAATTTTCAGAAAGAAGCAAAGGTCTTTTTCACAGCACCAGAGAAAAGTATTTTCTTTTTCTACAGTTAGCAAAATAAACAAGCTACTGTGTCGGCTAATGAAGCCAACTTCTGACCACGTCAACTTATTTCACAAATACGAATTGCACACCAATCTCCCGTTTCTCAATTTAATGTGACGTTTCGGGCAGCCTGCCCTTCCTCAGACATTACAAACACATAAAAAACCACTGTTTAAATACCCATGATCCCATAGGTGGTTCAACCCCCACCCAGGTGATCCCCATTGATGTTAATCACCTGGGAAAAGTGACGTGTGCAACATAAAACCACATAGTGAATGTCCAATATTTACAATATATGCAATATGTACAATGAAATATGAAAAATGAAAACTGGTCAGAGAAAAAAAATAGGTCAGAGAAAAAATACAAGGAAGTATGACCATCAGAGAAGAGCTCCAGATCTTGTCTAATCATTAACATTGCCCAAATGATGGGAATAGACAATAGCAAAGTCCCAGTTCTAGGAGACATTGAATAAATATACAGATAAAAATACAGAGCATCCCACATTACAATATGACAAAAAACAAAAAAACATTACAAAAAAGGTCTCAAGTCAAATTCTTCGTTCAGTCCCTTTGGGGACAGCGTGTCCAACGTATAGATCCAGTACGCCTCTCTCTTTAGCAAAAGAGTGTTGATATCGCCACCTCGGCTGGGGGGTCTGATACGTTCAATGCCTGTATAGCGCAGGGAAGCTACAGTGTGTGATGCTTGTGTGAAATGTAAAGCAACAGGACTTTTAACGTCATGGTTGCGGATCGTGGACCTATGTTCCGCAATCCGGGTTTTGAGTGGCCTAGTTGTTTTGCCAATATAGGCTAGCCCACAGGGGCATCTCAACATGTAAATGACATTGTTCGTGTTACAGGTGATTGTGCCACGGATCTTATATTCTTTGCCTGTGCGTGGATGGTTGAAAGACTTAGTTTTATGTGTGAAGTTGCATTGAATACAGTTATTGCACTTGTAGTTCCCGCTCGGTGTCTGACGTAGAAAATGCTGTGTGTGTGGTGGGTGGTGGGCTCTCACTAGCATGTTTCTCAGGTTCGGTGGACGTTTAAACACAACTCTAGGAGCTGATGTAAAGACTGAAAGGGCAGAGTCTGACTCTATAATGTGCCAGTGTTTGTTAATGACAGATTGAAACTCCTTAGCTAGTGGTGAGTACTGAACCACACACATCAGATTGGGTTGTTCACGGGCTTGTCTTCTTCTTTGTAAGCAGTACGTTTGGGACATCCCCTGAAAGCGATCCCGTGCATGGGATACCCACCCCGATCTGTACTGTCTCTGGCTGAATCTTTGCTCAAGATCTTTAGCTTGTAATTCAAAGTCTTCATCAGTGCTACAAATGCGCCTGATGCGATTGAATTGTGAGATAGGCAGAGATTTTTTCAGTGGCACTGGGTGATAGGAGTGTCCATGTAAAATGGAGTTTCTGTCTGTATTATTGCGATAGAGCGTGGTGCCCAGTCTGTGGGAGTCTCTGTATATTGTGATGTCTAAAAAGCTCATCTTGTGTGCATCAAAGTCCATTGTGAATTTAAGATGTGGGCAAGCACTGTTCATAAAGGTGTGAAATTCTTTGAGCTGAGTCTCTGAGCCCCTCCACAAGAACCATATATCGTCGATGTACCTTTTCCAGTTCGTTATGTACTGCAGGTAGGGGTTCCGATGATTGTCCCATATGAACTCCCTTTCAAAGTGTCCGCAGAACAGGGATGCAAAACTGGGGGCCATTTTTGACCCCATGCTCGTTCCTGACACCTGGAGGTAAAAGTCAGATCCAAAAAGAAAGTAATTAGATGTCAGTACAGTCTCAAGTAGGTCAACAATACATTGAGTACTGGGGGTACAATCAGAACGCTGATTCAGGAAGAACTCAGTTGCTTTCAGACCGCCTTCAAATGGCACATTAGTATACAGTGATTCGACGTCCATTGTCACCAGATAACACTGCTCCTCTTGAATCTCAATTGTCTGAATCATTTTTATGAACTCCATAGAGTCTTTCACAAAGGAGGGTAGAGCTGTTACTAGAGGCTGGAGAAAAAAGTCTACAAAAGCAGATATATTCTCTGTCAGGGAGCCAATAGAGGCCACAATTGGCCGGCCAGGTGGAATGTCTGTATATTGTTTATGAATTTTTGGGAGAGTGTAGAGCACTGGTATGATTGGTGAATCTACAGTCATGAAAGCATGTTCTCGTATCGTGATGTCACTGTTGCTCAAAAAGTCGTCCAGTTGTCGTTTGATCTTATCCTTAAAGTCAGAGGTGGGGTTGTGCTTTAGTTTTCTGTAAAAGGTGGTGTTGTTTAATTGTCTTTTAATCTCTTCATCGTAGGACGCCCGGTCCATGACAACTATAGCACCCCCTTTGTCTGCACTTTGGATGACGATTGTTTTGTTGTTTTGCAGGGCTTTCAACTCTGTTCTCTGGTCTTGTGTTAAATTGTCCGCGACTTTATATTCTCTTTTTTTAGATAACAGCATAGACACGTCTTTTTCCACTAGTCTGCAGTAGGTGTCTACCGATGCATTGCGTCTCTTAGGTGGAATAAATGTGCTTTTACCTCTGAAAGGTGTAATGGCTCTTGTGGTCGTCGTGTCTTCCTTGTTATTTCTCTGGTCCGAAGGGTCGTCCTCCGTTGCTGCAAGCTGCGAGGGGACGGTAGAAGGACTAATGAATGGGGTGGCATGATTACTGAAAAATTCTTTAAGTCGTAATGAACGAAAAAATTTGTTGAAGTCTACCATGGTCTCAAAGTTGTTACAGTGTGTGGTTGGCACAAAAGACAGTCCTTTACTTAATGCAGTTACACAGTCAGTGGATAAAGTTGTACTTGATAAATTTATCACATTCTGTACCTGTTGGGATTCCACATCTCCAATGATTAGACAAGATCTGGAGCTCTTCTCTGATGGTCATACTTCCTTGTATTTTTTCTCTGACCTATTTTTTTTCTCTGACCAGTTTTCATTTTTCATATTTCATTGTACATATTGCATATATTGTAAATATTGGACATTCACTATGTGGTTTTATGTTGCACACGTCACTTTTCCCAGGTGATTAACATCAATGGGGATCACCTGGGTGGGGGTTGAACCACCTATGGGATCATGGGTATTTAAACAGTGGTTTTTTATGTGTTTGTAATGTCTGAGGAAGGGCAGGCTGCCCGAAACGTCACAATAAATTGAGAAACGGGAGATTGGTGTGCGGACTTTATTTTCAGTTTTCATGTTACTTTGCTAGTCCTGCACCCATAACTTTTTTTTTTTTTTTTTGAGACGGATGTGCGTGTTTTTTCTTTGCTCAACAAATACGAATTGCATAAATGAATTGTTTTAGTTGTCAGTTGTTCATCTAGCATAAGGTATAAGCTGTCAGCACATAAAGTGGGCAGGGTTTTAACTTTCTGATCTTAAAATAGAAAAAAAAAACAAGAAAATACAAAACTTGTATTAATTGAGTTAATTGTTTTGAGTAACCACAACTCGTTTTAAACTTTTAAAAAACTTGTTTTCAATCACTTCTCACAGAAAGTTTAAATTATACACAATGATAAGTTAATTGTTGACTGTTTTCCAAACTAGTCATATCATAGTTTGGGACTAAACTGGCAGACTTTTGAGTCTCAGCTGATCAGGATCAGGACACTCTGGGCAGCCTTTGTGTAAGCAACAATGCAAAGTAGAACTGACATTGATTGGTTGAATAGTAGGAAGGTAGACGACTGTTTGATGCCACATTGAGGTGGTGAAAAATTCTTTACGTATAGCATTTGCTCAATCCAGTATGATTTTTTTTTAGGCTTTAGAGGGCATCCCTTTCTGATATTAACTTCTGGTCTTACACATTTGAGATGTTTCCCAACCTCCGTTTGACAAACAAAGGAACATGACTCACTGGGTATGATAGTTTATCATGATGCGTGATAATGGTTTACATAGGCTATGTGTGAACGGATGAGTACAAAGACAGATGAAAAGATGATTAATTCATTGCTTGATCTTGATAAAATATAAAGCTCATCCTTACTCAGCCACTGTTCTCAGCAAAGAGAAAAGTGCTTGAACAAGATTGTTGTTATTGATAAGATGCTCTATAAAGACTAAGTCGCCTCTTGTTCAGCATCAGTTTAATGACATGTCACAGGAAAATACAGGCCTCAAGGGATTAGAAGAAGACCAGATTTATTTAATCCTGCTCAGTTGTCCTGGGGAACTACAATGGAAAATGTAAATGAGAGAAAAGTCACCCCATCACTCACTGTCCATGTCCTTCTTTCACACTTTGCCACCCTCGAATGAGTCTTTCAAGCTGTGTGACGCTGCAAGTGCAGGAGCAGATAATAAATCAACAACATTCTCTTTTGCTTGATGCTTATAGTTTATGGATCATTGCAATTCCCTTGACATGGTCTCCATAAAGCGTCCATTTGGGTACTTCATTGCTAATCACTCCTGACAGTGAAGGCACAATATACTGACATATTTCAAGGTAAACTTCAACAGAACATTACTATGGAAAGGTGAGGTTAAACCACCAGATGTTCACAGAAAAACCCTTTTCAAGTGGGGCTAAAGTTAAAATTTCTATATTAGTTAGTGCTATATATGGAATGCATTACATTTCTTTGTGAACACACAAATGATCGTGATGTAATGTAATACATTCACTAGAAAGTATATGACAAGAAAGATGTGCCATAGCTACTGAAATACTGATGGACTGGGTATGATGTTTTGATGATCTCACATAAGAACAGGTTCTTCCCTGTAATACTTAGGGATGCCGTCTCTTCTTAAGCTCCTCTCTTTTGTTTGGTCTGTCATATATGCCATCTGTGGGGAAATTCATGCAAAGCCATGATTCAGATTTATATTTCAAATGGCACAGAGAACAAACCAGTGACATGGTTGCATGCTGTTTTATAACCTGCTTCATTGAAATTAGAATGAAATCCAAATAAGAAATAATTCCTATGCAATATATTGCTCCATCACAAGCAGCATGAAGAGCCCCACAGCTTAGGTGTTGTTTTTGACTCAGAAATGTCTTCTGATCAGATCACTACCAAGATCAAACCAATCCGGTCTTTCAGACTTGACTGATGAAATGCACTCAGGAGCAGAAAATCCAAAGACTTGTGCTACAGGCTGAAACCACCATAATTGTAATGGTTTGGCTCATAGAGATAACACAGAGGTAACCGTGAACAGGAAACAAATGGTTAATCCACAAAGGAGCTTCCAAGATGAAAGAAAACAAGAGACTGATAAAAAAAAGATAGTCTTGTATCCTCTGGAATTGTTAGGTTTTTGATAAGAGCATTTCTGGTGATCCGGTCATCAAAATGGTGCCAAAATTGTGCCCACGGTGCATTGTAATGCTTGGATTTTATTCTGGCTGTATACTTGCGTCTATCCGACGAGATTTTGTGACAATCTTGCATGGTTTCCTGCATTGCTTCTTGAACTGGAAAGTATGTAATTTACAGGTGGAAAACTAAAGTAAATACTTGCTGTACTTCTCACATGCAGGTGTCTCTGCAGAGTGTGGAATGGTGGGATATTAGATGCTAAAGTACAGAAAACTTGTCATCTTTGTTAGAACAATGAAACCATTCTAATGGTAATCCAGGAAGAAAGGGAATAGACTTAATATTTCTTCCATTTTGCACCAACAACATATGGTACGATGCCAACCACTCAGAAAAGTGTTTATTTTTGCAGAGGCCTTCTGACAGGTCTCTTGACTATTTAGATAGTCTTTCCTTGGCTTGCTTCCCTCCAGTGCTTCTCAATACATTTGCTGGCTGCCACTCATGTCCATTATACAGATTCCCATTCATACACAGATTTAGGGGTACCCATCTGACACTTGCAAAACACCCTCATGCACAAATGGTAAGCAAGCTGTCTTTGTTTATTTTCGCTTCATTTGCTGATGAGCCATCAGCCCAATCATTTGTGGCTACAAGGATGTGTCGGCTGACACTGGGTAATTGCTGGAATATGTTAAGAGAACAGGTAGTTTGGATAAGGGTCAGGGTCAGGAGAATACGGCTGAGACCTTTTCGGTTGTGGCTGAAATGAGACTAAGATGAGGGAGTTGAGAATTTAAATGAACTTTCTGCTGTTAGCAGCTCCAAAGTGAGAAAAGAGCTTGGAGGGTGGGCAAAGCCATTGTGTTTGACATTTTTAAACAGTTTCTAATTAGGCACTGTGGTATATGATTTTGTTTAAAGAAAAATAATACAATCCTCCTCAGAGAGCCTGTTGCATACCACATGTTGCTTTCAGCTTCCATTTGCGTCTTTTCCCAAAGAACTAAACAACAAGAAATATTCCTATTTAATTTAAAATATCTTAAACCTGTAAGGTATAAGGTACAACTATTGAGAATTTGCTGTGACACAATATACGATTATTGTGAGTAATTGTGGTATTTAAGAAAGGAAATATCCATATAATTTTGATAATACACATATGACATTGTGACTTGATCTCAGTTGATAAAATCAAAACATTATTTGAATGTATTGAGTGTGGTTTATGCACAATTTCTACAGTTTCTCCCTCCTGTTTTGAGTAAATCGAAAAAATAAAATGGCAAAAAAGTATTACACATATGAATTAGTCTGACAGCAATGCGTTACTTTCAAGTTTTTCCATTGCTTTAACATCATTATCGTGAATAATCATGAAAATCTGATATTGTGGCAGTTGCATAGAAAATATAGCAACTGTCTCCTTTTTTGCATTTTTAAATGCAACAGAATATTTATTTTATACTTAATACGTAAAGAAAGAAAGATAGAAAAAAAACAACAAACAGGAGATGCTAGAAAGGATGATCAAGCAGTGGTCTACTGTCTTTAAAGTCTGTATTTTATTCATTCAGTTTGCCCTTCATCGATGTTTGAATGGCTACTTCAGGGATGTAGGTGTAAATAGACAAACATCCACCTTACTTTTAGTTAGTTAGGCACTTCAATATGCCCAACTACTGTAAATTAGTTCTAGACTGGCACCACAATAGCACATTAGCTGTTGCAGTAGCTCTGGACATAATGTTTCTTTTTTGTATCTTCTACAAAGACACCTTCTTTTTTAGTGAGAACCTTGTTTGTTTCTTTTTTTTAATGCACTGGTTAGGATGCTGTGGCCCTGCGATGCTGCTGGTAATTCTGGCACAGTTTTACATCTGTTATGATGCGTATCACGGCAACGTGAAAGTGGGAGCAGCTGAATGCGCTTTCCAAAGCCCAGGTAACGATGGGAAAACGATCCCAAATCAAGACGATTTGAAAAGATGTCTAGGATTTACAGCAGGAACAAAATGAAGAGAAAGGAGGAAGTTGTTACCAAGCAACAAAAATATTCATGGCAATCTGTGAAGATTTCAGTCACACCTTTCTCTCTGCTACACTTCCACTTTCCGAAAAGTTTTCTATCAATAACCATAATTTCCCTTTGTGCAGTAATAAAGTACAATTGAATTTAATTGAATTCAGTTATTTACTTGTTCTATTTCCTAAATGCATAAGGGCTAAAAAATCATTGTACGTTAGCTTTGTTATAATAAAGTACTAACATGTATCATAAATAGTGTGTCAAGAGCTAATATAAAACAAGTCCTTTCATATTAAATAAAACAATCATCCACAACATAAAGTGGACCTGTGGGGTGTTTTGTAGTGGATCCTTGTGGAAGTGGCCTCTCTGTCTGATTTGTTCTGCTGCATTCTTATGACGTTAGAATTTACTGTATTTGCAGATTTTCAAGTCTGTGTTTTGGGTCAATGCGTTGGGCTCTTTGTTATGCTCCTGAAGCTGTTCCAGCTGAGTTTTCGCAGCGTGGTGACATGCATTGATCTTCTGGGGGAGGCCGCAGCACACAGGGAATGCTGATGCTGTGAAGAGTGGCTGGTCGGCAACAGTGTGGAGGTGGGAGTGATGCAAGTGTAGCACGAATGCCAGAACCCAAGATTCCCACCAGAACATTGGATTCTAACACAGTCAGTGTAATCTACTTCAACTGCCACCGGTTTCTATGTTCTGGTTGATCAATTTATATCACATTAATCAGCTTACATTTTATGGTCTACAGTGTATGAAAGAGACTCTATAAACAGTCACTTAGTCCAAGCCTTTTTAGTTACACTGTACACTAACAGCTGCATTTATAAAAGAGAAACTGCCGTGGTGCCAAAGAGAATACATGCTTCTTCACGAATGACTGGTTTTCTTTTACATGTGGGACTGCAGTGTCATATTCATTCCTGCTAAAGATGGATGCTTTGTTGTTCAGTGCAAATCTCTTGATGAGGCCAAATGAATACAAAAGACGCTAAACGAAAGGACAGCCAACAAATTAAAGTTCAGTGAGTTAATAATGCACTCATTACGTTCAGTACAATGTGAATTAATCAGAATTTATTGAGGGATTTGGCGCGACGTGACCCATTATAGACGCAAAAATAACACAGATAAGATTCCAGCCAATAAAATTTTGTTGGAAATGTAAACTTCGAAGTTTAATTCTGTCAGTCTCTTCTGCTGTTTTTTTCAGTTCTCCATGGTAACCAGACTATTCTTCTTACCCCCCACCATCCCTTCATTCTCTTTCCTTTTTGTTGCTGGTTTTCTATTGTCTCTTCTTTGTATTTTCATCTCTGCTGTCTCACTCTAAAATGGGCTTAAATTGTTTACCTCTCTCCACCTTATCATACATCCTTCCTTCTCTGTCCTATACCTTCCCACATTTACATTTTCAAATTGTCTGTCTATTCCATCCAGGATGTCGTGGTGGTGTGTACCAGAGGAAGCTGTACCACGACCTGATGGTAAACTACAATCGTCTTGAGAGACCAGTCCAAAACGACTCTGCACCCATTGTGGTGGAGCTCGGATTTACTTTGCTACAGATTATTGATGTGGTGAGTTTCCTAAGTGCAGCTTATGCTTAAGGGGAAAGAAATCAGCGAGGATGTCTGAGGAACAGTGTTGGCTGGTGGTTGATGTAGAGTGTGAAGCACAAAATTGTCAATTTGAAAAAGCAAGAGCTGACTGGGTTCATTATCCCAGAGAATAAAAATTTCCAAAGAGTGCTGGAAGATATTTCTGGTGACTTTAGGGGGAAAATAAAACTGGCCGACTACAATAACACAAGACTAAACTATTAACTTTACTTCCTTCAACGCCACCTGATTTCAGAGAAAGCCATTGTGCTCTTTACCTTAATTTATTTAACAGCTTTAGATACTAGTTCATTTGATATAGAGAATGTATGGAGATTTTGAAATACTGTACAATTTGGTAAAAACTCATACAGAAGTAGATCTGAAATGCCAGGTTTTATTTCTTTTGTTCAGTTTGAGATTTTGACACAAACACCACGATTTGCCTCTCTGAGCGCCGAGATTATTTCTTCAGATTGAAATTCAATAATTTGAGAAAATGGTCTGTAAATTTATAATCCGCCTGATATGTAATAATAATGATGAGCTCCTCCTCCACCTATCACAGCACTGTCTGCTAATGATACGACACAAGACTCTATGTGCGGTACATGGGCTCTGCTCTCACCACTGAAACAAACAGATTCCTCATGGTTTAATGAACATTATGATTTAGAGATGCTGTAGCTCACCTTAAAATTTGCTGAGAGCGAGGACATTGGTGAAATATGTCATTTATTTGTGCAAGGCAAGGCAAGTTTATTTGTATAGCACAATTCAACTACAGGGCGATTCAAAGTGCTTTACAGATACATTAAAACAGTAGAAATAAAAAGCATGATTTAAATTTTAAACAAAAAAGAAAGAAATAAGAACAACAGATAAAATCAGATAAAATTAGTAGTTAAAGCATAGTGGAAAGCATAAGTTTAATTTTCTACGAAAGCCGAGAAAGTATTGAGCAACAGGACTTCCAAAAAGCTGTCAGTCCACTGCATGTGAATGTGCAAGACTGCACACAACTGATTCTTAATGGAGAAGTAGTTCTTCAAAACCTGGGACCAAACGTGAATTAAAATATAATGAAAACAGATCACTGCAAAAGAATCGATAAAGATATGAAACACAATAATGCTTCATATCTTACTGAGAGTTCATCAGATCAGGAACCAGAAATTCAACAGACACAAAGTTTGAATTCTGTTTGCTAAAGTTTGCTTTAGAAAGAAAGGGAGCAGAGGACCTGCAAGATCTCTATAAATTAAATATCTTCAAGCTGTGTAGTTACATCCATTTAAATTCACTGTGTACACTTTCTAAACCTAAACACACCTGTTCCCTCTCTTTTAAATTTCGAAAACGTCCATTTTTAGAGCAAAACTTCATACAGGACATCAATTAATCTGCCGTACATTGTGCAACACATGTACGGCAACCCTGTTACGCTTTTTCATGTCACGCCTGCAGCTCTTAATCGACATATCTGTGGTTTAGATATTTTGTTAATCTTTATGTTTTATTCCTTCAGCATTAAAGGCCTACAGAAAGGTGATTTTTTGCACAAAACTGAAATAGCAGATCGATTCCTTATATACCATGGAATTTTTTTATGATTTTAAAATAATTTTAGGCCCCTGGATAGTCCTGATTAGGCCCAATAAACTATCACCACATTTGACTCGAATTTGGCAAACTGGAACGACAGGTGCGTGACGTCACGAGTGCCAGCTGCTGGAACAATCACCAGTAGTTCTAGTAGAAGCCAGCAGTTTGCCAGACCTGGACAGCTTCTTCACGGCAAATTTCGATGTGTGCCGCGGGACATCGCTTGGAAATATAAAACGTTGGGTTCAGTGCAGTTTTTATTGCGAGTAGATGTACGAAGTGCGTGTGTTGCCCTCAGCACCAGCAGCTCACACCACCGGGGGCAGAGGAAGCAGAGAGACCCGCGGTCGGACAGGAATCCACCTGGCGGAGAGCGAACACACTCTCCGCCAGGTGGAGAGTGGAAATCAGCCGGCAGAGCGATCATGTCCACGTCGGGGCTCTTGATGATCGCTCTGCCGGCTGATTTCAGGGCAACCATCCCGCGGTGTGTCTGCTCTCCTCCAGGTGGATTCCCCCTGAGTGTCCGCACTGCAGGGAGCTGAACACGGCGGGATGGCTCCGGCTGATTTCACCAGAGAGGAGGCAGGCGGACAGGGAGGCACAGACACAAGTTCCGACCGCAGGTCTCTCTGCTTCCTCTGTCCCCGCAACATTTGAAACTTTTCAGGTGAGAAAGTAGTCGTTTAGATCCCCAACGTGTTGAAAACCTGACAAAATACCGGCTGTTTACCATTTTGTTCCGACGAATTCGGCGCTGCTAAAGCCAGCCGCAGTGAGCAACGCACTTCCGGTTATTTTGACAAAATAAAATACCCGTTGCCTTTTATCATAGGGAAAGCCATTACGTGCTGTTGTTTTGAAAACAGGAAGTGAACCTACCCTCGTTGTAGCTAGCTTGAAACTGTGGTTTTGACAGGAAATGCCGGGTTGCCACCGTCCTGCAGTGCTTCTGTCTCGGCTTGTATGGTGTCGCGGGGCAACTGATTTGTCACTCAAAAAACAAGTTGAATTGTTGCTAGATTCAGCCAGATTGAGCCCGAAAGTCGCTAGATTATTTTTTTTTTGTCACCAGAGATGGCCAAAAGTCGCTAAATCTAGCTAAATAGGCAACACTGAGGCAGCCAGGAAAAACCATGGCACTTGTGACGTCACACGGAAGCCCCACCCCCAGTCTGGAATTCCAGGAAGGTTTCCTAGCGGCAAATTCAAAATCGCAAATTTGATGCGTTTATGAAATGTTTTGGTGTAGAGTCCAATGATCATTATTGTTCCTCTGTGTATGTATTATCATTATGTATTGGGTGTAGTGTCAGCTTTCTGTAGGCCTTTAATTTTGTTTTTCATCATGTCTTACCTCCTGTTCTCCATCTCATCTACCTTCCCTCACATATAGCAGCACTCAACCCCCTGCCTGTTAGCCCAGCCACATAGCCAGAGCGCTCAACCAAAAAACCAAATCCGACACCCCGTCACATCCCTGAGCCTGCCCTGTCATAAGACGTCTACGTCTCCTCTCTGTTACTGTCTGGTGGTAAGAGCCATACGCTGAACTGTAATGGAAGCTTCTTGCACTCATGTCAACTATCTCATAGGGTAAGAAACAGCACTATATTTAATTCAAATAACTTGAAAACAACAGACTGAAGACAAAGAGTCAAGAGGCAAGGTTGTCTTCAAAGAGAACATATGGTGCTTTTGAAATATGAAAAAACATGACTACTTAGTGCTTTTTTCATTTAAAAGTCATAAAAGATATATCGATGTCAAGATATTGTCATTGTAGTTGCACTTGTAGACAGCTAACAAATCTGTTGTTGACTACACTCTTCGCTGGCTTGATACATAATGGATAAGCTGCCAAAACCTAATGAACTAATGCTTACTGGGCAGTTGTAAATAATGTAAAGCTGGCTGCACTTGCATGTGTATGTGTGGGCAATGTGGCCTTTGATTCTTCCATCTGCTCCTGGGTAACTCTCTAACCATGAAACTGGGGCAGGTTGATGCCCAAAGACTGAGCCCAGCACCATGAGTAATGACAAAAAACACAGACAGATGAGCACAAGATTGGTCGCTACATCCTGTATGAGAACGCCAGTAAGGGTTGGTAAAAAAGTTCTACTAAAAACACAGATCAAGTCCATTTGCTAAAGTTCTGTAGTTTTCCTTTGTTTTGTAGTAGCCATGCCTTAACATAAGTAGTATTTTTTTCTCCTTTCCTGGTCCTTAAAACTAATAGTATACTACTATTAAGAGAGATATATTGCACGTTTTACTTGAGCACATCACTTTCACTGCTATTAGTTGTTGTTTTATAGATTAGAGATTAGAGTCAGCCCAGTCTCATCAGAAAATGTGGATATATACACGTGGCCAACTCAAAATATCTGGTTGTAATCTGTGAGATGTTAAGGTTGTTGTTATTTCTGTCCGTCAACATTCACATGACATGAAAGGAATCATAAGCAATAGAAAAATGTGTAAACTCTAACCATGTTCATTTTTGTAACTAACTGGCCATGCATTTTTCAACATGTAGACCTAACCATTCACATTTGTTCTAACTCTAACAGTGTACTTTTAACCATTTTGGGTGACAGCACAGTAAAAAAGTAAAGAGTTACAAGCAGGAAGCAGTAGAAAAGGATAATGACCATTCTAAACATTATGCAGGACGAGGCTCAAACCAGTGATCTCAGGCCCAAAGGGATGGTTGGTTCACACAGGTATATGGATTATCACCTTCTAGTATCCTCTCCAACCTCATTATAAATGTTTTTTAGCCAAGTGAGGAGACTTTTCTGACAATCAGAAACTGTGAAGGGAACTGTGTAAGGTAAACTTAGTAAGCTTTGTATTTCACAATCTATCATGAGATTGGGTTGCTAGATTTGCAGTGTTTCCCGCAGGAAATTGCTTAGTCAAGGTGGTGAGTCGTTGGCCCGGGGGCGGGGGGGTGTAACTTGGAATGGGACGGGGGCTGTTAGAGCAATAACGAAGCTGTTTAAGAGCTGTAACACTTTTTTATTTACATTATTAACTATTTACATTAACAACCAGTAGGTGTCGCAATTCAATGTTATCAATGCTGTCTTTAAAAGCTGCGGTCGGCAACCTTTTTTTAGTCATTAGCTTGAACTGTCATGGGATTCTGGAAGTAGAATATTAAATAGGCTGTTTAGGAAAAATAACGAAATCTGTAGCTCCCTCTGAAGCCTGTAATCATGCTTGCAAAAACCGAGCGCTCCCGGCTGTTTTTAACCAATCAAGTTAGGGTGGAGGAATCCTACCTGTCAATCACAGCTTGTGCACACGCTGCTGAGCGTGAGTCTGCCCCAGCTTGTGTGCGCTCACACTGGTGTGAACTCACGTGCACATCCTCGTCCACAGAGGGGGAGGGGTTTGGGGGGCGATTCGGAGCTTGTTAGAGGTTGGGGGAGGGACCTGAAAGTTGTGTCAGTTCGAATTTTCCGACTTTAGACTCGGAATTTTGAAAACCTGCCGACTGCAGCTTTAATGTCTGAGCCTGGCAAAGCATTATTACTTCGGTTTAAAAAAAAAAAAAAAATTTTTTTTGGGAACGTTGGCAAGGCGGCAGTGCGAGTTCGCTAAGGCGGCCGCCTTGACTATAATGCGCTGCGGGAAACACTGATTTGACTTATGTGAGCAACTTAAAGTGCTAAAAGTTGAATTTCACTTATAAATAGTACTTAGGGCTTTTTACATTTGGCACTTGGTGACTTGGGTATTGGAAAGCAAAGAAGAGCAGAGCAAGAAGCAGTTGAAACTTGCAGATTGGTTAGACCAGTAACTGCAGATCATAAACGTGCAGCTCTGATGCCAGCAATACAGGGAGAAAAAAAACACAAACACCAGTGCTCGGTGCATCATGGATAGTCCACCATGAACCCGAAGCCTCTTTCATATGCCTTTTCAAGCCAGAACCGATGCGCCTTGGTTGCGCAGCATGTTATGTGTGAATGTACAGAGGCGGAAAGGAAGTCGAAGTTGATCTGCTGATATGCCTTTAAGCCAGCAAGGGAGGCCCTAGCAGAGGTGAAGGATCCCGCTTCCTGTGTGCTTAAACAACATGTCAAGCCAACATTGTGGAACTCTGACCAACGGTGCTGTCGTCACTCAGCTGATTCCACGACGCCAGCTTGATGTATGTAAGGACACAGCGATGCGGCGCTGATCACACGTGAATTACATGTCGCCAAAAGAGCTCAGACCAGTCAGGGCGTAGGCAAAGAAGAGGGTGTCCTGGGTTGTGAGTTGCGGGTCTTTGTGGATTGGACTTTCTTCCTAGAAATGCCATTCAACACATTAGAAAGTTTGCAGGCGTAGTGAACAATTTAGACTCTGTCCTGTTCTTCGAGCCCCTCCTAAGCAGTTTTTGTTGGGCTGCTACTGTCCTGCCAGGGGATGCTACTCCTGAAGCGCAGTTATCTTGATTTGGTTGGGGGGAATTTTCAAAGTAACATTCATCTGAATGCCAGGGTGCAGGTTTTCCTCACAGTTGATTGCATTGTCAACACACAAAGTTGCGTTACTCACTTTTATCTGATCTTAATATGTAATCAAGAGAGAATAGGTAGAGACAAAATAGAATCAAATTTAAAAAAAACATTTAAAATCTGCATTTCTAGAGGTATTTGTATCTTTGTCTCAGGGTTCCTGTTTGATTCTATCAAGCCTGAGACGGAAAGTACGTGTAGGAGACACTGAAATTTGTCCGCATCTGTTTAACCTTTAAAACAACATCTCAAGGCCCAATGGAGGAGTCTGAGATAAGATTAATTATTTCATTTAATTGTTTTCTCTATCATTTTATATATTCAGTATATTTACAACAATTGAAAAAAATATTTAGCAAGTGATCCTGTTGTTCTCAGATTGGGCTAAAAGTGAATGAATTCCATAAATTTTAATCTACTTTTTGAACAATCCACAATATTTTATGACATTAGAATAAAGCATCAATTCATATATAGTAAACATGAAAATACATTGTTTTCCTTGACAATTAGATGCCTAATGTCTTGTAATAAAATGTAGATAAGGAGCTTTCTCCTGAATGCAAGTGTCTATCAATCTCTTGTCAACCTGTAAAAAAACAATCACAGAAGATTTATGAGGAGATTAGAGTGTTTATAGCTGGTGTGAGCAGGCTGATACTGACCTTTGAAGCTGAATGAAATCCCACTAGTCACCACAAAGGAGAGGTCAGGAACAAACTAGAATAAAAACACAGCAACCGCAAAGCAAAGTCAAATCTTCACAACTAAACACCCGAGCGAACAGGCAGGAAAATGCTTCATTGTAAAGGACACAATAGGAGGTGGCTCTATTTCAGCAGCAGAGAAGGAGTCTGTTTGAAAGAGGTGCGTATCAGAAAGGACAGGTGGAGATAAGATTGGAGTGTGGACGGCGTTAAGGAGGCGGTGAGGAGGTCACCGTGTGAGAATTGAATTTAACAAAAGGTGTGTTGCTTTGTTTGATGGCATGAAGTTAAACCATCTGTGAGAGCCAATTGTTTATCCCAGTTATAATGGTTGAAAATGTTAACAGAATGGTGGTATAGTGTCACATTCATAAACTACTTTGTAATTTCAACATTTGGATCTTTGAGCATATTTTAATATTCATTTTACACCCTGCCCCTGATCTTTCAGTCTTTGAGAGAGTTGTTGGATTAAATTGAATGAATAATGAAAAAAAAAAAAAAAAAATTCTAAATTTACATTGGTGTATCTATCAAATAATTTGTAATTGTTTCAAGATGTAATAACAGATGAGGTAGGTGCTTTGACTAAACACGTGTGCAGCTAAATAGATTTGCGAGTGCCGGCATTTGAAAACCAAATTTACATTCATGAAGGTGGACTAGACGTACTGCAAATTCAATTATAAGTTCAATCTAATTTAACCTCATAACTCATTTGTTCATGCAGTTAAATACGAACAGAAGCATCCAACTCAGCTAGCATCCCTAAAGGTGGAAGAGGATTTATCACACCCCTGATTCCTCCCTCGAAATGATCATTTTGGTTGTTTTTCGGTACTGAAATATAATCGTGAGTGCATCCAACTCGGTATGCCAGATGCCAACAGTAAACTAAGTAAATGTCATTATGAAGTGTTTACTAATGAGCAAACCAAAACGTTTGTTGAAGGAGGAAAAAAGGCAGGTGGAATAGTGAGTATGCATAACACCTACGAGTGTGTATTTCCTGTTTAAGATGACACAACATAGCTGATTTTTCACTTGTTTTCAGATATTGAACTGCAGTAGCTAAATTTTCCTTCGCTTTAGCTATGGTGACTAGTTGGTTAGGGCCTCGCTGCACGGTTCTCTGCTTAGGTTCAGGCACGAAAACTACTTGGTCATGGAAAAGGATGATAGTTTGGGCTTAAACACAACTTTAACGTCACATTAAAACATGCGATAATGTAGGTTGCCATGGTGACAGATTAAAAGATTTAGTCAAGCATTTGCGAACACAGCTGAAGATTCATATTGGTCGAAACACCTGCTTGAATAAACAGTCAGTGGTGTTGTTTTGTTTTTAAGAGGACACAAACCAATGAATTCCAGAATAATAATAAATCTTCCACGATCAACAAACAGTTCAGTAAAATGGAACATTACAATATTAAAGGAAAGCAAGATTTATTGCATAAGTGTTAGACACTTAGCTAAATATACCTGATAACTAGCAGAGGGGAAGAGAGCTGGTGAGAATCATGCAGTTACTTTTGGAATAACATGAAATCTAACAGCAATAGAAGGGTTATACACTATATTCATATTTAATGTAATGAAATCTTTACAGCTGATATGACCTGAAGAAATCATTGTAATCATTGCAAAGCAAGTTCTTTTTATTGTACATACAATAAGAGAATTGAGAGACTGAACCTGACCTATCACTATCTAAGCTCATTTCGCAGTGATTGATAATGTAACAACCTCTGTCCAGAGACAGATATAAAGAAGAGAAAGATAAACTGTGTTAAGACATCTAAAATATATATTTATATTTTTTTTTGTTGAAGGGAAGAGAAAAATAAAGGGAGTGATTTTCATGATTTTATCAGTGTAACATTAAAGACATTTTTTTTTTCAATGGATTGAACAAGCTGTGTTGTTCCAGCTTCAGTCATGGGTAGATGATAATGTAAAAAGTTGCTACAATGGTTCTATAAAAGCAAAGAAAAAAACGAGACACCATGAAACACTACTGTGACCCAATAGAAGTTTGTGCTTTTCTTTTTCCCAAATGTAATAGTGAACATGAACTTACTGGAACAATGTAAGTTGAGGACCAATTACACCTCAGTTTTTAGCTCTCTTTTCTTGAGACTCAACTTCTGACCCTTTTCCTTTTTTTTGTCTGTTCTGTTTCTTTTTCTGTCAGACTGGGTTGCTTTCACTTTAATGTCTCCTCTCTCTCTCCTTTTTTTGTCTGTCTATTTGGCCTTGTGTTGACCCTAACGAGCACCTGAGTATTCCTGCTGTCATGACAAATTACAGTAACCGTGTCTCATCCTTTCTTTACTCTCCCACTGTCTGCTGGTTGTATAAAGTGCTGTTTGCTCTATTTATTTCCATTGCCTTACTATTTATGGTTTCAGCATGGCTTAAAATGGCGTATATGACTTGCTGTGAATAAACTGGGGTCTATTGATGTCATTCAGTGAGCACGTCAGCTCTGACTCATCTGGGGTGCAGTTTAACTTCATTGCCGATCTGTCTCATGATCTCACACTTCATGTTTAGCAACCAAGCAGAAGTTTTTATTCTCTCCTACCTTGCAGCATATTTTCATTTACTCTTTACAGCCACATGTACTTACTGCTGTTAACTCTCTCTTTCTTTCTTTTTCATTCCCTTCCAGGATGAAAAAAACCAAGTGTTGGTCACAAATGCCTGGCTGCAGCTGGTATGTGTCCTTTTCAAGCATTTTTTGTGTGATCACTGGGATAATTGTCATTTAGGATATTTTTGGAAGATGTTTTTTTCCTGTTGCCATTGTAACTGAAAAACAAAGGATTCAGTTCTGAGAAACTAGATTAGCCTAATTTCTTCAGACTTTTTTTTACCTACTCATTATACCCCCGAGTTAAAGTTTATCATTGTTCATTTTGTTACTTGTTAAGAGCTTTGTGTTGGCTTTTTCACAAATGTAGTTTACACTCAAAATTCATAAACATTTTCTAAAGAATATGTCTTAAACTCCCGACAGCATTCCACTTTTTTAGCTGTTGTAGCTAATGACTTTAAGCTAATATCAGTTTTAGAGGTTTATTGCTATTCAGTGCCAATATATGCTTAAAGCAAAAACACTAACAAAGAGGTTCCTCATGCGGTTAATTTCTTCATCTATTAGCACACTGTGGTAAAAGTATGTCAAAAAGACCACGCTATCGACAGCTGATTAGCAGAAGAGACATTCCAATGCTATCATAGAGACCATGGTCCTTGATAGGAAAACAAAATGATATTAGGTAACTTTGTTTGGAATGAAAGATATACGTTCCTCAACATTGGTAGAGGACAAGAGGGAGCAGCTAATGTTTCTACAGGACTGTTAGCTCGGCATGAAAAAGAGCATATAAATTCATTCATCACCCGTCTTACTACAGTAATTTTTTACAGCTCAGTGAAGCTAATTTAATTTGGCACACGTTAGTGGTTGGTAAGTAATGACCATAACATCATTGTTCCTCTAACCAGATCCACTGAAATTCACAGTCAAGCACTTCCATCTAAGGGTGTGGACACTTAGCTATTTAGAGTCTCCATTATGGAAAGTTGAAAAGACATTAATTGTACAAGAAATATGTATGACTGCGTTTAGTAGCTTGAGGAAAATGTTACATCAGCTCTACCAGGTAGGTATAACAACCTCATTATCCCAAGAGCCCCAGTCAGAAAAGCCCATTAATGATGTTACAGTCAGGTTGAGTTGGCTGCTGGACTGGCTTACAGGTTATGAATGTATCAATTATTCAGGAAGCTACCTTTTTAATACCGGCATCCACTTAGGTGCACTGGCTTCCACGGGCTTTGCAGATGCAGCAGTTTTTGAAGGATATTTAAGAAGTTTATTATCAAGCTCACAGACAGTCAGTCAAATTATCAAGCAGGGGAGGGGCAGGTTCACCTTTATCTATGATTGATTTGAGGATTATCAGGAAATGACTGTCATACAACAGAGGGGATGGGATTTAATGTGTTTCTAACAGAGAGAATTGTGACGAGTCTAAGCTTTTAAGATCTGTGTGTTACCATAGTGTGCTCCTCTAGGAGGATGATTTTATTCAAAATAAAAGCAGTCTCAGGCATTTACTTCCACCTTAGAACAAGATAATGGTAGGTGAATGTAATTGTGAATGGGATACTTTCTGCACTGCAAATCAAATTAAGACTCATTCTAAAACTCATATTAACACATATTAAAATACTGCAGTGTTTTTGGGTGAAGAAAGATATTACAGAAAGAGTCTCAGGATTAGTATTCCGTCTGCTCTCGTTGAGGGTGGAAAAACATGGGATGAGGGAAGCCTGTGTGAAGATTTAGGAGACACACAGATCATTTCAAACAACTAAAAGCAATGAGTGCAAAATATAGATTTATCCCAACTATTTAAGCTGTCACTACTTTTACATTTGTGATATAGGTATTCAGCATTTGTATCCTACTTGCCAAGCCTATCAATCCTTAATCTGCCATTCACAGAGTCTAATTCGTACCCTCTTCTACTTGTTACAAATTAGTGACGCTTTCTAAAATTTCTGTTACACAACTCCAACCCTATTCTTAGACGCCTGTTACCTCACGTAGCCTCTTGTTCTTCTCAGCTGTTCCTGACAGGCTATGAAGTTAGTGAGCTGTGATTAGTTGTGTTGGCTTCGAGTTGTGCTTTCCCAGCCAATGGACATGAAAAGAAGCACCAAACTGCCAAGGCCCACAGATGACAAGTGTGGTGATTAAGTCATTAGCCGAATGAGTAGAGACATATGTCAGCAGGCCCATTTTAGATGGATGCAATCTCTTTGAAGAAAGTATTTTTTGTCTAGTTGCTGACAGGCACATTTGCATGAAGAGATGGCATGGAAACATGTCCTCATGGACATACATACATACAGCTCTGAGGGAAGATCCATCCAAATGAAGGAAACACACATATATAAAGGCACAGAGATGAACACGGTGTACTGTGGTCATATTTGCAGTGGGACTGTGGGTGCTCCTTTGGGAAGAAGCCCTATAGCTTCAACATCTGCATGCTTCCATCTGTGCAACTTACAGTATGTACTATAAACACACAGACACATGTGAAGACATCAAAGTAACAGACCTATAAGACAAGACACATGCCATTCACACCATCAAAGATAATTCTGCTGCACATTCTAAATAATGAAAAAAGGCACAGAAGTAACACACGTTTGTGGGCTTAACGTGCTTTGTTGCTGGACTCATTTCCCCTCTATGCTGAATGGTCAGGGCTCAGATAGTAGTGCAGGGGTTAGCGCCAACAGCTGTTGGCTTGGCAGTGTGTCCGTGCCAACATTTATTATCAGAGTTAGAGATGAAGTCGAACAGCCAACAGCTAATAGCCTGTGTAATAGGAAAGTTGTTGACTTCTTTTGGCTTAAGGCTGATTGTACTGGTAAAAGGGTTCTGATGCATTTGGTCTTGCAACACTGGTCTGTACCAGCTTACATTTAGTAAAATAGGTGCAGGCTTTGCCAAACAAGTCATCAGTGACACCGAAGGTACAAACCAAGAACAGACCACAGTGAATATCTGTAAACTTGGCTTTTTATGTTATATCCTAATTTTCATGTCCTCATCTCATCGTAACCTTTCTGTGTTTGATTACTCCATATTCTTTAATCCAGTATTGGACAGATGTTTACCTGTCATGGAACCCAGAGCACTACCCTGGGGTTCAGAACCTCCGCTTCCCTTCTAATATGGTTTGGGTCCCAGACATCCTCCTCTACAACAGGTAGGTTTCACTCATTTCTATCTGGTCTACTCTTTTTCTCTCACCCCCCCTGCTGAATGACAATCATTTTAGGACTTTATATCAGCCCACCTGCTGTGTAACCACTGGGATTTAAAGAGTAGGCTCCTTATATCACAGTGCTTAAATCTTTTTACTCTGTATTCCACTTAATGGATAAGGATAATTCAATGAATCCTTATGAATTCAAAAGATCAAAAGGTTATAGACACAGTGACAGATCAATGAATGTAAAGCTGTGATTGTCTGTACAACTAATGATCATTTTCACAGTGATATTCCCCCCTTCTTTTCTTGAAGTTATTTATTTTGATTATAAAATGTAACAAATTTATGAAAATTAAAAAAAAAATATATATATATAAAATCCTAGAAACTGTGACGGTGTCTCAGAGTTGCCCAGATTTTGCAACAGAAAATCAAAACTAAATAATATTTGTGAACAATAAGCAAAGGTATACCTCTAAAAAGGATTCACACAGGACTTTTTTTTTTTTTTAATTGAATGGAAGTACTGAGGGAACTTGGTGGAAGAAAATACGTGATTGATTTTCCTCTGAAGAGTTAAAGTGCTGACAAGTGCATTGCAAGTCGACCCAGACAGCCTTTCTGAAAACGAAAGTGGCCAGGAAAAATTAAATAAAAAAAATAACATTTTTGTTTTTTCTTTGGACTATCATCATGTTTTGTGTTCTCTCCGTTTTTCTGCTATGGACGGATACTCTGACTTGCTCAATTTGTCTTTGTCTAATAAGAGAATGCGCAGAAGTGTTCCTCAGGCGGAATTTCCCTCTGGGTCACTGAGGTTTAATGAGGTTATTGAGATGATTCCCTGTGAGAAGACATAAATCATAACTCACAGAAGCATCTGTTATTTGTGAAGTCTAGTAGGAGTGAAAACACAATGGCCAGTGGATAGAGGTGTCAGCGAACGGCTTTTGTTAAATACTACTTATAATTGCAGCCTTAGAAGACAAAATATATTCATTTACATTTAGTATTTTAGCCCTTACTTTCACTTATACACTTACATTTAGCTGAGAACATATTAAAGGGGATAGAGAATCAAAATCGTCTTTTTCACGTTTTTGGTGTTAGTTCTGAGTCTCCCCGCTGTGGGGAGTACACACGAAGTGCCAGCAAGTGTCAGAACCTCTGTTTCAAGTACTCCCCTTTTTGAATATCCCCCAGAAAAAGTGCCAATCAGTTTTTGTGAAAAAGTGATGTCACTTTTTCAGCAATCGCCCCCCCACACCCAAATCCACAGCCACCCCGTTTCAGACACGCCCTTTCGGCAAGAAACAGGAACTGGTGTGCCTTCCAAGGCTGTGAAAGCGGACTACGGTCGTTACATATTCTTCCCCCGGAAAGCAATGTTCGTGATCAATGGCTTTTATTTATTTTTAACAGCATCCCCAGTACATATAACCGCCGACTTTTCCTTTGCGCTGCGCATTTCACGGAGTACAGTTTCACAAACCTTGCACGATTCCGAGCAGGCTTCAGTCGGAATTTTGCTCAGTAGATCAGGGTTTCCCAACCGGGGGTACGTGTACCCCTAGGGGTACGCGGCGCACGGGGAGAGTTTTTTTTTTAAGGCGTCACACAAAAGTGTTTAGTCCCAAGCTCGTAATATGTGGACAAAATAATGTCTGCTGTGGAATTTAGTAGTAATGAAGGAGACTCCAGTTTTGTGATGAATGTTACATGATTCTTAAAAAGAGAGAGAAATTAGTTATCATGTATTCTTAAAAAAAAGAGAAATGTTACTTGTTTAAGTTAGATAACAAAGGAAGATTATTTTGATTTAGTATTTATACTATTTTGGTTAATTATTTATATTTCAAGAAAATGTTTTTTATTCTTATGTTGAATTCAACTGAGGTTAAAAAAAAAGAGAGAGAGAAAGCCTGAGAATTTTATGTTCAAGTTAAGGATATTAAATAAAATGATTTTCATGTAATAACCACTGTGTTGCTCTACTTTTGGAGAATAATCGCACGTGTGAGGGGGTACTCGTGGTGTGACAAGAAGGCTCAGGGGGTACTCAGGCCAAAAAAGGTTGGGAAACACTGCAGTAGATGGTCTGTTCCGACAGGGACAGACACAGACTGCAGCGAGGTGTGCGCTCCGCTGAGAAGGTGATCGGCTGCAGCCTCCCATCTATCCATGACCTGCACGTCTCCAGGACTATGGGGCGAGCAGGTCGGATCACAGCTGACCCTTCTCTATTTGCACCACTCCCCTCGGGCAGGAGGCTTCGGTCCATTTGGACCAGAACCTCCCGTCACAAAAACAGTTTTTTCCCCCTTGCAGTCGGACTTATGAACACTTCATAATCACCTCATAACCTGCCCCAGTCACTTTACCATCATTAACATTGCACTAATGAAGCTGCACTGTTGTTGCTCTGTATATTGGATACTGTGTATTGTTGTACACACCTTGTACATTTTATATTCATATATTTTTATTCTTTATTTTTTATTATTATATCCTATGTTACATGTTTGCACCTTACGCTGCAGCAAATTCCTAGTTAGTGAACACTGTTCACTGTTCACTAACAATGGCAATAAAACGAATTCTGATTCTGATTCTGAACAAAATCAACCCCAGCAATCAGTACAGCCTGTAAGTATCACATTTTATTTTGTTTTAAATGTGTGTTGTGCCATATTCCTGTTGTAAGAATTGCACGTTAGCTCTGGCTTGTTCATCTAAAGGGAATGAGCTTTCTTTTCAGTCAGTGTATTACTCTATAGCTCTGTTTTCAGTGAGAGCAAGGGCAGCCAATCAAGCAACGGCAACCGAATAGCACCAACAACTACCTGCATTTCATAATGAGGTTGCCAGATAAGCTCTGAAACGACGCCAATAAGGGCAAACGACGCATTCTAAACCCAGCATAGTAACATAGCTGTTTCAGAGAGCCTTTTAGGGAGGTTCTGAGCCATTACAGACCCAACCAATTTTTTTTGGGCTACATATCACATCACAGAACAAGGATTAATGCCCCATTCAACCATTCTCTATCACCTTTAAACAGATTTAATTTCTTTCAATATCTTTGTCAACGTATGGAATTTTGGTCGCATGAAAGAGAAATGATCTGTCTCTTAAACAGCTCACCTGAGTCTTGGATTCAGAGGTTAGTCTTACCAAACATCTTTGCTGTTGAACCGGTTTGGATGTAGATAAGCCTTGTGTTTATTCAGATTAGGGCCATGCACTGCAGTAAGGTTGCTAGGTGTTTCGTGATTGATTTTGAAAAAGTGGTATGAACCTGCCTTGTTCCAAGTACCACTCAAGGACCCCCCCATGACTGCTAGTAAGCACTTTGACCATTTGCCTGCATCTTTTGTGTTTAATCTTTTCTGTGGCAGCATATCTGTCCCCAAACACAAACTGTTTTAAGGCTTCTGGAACATTTATAGACAGCTGCCCACATAATAAATAAACAACAACGAGAACATTTACCCTTTTGTGAACAGCTGTGACCTAATGACATCACAACAGCAATACCCCGGGTGTGCTGTGACTTTGTCTGGCACATATGAGAATTGTACTGTCCCAAAGGACGAAAAGATGGAAAAAGAAAAATCAAACATATGCTCACCTTGCAGACAAATGTATTGTCTTTATTTTTAATTCAATTGCACTGTATTAAGTGGGAGGGGCAAAGTCAGACACTCTACCGTCTGTTCAAAGATTTTGGCAAAGGCAGGTGTTGTTTCTATTTTATTACAGCAAATACAATGATGAAGCAAAGTCACTGCTCCACTAATGAACATAATTCATAGTAATGTGCACTCAAATAGATACCAGGAGCAGGTTTATGTGACTAAAAAAACTTTTTGTTGTGCGACTGTGGATCAATCTTATAACTGTTAACAGCAGGTATTCAACAGGGGAGTAAGCTGTTTTTTAACGCATCAATCATTCTCCTGTCTCCACAGAATTGCACATTCTTTCTTTCTTACTTAAAGAATTGCACTTGTAATGGTAAAAAAGACAGCACGATACAAAGCAGATGTGGATTTGATTGATGGTCCTTCGGCTCCTTCAAGATGATTGAGGATTCTTTAATGCGAGGGAGAATAGTGACAGATTTCCAGTTTGGCTCAGGTTCAGTGTGTGTCTGACAGCAAGAGGGAGAGTGAAGGAGACGGGTCCGGGGTTTTGGCTATCTAACTGAGATGACACAGAACATTAAGCGGCTTACCGTGGGGATCGCCGATCACAAACGATAATGACAACAGTCCTGACGGAATCTGCATTCACTATAAATCCTGGGTAAAATCATTTGGTCCTTTTTATATGAATTAACAGAGCAAGCATGAGAAAAGATTGAAATTATGAGATAAAGATTTATTGATCTCTGTTGGGAAATTAGCTCACTGCAGTTGCAGGTCCTGTGTCTGGGGAACACGTGTTTATAGAAAAGGTCTGTTCGAACATATTAATAATATTAGCACATGACAGGTCAGAAACAGGCAAGTCAGCAGAAAAGAGTATGAAGCATCAGCCCTTATCAGTAGAAAAACTCAACTGCCATTAATGCATTAATGGAGTATTTGTTGCTGTATTCCCACACGGAAACGCCTGTGATCTTCCAGACTTCCTACGAAGTAGATGGACTGATAATCTCTGAAAAAGAAGCCAGGACATGTTGCAGACATTTGTGTGCTCATATGCATCCCCTACAGAACAGCCCTGGGAAACTTCAGGACTGTAATGCATGTGTGCAAACATGTAACGTGTGCCCCCATCAGAGCATGTGAACGGAGCGGAGCGTGGAGCGGAGCGGTGAAATATGGTGAGAGCGGAGAGCGGTTTTCAATTCAAAAGCCGGAGCGAGGATTTCGCTCCGCTCCAGTTCGCTCCGATGCGCTCACGTCAATTAAAAATGTCGGATTATAAAATTTGTAAAATAACATTTTTGATTTAATGTAGTCTAGTGTAATAAATTAATAATTAAATAGGAAACGCGGGGCAACATGAATGGAGCGAGATGTTACGTTCACAGCTGGGGACAAGCAGCCACGCGGGCCTTGTCACCCGTAGTAAATGAGGAAGTGAGCAATTCAAGTCGAGGGCGCAACGGTGTGTTCTATGTGTGGCGGAACTAGCATTAGTTGCAGAGAGAGTGCGGATAATAAACAGGGAAACACCCGAACTGTAGGGCCTACAAACGCTATCGAGCGTGGATTGTGTATTTCGTCTGGAGTTTTGGGACACGGGAACGCTCGGAACAGGTCAGGTACTGTGAAGACATGTTCCCCTTTCTGATTGTCTGAATTAAGCTGACTGCTCAGGTGCTAGTTCTAACCGTGACCCTCGTTTCCTCTGCTTTGCTTCCGTTTCTGCTGATGCTCTCGCGGCCGTGGTAGACGTGGTAGTTTTCTACCTGGCGCCCAACATTTTCTAAACATTATTTTTTGTACGTCAGAGCCACCGTTACAGTGGCGATAATTTAACAGCCAGTTAAATAAGACAATACACCGGTCACATCATTAAATCAAACGCCGTGTGTCCCAGGGCCCTTTCATAATTACATGAAGTAAAAATGTCAGAAAATTCCTTCTCCTGAAAATTTGAGCGAGCGTGGAGCGATTTCGCCTGAGCAGCAGGAAAATTAAGGTGAGCGCGGAGCGAGTTTTGAGCGGAGCGTCCTGGCGCAACTTTGAGCGGGGAGCGAATGAGCGAACATCCTCCTGAGCGGGGAGTGGGAATTGCGCTGCACTCCGCTCCGTTCACATGCTCTGGCCCCCATTCCCATTTGCTTGATTCATTGTGTATTCTCCTCTTTTTTGCTTCCATTTGCATTTAGGCCACTCTGAAAAGCTATAATAGCTATTGTCTTTAAATAGAGTAGAAACTTAATTGGTTAACTCTTTCAAGCATATCCTAGTCTCACAAGACCATGCTGGTAAACACCATGCTGCTTAAAAATAGTTACTATTCTAAAATCACTAAGTCTTTAAAGCAATAAATGTAACTTCTCAAAAAGCCCATTATGGAGTTCGCCCTACAGGCTGTTCCGAGAGCAACTCCAGTCCGGTCTCTTGCTTTGTCGGCCTCTCTCTTTCTCTTCCTTGCTTCATCAGTCAACGTCTTCTTGTGTTTCTTCGGTGCCTCTGCCATGATGATCGTACTGACAATGTTGCGCTAGCTTAGCCTTATACCTGGGAGCGTGAGAGGGGTCTATTTGTTTTTGCGGTAGGTGTGCCAGAAAGCAAGTCAAAGTACTTCCGCTCAGCTCCCGGGCCGCTCCAGCAAAGTTACATAGCGCAGTTTTTCCAACTCAGACCCCCGCAGGGCATAGGAGACAGGCCAATCATAATATTAAAACTCATTCTAGCCGCACAATTTTTTTCAAGCTGTTATTTTAAGGTAGAAATGTTACATAGTATTGCTTTAAGGGTTAAGAGTTAATAGTCTTATTTGAATTCAGCATCTTTGTCTTGGTCTCGTCTTCCAAGTATGTCTACTGTATGTAAGACACCACCCACAAGATTAGGTGTTGTGACCTTTAATATCTCAGTCAGGCTGTAGGTAATAATGGAATCCCTGGAGTGCTTTTGAAACAGAATGCCAGCCCTCTGCAGATACTGAAGGTGGTGGACAGGTACCAAAGGTCACAGGCCGCTGAGTCACTATGGTTCTTTTCTGTGAAAGATCAAAAACCTTAAATTTGTGTAACTGCATGTGTGTAGTGGAAGGCTCCAGCTGTTTTTAAGGCCTCTGCAGCAAACTGTCAGTGGGGTTACATGGCACTGAAAGGATCGGATTATTGGCTAAATTACCATAAGACTGAGTTATTAAGTTCATGTAGACACCTTAATTGGACAAGAAATTGGATCGGATGACTCGCGATCGGATTAAGACCCCGAGATAACTCGGTTGAACGTCAAATTAAACGTGCTTGTAGACGGTGAAGCACGTGGTGAATTAGACTTTGCGTTCTGCCCATGCTCGAGATTTTTTCCCGGGGTCGGGAACCGGAAGTCGGAAGAGACGGTATTACTGTCGGAAAGAAACAAACAACGCGATGGAGAATGCGCTGTTGTGCATCGTGTTTGTACAATAAGCAGCTCATCACAAACGAAGTGTAGAGGGACGTAGCTTCATCTTGCTCTTCGTTCGCCATTTTCTCGCATGCCTGAGTTTGTTGTTGTTGTTGTTGTTGGTGAAGAGGTCAACCGGAAGTGGCTCTATTAGCAATAGTTGAAATGAGTACAGCGCCACCTATCGTATCGGAGCATGATGTGCTTTGTGCCTATGATTCCATTCATTCACCGCCATATATCCAAGGATAATTACAATTGCTCAAATAAGGAATAACTCAGTTTTATTGTAATTTAGCCCATAATCCGATCCTTTCAGTGCCATGTAACCCCACTGAGTGGTTCAAAGATCTGATCCTTCTGGAGTCAGAGTTGGGCTCTGTGGCGAATCCTATCTGTGTGTGTGTGTGTGTGTGTGTGTGTGAGAGTGTTGGGGCTTCATAACAAACATACCGTCTGATTTTAAGGTAATTTCTACAACAGCATCTTTGGACAAAGATCACTGATTAAGTTTGATGCTGTCATTGTCATGTAGGGTGTATGGATTCAGATGACGCATGATATGTTTCTTCTGCCCATAGTGAGGTAAACAAGACTTTTTGGATATTAGGCATAAAGGGGTTGAGAATTTTTCTACACAACACAACATTGGCAGCACTGCACTCTGACATCTTTTCCAAACAGGTTGTCTTTGCATTAAGAAAAGCACTCAGTTAAGTTAAACAGGAATCCGTGATAAACAGACAGAATGGAGAAGAACCTGAAGTTCTGTGTGAATTTTGTATTACCAGGGTTATATGACACAAATTTCCATTTATTTCATATTAAGACCTCAGGAGGAATGGCAATTTTAGAAAGGGGCTTCCATTAAAGTTTGTGCATCAGATGGGTTGTCAGATAACAATATCAGATATTGTGGGTGTAAAATATCTATTAACACAGCTCTGGTTTGGTAAATATTCCTTACTTATAGCTCTACAGGCATATTAAAGTTGTCTTACATTAGATATGAAGAAAAGTTATAGAATATATTTGTTTCCATGCATATTTAGATGCTGAGTGTAAGAGGTGAAGAAAATGTCTTGTGATGATTTATTAAGAAGAGCAAAACTAGGAGAGAAGACAATAACCTGCAAGACAATTGCTGAACTCAGTGGATAGCACAGGGTGAATAGCTCCATGACTGAAAGGGCTATAAAGAGTAGATCTATGTTTTATGGGCCCATGTCAGCTCATCAACAACCCCACACTCAGTAAGCAATGTGAATTGGTTGATGGCATGGGAACAGGGTGAAAAACTGTCCTCCTCCTAAATTTATGAAGCAGGATACACAGTAATGTATCCAATTTGAATTCCAGTTTGTCTCTGAGCTTTGAGTACAGGGTTACACTTTTGGAAACATTTACTGCCATGCAGGTAAAAGGCGTTTCATTTTTTAAATGTGTCTTGATTTTCTTATTCAGTATTTTACTTCTTAGAAATAGAGGATTACTGGAAATCACTGAAGAATCCCTTTAGGGAAAAATAATCATTCCATCCGCTTTGATCATGACCTTATCCAAAATCTCTAAGATCTGTTCTTTTTTCTTTGTTTCCCCAAGACTCAAGACTAATCTGTGTAGATTAAGCAACACGACATTTGCAGACCTCACTAATAGCAGCAAGAGTACTTTTAACCACCAGTTCTAGCTTATTTACATTGGCCATCTGTGTGTTTAAGAATCAGTTTTAAGACTTATTCTGCACTTTTAAACTTTTTTTTAACTGTTGATTGAAGTCTTTTGAATTACTTTTATTTTAAGTAAATGCATTTATGTTCTGTTCTTGAAAATGAGAACGTTGCTTTCCAACATACACATCCAAATGCAAATGCATTCCAAATACCATTACAAGGTTAAATGCTAATATAGCCAATTTATTCTAGGCAGTGAATGCGAGTAATTATGGCTGTGATTCCACAGTATTCCAACAGTCTCTTCATTTTTCCACCCTCTGCCAAGTGAAAAGAGTGATTAGATTTAAATGATTGATTTAAAGTCTATTAATTGGGATCGGATAAAGCCTTGTCCTGTTATAAGCTTGTGGGCTCGACACCGGCGCACTTTACTAAAATTTATGTTCCACCCATCAAGCAAAAGCCGTCAGGAAGAGTTTAAGTATGCCCCTCACATCCTCCCTCTGCCTCCAGTCCTCTAAACTAAGTGGCAAAATGATACTAACAGACAGTAACAAATGATGGCCTGAGCCAAGCGGCAGTCTGGCTTTGGATGTGCATTAATTCATTTTTAGAATTATGTGTACTGTCCACAGTCTACTTCCTGTAGTTATTTTATGGGTTTACAAGTTACAACACACTAAAAGTGTGACTAAATAATAATGTTTTATCCATAAGAGAATAAGTTTTTAACCGTTCCATTACTTCTCTAAAGAAAATTGTTCCTGTATGTTTTTGTTGTCAATTTGTTTGCCCCATTATTCAGCACAGCAACTGAAAAAGATTTAAAGTTTATGTAGCTATACCAGCTATACCAGGTTGAACTTGGACTCAGATGTGCTTTCAGCTAAAGGATAAAGACCAACTAAGTTACAACAAGTTCTCCAATCAAAACAAGCAAATAGGTTGTTTGATTATGTCCTTAAAGGGGAACTCCGGGGCATTTGAAGCGTGTTTCCATTGCTAGAGGTTGTCAAATAATGATAGTATGACACAGAGAGGTGCGTATCTGCGCTCCCTGTGTGAAGATCGCTCTGTCCGCACAGCATGTCATGCGAGGCTAATACGTGGTGGCTAAGGGGCAAGCGCTAACCCTTCCACGTAAAACAACAACTTGCACACTGCAGAAACGTCACACCACTTTATAACCCATCCGACAATAAAGTCACAAGCCTTACCATCAAAACCATATGCATGGTTCTCACATTACTGGCATGGGGACGTTACAAAACAACTTTATAAACAGCATGTCACTCACCGGCTGGTTGTAGGCTCGCGCATGTGAAAGCCCAGAAGAGTCGATGGAGAATAATCCCATATACAAAACAATTATCTTCTCTAGAAAAACTGCGTTCAAGTATTTAAAACATTACAAGAATATTACTGGGCAAGTATTGTTGTAATGTTTTAAATACTTGAACGCAGTTTTTCTAGAGAAGATAATTGTTTTGTATATGGGATTATTCTCCATCGACTCTTCTGGGCTTTCACATGCGCGAGCCTACAACCAGCCGGTGAGTTACATGCTGTTTATAAAGTTGTTTTGTAACGTCCCCATGCCAGTAATGTGAGAACCATGCATATGGTTTTGATGGTAAGGCTTGTGACTTTATTGTCGGATGGGTTATAAAGTGGTGTGACGTTTCTGCAGTGTGCAAGTTGTTGTTTTACGTGGAAGGGTTAGCGCTTGCCCCTTAGCCACCACGTATTAGCCTCGCATGACATGCTGTGCGGACAGAGCGATCTTCACACAGGGAGCGCAGATACGCACCTCTCTGTGTCATACTATCATTATTTGACAACCTCTAGCAATGGAAACACGCTTCAAATGCCCCGGAGTTCCCCTTTAAATATGACTTAAAGGATATGTCTTAACTATTCAATTCAATTCAATTCATTTTTATTTATATAGCGCCAAATACAACAAATGTCATCTCAAGGCACTTAGATAGTAAGTCCAATTCAAGCCAATTGGAATTCAATTAATTAATAATAATCATAATTCATAAAATAATCCAATTCGTTCATATAGAGCCAATTCAAAAACAATTTCCTAGCTAAGAAAACCAACAGATTGCACTGAAAACTTTTTGTTTTTCGGTCCAATCTCCCGGCCTGAGCGTGCCTGAGGCGACTGTGGAGAGAAACGACTCCCTTTTAACAGGAAGAAACCTCTGGCAGAACCAGACTCAGGAAGGGTGGCCATCCGCCTCGACCAGCTGGGGTTTGAGAAGACAGAAAGGGGGGGGGGGGCAGGGGGCCACCGCGACGGCGGCACTGTAACGCCATTCAAAGGATATCTGTTGGAACAGGGAAACACGAGTTAATGACCACAATAATATCACATATACATAAAGAGAGTAAAGTGAGGAAAGGTGTGACAGATGAGGCCCCCCAGCAGTCTAGGCCTATAGCAGCTTAACTATAGGATGTTTCAGGATCACCTGAGCCATCCCTAAGTATAAGCTTTATCAAAAAGGAAAGTTTTAAGCCTGGTCTTAAAAGTGGAAAGGGTGTCTGCTTCCCGGACATTTACTGGCAGCTTATTCCACAAGAGAGGGGCCTGATAACTGAAGGCTCTGCCTCCCATTCTACTTTTAGAAACTCTGGGAACCTCAAGTAAACCTGCAGTTTGGGAACGAAGTGCTCTGTTAGGAAAATATCTTACAATGAGATCTTTAAGATATGATGGAGCTCGGTCATTAAGAGCTTTATATGTAAGGAGAAGAATCTTAAATTCTATTCTGAATTTAACAGGGAGCCAATGAAGAGAAGCTAAAACTGGAGAAATATGATCTCTCCTGTTAGTTCTCATCAAAACTCTGGCTGCAGCATTTTGGATCAGCTGAAGGCTTTTCAGAGAATATGTGGGACAGCCCAATAATAAAGAATTACAGTAGTCCAATCTTGAAGTACCAAATGCATGAATTAGTTTTTCTGCATCACTCTGAGACAAGATGTTCCTGATTTTAACAATATTACGAAGGTGAAAGAAGGCAGTCCTAGAAACCTGTTTTATATGCGAGTCAAATGATAAGTTCTGGTCAAAAATAACTCCAAGGTTCCTCACTGTAGAACTAGAAGCCAAGGAAATACCATCTAGAGTAACTATATAGCTAGACAATTTCTCCCTGAAACGCTCAGGTCCAAAGATAACGACTTCAGTTTTGTCTGAATTTAGCAGCAGACAGTTCTGAGTCATCCAGGTCTTTATGTCTTTAAGACATGCTTGTTGTCTGACCAACCTATTGGGTTCATCTGGTTTTATAGATAAGTACAGCTGAGTATCATCAGCATAGCAATGGAAATTTATGCCATGATGTCTAATAATGTTACCTAATGGAAGCATGTATAAAGTAAAAAGAATCGGTCCAAGCACAGAACCCTGAGGAACTCCATGACTTACTCTGGTGTGTGAGGAAGATTCTTCATTTACTGGCCTTAAATGCAACAGGGGTAAAATATGTCACATGAGCATTTCCACATCAGAGCAAAAGTCATGCTCAACCGTTTCCTTCAACAAGCCACAAAGTCTTCTTGAGTCTTTTAAGTCTCCCAACTTAACATGATGATGTTTAGCGGGGATATTAGATTTACAGTCTTGGTTTAGTGTGTTCGGTCACAAACATTTACCAGTTAGCACCATAATCAAACTGGTTTGTGAGCAAATGGCAATATCTTTACTTTTAAGGGTGTTTGGTCTTAAACTGAGTGCCCAGGGTTCATTTTATGATTACAATTTGTTCTGAAGGGAACATCTGTAGCAAACTATTCAACATTAGTAAAAAATATTTAAATCTTATTCATGAGTACTAAGCTCGTGCTTTTTTTTCTGGAGGACAAGCTGGGTGATCAGAAATGTCAGTGAGGATTTAACCTCCAGAATGCATAAAATAATCTGCTCAAAATCTTGTAGGAATCCATTCATGGGGTAAAACTTTTTGGAACCAAGGCAGGAAAAAAACATTTAAGAATTTTTCATCATGGATATACATAATTCTTATTTAAGTGGCAGACATCCATGTTTGTCTAAGATGATAAGTGAAGTTAAACCTGTCTGGATCTCCATTCATCCCCTTTGTCTCCATTTCCTTTTGTCACTTGCTTATCGACTGAGCTTAACTTTGCGCTCTTTCTCGGATTTGTGACCTCTGGTTCATGCCTCCCATTTCTGGCTTTTTCTCCTTCTTTCAGCTTTTCTAACCAATTTATATCTTTACATTTGTCTTTAATTCTCCCATAGCTGTTCTAATGTAATTTGCAAACCACTCCTGTCTCCATGTAGTGCTGATGAGAGATTTGATGCTACGTTCCATACAAATGTGCTGGTCAATGCTTCAGGAGCCTGCCAATACATCCCACCAGGTGAGAGTTTTATGATGTTTTCAGCCTCTCTTGCACTGTGAACTATCTCTTGTTATAATATTAGTTGGATTTTCATCATTACAGTTGTTACAGTGTTTTTCCACATCAGCACCCCTCTTGTCCGTTAGATCCTAATCTTCCCACCAGTGTTTGTTGCACTTCCGTCTTGAGGCATAAGTCATTAAGTTCCAGATGGTGAGGTTTGAACTTAAGTCACATGACTCATGTGACTTAAGTTCAAACACTTATATGGAGGACTTTATCAGAGGCACCATAACAGCATCTCTTTTGTTTTATCAAATCCAAAAGACACTCAGTTTCATTGAGATTTGGTCATTTTGGAGACTATTGAAATTCTGTTAAAGACCAAAAATGTACATGTCTGCTCATTGATGTTTTTTGGGTGTTTTTCCGGGTAAACACAGTACCTTTTCACAACATCTTTCTTTAGGTATTCTTAAGAGTACCTGCTACATTGATGTACGCTGGTTCCCATTCGATGTGCAGAAGTGTAACCTGAAGTTTGGCTCCTGGACCCACAATGGCTGGCTGCTAGATCTGCAGATGATGGATGTCGACATCTCTACCTACATACCCAACGGAGAGTGGGACCTTGTAGGTAAGAGGAAATCCAGAGGCAAACTAAGATGCTTTTCAGTGCATTGCACCAATAAACTAGCTTCTGTTTGATATAGATTTTTAGTTAAATGTGGATTAAAGCTATAATGTGTAATATTTCACGTTGTCTATTAACAAATTTGAGTCTTATCATTCACAAGTATTACCTCAATCGTTATTAATTACCTCCATCACAAAAGTGCAGTGTTATTATATTCTTTATATTCAGCATGCGAATGTACATAACAGTGTTACACCCCAATGAATGTCTCCATGTCGCTCCGCCATTTTAAAACTACGGGATTTGTAGAAGGACATGTCATCAGCTTCACCCTTTCCGTTTCCACATTTCGATACGGAAAGGGCGAAGCTGATGACATGTCCTTCTACAAATCCCGTAGTTTTAAAATGGCGGAGCGACATGGAGACATTCATTGGGGTGTAACACTGTTATGTACATTCGCATGCTGAATATAAAGAATATAAGAACACTGCACTTTTGTGATGGAGGTAATTAATAACGATTGAGGTAATACTTGTGAATGATAAGACTCAAATTTGTTAATAGACAACGTGAAATATTACACATTATAGCTTTAAGTCAAAGTTGTTCATTTAGAAAAAATTAAGCATTTCTCCTTTTGCATTACTGCGTTTGAAGGATGGATGGTAAGGATGGTAAGTTTGAAGGATGGTGCATACATGTTTGAAAAAAACAACAATTACATTGACAAGACTGACAGAGATTGTCAACATACTGAAGTTAATGTCAGAGGGAGACATCCTGTCGGTGTCACAGATCTATCTCTGACAGTGTGTCGTCTATGTCTGCTTCCATGGAAGATTTCATTCTCACTGTCTATTAGTCCCATTTGAGCAGTGCTTTTGATGGCCTGGAGATATTGTTTCTTTCGGGTGCAGCAGAATCCAACTCGTCAGCAAACCCTGTGTCAGAAAAGATTTCTGTATTGGAAAGATGTGGCTCATTTTACTAACAGAAACTGACAGCAATTTAGATTAACTTTGCAAACTAATCTAAGATGGCTTTTGACCATCTGGGAGATTGGTATGAAATTCACTCAGATACATTAATACGACTGGGGCTCAAATCACTCCTGAGTCTACACGCTCAATCAGACCTAAATGAACATAGGTGCTCAACACCAATTCAAGTGTGAAGGTATATTAAGTCAACCGAATTCCCAGTAAAGCTGCTCTCGTTCACATATTTTTCTGTTCCTTTTGTCGATTGACTGAAGGTGCTGATGATTATGACAGAAAATGAGCTCATTAAGACTACATGTCAACTGAAGGTTGCTTAAAGCGCTTTGAAAAAAAAGCACTTTTTTTTTTTTATTAACTGCAGCGTCTTCTGACAAAATCACCATTCAAGTAACTTAAAAGCAACATCTGTGCAGTGAATTTGGCTGATCTGCTACGATCTCCAATTTTCCTTCAGAGCAAGCCAAACTCTTCCAGCTCGACTCTACAGTGCATGATGGGTAAACTGAGATTCTGCTGCATTCAATCAAAATTTGAGACCTTCATATAGTTTTGTGCTTACTGCTATGGACCAATCACAGCAGTGTTATTTTTTTCAAAGTTACTGCTTTTTTTTTTTTTGCTCTCAGTCCTGATTCATCATCTCGTCCTCTTGACCGCAGCACAATATGATGCTCTTTGTCCCTCTGTGCTGAAATTTGAATGCGAATAACAATTCATTACAATTGAAATAACAATTCCCTCAGCATGCGATGTGATGAACATGAGATGAGATGGTGGCAGTACTTGACCAATGTTCAGCACTGCGAGCCTCACTACAAAAGTACTGAAACTGTGTCTGAGGAACAAATTGTGTAAAAGCATGCATTGTTATTGAAATGCCTCAGTAAAACATTTAGAAGTGGATTGGATCTCAACCAGGTGTGAATGCAACACATACAAGACTACACTGTTAAAAATGAGCTTAGGATAAGCTAATAAAGATTGTAGAACACATGATGTTTCTGTTACACTTTTTCTTTTTTATCATTATCTCCATGTGACAATGAAGAACTTGTGTTATCTCTTACAAAATTTTTGTTGTTAGTCAAAGGTCAACAGAAGAATCCACAAGCATAGACACTCTTACAAAGTGGGTGCACCCAGCTGGCCTGGGCAATGGGGGGGGGGAGGCATGGGTTTGTGTGAGGTGACAGCTGGCCCAGGGATGGTTCACTTAATTCAGGCCAGCCAGGCGGCAAGTTGGCCAAGAACACACTCTCCTCCTGGTGACTGAGAACAAACTAATGCTGGAGTAAAGAGGCGCACACACACACACACACACACACACACACACACACACACAAAAAATGTGGATAATGCATCTGCAAGTCTGCAATCCATCACATTAATAGGTGGCTAACAAAGGCTATTTCTCTTCAGCATCCCGGCTGACAAATTTTAATTTAAATGAAATTGGAGCCGTGCGATTCATTTAAATTGAATCTCTGCAGGAGCAAGCACAGAGACGGATAGACAGGTAAAATCGGTTATTTTATTTGACAAACACCACAATGAGGTGTATATTTTGATTGCGCTGCTGATTTTGACACAATCTCCAGTGTGAATAATAAAAAAAAAGTTAGAAATTGTTGATATTGCTGGACAAAAACCCTCAAACCGTAATCAAATCTTGGGCACTTCAAGTTGATTTTCAGTCACCACTGATTGCTGATTGGGAGTCACACCACTCGCCTCACCTCCATCTCCCGAACAGACAAACATACACACAAACACAAGTTCCTGCACTACGATTTCAATACAGAGAACAAGATATTACTTTGCAATGATTATGAAATCAATCAGAGACCCACTTTCTTATAATTTCTCTGCACAGTGGCTCTAGTACATACATATTTTTGAATTTATGTATGTAGAGCCTATGATACATTTGAATTTCCCCCATTGGGGGATGAATAAAGTATTTTTCTATTCTATTTCTATTCTATTTTTGTTCTATATTTATACTTGATCTGATAAAAAAAGATGTTTTATTCAAGTAAATGTAAACATATACAGACAGAAAAAATAGAAAAGCACGAGATCATGACTGATGAACAAACAATGGTGATGTAGTGGGGTAATAAAGTCAAGTTTACACAGTCTCCAAAGAGCAATTTTATTATTTTTTATATAGTCGGCGGGGAGTAGCTGACTCCTCCAGCTTATAAGTAGTAGAAAGGCTGTTTACACTTGGCAGGTCATTAAGGTCACATGTGTGTCACTGAACCACCAATGTGTGGGTCACTTAAGTCATTCTCACCTGGGAGTTGTTTACCTGAAAAGCATGTTTGGCCAAAAGATTGTGAAACCGCCCGAGGAGAAGAGTCGAGGCTGAATTGTAGGTGCTGGAAAGATGATTTTTGTAATCTAACAGAGATTACCTTCTTGACTCCTTTCTAGAAGCATGTGGTCTCTATCATTTTAAACGATCCGTCCACTCAGTTATATGTTCCACATGTACGGAGAGGGGAGATAGTCTCTCCACTCGGAGAACCAAGGTTACAATGTAACCGCACATTTTCAGCAACAAGCAGCTTACCTCACATGATCACAAGAAAATGAAAATCAGATTTTATTTAAAACTGTCTGTTTGTTAAAGCTTAAAATGTTATCTGATAACGGAGCATTTATTATTTATTTTCCCACTGCCTTACATTTATTTTTTACAAGGATGCAAACAAGTGACCCTCAAACCGACCACAAACCGTTTCTTTGAACTATTTTGATTTATCGCTATTCCTAGATTATACTACCTCGCTATTATCAAGCCCGCTTGAGCACTTTAAGTACACTCAACTGTGCACTAATTGCAAATTGTACAATGTTTTGGAATTGATTCAGTGAAGGACTGAAACCTAGACCTTTACTTAATAACTCTGTGTTTCTGACATCTGACTGACATCTTCACTTGTCCCCCAGGTGTGCCAGCAAAGCGTAATGAGCTGTACTACGAGTGCTGTAAGGAGCCTTACCCTGATGTGACTTTCACGGTCACCATGCGCCGCAGGACTCTGTACTACGGCCTCAACCTGCTCATCCCCTGCGTGCTCATCTCCGGCCTGGCCCTGCTGGTCTTCCTGCTCCCTGCAGACTCAGGAGAAAAGATCTCGCTGGGTACATAGAAAAACTCACATCAGCATATCCCAGCTTAAACACACACATACAAACATTCTCAGACTAAAAAGACAATTATTCATCTAGGCAAATTAGTATCCATCTCCCCTGCCCAGGTTCCCGTGCTATTGCAAAACTATTTACTTGTTATTACACTATGCTAATGCTGACATTACGGCTGTGGATTAGCATTCATGTTGGATTCTGTTCAGTAGCAGATAAATGAATCATTTTAAATACAGGAAAGATAATCACCTGGACCCGAAAATGCCAGCTTGTTCCAAAATGCCAACCAGTGAGACAGGTCATCATAAATATAAAAGATAAACATTCCAAATTAAATGCACACCTTCTTTAACCAATGTCAGAGTCAAAAGCTGCATTTATATTGAGTTGTCTCAAGTCACATTGTCAAAGAGAAGTAGATGAGGGATGACAGGATTTCTCCTCTATGTTCTTATCTTTCTTCAGGCATAACGGTGCTGCTGTCTCTAACGGTGTTCATGCTACTGGTGGCAGAGATCATGCCTGCCACTTCTGACTCCGTACCTCTGATTGGTAAGATAACATTCCACTTTAGTTACCGCTCATTTTGGAGATGATTGGATAGTGTTCCATGTTGTGAAAGTAATAAAAAGGGGGGAAAAAAAAAAAAATCTTTTGTATTTGTAGTCATCGTTGTTCCTGACATTTTAAACTTCTCTTTTCTTAAAAGACACTGATTTGGTACATTTTGGAAAGCACTCTACTTAACAACTTTTGAAAAAGGATTCTTTTTGCTAAAAATAATGTTTCAACCTTGATTTCAACTGAAATTTGACCCCCTGGAGGAGCCATAGGCTCTTAACTGAGCAAGCTGCACAGGGTTGCTGGTTAGCGCTTAGTGTGGATGTATTTTTCCTAATCAGACTGGCTAATTGTTGACAATTGGGCGCGATAGGCTGGGCACACAAATAAATATTTACAGCTTGTACCACAAGGCAGTCAGTAGCAGAACATTTCCTCTGCACGGACTGACCGATGTGTTGTGACTGGGGTAGAAGTGTGCAGGTACAGAGGAGGGCATTTGCTTGCTAAAGCAGTATGTGAGGATTACGCTCAGTGCAGAAGACACACAGTGTTGTGTTGTGTAACACCATACTGATGCAGACAAGAATAGACAAGGCAGCAGGCTAAGCGATGTGAGGAAAAGCTGCAGAAGGAGTGTCTTCTCAGCATAATCTGGCTTCTCAGGGATGTAATACAAAGGCATTAGCTTCCTTCATGTGAATGGCTCAACACATTGTAGATGAAGCAGAGCTGATAGATTCAATTCAAAATAATTTGCTCCATATTATACAATCTGACAGGTATCATAAAACTTCCAATGGTGCTTTGAGGCGAAAATATACACAGAATATTTTTGATTGGCCTGCCTTACTGCAAGGTCACAGCAGCATGAAACGTGTGTAGACAGGGTTGGATGCTTATTAACATGCATATAATATGCATATCCATGTCTCCATGGCTTCCACTCCAATCAAGCATGTGTATGTGTTTTGGTTGGACTGACAATTTGGAAAAAAAAAAAAATATTAGTCATCCTCCTAACAGCCTCTGGGGTGTTAAGACCTTGGAGTTTTTGACATGAATAAATTCCTCCTCTCACTAACAAACCAAATGACTGACACAGCTGCAGTCCTGCCTAGTTACTCTGCTCAGGTCTTATGTTTTCTCCATAGGAAGATGCAGGAATTTTTCATTTCAAAAGTTGTCAGTGAATTCCACATAAAATGATCCTTTCATAAGATGTGTTACACTGATGTGTTTGCATTCCTCCTCAGCTCAATACTTTGCTAGCACCATGATGATTGTGGGATTTTCTATTGTGGTAACCGTCCTGGTTCTTCAGTTCCACCACCATGATCCTCGAGGAGGGAAGATGCCAAAGTGGGTAGGTTTACAATTTCTGAATGGTGTTCTGAAAGCTATTTAGAGATAACGGGCCAGTGGACCAGTTCCAGCTCAATGAGTAGCAAAGTACTTGTCCTGAAACCACAAACAACTGCTCTCGATGATTACATTAGCCCAGTTCCTGATCTTTAAATCTTTATTGTCTTTCTAAAAATGTAGAGCAAATCAAGTAGATCTGAGGAAGTGAGATCATCAAAGCTAAAAAACAGGATGGATACAGCAAGTCTATTATCACTGAGAAGTTAAAACCCTATTTAGAAATCAGCTAGCTTGAGCACAGGTTGTCCTAGAAAAAAATGAAGTGACTAGCTTAGTGGACTTTCTAAATCTTTTTATATTCTTTAATCCACCTATATTCTCCTCCACCAGGTGCGAGTCATTCTCCTCAACTGGTGTGCTTGGTTCCTCCGCATGAAGAAGCCTGGAGAGGAAAGTAAAACAGCTGTGAGCTCAGGTAGTGCTCCGACTTACAAATACTCTCACTCTCCTACTCATCACACCAGCACCAACAGCATTCAGATGAACACCATACCCGGGCAGGCGTCCACACAGACAACCACTACAAATGGCAGCATGAACCTGTACATTGGCTACCACTCGATGGGCACAGACAACCCTGCTTTTCCACCCAACACCGATTCAGGGTTGATGGTGTGTGGTGGCGGCAGCAGCGGAGGAGGAAACCAGCATAATTGCTCCTCCCAGCATGACATCCACTTGGACCACACGCGAACTTTGCTGTTGGAGCATGTTCCGGAAATCTCGCGGATCCTGGAGGAAGTGCAGTATATTGCAAGGCGCTTTCGGGAGCAGGATGAGGGGGAGGAAATCTGCTGCGAATGGAAGTTTGCAGCGGCGGTCGTGGACCGGTTATGCTTGGTGGCCTTCTCGCTATTCTCCATCATCTGCACCTTCACCATACTCATGTCAGCTCCCAATTTCATTGAGGCAGTGTCCAAAGATTTCACATAAGTCTGATCTCCTCCCGCTCTAACAGGCTAAAGAAAAGAAAAGTTGCAGTAATGTTAAAGAATCCGAACATGGTTAGATAAGAACGACACTGGATACTCCCTGCTACCACAATGTGAAGCTTCACCTGCTGAAGTTGTTTCAAAATCTTTGCATATCAGACTCTTCCCTCACATATTTGTCAGTGCATATGGTCAGGGTGATGTAGCTTTTCCTTTAAAAGTGGCTTTCCTGGCCAACACCACCCACACACTATGCCACATAGGAGGTCTAGGCTACATGTTGAAGTTAATGATGTAGAAACTCACTTTAATGCACCTTTTTTTTTTTTTTCATACCTAATGCGCCACATCATTTGCCTGCCACTGCTTTGGCTTCTCATCTCATCTGGCTTCATACGCTTTCACTTCCCGGTGTTTCTCTTCTGCTGCAACCCTCACATCCTTTCTGCAGTGTTCATCTTTGAGAAAATTCTCTGAAAAGTCTTAAAAAACTGACTATAACAGTGACATAAAGCACAGTGAAGAAATAGACTTGTCTTGTAGCAATTTTAGTTTTTTGTATTCTACAAATATATTTTTTTTCAGATGGTGTTGCTGATGCATAGCAGTGCACATCTCACTTCTATTTGAACTATTTGCTTTAACTGATTATTATTATAAATAAAGTGTCAGAAAACAGTAGAACCCCCGTCATAATTCCCTATAATCCGAGTTTTTTTTTTCCACACATGTAGCAGTTGGATTGCTCCTTACTTACATCCCGTTTGTTTTTAAAATCATTCTCGATCTTCAGGTTCACTTTTTGAATCATGAATACTCTCAGTTCCTTACTTGCACAGCTCAAACCTGGGCACTGTATATCATAAATGTCACAAAGACAGAGCTTTATCAGCAAGAGTAGTAGTGGTACTTAACTGTGACATTTACAGTTTTGCTCTTTGTAAGTGAGTTTGATAAACTGTAAAGCATTTCTGGAGGGGGTCTAACAACATTGCTTCTTGCGTACATCCCCTTTGCTGTTACAATATATTTAGTGTTCTTTACAGATCCCCTCTGCTTGTAAGTGACTTATATTCATTCACAATGCATATACCATTTGAAGGTAATTCAGTGTGCACTTGATTGATGTGTTTGTTTCACAATGTGCTGCAGTATTCTGACAAAAAACTCCCTGCATAGAAAGCAGGTTATGACTAAAAAAAAACATCATCCCAGTTGAAATTCGTTTGGCCCTAATCTTTTGTGGTGCACAGTATTTTGTGTTTTTTTTACTCTAATACTCAGCAAATGACAAACTGTTCTCTCTAATCTCTAGCACCAACATATAACATGGATTACTGGGTGACCTTATGTAACATATCGTGTTCAACCTTGTCTCTTGTCACGACCCAAGCATCCTCTCTTTTAACCGGTGGTATGCGACACAAGTGAATTCTTTTTTTGCTTTACACGCACAAAAGTGAACCTTCAGAAATCTCAGACTGAGCACTAGCCATGAGTGGAGTTGAAAGAGAAACTGAGGAGGAATGAAATCAGCATAACCTGCGTGTGACCACTGCTGCAATACTCTGCTCATGATGGCCCATTGATTAACTTTAATGGCTTGAATTTTATATCAGACCAAGAGTTGCAACCCGCTCACTCCCTTCCATGCCGTCTCAACTCTTTACATCATTTCCTCATATCTGCTAATATTAGATACACAGGAAATGGTGAAGCTAGTCTCATTTAAGCAGCATTCAATAATCTTTACAGAATTACTATGACTAACCAGGGATGTGATGTTTACATCTGTTTGTTTTCATTTTCTTACTAAGATGTCATGAAAATAAAATGGAGACGCTGCTGTTGTAATGCTAAAGGAATCGACAGACACTTTGGCTTTACTCTGGAGAGTAAGATGTACCACTTCCATATCTTAGTGGTAAACACTGCGCTATAGTCAGCAGGTCTTGTAGCCATAAGCAACCAGCAGAGATTCCATCTAGCACTGCCATTTTACCTGTTCACACATTTCCAATTTGTATGTTAATTTAACTGGCTGCTAAAGGTAGCTTCAACATGCAGAAACTGTATGAGTGTTATTCATTTTCTTGTTTAACTTTTGGTGAGAAAGCAAAAAAAAAAATCTGACTTTTCTCCAAAGTTAAACTGTTTCTTTAGAATTGTTTAGTATGGTTATTACACTTTCTTTTGTTTATTGTTTGTTTATTGTCGGCCAAGTTGCAGGGGATAAAAGAGAAAATCAAGGAGCAACGACAGAGCGCATATGAGTCAAAGGTCATGTGGAGTTAAGAGGAGTTTAAGTTGCAGTATCACCCACAATAGACAAAGGAGTTATACAAAACATTAATGATGCAATCCTTGGGGAGACTACAAACATGGACAAGTAGACATTGAGGAAAGTCAAGCCTTTTATGTAGATGTGCAGACAACTTATGACAGCTAATTATGTACCGGTAGATTTTTTTGCCAGATGACCCGTTTCTATTGTTGCTCACCTATGTTGATGTAAATTCAGCATTCAAACGCTGAATGTACTCATATATCTTTTCATACAAGTTGCATCAATGAAAACTTAAAGAGTTCAAAAGGTGTCTTCTAAAGGATGTTGGGATATTCAAATAAGACTGGACTGAAAAAGTGAATGGAGAATTCAAGGTTTGAAACTGTTATGAAAGGTCTCTCGGTTGAAGTTGAAATTGAAATTATATAACTGGCTCAAAATACATGATTGCAAAATGAAATTCTGATGACAAAAATCATACGTAAAATGAGGATGTGGCCATCTTCAGTTTTTTTTGTTTTCAAATCACCAGTGTTGTATTTTTGTCAAATTGAGTGTCTTTCTTTGTGGTCTGTGCCTCTCTGCTCAGTATGATTCATTCTCCTTTGAATTGTCAACATAAAAACTGACTGTACATGACTATTTTAAGAAAAAATAAAGGAGAAATGTAATAATTGTTAGCATTCGAGTGACTGACACGCTCACTAAATAATATTCTTCACTTAAAGTGCTACTGTTAAAGTTGTCAACCAGCTCAGCTTCCACCAGGGAGAGACTGGATTATTACTGGGTTGCTTTTGTCAAGTTTGACAAGACAGTACGAACAATGACAACCTGTCATCGAGTGATCATGGTCCATCATTGCAAGTGACTGCACGAGTGTTGGTCACATAATTCTAAACAATATAATTTTTTTCAGCTTTGAAAAGAATAATTAATTGGAAAGGTTAGATTTTCTAACAAACTTTTCTGAAAACGTTTTGACTTCTTGGCTGACATATATTCGCCCTGCAGAGAGTTTAACGTAAAGAGTGAAAACACTTTCATGTCCGTGCAGTGATTATGTACCAAGAACCAACAGCCATTTGACATGGAATACATTAGAAACTGCAAACAAGGGAAAATACAGTCGCAAGTATAATGGGTCACTTACAATGTAGTTTATGGGTATTTCTTTCATAATTCTACATCCTTTTATCCTACACTCTTTAATCCTACATACTGGACCCCTCTTAAATGATCTCATCCTATTTTCTGAAACAATTTGCCCAGAAATTAATATTCTAAAGCCTCCGCGGGAAGCGAATTTAGAGGCAGAGTTTAAGCACAGCAGAGAGGAAGGAGAGGGACCTGCCTGGTGTGTTTTTTTTTTTTTTTTTTTACATTTTCAAGCAGTCCACCTTCTCCAAAAGCTTACACAGTTATTCACAGTACCAGACTGTTTGCTGGACACATTCCCAGGAAAAATACTGGAAATCTTGGTTAGTTAGGAGGATGTTGGTACCTTTAGAAAGAGTCTGTGTAAATGATTGGAACAAACGGTGGCATGGAGCGTGGCTGGGACACAGGCGGTTTGGACCGAAGGTGTAGGTGGTCTTGAGACTGAGGCACTGGTGACTACTCTTCCAGAGACTGAGGCAAGACTCTATGAAATAAAACAGGAAACAAGGAGACTAAACAACAAAGACCTAAATAAAACAAAAGAACAAAATATTACATGAAAAAAAAAATGAAACTAAGAAACAAAAAGACGGGGGATGGGAGCAGGAACCTGAGGAGTAAACTTTACTGGGAACATTCAGTTTAATTACCTCTGTGAACTAGACAGCTTAAACCTGATAAATGCAAACACAATATATCCTTTGTTTCGCTCAGATGGCTGTTGACAGCAAAAGCAAGTCATGCTTCATTCACATGACCCACTGTCAGTCTACTTTTCATTACTACAAACAAATTCCATTCGATGTCAAAAATGGATGTTAACAACTGGCCTGGTAGGTGTTTCTGCAGCTGTTGTAATTGTGTGTGCGCTTCATGTCTCAGCCTTTCGTTGCCCCCCCAGTCCTCTTTTTCTTTCCCCTGAAAAAAAGAAAAGATTAAAAAAAAAGAAGAAAAAAAAAAAACCCACCTCATTTTTTCTTTGGACCCATCTGTTTCAGACATCAACCATGCCCTCTTCCCTCTGACTGAATCCACTGAGATGAAAGTGTGTCTTTGTGTGTGTGTGTGTGTGTGTGTGTGTGTGTGTGTGTGTGGTGATAAAACATTGTTAATGAGGTTTCAGAGTGACTGGGGCATGTAATCTCATTTACTCCTTAAATCCATTTCTGCCCTGTCCATTACAACTTCCCTCCTGAAAAACAGAGCTGTACAGTACAGTCAGTTATTCAAAGGGTATAATCATAGCTCGAAAAAGGATTGATTGTTAAAATGAGGTTAAAAATGGAGGTTAGGGGGTCAGTGTCACCATGTAAGCACTAGCAGCAGGAAATTAAGCCGAGTTAAAACAGAAATTTAATTAATGGGATTTTCATAATCCAAGCTTTCATTATCTGTCATTAAATCTATTTGAATGTGACATAAAGAAACTGAAAAGGTATTACCCTTGATAAGATGAGTCCTAATGAAATCAACCTAAAAGCCTCTAAAGAGAGACAACTCATCATCAAACAGCTTTAGGGAAGTAATTGCACAAAGTACTGCATCTGCTTCTGCCACAGTTGCCAAACCGGAGTAGTTAGTAAATGATGAAAAAAAAAAAAAGAAAAGTGACAATGGATTTAAAAAAAACATAAGAAAAACTAGGGGTGGTAAAATGGGACGGGAAAAAGGAAACCAAGTTGTTATAACCTAATTATTCACTTTTCCTATGAATTAAGCAATAAACGAAAAAAAAATATATATCATATTATTATAGAACACGCGTGACCTAAACCATATAGACGTAAAGACAAAACAAGCTTTATATAAATTCTTTACAGCTATATTACTTTGGCAATAGTGCACTGGCTTTTCTTGTGTATTATAAGATGAGATACACACCAACTCGGAATCTACAATAAGCTGATTTACAGCAGTGTGTCCGCATTTTAACTGCATTACCATACGTTACAATATTGCAATGATTTGAGTTGCTTTAAAAAACAAACAAAATTTTTTTATATTTATTTATGAGCACATTGAAATATCTACCACTTGTACTGATGCTTAGAGCTCCTCCTCCCTCGGTTGATGTTTAAATGTGCCCTGCTTGTTGTTTTCAGAGCAGTAAGATGTGAACAGTCAGTGATTGAGTGTGTCTGCATCCTGCCACGGTACTGCAGTGGGTGTACTTAATGTGTTTTGGGAACCATATTTATTTTTCGAACTTCCTGCCCTAAGTGACACAAACAGGCTGCTGATGTGTCTGGGGGGGGGCTGTGGCAGAAACATTTCATCATTTAATGATTGTCACTTTTTCTCCTGTCCCAACACATGCCTTGTAGCCATCTCATGCTTTCTTTTCATTTGTTTATCATCAACTTCTGCTGTATGTGCTTCTCTGCTCTTCACTGTTCATTCATCTGGTGGATCTCCTCTGCCGTCCATCCTAGCATTTTTCTCTCCCCCGAGGCCATATGTGTCCCGTAAAAATCAGTACGTACACACATTCAGTGACCTACTGCATAGTATGAATGGCAATTCTATTACCGGAGTATTGTGTACGGTGTTCCATGCAGATGGGATGTCTCATGCTCACAGTTCTGGACGTATTGCGCTCATCATGGGTGAGGAGCTAAGACCTTGTGTTGCTGCATAAAACCACAATTAATGCACTCAAATAGACATAAGTGTGGGCTGCACGGTGGTGTGGTGGTTAGCTCCGTCGCCTCACAGCAAGAGTTCGAATCCCGGCTGGGGCCTTTCTGTGTGCAGTTTGCATGTTCTCCCCGTGTATGTGTGGGTTCTCTCCGGGTACTACGGCTTCCTCCCACCATCCAAAAACATGCATGTTAGGTTAATTGGTGTCTCTAAAATGTCCGCAGAAGTGAGTATGAGCATGCGTGGTTGTGTGTCTCGATGTGGCCCTGTGATGGACTCGTGACCTGTCCAGGGTGTACCCCGCCTCTCACCCAATGACAGGATAGGCTCCAGGTCCCCCCGTGACCCTAAACTGGATTAAACCGGTTTAGAAAATGGATGGATGGATGGATGGAAATGCACATAAACAATAGAAGGAAGCTGATAGCTCAGTCTGAAATCTTTATTACACTACTTAAGTAAGAAGTGCACTTTTAGTGTAAGTTGTGTCTTCAATCTTTATAAATAACTCCACAAAAGATATAAAGTTAATTCCAGGTTGTGCAGTGATTGCTATGATAACATTTAAAATTCTGCTATAACCTTGAATTAGAAAAACTTAATCATCGAGCTGGCACAGGAGCGCAGAAGCTTTTGATATCCAATAGTCGCTGGGTTGCTTGGAGGGAAGCATTACCGTCACAACAAAATTAGATGAGTGACCTGTATGGAGAGAAAAATGAAAGGTGAGGAAGAAAAATCTGTCTTACTTTACTTTACATTGTTTCACAGTTAGAAAAATCCATCTACATATCTGGTACAGAAAGTCTTTACATGTAAAAATACAAGGTGTAATCTATACCAGTACAGTAGGATTCACATGCGTTTCAAGCTTCACTGGTCTCCTTTCTAATACAATTCGAATGAAGTGTCCTAATGTATTACAGAACCTTTCTCTTCATTTTATTGGCGGAATTTGTAGTGAAAAGATGAGAAAAGTTCAACTTTACAAGTGTAAGTTCAAGCGTCATCCAATCAAAATGTGTGACTGACTGTTGCTACATTTCCAAATGTCAGTCACAACCACCAAGAAGCATCAGAGACTCATATTAGTGTGAATCCCTCCATATGTGTGAAAACATGGCTCTAGTATGTACCAGTGGTGGACAGAGTCCCCGCTCTGGCAGAGGTCTTGTACAGTGGAGCATGGTAGAGGTCAGGATCAGGCACATAGTTCTGCTGTGGCTCAAAGTGTACCACCGGCAGCATGGAGTTCAACACTCTCGGCAACGCATCATCAATCACCATGTTGACATCATCCCAGTGGCAGGCGTCCATGAACATGCCGTGTACTAGTACGCCGTCTTCTGGATTCGGTAACTGTGGTTTCCCAAATGAGAATAAGGAAAGTGGGATTTAAAAAAAAAAAAATAAATATTCAGGGAATTCAAGGGAATATTCTTAGAAAATCATAATAAATCTCATCTGGGATCTTGTTCAAATCCCATGGATCGACACAAATCCACAAATAAGCCCAAAACTCATACGTGCATATCTTTATCCATTATCCAATTTATTTGGTTCTTCTCCTCAGTAATCAGTTACAATCACATGAATTAATATAAACACAGAGATCCACCCTGGGATCCTCAGTACCAGGTACTCTAGGGGCTGTTTTGGGGGGGGGGGTTAGTCTAGTCTCTGTAAGGTTTCTGCAGTTGAAATCTAGCTCTAGAGTCTTATTTAGGGGAACCAGTCCCTGCACATTCTGAATACCTTATCATCCGTGTCCAGTTTTGCACTGATGGGCAGACTTCGTAAAGCCTCACACACTGCTACCTCATCCCTGTATGCTGGTACAATGTTGAAGCAAAAGTTGAGCTCATCAATTGGTAAATCGTAATGCCGGGCATGATTCTGGAGCACTCCTATGGGCCAGAAATCAAAGGAGAGTGTTAAAGAAAATTCAGTTATATTTTCGTCTGAAAAATTTAAAGTATGGACAGGAGGAGTGAAGTCACTCAAAAAGGATCAAACGGTTCAGCGTGGATACCATGGCAGGTTAATGCAGTTTTGTTACCCAGAGGAACATACCACCAAGCCTGACAATGTCACTCAGTAAATCTAATAGATTTTTTTTTTTACAACAAATGACAACAGAGTTCACGTAATAGAATAAGGTCAACCCACAGCATCCTTGGATTTAATGGCTTTTTGTATAGATGAAAAGGAATTATCCCCTTAAATTTACACTCTGGAACATTAAGAAGTCGCAAAACTTTGAACTAAAAGAGAATTAATCTTATTATTTTGTATATGTGAGCACTGTAATTCTATCATGTAGTTTATCAGAAATTAAAAGTTTTCTATAGTTTCATTTAATTAAAAAAAAAATGGAAGAGATTTATGCACCGAGTTACCAGTAAGAAAGCCTTGAGGGAAGAAGAATCCTGAGATCCAAAAAGATTTGGGCTGACCACGTGTGATCCAGGCCTTGCATGAGACGACAAAGGGAAGAAAGAGGGAAAAATGGGATTAAAATGAGTTTATGCTTAATTTTGTCTTCAGTACGATACGTTGCATTGCAGGCCTCTCATTCCCTATATGATCCAAAGGTGACTCAGTGAGTAAACTTGTACTGGCAGAGTGAGCTGCATTTTCTCCTCTGAGGAATCAAACATTGATTCCGACACAGCGACTACACATAACTTTATGAATTACTCCATTTTTGTGTATTTGTGTGCGAGACTAGATTTTAAGGATTGTACATTACATTATTCAGACCAGTCTTATGGAAGAACGGCTTAAGTCAGAGAAATGAACCAAATGCTGAAAGGGGGCGTAGAGGGAGACAGAGGGGAAGAGATGCTCTGTGCCTCAGGGATGAATGCAAAATGGGCATGTGTTCTTATCGTTTTTCAACTTAATGAGATAAACACAAATCCCAAATAGAAAAATACATGTATGCAGATGCACACAAAAAAGGAGAATCAAAAGAGTATGCAAAGTGAGATATCAATGTCTGCGAGTCAGCGATGCAAAGAAAGTTTGAGCCAAAAGAAGGAAATGAATCATACTTCTTACTCATCTCTAATTCATTCAATTTGCTTTCAGTTAACTTTCTAAAAAAAATCTCAGCTAAATGCAGGAAACACTTGTGCCAGGATATAATCAAAAAAGCACTCCCATGGTTTTCTTTTATTCCACATTTACCGTCTACTCATGGGGAACGACTGCAACAAAGATTCAAAAAAGCACTTAAAAAAATAAAACTACATGTACTCTAAGCCTTTTACTAAAATTCATGGTTAAACAGTACATAATCCACAGGAACTACACATGCAAAGTTGCTTGCGTGTCGATTTTTGCGTCCAAACCTGGATGAAGGAGAGTCTGAGAACCAGGTCTCTGACCCAGGAAGCCAGAGGTTTGAGGGAAGGGTAGGCAGAGTTAGTCCAGTGAGTAGGAACTTGGTTGTTCAAAAAGCTGGTATAGATTTGGTCCATTTCCTCTGACATTACAACAAGACCCGCGATTGCCTTCAGCAGTGTGGTAAGAGACATCTGGTGGGGAAAAAAATATATAAAAAAAATACCAAACCACAATAAGATGAGTATAATAAAAAAAAAGGCTCTCAAAATGCTAATGGTTCTGTTGCATACAGTATAAAAACCTGTTTTTGTTACTCATTTAGGCTGCATTTCTTAATATCAAGACAATAAACTATGACACAAGTTGTAAAACAGCCATAAAACAACCTGTAACATGCAAATGTATGTGTTCATGCATCCAATGTTTGCACCCTTAAAACTTTCAGTAGGTTGTTGAATCGATCAGTCTCCTGGCCCAAAACAGTTGTGAGGGAGTTCAGGCGCCCATTTTTGTCAGTAACAAACAGTTTTTCCACTGCTGCCTCCATGTCAAGACACTCTGTTCTCAGACAGGCACACAAGTGGACAATCAGTGAGATACACCGAGACACAGGCAGAAAGACAGATAGTAAGAAACATTAGATGGACATGTATGCATGTAGTTTTGATACTGAGTTTGTATGATGATACAAATACTTGATGAGGATTAATATGCATGTGTGTGGGGGTAGGGAAGCTGCTTTTATGGGCGTATATGTACCAGGTAGCTTGGCAAGTATAGATTTCGCAAGCTCGCACACCATGTCATCATTGCTTTTAGTTCCGTGACACGACGAAGTACATGGATTAACATCCAGTATGGTGTTGATCAGGGTAATGGTTTCTTGACGCTGTGGAGGAAAAATGCAAAAATCCTAGTTTGCATCTGTAGTGTGCGTTTAACAGCGTAACTGTAACATGCTGCCAGACAGAAGAACTGGTAAAACTCATGCTCACCTGGAAAGCTAGGTTGGCATTCTCATGCATGCCAAAGACCTCAGGATCATCTATGATCGGAAGTCCTTCAATGTACTTCTTATATTGCTCTAGCTCATCTGTGTCTGGGGCATAGTAAATACCTTGCACATGGAGAGGGAAACTATTAAACCAAAGAAATTTAAAGAACATTTTGCAAACACAATCAGCATTTTCTGGAAAGTGTGCTCATTATTTTCTCCATGCTCGGTTTTTGTGGTGTGGGAAGGAAAAAAGAACAAAAACATTAACAGTACCCGAGGAGCAGGAGGTGTAGCCTGGCTGCAGAGTTTCAGGAGAGAAAAAGCTTCTGAGGATTGTTCTGAGGCAGCGTTGGTCCCAGGCATCCGTCACTCTGCCTCCGTATGTGATCTCACCTGTGAAGTACAAAGATCACATAATGTGGACCAGTGCTGCTGTGTTAATGATGGAGGAGGTGATTGTTTTAATGACCATCCCTGCTGTGGTCTTCGACCGAGTTCAAACCAGGTATGCCACACACAGATAAATTTAGAATTCCACTGAGAACAAGCATGATAAACAGTCTCAAGCACACATTAAACATTAAGAGTGAAAAAAAATAATAATAAAGTACTTAAGACATTTTCAAAAGGATCAAACAAACAATATCAGCAGGAGACATTTTTGACATTTAGCGACATTTACTATTGGCAACGAAGATATTCATCTCAGAGTTGAAGTACAGTATGTGTATGTGGCGGCTTCTTCCCTGAGACTGCCAAGTGAATTCTTACCCTCCTCCATCTTTTGCATTCTTCACAGTGTGGTGCATTCATGCTGCATCTTGTCACCTGTCATGATGACCTTTAATACCTACGAGTACAAGGCTGAGGAAACTATCATCTGCATTCTGATCGGAGAAGGCTGTTACCACTTAGCTGAAGAGGCAAAACATTTCTACAATTGTAATTGAAATGCTGATAAACTTGGTGGGAGAGGCTCCATGCGGCCTACAATGACGTAACACTGCCACGACATATAAAACTAAAACATGGAAAATCTCAGGGCTAAAGTCGAGAAGTAATAAGAGTACATTTAAATGATATCTAAGGAACTTTAAATCAATTCCCTCTCGACTGTCACACAGTTATGCAAGACGGTAAGAGAAGGAGTGAATAGTAAGGGAAACCTCAGCTGAAAGCCTTTAATAAGCTGCAGGCACAGTAAAGCTAGCAAAAGCGTTTCGCTGCACTCTCTTTCAATAAGAAGAAAGGCAATCATGCTTGGTTTGAGCCCAAATTCTTCTCCTTAAATAATGTGTAGCTCTGGCTCAAAATGACTGTAAGAATTAAGAATTAAACTAATAACACAGTCGTGTGATAACAACAATGAAAATATGAATTTGATGTGGTGAGCACCCCCAAGACTGAAGGCAGAATATAATTATACAGAGATGTTATTGGAAACCAGATTAGGGAAACAAATGAACTTTAGAAATGCTGCATGATGAGCATTGTTAAACAAAGATTGCTCTCTCATGTATATCAATCAATGCTTAAACGGAACCTCACCAGATTATCTGAAGGACCTTCTCATTCCACATTCATCCACCAGATCTCTACAATCACAAGACTGCAACCTCCTCCACCTTCCTCGATCCAGATTAAGGACCATGGGAGATCGGCCATTCTCTGTGGCTGCCCCCCGTCTCTGGAACTCTCTCCCGGTCTATCTGAGAGCTCCGCAACCACTGGGCGACTTCAAAAGAGGCTTAAAGACTTTTCTTTTTAAGCAAGCCTATTCTGCCGCCACATGATTTTTATGATGTTGATTTTATCCCTGATTTTAGTTGTACTTTGTAGCACATTTTTGCTAATGAAAAGTGCGTTACAAATTTGATTTATTATTATTATTATTATTATTATTATTATTATTATTATTATTATATAATAAGTTCCAGACTTAAGTTAAATGTTATGTGAAATATTTAATCTTCAAAAACCTGAAAATAAGTAATCTGAGCTTGAAAATGAAATGCAAAACTGTGTTGATTAGATAAAAAATGTTTTTACGGTACACATGAGTATGTGTAGTTTTATTTTTATTCCTCTAAACAGTGAAAAAAGAAACATGAAAATTCACTGAATGAGAACTGAGCGAACACTCGATCACAGCTGCAGAAAAGGATCAAATCACGTTGCAGAATTGTCCTGTTCTGTGAAAGAAGCACATATTTGGCTTTGCACACTTTTAAATGATGCTGAAAAGGTGTGTGTTGTTGGCAAGGCAACTGTGTAATATCTGGCACCACAGCCGGCACGTGAGAAAACGTTGGGATCGGCAGAATCAGTTTTCTGATCATTTTTCGAAATTTACAACGAATTATCCTGCATGGTTAAACTGACAGTTTAAATGAACATTGAGCTAGAATAAATCATGCATTTTCAAAGCAAAACTAAAATCAGTGTTAGAAATGGAAAGTATGACCAGTGCAACTTATTAAATTCATACTTCACACATGTCCCATATGCATTTGCTCTGGTCGGACTTTCCAATTTGTACAGCTTAGATACAGCTACACACATTTATCACATGACACAAGATAACTCACATCATACAATCATAGAGAGGAAGGCTTTACTGCACAGATACTGAAGAGGAAGCTATACATCGCATGTAAATGTATTTTATTTATACAGCCCTTTACAGACAATCCTTACGGTGTACCAAAGTGCTTTACAGCAGGTAATAAACAAAGAGAAGAATAAGTAAAAACAAATAAAAACAATAAAAGAAAAGTGAAAGCAATAAAATATAACAAAATCGATTAAGATAAAATAAGATAAAAGTGCCATCATCCTACTGGGTATTAAAAGAAATCCTAAATAAGTAGGTTTTTAGCCTAGATTTGAAAATAACAGGAAATAACAGGAGAAGTTGTCATACAACTCTCAGTAAATAAAATACTCTGCCATTGCAAAATTACTGTGTTAAATGGATAAGAATGCACAGCCTCCAAAAGGTCAAAGCCATTTGATCGCTTCTACCCTAATAAGAAGTTAATTCACACCTACCAGTGATATAGATCAGAGCATCCCAAGGTATGGTGTCATCTTTGCAGTAGAGGTTGAGGTTGAGCAGAGCACATTCCCTGTCACTGTCATTGAACTCATAGCTGATGTTCCAGCCCAGTGGACCAAACTTCTTTCGTTCCTAAGATGCAAAAGCACAAGCTACATATAGACATAAGCAGACAACAGTGCAAACACTTGCAAAGCATGAGGAACAGACAGAGAATAGGTCTTACCTGGATAATTGCATGGAAAAAGCAGATTCCAAAGACCATTTTCCTCCACTGGCGTCCCAAATTGTGATCTTCAAAGAAACTGCGAGTGATCTCTGTGAATGCTCGGCGCATGTTGGCTCGTAGGCCTTTAGGAGGCTCATTGGTCACCTGGCGAGGAACAAACAGAGACCACAGTAAACTCTGCTCAAACTGTGGAGGACTGTTTTAGGTCAGGCCAATTCCTCTTTGTTGTGTAATCCTCATAATACATGTGACTAATGTAATTTGTCCTCATAGAAACCAGTATGAGTTCTGATATCAATTCATTAGACTATCATTTCATGTAATTTTCATATTGTGGATACAAAATTATCTTAAAGTTGCCCATACAGAAGTATACTTTAAATCATTTGTACTCACACACTGGTGAGTCTTACTTCATTCAGATTGATGCCATGTAATTTTTTACTCTTAATATAATGGATATTTAATATATAAAGGACTGTCAAAGCAGTTCACTTACATTTGATTTATGATATCACAAGTAACATCTTCAAAGTGTATAAACACTATGCTACGATAAAGCTACTGGACTAAATATTGCTTTATTTTTAAATTGCACATCTATCAATAACAATTACAAACCTATGTAAAAGCATGTAAAGTGTCATAAATGCACCAAATTAAAGCAAAGTAAAAACAATAAATACATTGTACATGAATCAAATAACCACTTTGACTTATCCAAACAACCAAACTACAATTATTTGAGCATCAGCTTTCCTAAAACTGTCACAGCAGAGCTCAACAGTACTGAACATTCAAATTATTATGAACAAATTAAATATGTACAGCGTTTCCTACAGAGGTCTGAGAGGTTATGCTCAGACAATCATTTAGAAAGGTTTTACTTTTTCCAAAATTCTGGTTATGAATAATCCTCAGGAAAAAAAAGTTAAGAAGCCACATGCTTGCAAAGGTAGACCATCCTGCCCAGTGCAGAGAAAGCAGATTGTTTAAAACCCAAGTGAATACAGAAACATGTGTCCATCCATACAGGAAACATTAGTCCTGCAGTGCACTCTTTGACAGATAATCTTTAAGTGAAATGAAATTACTGTGTGCGAGTACCTTGACAGAGTTCTGGAGTACTGTGACAGGAAAAACCTTCGTTGGCATGGAGCTGAGGAACAAACGGAAGTTCTTATGGATTGATGTATCTGCACAGAAACACAAAAGAGTGCATTAAATATCTTTTTCTTTAGTGGAAGGTGCCCACAGGCGGGTGTCAGCCTTTAACTTCATTATCCCGTATTATTCTTCATAGCTTTGAATTTGGAGATGCCCAAGTCATTTTGCGTTTACTATTATGTAAAATCTTGTGACCCTATGTGATCACAAGAACTTGGCACGAGCAGCATTTAAAAGAGGAGCAGCAGCAGCTTCCATGTCAGGCCTGGACACATTTGGGACAGTGTTCTCTGTGGGTCACTTACTTTCCAACAGAGCTCAGAACCAAACACCTCTGTAATTATGTATGTAAAAAGGAGGAAAACAAGGTTTAGCAAAGTTTGGTTGACATACTACATACTTTAAGTGAATACATGCATGAGATGGACATGTTAGTGGCAGTACCAGGCTCACTGAAGGTCTTGATGAGCTCCTCCATGGCCAACATCCAGGACACAGCCAGGTGGCAGTTCTGGAGGAAGACCCAGTTGCCGGTTCTCATTGCTGCTTGAATCATCTTCTCTGCCAGAGGCCCCTGGCCTTGACCCAGTGAGATGGACTCCACTCTGAGAAACAAAGAAATTGAAATACCAACACCTGTGGACACTTGTTTATACAGATTGTTAAAAAAAAAAAAAAAAATCCTATTTTAAGTGTTTAGTTTCTCAAACAATATACTTTTGTAAAGTTATTGTAAGACAAAGGGCGACAGTAAATAAACTTTCTGGCTCCTTGTGCTGCAAAAACAATTTCCCTTGTAAGATTCCAGGTTTAACTTCAGCTAAACTTTCCATTTATTTCTTTATTATTTTTCACCTGTCAAGCCATCCTCTCTCATTAGCAAAACGCTGGAAGGCCCCCATGGGGTCGGATCCTGTGCTGAGGATGAAGACAAGCGGGGTGGTGGGGGAAATGTCATTGTAGAGGTTTGAGAGGTCAACTGGAGGGTTTTCCACAAACTGCTTTCCCAGGGAGACGATCACAAACTCAGTTGCTGCCAACACCACCTTAAAACGCAAGCAAATGACAGTCACAGAATAATAAAGGAAACAGGCTGTAGGTTTGCATGAGTGTAACTAAAAAATTATCATTTTTAGCATAAAGACAATTAATCTCAGGCAAAGGGGCGAAATAACTAGATAGGAAATATTAGCCCTGCTTCAGTGGGTTGTGCTGAAAACTGTAGGGAAGCTTGCAAGGCAGCTTAGTTTTAAAATGGAGTAATTACTCAGATATATTGAAAGTTAAATAATTTAAGATACACATCAGCTTTGCTTATTTCATATTTCCTCTCTGATTTTGTAGAGTTGGAAAAAAAAAAAAAATCCAAAACCTTGATAAATATCTTTTTCTCTCTCTATTCTCAGACTTGATCCAGGCTCACCTTCTCTTCCATGAAGTTTTTGATGAGAATTAGCTTTTGGAAGGCTCCCAACCTCTCATTCCAGGAACCTTTTATCTCACAGAGAGGCAAATCTGACACATATTCTTCCCAGATCTCAGGATTAATTGATGCTTGAAAACATCCTGAAAGAAAGAGGACTCATTTTAATGCGACAGTTTGACATGAATTTGATAAGAATTTTGTCTCATAATGTTATGCGATTGAGACACTGTGTGGTAAAAGTAAAATGTGAAGACTTACATAGGTCAAACGTTTAAGTTTTTATTTTCAGAGGAAACTTAATGAACTAAATATCGTGATCCTTGCTGAATCAACCAGAAATACATAGGAACGGAGTTACCTAGATTGACATGGATGTGAGTTCTGATGATTTCTTTAGAGATGTCCTTGAAGCAGGGCAGTGTGTCTTCCAGCTCACAGCATCTCTGCCAATAAAAATCACTTAGCCATGGCACATCTGGCCGATCTGCATAGTCCTGGGAGATATTGATAAAAAGACAGAAGCAGAAAGACAGTGAAGAAGAATTAGAGTGTGTCAATAAAAGTGTGTGGGTAGATGTAAAACATATTTGGCAGGTAGACAGAAATTATGCAATGACTAATCTAAAAAGTGTACCGAACAAGCTTCAGAAGAGAAGATGATAGATGCACAGAGGCTGTGAGGCAAAAGACAAGAGATGTTAAAGAAGTGATGGGAAAGAAAGGAGGAAAGGACAGAATTGGCACGAAGATCACGGAAACTTAAGAGGCAGTAGCCCCAGCCACATTAATGCCATAGTAATGAGAGGTGGACTTGGGTGGACACCAGAAATATACCCCAGGTGTCACTGACTGATCTCTGTTGTGGTCTTAAAAACCACCTTAACCCATCAATAAAACAAAAGCTAAATCTCAAAGGTTGTTTTATTCATGTCTCTATGCTAAGTTTCTCCTCATCCTTCTGCTCCATCAGGGTTGGGAAGAGAAGTTATTCAAAGGAAACCTTTGAAAAGTAAAATAAGCAAGTTGGATTATTCTGACATCAACTAAGCCTAACTAAGCCCCTCTAAAAGTGTCCAGAAGAGGACCTGTATTTGATTTGAGGCGCTGAGATTTTTATAATTAATTGCTAAAGGCGTATGAGCATGATGCATGCTGTCTGAATCGAGAGCTGAATAACAGAATTCTCATTAATCTTTCACAGAAACATTTATTCTGTCCACTAAACCACAGAAAGAACTTTGTTCAGGATGTTCTGTTCGTCTTTCTCTGAAAAACAAAACTGTTTCTCTGTTTCCATCAGTGTCAGTGCTTCTGCAGCAATAAGCCGATTAAAACAGAGATTTTTTTCCTTCTTTCTATCAACTCAATCTCAAACCGAGGGGTGTACAAATACATTTCTCGGTTATCTCAAAGGGGAAAATACAACAGTAGCTGTTTATCTGCAGTTGGGAGCATCCAGTTAATGAACTATAGAAAAAATATTATATTTCGAGTAACGGGGAGCATCCTCCGTTATCCAAGTATTCCTGCACACAATAAATATAAAGCTTAGGGAGTTGTTCTGGCCTCAGTGTTTAAATCTACATACACAACTAGATATGGTAGATTTCAACAAATTTCAGCAAAACAAATGAAATACAAAGTAGCAGTTAACTTTACAGTCAAACTAAAGTTTAGCTCTTGCAAAAGCCTTCTTGTGAATAATGGAACAATACTGATGCATTATAACATAGTTAAAAATGAAAAATTTCACCCATTTAAACAGATTTTCATCTCATAAAATTATTTATTGAAACTAAACTTTGAGAATAGATTTTCCTCCTCACCTTTTCCAAAGAGGAAGCTCCCCTTAGGAAGTACTGCCACTCCCCATTTGAGATCTCACCACGCTGCTTCATGATCTCTATGCACAACATAAAGCTGTAGATAAGTTTATGCTGCTCAAAGAGGCCCCGTGACACATTGATGTAGGAGTTGAGCAAGATCTGGTCCAGGAGGATTTGAAGGCGTTCCTCTAACACGTCACTCCGCTGTGATGTCTCAATGGTAGAGTCAAAGAGCTAAATCAAAAAAGATGGAAATCAAAGAAATTATAGAAAAAGTCCCGATTTAGGTTGCTTGGGATACTTTCCTATAGAACTGTCAACATCTGTGATTTTATTGGTGGATTGGTAAAATAAAGCTTGGTTATTCTGTCTCACCTGTTTAAAGTATTTGAGGGAGAACTGATACATGGGCTCAATCTCAGAGAGACTGGCAATAACAAAGTACAAGACAGAGCCTTGAGTCGCCACAGGTCTGTAGCGCTCCCTTGCAGAGTTGATCATCAGTTCTGTGGCCTCTGCATCCTCCAGACGATGCTTTATGGCTTCTGAGGTCAGCTGAAAGTGAAATGAAGAAAGTAAGAAAATGTAGGAACAAGAACAGCAGCAAGGAGGAGAAAAATATGAAAACAATAACAAAAAAAAACACCAGGAAAAGAGGAATGAATATTGTAAGAAATAAAATATACCAACACAGTCAAATTTCATCCAAATGCCTGACTCCTACCTTTGATTCCTGAAGAGTCTGAACCAACTCCTCATTGTCAAGTATGTTCCCCTCAGAGGTGAAAAGAAGCTTAAGGATGCGATTTTCGATATCCTTCAGCTGGTTACGATCAGCGTTGATTTGCACAATTAGGTCATTTCTCTGTTCCTCAAGATGTGGACTCTCAAGACGAACCACATCACTTAAAAAAGTAATAAGGAAGTAAGATGGAAAACAAAACAAAAGAGTGCAGAATGCAAACATTATTACAAAGGAAAACATAAATCTTCTTGAATATTTTACCCACTTTTAAAAATCATCATTTTAATCATCATTTTAAAAAAGACATTATCTGCATGATGTGAGATTACTGTTTTGCGTATGCGTGTACCTAAGCAGTTGGTCCTCTAAGCCAGACTTAGTCACCGTGAAATTGATGATTGTAACTTTGATACAAACCTAGAAGGCAGATATGAGCACAAAATAAATTTTTTTGACAAAGGTCAGAGAGAATTTTGAGGAGAGAAATCATTTGGACATTCTCATTAGTGGCAGCCATGATCATTCTCTCACACACCCAAAACAAAATCTACATGTTCACCAAACATATCTTCATATACAAATTCTATACCTTTTTCATCTGTGTATTTGATAGTTTATATTCAATTGTATATTTATAATATCTTTTACTGCAGTCATCCATTTAGTGTTTACTGTTACTGGGCAGGAATCAAATATGGGGGCACTGCATACTGGTTCATCTGGCAGGTGATATATATATAGTCACTGACAGGTGATACCTGGTACCTGAGAGTGGGTAGGTTATAATAGGCAGCAAGTGGACATTCTGCCCTTGATACTGATGTGTTAGAAGCAGAAGAAATGGGAAAATGTACTAATTTGAGCGCCTTTGACAAGAGTTACATTGTAAAGGCTAGACAGCTGAGTTATAGCATCTCCACAAATTGCAGCAGACCTATCAAAGAAGGAAAATTATCACCAATTTATTCATATGAAGATAGCTCGCAGAGCATACCTCACGCTCAGAATTAGACACTTAATGGGACAGGCACCACACCCATTCTGTATGTTTTGCTCCCAAAATACAGTAGGGACTTTTATGCATATTATGTGGGACTGCCCTAAGATTTATCATTTTTGGAAAATTGTTGTACGGACTCTGTCAGATATAAGTGATTTTAAACTGTCCATGGACCCTGCTCTACACCTTCTGGATGATAACGCTCAAATTTGTATGAGTGAAAGGTCTAGAAAACTCTGGCTTGCTGGTCTGACCGCGGCAAAAAAAAAAAAAAAAATGATTGTACAGGTTTGGCTACCTCCCCACAATTTATCGTTGGAAGACTGGCTGCATATGTTTCTGGACATTCTTTATCTTGAACTTTCTTCTGCAAGGACAAAACCAAGGACGATGCAAACTTGGTCCAATGGAATTACCAGAGTTAAAGACTTGTTACTGAAGAAAAGGGGGGAGGGTAAGTTCAATAGCTGTGCTCTTGTCTGTTGTATTGATATTTGCTTGTGAAAATCAGGTACAAAAAAAAAAAGGAAAATCAGTGACAGGGTCATGGCCAGAGTTCACAGATGAACCTTAAGAGCAATGGCTGGCCCTGGTTTTGGTCCAACAGAAGAGCTACTGTGGCCCAAAATGCTGAAAAAGTTCATTCTAGTTCAAGAAAACAGTGCATGCAGTTTGTTGTGCGTGGCACTGCTCTGGCTTGAGTCCACCACTGTAGATGCTGATAATGGACATGTGAACATCAGAACTGGAGCAGTGAAAGAAGGTGGCCTCATCTGTATCATATTTTCCTTATTCCGTTGTGAATGACAGGGTACATGTGTGTAGCTTAGTAGGGGAAGGCCATCATGCCGCTGTGATATAGCAACATGAGCTCAAGGAATGGTTTAGAAAATCATTGTCATTCAGCACAGTCTGCTACTGCATCCAGAAATGTAACCTGAAACTTGCAAGAAGGAAGCCTTATATGAATTCTTTAAGCTGCTTTTGGAAAAAACAAAGCAGATGTTGAGTTTGTTGTGCCAAAGCCCATCAAGGCTGTCATCAGCAAAGGGTACAAAACCCAGCGTTTCTGATGATATGGATGTTTATTAGTGTTCATGGTGTGGGGGACTTGCTTATGTGGGAAGGTACTACTGACATTTAGGTGTACAGTGGTAAGCTAGTGTGTAGCTAATAGACAATAGCTGATCCAATTTGGCAAATAGCAGCAGCACTTGAATTAAAATATCCTGCTAAAGCTGAAAAATGAACATCACACAGCTCGGTTTGACTGAACAAAGAAATATAAAGGAGTGTGTCCTGTCCCTACCTCTGGGAGGTAGTGTGGGTTGGCCATCTTAGTGGTCATGTAGAATCTGAAGTTTTTGTTATAGTCTACATCTGAGTCTCCAAGACGGATCAATGTTCGTCCGCCAGCCACAAATGTCTGCTTCAGGAGGAGGGGCTCCAGGGCTGGATCTAAGGTCTCCTTCAGCTATACACACATCATGGAAGAATTTTTATGAATACACATGCATGGAAAAACAAATTATTAATACGCATAATAGCCTCGTTTAACGCAACCTGTGAAAAGTAATTTGGAGCATGTGTACCTACCTCCTCCAGCAGGACAGGCATGCCCATGCGTACAGCATTCTCTAGAGTACAGAGGAAGGTTGGGTCTGTAAACTTTATCACCTTCAGTCCATGCTTAGCCTCCTTGGAGCGGATCCATCGGTTGGCCTGAGAATGACAGAAATCAGCTTCATCTGTGTAATAAGAGGATGATCTATGTACAGTTTTTTTATATGAAACCCTAACCCAAAACAAGTTCAGTAACTTGAGTGTACAGCACCGTGCAAAATATCTTCTACTACTATTAGTCTGTTAGACATTGTCATACTTTAATGAGTTAAGATTTTTCTTTAAGTTCAGAAAAATGATTTCACCCAAGAGTTTTACAGCCGTACAGCAATGTCAGAGTAGAGAAACTGATACTAACAAACAGTCAAGACAAGAACCAGTCTTCAAAGGAAGCCCAAAAAGTGGAGCTGTAAAAATTGCTTTTTTCTCTGAAGTCTGAATGAGCTGCTTTGTCTTTTCTATGAGGTGACACAGGGCATTGCTCTTTTATCTTGAGGCAAGGGTCAGAGTCTGAGACTTTGTTTCTGACCGTATGTGACAAAAAGTTCTATTCAGAGATATCTCTTAATTCTTCACGCTGTAGCCAACGATTTAAATCAAACTCAACACAAATACTGAAACCAAGAATGAGAAAAAAACATTACTTAGGTTTCGAAACCGAGTAGTTTTACATTAACATGCGTTGCTGCTGTATGTGTGAAACTAAAACTTTAAGCCCTGAAATAATAATGGTTTATTTATGTTATAGTCCACAAAATGAATGACATCTGTGTAACCTGAGTTTCTAATTAACCTGATCCTGAGGGTCGATCATAAGAGGCCAGCGGCGGCCTTCAGTCACCAGGATCCCATTCTCTGTGGAAACTGTGTCACGAGGCAACCCTTCTGTGTTCCACTGGTGGATCACATATGGATCACCCAGAATATTGACGAGGCTGAAGTTGGAACTGATGGGGATCTTCAGTTGCTGACATTGTGTTATCCACTGGTCAATTAGCTGGGAAAGGGAGCACATCAGTATGAGAGGATATTCAATCAGTTGCGAATTGTTTCGCTTGAAAGATGGTTTGTTTGTGCACATCTGATCTATAAAGTTCAGTGTTTTCGTATTGTATAAACAAATTCAGTTTAGTGCAGTGACTGTACTGGCAATTTCATCTCAAAGAAAAAAAAAGTCTACGTCATGAGAAAAATTGGGCCATATTTTCAATCTAAATGTTGGTCCTGAATCGAGATGCAAAAACTAAAGTTGATTCATCAACTGCTGAAAGAGTTTTACATAGAACCCCTAAAAACCACATGATATGGTACCTACCAGCTGTCTGTAATGAGAAGTGAAGGCTCCGTGGTAGGCCACACAGGCAGCTGCAATGAAGACATTTCCTACAACATTGATAATCTCTTGCTCAAACAGGGCCACACACTCTTCCCAGCGTGCTTGCTCATCACCTAGAGCAGAAGTTAGCTTCCCTGCCCTCGTCAACCGAGCCTGAGTCAGAGCCATTGTGTTAACTTGAGGGAAAAAAAAGCGTGAGACAACGCATGAGCATCCTATTCCTTCCACAAAGAGAACATGAGACAATTAAGAATTGATATCAGATAGTATTTACTCCATCTCAAGAGATGATAGATGGACTGACCCAAGTAGACTTTAACATGGCAACTTAAAAAGGGCAAAGCCCTCACCTAATTCTTCCTTCTCGGTTATGCTGCTCTCAAACTGCTCCTCTAAGACCTTGATCTGGTTCTCCACCTCCTGGAGCTTTTGCTGCTTGTCCCTCAGGGTTGCCATGGTCATATCCAGATCTTCCTGCAAAAGTTAGGGTTAGAAGATAGGAGACTAAATAAGCATTATTCTGACCACAATAAATTTCCCTTGCAGAGCTTCCTTTATCCTCGACTATGACATCAAGTTCATGAGGGATCAAGGATGTCAAGGTGAAAATAAATAAAAGAAAATAATTATTTTTTCTTGTCTGCTTTACAGTTTCTGAAAATGTCATTTAACTAATACCAATACTTTTATTACTGCACTAACAGCAAGTTAACATTAGTAATTGTGTGGTATTGTAGATTCTCATTATTAAGTTTTCTAGATGGACTTGATATAGAAAATAGACCTGCTTACATGCTTACTTTAATGTGAACCTATTTAAAAAAAGAATATGAAGCACTAAAATTATAAAGCAATATTGATTCACTTGTAATGCGTGTATACAGAATAAAGCATATCAATGCTTAAATCTATGTTAGTGACCTGTGCTTTGGCCAGTTTTTCTCTCTTGGGCCCGACATCTTTGAGGACTCTGGAGTAAAGATCAGTAGCTCTGACCCACATGCACATCGACCTGCAGGCCTTAGATACCTTCTCCACCTGATAGCAGTAACACAACAAGGAATTTTAACATGTAACAGTAAACTGAAACAAAGTAGTACCAGGCTATGTAATAATACTATTATTATATTTGATGTGGAATCCAAACAGACCTTCTCAGGTATGAAATCAGCATTGCTAACATATTTTTGCAGTTTCATGAGGATCTGGGGTTTGATGTTGTCCTTGTCATAGTCTGTCAGTCGCCGGAGGAAATTGGCATCTCCTAGTAATTGCTTGGCACTTGGCCAGTCTGGTCTGTATGGAGAGAAGGTAATTAGTGGGGCGTTGTAAAACAAGGGGGTCTAAAATATGCTAATCAGGATGAATAATATGCGTACATGTATACAAACAGATAACCAAGGCAAAAGGTAACGTAGCATACATGTGCATTAACTAATTATTGAGTCACGATGTGGAAATAAGTTCGAAGAACCACTTTTATATATACACTGTATACTAATAACTATAATAAAAAAGAATAAATAATTTTTGAATTTCCCCTATTGGGGGATGAATAAAGTATTTTTCTACTCTATTCTAATAACATACATTTTCAAATATAATGTAGCAATAAAGTTAAGAGACAACATATTATGAACAAGAGGTAATGGGCCATTAGTTGTCTTCATTCCATCATTAAAGTGCACTGTGGTCCTTCAAGTTCTAAATGTGTTGCTTCAGCTTGATCAGATTTAGATCTGCAGAATTAGGACGTCATGTTTCTCAAATCATTCCTCAGCAATGCTTGCAGGGTCCAAAAGCACATAAGATAGATATACTTTATTGATCCTAAGCTGGTAAATTACAGTGCAGCAGCAGCATTAAATGGAATAAAAAAAAAAAACAGCCTAGACATATTAAAGACGGCAATATAAAATGTATAAATAAGCAGTGTTATTCATAATGACGCTTGGAAAAACCAAGAGAATAGACCATTGCATTAATGGGTGTTCTGGTAAACAACAACGTTTAAGAAGTTAATCTTATGTATGAGATTAATGTCCGTAAGAATAATTAGACCCACATTTTTATTTCCTTCTCCCGAGGTACATGACACAAAACTGTCTGACCATCAATATAATATTATGGAAAACTAGGCTAATTAGACCACACAATCTTACTCCTTTACTATGAGGTCCAGCTCTAATGCTTGCAAGCCCATTGTTGGTATTCTACAGTGGACAAAGTTGCTCAAGTTTGTACACATGTATTTTTAAAAGACATTCAACATGTTGACTACTGGACAAAAAACAAATGTCTATATGTTGTCTGATTCACTACATTGTCTTCAGACAAAGAATATTATTTGCTTCATATGTGAGCACTCATAATATATGGGCTAATCAGTTCATTATACTTTCAGATCTTTAACACATGTATAAAGTGATGGTGTCCTATGGGCAGAACAGTGAGTGAAAAAAGATTACGGTAGAGAGGATATTGGGCAGGATTGGATTTAGAACAGTAATCAAATAGATTAATGGCTGATGGAATTTACAGGTTGGCAGAGGGGTGAGTACATAGTCATGAGATCAGCTGGATAATCCCTCTGAATGCTGACTACAAAGTATTGAGATTAAGCAACACAGTGTCATAGAGATGGTAGGATGAATGTACAATTATAAAAAACTGAAATTATGTTAATAATAGTAATGTTGTAATTCCTAAAAAAAAATGCAATTGCACACAATTTATGCGCTTCTTCAGTATATTTCAAAAGCATATAACTAATTCAATGTATTTCTCGCTGAAATAGGAAAAACACTTTCAATTGAAAAAGGATGCATACTGACTTGCAGTTGAGCAGGATACAGACAGCCTCCATGACAGTCATGACTAGCTCTGGGGGTTTGGTGAACACCTTGATCTCAGAGATGTCAGCCTTGTCAAGAGAATTCAGCGCTTTGTTGGCGCCCTCGAGGGCTGGCAGGGCCTCGTCCAGGTCTCGTTGTGCATCATCTGCAATGGCCTGGGTGTCTTCAGCTTTCACTTTGGCCAAAGCCTCGTCTTCTTTCACCACTTTACGCACCTATAGCAAGAATATATTTTTGTTTCATAGATAAAAAAAAAAAATCATAGCCATGACAAAAGGGTACTGCGTTTTTTTTTTGAGAACCATGAAGAAGACAACAGACACAGTTTTGAAAATTCTGTGATGACATGTAAACATAGACAGACCTCATCAGCCGTCTCCTGATCAACAGTCAGTTTCTCCATAAGGGCATCAACATCAGTGGATTTCTGTTTTAAAACTGGCTCCAGAGCTGACAAGTCCACTTTCATTTTGTCCACAAGTTCATTGGTCTGCAGCAGCTTAGTTAGGCCGTTCTTTACGCGGTCCCTGGCCTTCAGTACATAGAATACATACATGTGTTACATCATGTTTTTTTTTTTTGTTTGTTTGTTTTTTTAAATATATTTATATATAAATACAATATATTATCTTATCAACACCACAACTGAAAACTTATTAATGATGGCTTCTACACAGACCTGGATTAATTGCCGTCTCTTTTTGTCAAGCATGCTCAGGTACAGGTTGATGAGCTCCAGATAGGATGCAGGTGTGGTGTAGTAACGGCGTCGCAGCTCTAAGTAGAAATGCTCAGCCATGTCACTGACACCCATATGTATCTCCACACACATGGCTGAGAACCTCTGCTTCAGCTCATCACTGCCGAAATCCACATCCTGGAAAAACGCCTGAGAGACAGAGAGCAGTGCCTCCCGAGGCCACTAAGCACCACAAAGTACAGAGAGGAGAGAGGAGAGGAGGGGAAGAGGAGCAGTGAATTGAATTCAGATACATTTGGCTTTGGCTTGTTGCATTTGTTGATTTGAACAATGGTTCAGCAGTGCGGCAATATATGAACAAAATATAATAAGAAGAAAATGCCCCCCAAAAAAGAGGCAAAATTAAAACCTTCCAGAAGTTAATGCAGAAACTCAGTATTAACCAAAGCATCGATAGAATACTATAAGCTGGAGGGCATATACTATAGTACAACCCTGGATGATTGAATGGGTAAATAAAAACAAACAAAAAAAACATTAATACTAAGAAAAGAGGTGAAGAATATTGTTTAAAAATGAAGAAAACATTATGTTTCTATATAACCACCTGGACCAGCAGCATGGTTTACTGGTAAACTGATTAACCAGTCCACAGAACCATGAAATTCAAAATTATCTACAGTTTTTAGCCAAAAATAAGCAAACAATAAATCATGTTCATTCCAGAAACCTCCAAGCATACCTGAACAAACCAGTCGATGGTGCAGCAGTTCACCAGTGATGGAAACATGCGACAGCGAGATCTGAAGGCATCACCCACAGGGCTCATACACAGAACAATGTGCAGCTTCTCACGTACACGAGCGATGAAATACTGGAACACCTGAAGGCATTATGACACACACTCACAGAACTATGATTTCTTGAGGGTTCATCTCACCAGGCTGAAAACTTTATAGGGTGAGGTATAGCATATACTGTGTAAAACTTTCACTGTCTGAGAGCTCTCTACTGCACTGTATGTAATGATTTCTGTGCATACCTCATCTCTGTTCTCTTCACTGATTCCAGCCTCTCTGGCTTTGGGACGGGTGGCAGCCAAGACTTGTTCCAGCTCATCTTTTTCAAAAAGGTTAGGCACTTCGCCAGAGTTTAAGATGTTGTTGATATCTTCCAAAAACTCCTCTATTACAATCTACATCAGGCAAGAGAGTGGTCAGAATTAAGTATTAAAGAAGTTACGTATGTACTTTTTTCATTGCAGTTAAAGCCTTCATTCATACCTGAGTATCTGTAAAGAGAAACACCATATCTTTTCCCTCCACACCAGCCATCTTGTAGAGCCTCCTCAAGTCTTCATGAAAAGTGTCATAACTGTAGCCTCTGCTCAGCTCGATCTCAAAGCAGCGGTAACCGCACATATGAGTTGCCAACCGAGTGAGCGACTGCTTACCCGTACCTCCCACTCCCACGAGCAAGGCATTGCCTCTCTCCTGGCGAATCATACGGGCAATTCTAAAAGTTAAAAGGCCAAATCTTTGTTAGGTTTGTAATAAAAGAACAAGGGAAAAAAAGCAACATGACTCACATTCTATAAACACTATATGCTCTTCCGGTCAGATTGTCTTTGAGGAAAATATCAAATACTACCAACTATTATTATAGGAAGCAGATTTGTATATTTCTATCAGCTGCCATAAAGTCCCATGAAAGAATAATTACATGTCAAAGAAATTGATGACTTTTTCACCAGGCAAACATTTGATCCTCGTGGAAACCGTGACTGTAGGTAATGGTGATTTACAAAAATTCAAACCAACCCGTGGTGTCCTGAACCTTAAGTGATTCTAAATCAATGAATGTTCCATGAGGAAAATCGTCTTCAGGTGCCTTGGATGGCCATTTTTCTTCTAAAAAAAATGGCAACTCTATTAAATACAACCCAAGAGCAGACCATCTGATGCAGAAAAAAAAAGCCTTAGAAAGGACTTTAAAATCACTCTCATCCCAACTGTTAGTATAAAAGTACATTTGTTACACAAACAAGTTGCACAAACCAAAACTGTGGGGTAGATGCATCAAGAAAAAGCCTCAGCTGTTGAAAAGGGACATTCCCAACTTGGGTTAAAAAAGGAGTCTTGATGAAAATGAAATAAAATAACTCTTGAGAGAGCATATTTACAACTCTGTACATTTACACTCTACAGTAAGACCAACAGGCCGGTGCAGAATCTTAAATCAAACATCATGCAGAGCAGAGGTGCTCTTCATCGTACACAAAATTAAATACAATGTTGTAAAAATGTCAAACTGGGAGCTACAATAACAGTTCTCTGTGAAGAAACAGTCCACTGGAACGGTGCGTGTTTTATGTATGCATTTACAAAGCACATCATCATTCTTTAGAGGGAAATTAAGTCTCATTTTGCTGATGTTGATGTGTACTCAAAGGAATCGTAAGTACTGGAATTCTGAACCAAAAGTTGAATATTATGTTTTTGTGTGAGTTCATGCAGAATTGGTGATGGAGGTAAGGACACAGCTTCTATTTTATAAAACTACAGGTTACCAGTGAACATATCAGCACCAAGCCTTTGAGAATAACGTGGCCTGGATTAAGTAATCAAACAGATGTGGAGGAAAGATTATAATCTTGGGTTGTTCTGCTGCTTATGGTCATAAACAGCTTGAAATTAACTTGAATTTTGAATCAGCCCCTGGAGGTAAAAGGGACACTCTTTCAAGGACAGTAATGTACACATTCTGGACAGAGAAGAAAGATGGTTTGAGAGAGGAGTCAAGGAAGCCATCTACTTTAAAATGGAAAAAACCATCTTTGAACAGTGGAGGTGGTCTCAGGTATCACCTTCCTAGGACCTACAATGCAGCAGTATATAGTTGTGGGGAGATTTGCAAAAGCCAGTAATTGCAACTGAATGAATTTCACATGGAATAATGATAAAAAAACAAAAATCAGCAAGCTATTGCAAGAAACTGGTGGAATGTAATTCCTGTGTGCTACTCTTTGTAATGCATACAGTCCTGGAATGTTTCAGTGTCTTTCAAGATTTCCCCTTTGAAAAAGCAATATCTCACCATCTCTAGTGTTAACTGTGTGGTTGCACCAAGGAAAAAGTACATTTATAATGTAAGGTTGCACACACCTGGAGATGTGTTCAATGGCATCCTGGAAGAAAACCAGCTTGGTATCTTTGGAGAAGGTCATGTTGTAATCATTGAGATACTCCTGGAGGACAGCTTGGATCTTTTTCACGTCTGTCAGTTCCTCATACAGACGATCTTCTTTCTCTGAACCAACCTACATGAATTATTAGATGGACGGAAAAGGAAATGAATAAGTGTTGTGATATATTTCTGTGTTAACACAGTAAGATGTTCTGAAGTAGACCATCACCTTGATGAAGTCACCAAAAATGATGGGTTGAGTCACAAAGTATGTGGGCTCTAAGTTCATACCAAAATATCTGCCTGGCAGGAAAAGAGGAGGTCAAAAAGTTGCACAGAAAAGCCATTCCTAAAGAGCTTAACAAATATTTCAAAAATGCATTCAATGTCAGTTAGGTTTGAGTGTGTTCTTACTGGCCATCTCACAGACGATTGTGTTGAAAAAGGTCTTATCTTGGGTGTTGATGAGTCGGTCATGAAAGACCCGCTGACATTCATGGCAGAAGAGGCGGAAGAACTGAGTCTTGTTTCTCACTTGACTTGGCTCACACTGTAGTATACCTGGGCATCAGGAGAGCCAAAGACATACAGAGAGCAGAATTATGGGAAGTGTGCATGGATGTATTTTTTCAATTATATATATTTTTTTGCCAGAAGCATAGGATTATGGTTCTATGCTTCTGGCAAAAAAAAAAATATAACTGTTGGATATTTTGGATAAGTTGGATATTTTAGCACCTGACAGTGTAAAGAAGGTGATTGTAAATTTTGTGAAAAAAGTGCAAGACAAGAACATCAAAAGAGGCCAGGAAGCAGCTTCACTTGTGAATATTTCTCAACGTTAGAAAACACTATAGTGCTACAGGGGCGGCTTAACAGAGGTCACATCTCAACAAGAGGGAAGGGTGAGTGTGTGTTTTATAACCACATTCTGCTTTTTGATGTTGCACTTCAGGGCACTGTGTGTTTGTGCGATGTGCTCCAGTTTTTTAACAGATATTTTGTCACAAAGAAAGTGGTCGAAGCCTATTCAATGAATTTTTATGCTGTGATGATGCCTGCTGGGTAAAGAATGGAAAACAGAAAGGGGGAAGAGGTGAAGGAATGCTGGTGCGGATAATTAGAGAGCATAAGGCAGAGACAAAGCGTATAAATGTTGGTAATGTAGCTTGAAGAGATAAGTTATAGCTTTGCCTCATGCTGTGGAGGTACACAGATTTAGAAACTTCTATAATATATAATGTGTTTCGGGTTTCTATTGCAAAGCCAAAGGGCCCTTTAAGAAAGAGCGCGTGTACTGAGAGCTACAGTTTGTGAGTAAAATGCATCCTTGCAGATCAAGTCACTTGAATCAACTTTGCTCTCGTGTATGCAGGATTTCCTTCTTTCCTCTGTTACTTAAGTATTACAGACACAGCAAATTCTCCATTATTGTGCAGCCTTAGCATTGTAATTCGGTGGTTGTGACATTTGAATAGTTATCTGCATGTGTGTGTATATGTGTCTAAAGTATGCTTATTCCTCACCTTGGACGCATTTTGAGAGGTCCCTGAGATTGAAGACATAGTGGGACTTAGCTGGAGTCGGGAGCAGATCGACACTCAAACGCTTATAAATCTCCACAGCAGCATCCACAATCTGTACGGCACAGTCTCTCACTTCCTGACAAAAATCACTGAGAAAACCGTTCAGGATGGCCTGGAGGAAGGTTGGGAACAAAAATAAGTTAATAATGAGCATGAAAGGAGGCATTAAGGGTGATATCTGGAAAATGAATTGGAAGGCGTGGCATGATAAGAAAAAATGTAATAGACTAAAAGAGCAATAGTAAGACAATATAGAGAGAACATGCTTGTACATCACTCTGGCCTGTTTGCATCTCTCATGTACATGTTGAGAACCAACTGATTCATGATTGATTCATTTTCTTCACTTAGACTGTGATTTTATGCAGATTTGAATGCAGTAATAATGAATATGGGATCTATGGAAAATAAACTGTAAGAGAGTTAGACTTTTCAAGAATCCGTTTGAAGTCTCTGTATAGTACACTGTATGCATCTTTGTAGTAATGCGGGAGTGTTTGTATGCATGTATGGCTTCTAACTTTAAAGATTTGTTTAAGGCTGTGCTCCGAAGGTGTTGGCAGGCACAGCATGCTGAAGTGGCGAATTAATCGGGGGGTCACGGGGTTGCGCCCTCCTCCCGGAGGTGCACACGCTGCTGCAATTGTTACTTCCTGAAAGACGAGAGCATTGACAGAGAGGAAGGGGAGTAGGGATTATTAAACTCAAAACAGATAAAGGTTATGAAAACATAAACATGTCTCCCTCATTATCTTCAGCAGTAAGCAATAACTGCATCGTTGCTGCTTTATGTCCAACTGTTGCATAACATGTACTACACAAAACTGACACAAATGTGTTTTTTGGTTATATTCAATACCTTATTCAAGTATCAATTATATAATGAATACAGGCTCAAAGTGATCTCAGCTTGAATTTCAGGGTCATCACATCCCCCTTTAGAGGAAGAGCTGAGGAACTACTGCTCTTAAATAAATAGAACTCTTTTTCAGAGGCTCCAACTTAATTGAATAATTGTCTTATAAGCTGTTAATGGACAGATGAGGTGCCATTCCTTTATTATTTCTATATCAATTCAGTAGATCGAAGGTTTGAAGTTAATTTCAAGCGTGGCATTAGCATTTGGATGCTGTTAAGATTAACAACAAACATGCAGAGCTCCCAATGCAAAAACAGAAACAGATCACAGAAACATAAATCTATCAGAGAGATAGAAAGAAAATTAGTGGTCGAATCCAAGTGTTGATACTTTCTGACAAAAACAGAACACACTTCTGTGTTCTGCAACAAAAAGGCCTCAACGTCAACAAAGAACAACAGCAGTAGGTGATCGCACAGTCCTTTTCGTGGCAAAGAAAAACCACTTCACAGCATCCAGCCAAGTGAAGGACACTCTCCAGGAGGTAAGCCTATCAAAGCTTATCCAAGACTACCCTCTATCATTAAAGAGAAGCAGACAACTCATAAACCTCAAAAATAGAAAGGTGAGCTTGAATGGTGAAGACTCGGGACAACTCGTGATCCAAAGCGTAGTACATCAACAAATAAACATTTTTCCTCATCAAATGCATTATCGGTGAAAGGAATTAGGCTTTCTATTGAAGGTGACTTTAGATTGATGAGCATCAGAAGGGTACAGAAATGTTCACAATGCCTTTAAGGGTAAGCACATCCCTCCCTCTCAATCTGTTTTGTGCCACACTGATTCAGGCTCAGTTTCAAACTCTGTATGTTTGTACAAAAGCTTTACATATACTACACAAATGAATACAGCAAACCCTTTGTAACTGAAATATATAAATTCAGGTCCACAATTTTGGCACATAGTACAAACTGAGAAAGTTTTGTATGGTTGTGAACAGTCTCAATGTCATGTTAAGCCATGTCAACTGTCTAAACACAAAAACTGAGGGATAATATCTACTTAATCAGTGTTCCACCTGGAACAGACTGAAAACATGAACAAAAACAAACAAAATAATTCTGTCTTTTTGGTTTCTGGCAATTCCAAAACAGTCCTGGCTAGACTATATAAGGCTATATTTTTTGACAAACATGTAGAAATAGAAAATGAGACATTTAAAGTGTATGTGCACTTAACCGGTCTGATGCAGCTGTGCCTCGTGACTGCATCTGGCATTTCAAATGTCCCGTCTTTAATTCTACCCTTTTAAATATCATTACAATCTAATCACAGTCATTACAATACAAGTCATCTTAAGCATATACCTGGATCTCCTTCCAGAAGAACTTGTTTCTGTCATAAAAGCCAGAGAAGTCCTGGAACTGACGCAACAGTTCTATAGGAGGCTGAGAGCCATAACTGTCCAGTTTAGGCATATTCAGGTCATCCACAAAGACCACTAGCTTTTTGTTAGCAGGAGGACCTACAGGAAGGAAAGCAAATGAGAAAGGGTGAAAAAAAAAAGGAAAAAGGGTTAACAGACGTACGGACAGAGTTACTGTGTAGATGGACAGCTGCACAAACGGATCGATTAATGATTGGCTATATGAACAGATGAGCCGTCTCATTCAAGGGCACTTCCCATTTTACATATTGACTGTACATTAGAGCCAGCCATTCCTTAAATATTGTTACAACCACACATTATGGGTGTGTTTAGTAGAGTAGCTCCAGTATGATTTTAGTGCCAGCAGAGAAACTGCACCGCAGTTATTATGTGAACGTCAAGGCCTGAAGACAAATAAAAAAACAACCATGATTATAAAAAAAATGGCTAATGTATGCAAGGCTTTCTCTGTTTTACAAAGAGTTTGACGTCAGCTGTCACTGATGACGACTGTATATGCTGTTGTCAAAAGACACTGCTGACAACAACATTGTTGTCCAGATGATGAAAATTTTCTGTGGCAACATAACATCACCCGGTATGGCTCTTCAATATACTGAGTTTGCATTTGAAATGATGACATAAACCTGTGCTCCAACCTAAAATGTTTTTTCTCTTTTTCTCCAGTTTGGACTCAATGATCTCTTGTGTGCGGGCAGAAGAGGTCTGAGCAGAGAAGTTGATGTAGACTGGAAGGTATCCTGCATTTTCCTGGATGCTGTTAAGCAAGCCCCGAGCCACCACAGACTGTAAAGGACAGGCACAAATTATGTTATTATAGGTTTTGCTTCAACCCAGTAAGACTTGATAAAACATATGAGCGAACCAGCACTTAAGTGAAGAGGTTGCCTCAAGGTTTTCTTACTTCTTAAATAAAACATCTTACATAAAACAATATTTGAGCTATAACACTAAAATCTGTTGATATGGCACCTCAACTACAAACAAAATCACTTATGCTTGGCCAGAGACTTTTTTTGCCTACAGTGGTTTCAAATCTATTCCTTAAAATATTCAGTTTTATTTTCATAACATTATCACAAGTCTGTGGACCAAGCAGGAAACCTAGGGAGAGCCAGCAGACTGAATATTCATACATGTGCAGTTGGGCTGCATCAAAAGGAAAAGCAAAGGTAGAAACAAGAAGCTTTGCTCATGCGCAAGCTAATCTATCCCAACTTTTCCAGAAAGAGGGCTTGTATTTTGTCTCCTGTTGCTGGAGTCTGGATACTGACATGCACAACAAACCTCGTGTGGTTCAACAAAGCATGGGATTTTTCATTTCATAGATCACAGAGGAGCTCTGATGAAAAATTAAGCTTATTTTCCAGTGTGTCCCCTGTTCTTAGAATCCTTTATATTCGTAGATGTAAAATCTGACACTGCTGTTCAGCGTTCACGTAGAAATATCATGTATGGTGACTACTAGAGATGCACCTTCATTCTTGTAACATGTGGCGTGGGTCTTCACAAATCTGATACAAACACAGAAAATGTGATACTTCCTTTTGTGGTCATTCAAACAGTTACTGATGTTATAAGCACTACTTTTTTTTTTTAGTCATTGTGTGACTGTTTGGATTTGGATACAAATAATTGGACTGCAGTTATAAAAATTTATACCTTTCCCACTCCAGTGTCACCAGTGAAGAGTACAGAACGCTGCACAGACAGTAGATTCTCCATCAGGTAGCCGTAGCGGACAGTGTCTATAGTAGGGACCAGCATCTCAAAAAAAGGTTGTTTCTTGTTATAATTGAACAAAGGTATTATCTTCTCCCAGGGCTCCAAACGCATGTGGTTGAAGTTCATATACAGACTCCACGGAGATCCACATTTTGGGAGCTATAAAACATTCGTGAATGCACACAAACACACATGAAAATGAAAACGGTCAATTCTATGTTATTCAAAGTAAACTTGAATAAATGAATAAAAGAGCCAATGACTATGTATCATTATTACCAAACATTCTTATATAGAGCTGGCTGGTAAGGCATCATCTCACGGTGAACACACAAAAATTCAGTCATGATACACACACTATTGCCTGAACAACCGCTTTTTATGGACACAGATGAACAGCTGTGGAAGGAGGTGGAATGTAATTCACTCCTTCAGTTGTTTTATATCACTTAGATGGACAGTCCACCCTAATGTAAGTGAGTGATGGCCCGACATAAAGACATCTATATATTTTATTCAATAACCCTGTATCCATTATAGCAGGAAAGGCATAACAATGTTTGCAATAGATTTCAATGCACAATATAATGGCAAACATTTTTATTTCAAATGAGCAACAGATATCATAGGAGCAGAAATCTTTTTTAAATTAGCTTTGCTCCTAGTAGATGCATTGAGTACTTTGATGCAATATACAGTACAACCTTCTGGGCCATTCACACATTCCATGCTTTAACCAGCAAATTAAATCAAATGGATTTGAGTTTCAGCAATATGGAGGATGAATAAAATATGTTCTGAGTGGCAGTTTTATTGGCCTCACTGAAAATGGAAAATAAATAAATTTTTGACATTTTATTTTGATAAGCCGTATGCTGGTATGTCATGAAAATATGCAGCTTTCTTCATATTTCTGTATGTACTGGTTGGCGGGTGCGCAGAACATACCTTCGCATTATTGTTGTTTTCAAATTGCTCTCTGAGAAAAATGCCAAAAACATCCCAGTGAGAACTGGTCAGGTTGCCACCTACTGCCCACAGATAGCAAAATATGAAGGTCTGACAAAGAACATCATTGAGGTGCTTGGAATTCTGCCACACAAACACAGATACAGCATATCAAGAAGTGAGGAATGGCATTGTTAAACATTAGGTATGCATATGTGCTACAGTATGCTCTAGAGAAAGATTACAAATATTTTGCCATCTATTGTTCCCATGTTAAGTTCAAGCTAATTCACTGCTTTGTCATTGATCACCTTGATACTACAAACTATTTTAAAATACATTGTTGAGTTCGATGTACAAAACTCAACAGGTCCTTAGTGTTGTCGCTGGAAACAACTTTAGTGACACTTGAATCTTGTGTTTAATGTACCATGCTGAGGTCTGGCCCTTCTTTGCCCAGCAGCAGGGCCTGCAGCAGGCAGCACAGAGTGGTGACTTTACTGATGTCCACCTGGCGTATTGCCTGGGTACAATGCTTCAACACAAATTGCAGACCTTTGTCCACGTACTGTTCAAAAAGCTGCAGCAGGTATGTGCGCACTGTGTCAGGAAACTAGGGAGACAGAGAGGACAATGTCAGCAGAGGGGTGAGGTTATGCACGTACTCGTATGGAACCTTTATCTACATAATCACTAAAGCAAGTCTGTTCATTAGGAAATGTTAGATTAGCTGGTTTCTCTTGCCTAAAATGTGCAACTATACCTTTAGCAGGTAGACATACTATTTTAATGTAATTCAGTGTTGGAAAGAGGAGCAACAAATTTAAAATAAATATGCTTTTACTATCCCCAAGACACAGACAGTGAGATTCCTCAGTTAAAGTGGATGGAAAAATCAATACAAACTGAATCGAAACCCAATCAAGTCAAACTACTCCACACAATTGTCTAAAAGAGTAATCAAAGTTATTCAACACAAAGAAAATGCAGCAATTATTTAAGGAAAAATCCATAAAGAAGTTAAAGTACAGAAGCTAAAATACTCAGGTGGGAGATGAAAAAAGAAACAATAGTGTAAACAAAGAAAATAGTCTAATTTTAACTGACAGATACAAAGAGACAAATTTATAACAAGTGCGAGAGAGTCAAATGATGATGGGAGAGTTGCCCTTCTCTTACGGTGTTCAGTTATCCTAAAAGGCTCAGGGCAAGTGTTGCAAGCTATAAACCTTGATGTGATGTCATCAACGTTTATGCTGATGCTTAAGTTCTTCTGTTTGTAATACTTAGAAAAGGACGCAACCCTCAAAAGGACACGGCCCCAGTCTCACAACCAAATAAAATACAGCAATGATATAAAGGCAGGGGAGTTTATGTGATGTGTGAATGACTGCCAAAGCTTTTACTGTGATCTCTGAGGGGAAAAAAGGACTTCTCAATGTATCAATTCATTAAAATTGACCTGTGGGGACCAAAGTCAAACAAAAATCTATTTTATAAAGATGGTATTTTTCTTTAGAAAAGGATATGTGCAAAACTACAAGTGTCTTTGTGTTCACAGTGCTGGCTTACACATTGATCTAAAAGGTTCGACAGAGACAGGGGCTCCAAATTAGAACATACAGTGTTAGTCAAAAGTTTGGACACACCAACACATTTTTTTAAATGAGTGTGTCAAATCTTTTCACTGGTTTTGGCTACTGTATACACACATTAACACACACACACAATTACATCTACATTATTATCAGTAAACCCATTTTCTGGCACATCACATAACTATGGAAAAAAATTTGTGATAAACTAAATACCCACTTTGTTTCCGAGACCATTGATCCATCTCTGCACATAGGGCATCCACTTCAGCTCATTGGGATCAACATAAACCATCCCACAGCGACTGACTGTGGCTGGAGACGCCACAGCCAAATCCTGGACCTGTAAATGAACGAGATTAAAAAACATGATCAAGAGAGCATGAACTGTAGGACCAGTTGAGTCAAAGCTTAAAGAAAACATCAACCCTTCTTTTCTTTCTCTCTTTAGCACCTACCTCAAACATCATATGCATAGATGAAGTAAGTTTGATGCGCTCGCTGTTGGCCAAACACAACATCTTGTTGTCATCCAGCACAGTGTTCATGTTCTCAATCCACAGGGCATCGACGGGCCCATCACAGACCACCCACTTGTGGTCGTCACTGGTGTCATTGACTGCATCACGGACGGTAAGAGCCATGAGTCCGTCACGCCACTCCAGAGTCAAATTGTTAACCTGTGGGATTAGTAAAAGGAAAAAAAATGGATTTAGAGAAAGGGAAGTAAATGAAGCCATCCTTTCACTCAATCTCCAGTCAACAATACCTCTCCGTAGAGTTCTCCCATTGAGACAGATTTTGGGTTGAGCACATGGATCTTGACAGGCTTATAAAAGGGGTTACCAGCCTGGTGCCCACTACGATGGAGAGTCTCCAAGGTGTCTGCCAGGATGGTGTAGACAGTGGTCTTACCCCCACCAGTGGGCCCCACCAACATGACACCATGCCGCACTAACATGGTCTCATAGAGTTGGATTACCTGTTAGTAAGAAAAGAAGGGTAAGACCATTTTACTATAGGATATATCCACAACCCGAGTAAGTCAAGTAAAAATTAAATGTGGAAGAAGCAACTCAATGTGTTGAAAAGGAAAATTAAGTAATACAAACAATTATTCTAATTATAAATGATACACAAAAAGAGTCAAATAACATCTGAAAATCAAACATAATGACTTGACTTGACTTTTCCCTTTTGTACTGCACCTTCTTAGTCATGCTGGGAAGTGGCTGAAGGTTTCCCTTCGCCAGAGACTCCAGGATGGTGGAGAGGAGCACGCCATAGTCATGCTCAGGGATACACACCCCTGGGAACAGATCCGACAGGATACCACTGGAAAGAGATCGGTATGATAAATGCACGTGTAAATATTTCATACATATGTTAAAAATAACATTGCTTTTTACTTAAGGCAATTTATATCTATTTAACACTTAGATTGTGTCTGACATCCAACACTCACTAATTAATCCCCACTGACTACTTAGGGAGTTTTATATAGAGGACAATGTGGTGGACTCATATCAGAAGATATGATTTTCAGATGCTGCTCATTTTGTCACACATTTTAATTTGCTTGCTTGCTCAATGGTCAACTATACAGTTAATGGTGACTGATTTTAGACGCAGCGGAAATCTCTAATGGGGGAAGTCATGCAAGCATCCTTTTGTCTTTTAAGTAGCATGTTTGCAATCTGAAAACCTTAAGTAAGGTCTAATTTCTTACAAAAATGCCCCGACACAGTAGACTTACCCAAATAGCACGGCATCATCAGTGAGGAACTTTGGCAGGTTGGAATCCCTCAGAGCTCTGATCAGAACCACATCCTCACTAAGGCAGGGATTATCTCTCTTCAGAGACCTAAGACCATATACATTACTTTACTAAATATGTTTCATGTCAACCTTACAATATATAAACATTCACCAAAAATTAGGGTTTCTCTTCTACTTGAGCTTGTGTCACTGTTAAAGTCACAATCGTCTCTTTGGGATATTTGTCTACAGAACTGAAAGCATGTGTGTCAGTGAGATGATCTGACCCAGCCATAACCAGGACGGACTTGACAGCTCTCATGCCGAAGTCATAGTGGTCTTGCTGGGACAACTGCTCTGAGCACAGCTTGTACATTTGGGTCATCTTCCTCGCTAGGGTCTTGCTGGACTCAAATCCCTCAGAGTACAAAATCACCTGGTCAGAAGAACAGAGACGTATTGTAGTCACACTGACGTACATGCAGCTGAGCTTAAAACAAAAGCAGACATAAGGAATCTTCTCTACTACATATTTTGTATAGAAATAAATGGCATTGTACAGTGATGCATATATGCACACAAACATCCAGTTACCTCGGCAATGAGCGCATAATTGGGCACCATCATAGCTATCGGTCTAAAGAGAGCTTTGAGGTTGTCGGGCAGTTCTGTTCTGCCGGCATATCCAGGGTTCATGGTGATGAATGCAGCACATGTCAACACCAACTTGATCTCGCGGCCCTCAAACTGAAACCTTGTTAGCTGCATGATATAGTTGGGAGAGATGCATTTGTTGGTGTGTTTGTGTGTGATGCCTTAAAATCAAATCAAACAAGTCAGCTACATGTGAGGTCGTGCTAATGGAAATTGGAAATAATTTCGAACTGGCTTAATTATGCATTGCTTTCCCTCGAAAGTGCTAATATCTAATAAATTAACATCTTAATGGGGTCCACAGACTGACTTGACATATAATGGGTGAATGATGGAATTTATGTCAATTTGGCCATCTAACAGTCTGATGTTTGCTTAATGTCAATTATACACTTGTATTACTGCGCCATGTAGCACACAACCCCTCAGGTGTTAGTTATATATACTCCATATATAGTATGCATGGTCAGAAATTACAGGAGAGACAGGTTCATTCTCACTGCAAATACAACCATTTTAAATATAACTAAATAATCAGAAATCATTTCTATTGAAAGTAAAATAACAACCAAGAGGTTTAGTTTGTTACAAATGTCAGATATTAGTTTATTTAATTATCAAAAGTTGACTTTTTACAACAAAATATCCCCACATTTCTGACTGAAGATCTTGTCCTTTGTGTTATAGATATTATTTTGTAAAATAAGTGGATTTTTGTGTAGGCGAGTATATGTGTATACCTTAGCAGCTTTAGCATTTCGTATGGTTATGAGCTGCTGAGCGATGACAGACAATACTTCAATGTCAATCCTGTTGAATTCGTCAAAACAGCACCAGGCTCCGGACTGAGCAAGCCCACTGAAGAAGCGCCCCATCATCTGTGAGTTAGGTGAGAAAGAACAGACCTTGTACAATGCAAATTTCAGTGGCTGTTATAACTTCAATAACTTGGTAGATTTCACTTGGTTATTGGTTTATCTACTTATTACTAGCTTTAACCACATTATAGTTAATTGCATTTGTTAGTAAAAAAAATACAATTTCTATTCCACTTTATTTAGATTTTTTTTTTTTAAAGGAAATCAATTTGCGTGCTTTTTCCAAGGAAAGTTAACCAATCAGATTTTACCGCGTGTATGCAAAGAATTGTGTCTTCAGCTTTTTCTTGTAGTGTGAATGTATGTTTATATATATCTGCAGCTGCAAGATGCATGAACAAATTTTCCAAAACGTGCGTTATTGTTTTTATGCTTTCAGCTGGGGGACTTTGACCTCACTGCACCACAAGATTAGGCACTAGTCAGCTTTAAAAAGGAATACACTGTGTTTCATGGTTAAAGGTTCAATCTCAAAATTGAGGGTTTATAGAACACATTTGTAGACAGTATGTTCTTATGTTTAATTTAAGGTTATTGGATATTATAGATACTCCCCGTTTTTCTCAATAGGCATAATAAAATAAACTAGATATAAACAAAGTGCAAACTGTCCGAGCTGTGAGTGATGACGTAACGAGGAATTATAGAAAAAATTCCTAAATATCACAGAAAAAAAAAATCTGTCCTCAGACAATGTTGAAGTCGCACCAACTCTACAGTGATTTAAATGGCACTTCTTAGAAGACCTGACTGCTTTTGTAATGGTGCCATCTAATGGCACCACCTTGTACATACAGAAAAACAGAAAGCCATGCGGAGTTTGTTGTTAACGGGAACTAAGTGGAAAACCATACAACATAAAAAACAGAGCATGCAAGACAAAAACCTGATCAGGGATAAAGATTTAAAATTCAACATATTTCACTGGCAGCATAAGTTTTGTCAGTGGGTCAAGTTGAAAAAGATTTTGTGTTTACTTACAGGTGTTGCTGTACATGCAGTAAATATAAAGGTTTACTACCCTTTCTTAAAACTATTTTCCAATAATATATTTACATGCGATTCTTTCCTGACTGTAGTTGATGTTTAGTAATATGACTATATTTCTTTGTGTAAATGCTCTTTGTTGAATACTTTCAGTATTTCATCATTTATTAGTTTATTTTATTACTAGGTTTTCCTAAATCATATACAGTAATTAATCAGTTTCATAATCTTCTTGTATTTTTGCTTGAATTAAGCAGTTTGCAGCAGCCAAACAAGTTCTCTGTGAATGCAGATTATTATTGTCATATAGTCACTCATGACAGACCTTGTAGTCAAGTCCATCAGAGCAGTTAAACACCACACACTGGATGGCCAGAGCCTTTGCCAAGTCCTTGGTGGTCTCTGTTTTGCCTGTCCCTGCTGGTCCAGCTGGAGCCCCTCCCAAGTCCAGCTGGAGAGCTCCCATCAGACACAGGTAGCAACGGTCCTGCACATCAAGACAGAGGCAGAGAGGAGGGAGGAATGTTTGTTCAGACAAAACCGAAAAGCAACGGGTAAACATTCTTTGTGCCCGTGCCACGTTCTCATTTGTAGTCACAACTTGGCACAATCTATGGGCTACAGTTAATTTAATTTAGCACATCAGTAGGTGGATTTAAGAGCAATTCCAATTATCTATCACTGTGTTCATTAACATCTGCCTCAGTAGAGGCTTGAAATATTAAATAAGGAATAGTCCAAATAAATACCACCCAATTTGTCAAACATGACTCTGTTATGGAAATAGTACATATTTACTGCCTTTGGAACTGAAACACAAATTTGTGTTGATGATTTCACTGCTGATAAGAAAACATGAGCATTCAGTGTGCTCATGTTGAGCCAAATATTTCAAACCTTACAGGACGATTTTCATTATTCAGTAAGAAAATAAATCAGAAACATTCAGCTAAAGCAAATCAAGACTTTTTTGCAATAAATGTGCAGAAAGTCCCGGCATGATCAAAAGTACCACATGCTGATGCCTTTCACTCTGTAAAGTAGAGTCCCATGTTGCCATATTAAATGGCCGCATTTACAACTCCTCTGTTAAAGCACAGAACAACTGAAAAAACTTAAAACCCCTCCAAATAATTACTGTCTGGACTTAGCGCTCTACAGATTTAATATCCTATTCTGTGTTACCGTGAGCGGTGTGATAACCAGCCGAGGACAGGCTCCCAGATACTCATAGCCATAAATGTAAGTGGACAGAGCCATTGTGGCCACACAGTTGTCCAGGTCCAGATCCCAGTAGTAGCGTAGCTGTCTCTGCCATTCGAAGTTGGATCGAGAGTCAACCTGAAAAATACGACTGGGTCACTTTAAGGAGGTAAGACCCCATAAAAATCTACATCTAAATTTTGAATACATTATATGCTGTAAAGAAAAGACAGAGGCAAGCTCCTCGATTATGTGGCATTACCACTGCACTATTGTACCTTCTGACGGACTAGATCTGTGACGATATCTCTTGCGTGGACATCAATGGTGATAAGCGCAGTGATGATATTACGGTGTAAAGCAGGAAGCTGTCCTCGTACTAATGCTGCCAAGGTATTCAGCCTCTGAAATGAACAAAAACACGATCACACAATCAAGCATCCTGTTGTTGAAATAAAGTTTAAAATAAAAAAAGTTACAAATTTGTCCTTTTAAGATGTGATTAGTCAATGAGGGAGAAAAGAACCCTTTACAAAAATTGGTGGCGTGATTTACATCAAAGTTAGTAAGTTCAAATTCCTGCAAGGCAGCATAGTGGTCGTGCTCTCCATCCAAGCAAGCATCCATGTCCCTGCACCACATCATCTGTGAAATGGTCAGCACCACCTCAAGGATTCACAGAAAAACTCAAATTAAATTCCTTTATTAAAGTAAGTAAGTAAGAAAGTAAGAAAGACAAACGGAGAGAAAGAAAGTCTTAACAAGTTCCATATGCAAAGCAAAATACTGTTAATGTAATACTATAGACACACAACATTATGTGACTCTAAAAAGTGAAAAATCACTGGTCTCTCGGTCTCTATGGTTGTGTGTGTATGTATGTACCGTATGTATGTATGTTACCTGCGATGGATGTCCAGACACCACCCATTCCTCCCTAGACTTCACCTGGTAGTCTGTAATTGCAGCCTTGCTGAGGCGTCTCAGTGAGGAGTACATAGCTTCCTCAACCTTACAAAGCCAATCTTCCACGTTACCATGAGCCTTCAGACCTTCAGTCAAATGCACCTACATGTACAGAGAGGGGAGTTCAGTTGCAGGTTAGCCTTTGATTACCGCGGTTTTGTCTTTTTTAAAATCAACAATTCACTGAATCTTCTTCATTAGTTCTCACTGCGCACAGTTCTCATTATTTATAGCAACATTTTTTGCATCCAAAAGTACCATTTAAAGAACTTCGATAACTTTTAAAATGAACTAATCTGGCATTGTAGTTTACGATGTTATGTAAAGTATATATAATGTTATAAAGTAATCCTATGTAAGGCCTTTTTCTGTGTTCTGATGTCAAGGGGATGTGTCTTAAAGTAGAACCTTGTTAAAGGAGAACTCTTTTTGACTTATATCGGTTACTTGTGACAACCACTGGCAAACTCAGTGGTCAAATAAACTAAAATAACAAAGAAGATACCAGACAGATGTTTCAGGAAGTTTGAGAGTTTTTTCCCCCCTTTTCATATACTCTCTACCCTCTTTGCAAGGGCTAAAACAACGTAGAAAATAGAAAATATATAAATAGATTAGAGAGAAAGAACAAGATAAGATCAGGCGGAATAAAACGCAGTCGTGGGGAATAATGACCTTCTCTCCCTCCGGGGATACCATGTTAAGAATGTCTTTGCTGTGCATGGTCTCGTTTTCTCCAGCATCCACTGTTCCTGTTGCACCAGGAGAGTGTACAGGCAGCAAAGCAAACTCTAGTCGTGTAATGGCATCGAAACACTTCCTGAGGTGGGGCTGCACTGCCTGGGGGTTCCGTGTCTGAGCCAGGATCTTCAGCAGCTCGTCATTGGATAAGAAGTAAAATCTGGAAATAACAGCGTATTAAACATGATAAAAGGAGGCTGTTGGAACAGCCATTGGGTGAGACGCAGGGTACACCCTGGACTGCTAGTCAGTTTGTCACAGAGCAAACACAGAGACTATCAAGAAAAATCCCTTATCAACCCAACATGCATGTTTTTGAACTGTGGGAGGAAGCCGAAGTACCCGAAGATAATCTACGCATGCACTGGAAGAACATGCATACTCCACACGGAAAGAATCGGACAAGGAGCCTTCTTGCTGTGAGGAGACAGTGCTAACCGCCTAACCACTTTGCAGCTCATCTGCTTTTCTCACATGTAACAAACAAGTCACATGTGTCGTACCTGGGGAAGATGACTCTCTTGGACTCCAGGTAATCTTCAAGGCACTTCTGTATCTCATCCAAAAGACTGTTGTTGTGCTTAAAAGTCTCCAAAAGATCTGTGTGGGATTTAAAAAGGATTTGAAAAAATAAATGAATTAATCCGAATCAGGGCATGTGGGAGCATATAATTCTGTCTGCCTTTTTCAGACTGTACATGTCTTATCGCCTGCTTTTCCATATATGGTCACTTACCAGGCTGTGTGGCTGCTTTAAGAGCATTGGGCATTCTACTGACCCTCGCCATGATCTCTTTCCAGGATTTGTCTACTTTAAGAAACATCTTGGACTCAGCTGGCAGCTGCCTCTTTATGTCTGGAGCCAAGAAGATACTCTCCAGGTACAGCCAGTTTCTTTGGCATGTAAGCCACTCTTCCTGGAAAGGAGGATGGACACAAGAAAAAAAGGCAGTGAGGTAAGACAGAAGGAACAACGTTAACTCAAGGAACATTTAAAATAAATAGGAACAATTAATTCAATTGAGAAACTGTAAATTGTAAATATTTCCTCAACCAAGACGAAACTCTGACAAGTGTAACTATTTTGGCCTCTTATTTGTATCCACTAGAGGGAGGTGCTGTGTAACATTTTCGAACAAATCCAATGTGACTTGAATCAAATCTGTATTTAAGAAGGCAGACAAGCCTTGACTATCTGTAGAGCAATCTTTGGGAGCCAGAGACTATTGTATGCTATTCTTTTTAAGCCTTTACCAGTGTCTGATTAAAGAGGACCAGCTGTCTCTGCAGTTTATCCACTCTGAACTTGATGGGAGCTGCGTAGCGTGAAGATGCCACTGTGCCCACACTGATAATGTTGTCATCCAGGAGTACCTTCATAGTAAACGTCAAAACAACCAAACACGCATGATCAGAAACAGTCAAACGCTACAGTTGTTTTCTAATAGTGTGTATGTTGTACGTGAGTGTTCCCACCTGGATATCATCAGTGCCTCCCAAGATAAAGACTTCTTTGGAGTCACCATGAGACAGCACAGTGAACTCTGTAGTTTTCCACACATCTTCTACCTGAAAAACTCAAGAGTTTTTACTGCAACATGAGTACCCTGCATTGACTATCTTACATATCAATTTGAATGTATGAATTCAGTCACAAACATCAATTTCACCAAATAAAATAGCCAAGTTATTCTGTTTACATGTAAAAACAACCACCAACTTGCCCTTCTTGAGCTCGAGCTTCATTAAGTATGCTTAATCAATTTCTGTAGCTTCTTAATGAACAGACAGATCTAATATTAGTTTATGTGACATTTGATTCCAACACACCCTGTGCTGTTTGTGAGGTTAAACAAAACAGGCAGCAGATAGATGTGGCATTGTAGGTGTTCAGTTCTGAGTCATCAGACAAACATGTACTGGTGCATCATGGTATTACTGAGAACAACAAATAGTACAACAGATAGGAAAATAAACTTTGCTTGTACTGCAGTTTATCCAGTGGATATAATATGCGTTTCCTGCAATATGCTAACATGTATTTTAGCTTTCATTGCCTCCACCCACTGAGGACGTAAGAAAGAGATGGGAAGAAGAGACTTCCTCATGTAGGAGACAAAATGATCAAATGACAAATCCTTGTTTAATTTGTTTCAACCTGAAAAAGTTGAAAATGTGCTTCTCAATGTGGAGGTGCACAATTTATCTCATACTGCTCAACTTCTACAAGTTAAAATCTGTGTTTCCTTGCTTTGTGCTTTTTCAGAAATCTCTCCTTGTAGCGTATTTAGACGAATTAAAAACATCAAGGACATTGGAAGGGGAAAGGTTTCCAGATGAAAGGAGAAGAAGATGAGAGAAAATGAGTAAAACAAATGATATCTCAATTATGTAAAGGCCTTGTTAATCTTTTGATTGCTACTTTACTCAGTTGATTTGTCACTATCCATTAAGTTTAATTGTTGGTTTTATAACCTTTTGTACTGTTATGGTTACAAATTCATTCTCTCACACAAAAGAAACTTTTGACGTGACAAAGAGCCAAGTTGGACCAAAACACTGTCAAATGATCTTTGTGGCATGAAGTATACTTGAGGCAATAATTATAATGCAGTGAAAACTGCATACATATCCATATATAGACCACGCACCTTTGAAATAATGGTTTCCACTGAAGCTTCTCCTGAAGCCTGTCCTGAAACCTAAAAGCCAAAATGTGTGTTACAGGAAGTCTGATAAAGCCTGTCGGTTCATGTTATTTATGTTGCTGAGGATGAAGAGAGTTTAAATATGTCCATTGTAAGCAATGTAAAATGTGTGAGGATCTCCATGAACTCAAGCAAAAATGTCAAGCCTTTGTGCTTTAAGTTAATATTACTTTATTTTCTGGTTATCATAACACATTATTGGGATTTAATGACTTAGTGATAAGGACAGCCGAACACTGTCCATGGTCCTGAACTGTGAAAAACACTGAAGAAATCCAATTTCAGTAAAACTAAAAATTCAAGCCTTTTGTCACATATGTTCAGGCAGGATTATATGAACACAGTTGGCAAGATGAATAATATTCTATCAAGAGGGTCAAACAGCACATCAATATGTTCAGCAACTGTGCAATAACGTTTGTTGTTCATGCTAATTTGTTTAACTTAATAAAATGGCACATTTTATGTTGATGGATCTGTTTGATACCATTTGACAAAGGATTATCTTAGTTATAGTTGCGGTACATATTATTGTAAGCCCATTAGTTTAAAGTACAAAAATTGATGTAGCACAAAACATTGTGTTAGATTAGCCAACACAAAAAGACCAAGAGAAGCTGGTAGCTTCATCATTTATCTTACCTCCTGTATCTCCGTGCCATACGAGAAGACACTGAGCTCTTCTAAAGCAGCCAAAGTTAGTTCAATATTCAGTGGAGTGCCCACATAAGACTCCAGGGACTTCCAGTGTTCTGGTTTCATACATGGGTTACGCAGTTCAATGATTACAGGCAGCTGTAAGAAATCATATAAATAGATACATCATAAAGATACAGAGACAAAAGGCATTAGCTGCCTGCAGCCCATATTCTAAAGTGACATCATTTCAGAAAGAAACTTCTTTATGCTGCACACCTCACATAAAAATGTAAGTCACTACTGAACACTTTGTCCTACTCACCCTCTGCTTCATGACCTCCACTTTCTCTTTTAAACTTGGCACTAAATTGTTGGGAGGCAGGCCCTTCTCCAGCTGGTTGACATTCTTGCTGTAATTGCTAACCTGCGAGCCGAACTGCTCCAGGTCCAGTTGCTTCAGTGTGCTCTTGGGGTGGATAAGTATTCAAAGACGCAGTAAAACTTAAAAGACAAGTGGACCCTTTCACATAAGTACGTACCATACTCTCTATACGAGTTCAGGCTTACACAGAAATGCACTTCAGTATCTCACCTGCTGCCATCCATCCTGAAAAGAGTCCCATTCCTCCAGAGAGTCCCACAGAAGTTGCTTCAGCCTGAATTCTGCACTTAACTCCTCAAATGTGTCAAACCTGGTCACCTCCACCTTTATTAATCAGATAAGAGATGAGCAGTTTGGGTGGAGTTGCTTTTTTCTTTCTTTGTTAAGGTTAAGATAATCTGACCATTTCTGCATTGAACCCAATATTCCAGCACAAAATTAAACTTTAAGGTCACATAAGGTATATAAAGAATTGAAGTACCTTGAATTTCCTCTGGTAGGAATTATAGGCAGATGTCTGGGCCTGCAGCTCATCTATGGAAATCTGGATCTCCCCCAACAGGAGACGCACATGGGAAGAATCTGCATCGATGTCTAAGATTTCTGGATTCTACACATAAAAAAAAAAAGGAAATCACAAGATTACCAAGTAAAATACAACCATATACTATACATGTACAAAGATGTAACAAAGATGGTATTAAAACACAACTTCTGCAGGTACCTGTAACTTATCTTTGATTTTTGTGACATCATTTTGTAATTTCTTTATGTCCATGGTCAGAGAGCTGCAAAACTTCTCCATGCTGGAGTCCCTCACTGCCAGCGCGTCACAAATGATGTCACGCAATGAGTTAATAGAGGGTTGCAATGTGGCAAAAACCACAAGGTCCTCAGGTGTAGTGGGAATGGAGTATGTGTCAATCAGATTGTACATGTTACGAACCGTCTCCTCCTCCTCCTCTAGTACCGCAATCTGGTGAGATGGAGAAAAAGGAACAATTATGGTAGAAGAGTAGGAAAAAAGAGGAAGAGGTATGAGCGTGTCTTGATGACTGTAAGCTTTTAAAAAAAAAAAATACCTCTGCTTTATTTGTTTAGTTAGAAACACCTGGAATTGTTGTTAGTTTTACTGATTTTAACAAGGAACACAGATCTCACCCTCTCCTGGATCTCATCCAGGAATGTGAGACCGTTGGCCATCTCTGCTGTCGTAGAGGGTTGGAACTCCAGGTTAAACTGGGCTTCACAAACCTCGGCAAGGAGGGCATCCAATTTTCTTCTAGCCTGTTGTGTGAGCATATTATTGATGACCTGGGAAGAAAGAGGACCAAAGATTTAGACATGTTTTTGAGTACTCATCTAACATTTGGTTGGCCTGGTAAGTGTCTCACTGAATACATCCCTCACTGGGGTACTGTAGATTGCTCACAACATAATGTGGGTGAAAGACATTCATGTGGAGGCTTCCAGGTGCAGATTTGACTGCTTTGCTGGTGTAGCTTGGCATACTCATGCTTACATTGTATCCTCTTGACATTTATTTATGTTGCCCTTTTTGATAAAACAAAACCTTTACTTTTCCAGACTCAGCCACGACTTTATGTTTCTGCCTTGGAGCAAGGTTGTGACACATTTAATATCTTTTCAAAATAAAAGAATTCTAAAACACAGTTCGTGTCCTGACCTCCAGACAGCGGAGGGGAGAAGACACAAGCTTCTCTTTGAGCTGTGTTTTATCCACAAGCAGTAAGCCAAGATCCCTCTTCTCTTGGATAGCTAAGGCCTTCTTATGCTCACAGTGGTATAACTCCAGAGTTTTTTTGAAGAAGGACAAACCTGTGAAACAGAAGGGGAAAAAAAAGAAAGAAAAAAAAAGAAAATCAACAACCCAGAATGAACAAACCTGTTACGAGGCATGATTTATCCACTGATCGCAAAACATTTGCTCAGAGAATTGAAAAGATAAAAGGGAAAAATTCTTAAGAATATCTTTTGTCTGTGACCGTGCAGTAATTACATCATTTGGAACAATGATTGATGGCCTTGTCTTTTTACCGAAACTGTGTGATGAATAGTTTCATGATGTCATTTCAATCAGAATACAAATACCTACAAGCAACTACTAAACTCTTCTCACCTTTTCTCCAAACACCTCTAAGACCTACTGTAAAATGCCAAACTCACACATTGCTTGATCCTTTTTGGGTGTTTTTCCAAATATAGTAGAAGTACATATGTTGCTCCATGTCTACACAGTTCAATGCTTAGGGCAGTTTTTTTAAAACATATATATATATATACAGTATATATAGAGATTTTTTTTTTTTTACTCTACTGAAGCTCGAATGTCACTTTGGAAAAAAAAAAACATGTGCTCCACAACTGAACGTGAGCATAAATTTCAGTTTGATTTACTGATGTCGCTGTTATGATCTTTAGAGATTGTATAACTTTTGTTTACTTACAAAAAAAATGACAAATGGGAGCCTGGCACAGAAAAAGGCTATGTTCTTTTTGCACAAAAATAAAAAAATAGTTTTATCTTTTGCTTCCTTACTCATTTGTGCAGTTTTTAATAGTTTGAATATAATTTCAGTGCCGATACTTATGGCAAATGAAGGAAAGAAATTATGGATATTGACCAGAAGCAATTCTCATCCGTTGGTTCTTTGTATTGTCAGTAGATGTGTTTGGTCTTAAGTGCTACAGATTACCATGATACTGCTGCCGCATTGCATCCAGATCCAGACTCTCATTTTCCACATGGAAGATTTGAAAAGGCTCAAATGTGTGTGCGTACACTTTTGCTGTGTCAAAAGCAAAATTGATTGAATCCTGAGGGGGAGGTAAAAGAAAAAAGTCAGGCCCGTACATATCCAAAAAGAGTTCAATCTCATCACAGAAAAATTACAAAGTAAGAACTGACTCTGATGTTTTGCTTGATACTCTGAAGGTGGCCATCATTCTCCAAGACCGATTCTACACTGGGGCCATTTTCAAAGGTATCTTTCAAACTCTGTAAATTATTAAACATAATAACACATGAAAATATTAGATCAATTTCATAACAACTTCTTAACGGACTACGTTTGAAATAAATCACCAACAATTATCTTGAATATATGGCTGTCAGGTTAATGTACTGATTGTTTTTACCTCATACTTTTCAGACTCTGTCAGTGAATCGATATCAGGGTCTGCTGTAAGTGTCTTCACTGACATCACCGTGTTCTCAAATTGCCTGATTATCTCTTCAATGGTCTCCTGTAGGATGGATGAAGGAATATGCTGTAGATGGGTATTTGATGAATAAAATATAACTCCATGTATAACCATTCTATACTAAACAAACCTGAAAGTCTTCCTCAGAGGGTTTGTAAGTCAAAGCATTTGAGTCCAGCATCAGTTCAGACATGAATAAAGGATGGACACAAGGAGCCTTTGACCCGACACACTAAAAAAGATACAAAGACAAGCAAAACTAAACTTAACATGCATATGCGTCTGCTTTGTGGTTTGATTTGTTGAAGCTGATAAATGGCTTGGCTCTGAGGAATACAGAAACACTGTCCTACCTTCTTATCTATCTCTTTTTCAGAGGCAGTCTCAGAGTGGTGGCTCCAACTTTGAATAATGGCATGGCAGGGCATTTGACCTACCTGCTCCTGGAATACAGTCAGGAGTTTATCCACTGCATTTACCATCAAGCTGTGCAAGGTGTTGACAATCAAATAGTCGACAAGACGAATGAAGCTGGGTGGGTAAGAGAGAGAAACTGCATAAGAGGAATTCAGCCACCATGTGTGTTTTCTGACTGTAGCGTGTGAATTTTTAAACTGATGCAAACTTTTTACAAAGGCGAGGGGGGTACAGTTTGTAAATCATAACTATGTTTCCAAAGCAGTTGGGGACATTGTGTAAAATGTACACTTGATGCAGTGATTTGCAAGTCACTGAAACTTTTTTTTTTTTTTTTCCCAAATTTGAATGATGGGAAACACCCATTTTAATATATCACACACACCCCAATAGACTAACGAGCTGCAGGTGGGGCCAGCTGTAGTGTAAAATTAAAAAGCATCTGTATTTCATTAAAAGGGAGAGGAGTTTCCAAGCGTTTGTGGATGATTAGACTGTCACTTCTAGACAGGACAATGAGACATTTTGTGACGAATTGTTGCTCATTTTAATGTTCACTTCATCTAAAAATTGCTTTCAGTAGTTGAGAGCCTAAGCCAACTCAATCCACTATGGCATCAAGCAGATCTTGATAAATAAAT